>NC_138051.1:10472947-11124179 GCF_964194185.1 Rhinolophus hipposideros | reverse complement strand
AATGGCCTTGCTGTAAAAACTTGCATACTCAGTTGATTCATATCAAGAGATGAACTCTACCAGGGTGCTAGTCTCAGCACTGCTAAATTTACTTCTTGAGAAATTATTTCATTGGCCTCACCTAGTTCTCAGAATGTAAAGGCATTAATGTAGAAACATTATCTTTATGTTTTGTTGGTATGCTTCTGCTGATTGAGCAACAATCAGTTTATTTATGGTGACCTGAAACCATTGTCTGAAGCTGAAAAGCCTTTTTCTTCTCTCTTTGTGGTGGTCCTGTTCTCAAATGATTGAAAGTTTTTGTCTTCCCCTTTTAGTTCTTCACAAGATAAATGTCTGAAGAAAAACAATTGTCTCCAAAAAAAAAAAAAAAGGTTGCTGCTAAAAAGCAGAAAATTAATATTCTTCCCCAAACCTTCAGAAATTTAGATTTATACAACATCAATACCAACCCTCTTGCAAATGCATTTATGCCTTGGAAAGATTTCTACTTATTTCCCCAAAAGCCTTTTTGAAGCACTTTTTTCCCAACCTCCATCACCTGTTCCAGAAAGTTAATGTTACTTTAAAACAGTTTACAATAGTTACCATATTCATAATGATAAATCACTAAAGACAATAAGAAACAAGTGACTTCAATACCATTTTTACAGAAGGAAGCCATGGATCATAGTCAGAAGATTTAGGTTTTAGTTCAGTTCTTCCACTTATATACAATGCAATATTTTCTGCTTCTTGATTCCCAAATACCACATCTATAAAATGGAGATAAACATACCTACCCAGAAAAGGTCATTGGATGAGAGAATCAAATTATGCCAAATACACAACACGTACTTTAAAAACAGCAAAATGCTTTATGAATTCAGGTCATCTAATTACTGGTAAATTGAGAGTATAAACTATATACTACATACATACATAACAAGGTCTCAAAAATCTTATATTTTCCTCAAAGTTCCAGAAAAGACAATTTCAATTCTATAAACATGTATTGACTAACTAAACGTAAAATGTCTAATTCAACATAATTAGCCTAATACAAAAATCTACATCTAAAATCTGTAATAAAATAAAACCTAAAAAATCTATTATAATTATAATAAAATATATAAAACCTATTATAATTAATTAACTATTATGTATACTAATTGGCATTAAGATAAGTGCTTCACATTCATGATGTCATTCATTTAATCCTCGCAACAACCAAAAAGTGATTTCCCTAGGCTGATACTCAGTAATTAATTTTAGGGCTCTACTAAGTTCATTGTTTCTATCTATTCCTTGATTGATAACTTTTATCCTTTTTTCCTGCCTTGCTTAACATTTAGTTTGCGTCATCTAGACACGTGTAAAGCCAGATACTCCGAGTTCTTACTGATATCATTACCCTAAGCCATGTTCATATTGAGAATCCATTTGAAAAATCAGTCATGTAAAAACTCTCTAAAGATTTAGTTTTTGCTTCCTAAAAGACTCAGAACATACAAAAGAATATACTCTAAACGAAATTTTCTAAGCAAGACTTTGTAAATAATAGAGAGACATTTCCATCTGTGTAAATGACAAATAACTAGCCTTTTAGTGATGACTATTATGCTCTTCCATCTGGCAAACTATTCATTTTTGCCTTTTAAATTGAACTAAAAGACCATTGGGCAAAATTTTGTTTATTTCCCTATTCTATTATTCTAGGTTTCATTCAGTGTATTCTTGAGGGTATCATGCAAAATGACATTTCTTTCTGTATGTTAATCTTTGCTAAATATTGAAATTGGACAATCAAAATGGTTAAAGCTATTTCTTTCTCTGATCCTCCCAAACTATTATTCTGTATCAACCTAGCCTTCTCATTTTTTTTAAGAAAAGCAAAACCTAATTCAAACTGGCTTAAATAAAGAGGACTGACTGACTCATGTAACTGGAAGGTTCAGAGCAATGGAAAGACTTCAGTGTTAATCTGATTTAGCAGCTCAGTGATGCCATCAAGAAACTGGCTTTTTCCCCTCTTCCCCTTGCTTTTGATATAATCAGCACCATCCAATGTCTTTCTTCTCTGGTGTGACGAAAAAATGTCCTGCATCATTTCCACATGGTCAAATTACACTGTCCAGAAAAAAAAAAGTACTGATTAGCTCCCAGCAAACTTCCCTTTACATCTCAGTCCAAATTAGGTCATGACCTTTCCTAAGCCTTTAGAGAAAGTGCTCACTGATTGACTTAGACTTTCTTCTCTTAACCCAGGAAAAAAGAGGATGTGATTAGCCCATTAGGTTTAAAAGATTTAGGACTCACCCCTAGAATTGTGGGTATAGTCATTCTCGCCCCTTCTCATCCTACCCCAACTGCATAGCTACCACAAAATGGGAGAGAGAAAGATGGGATAGTAACCCTACGCAAGCCGAACTGTCTGGTCAGACAGTCCTTCCCCACATTTCAACAAATTGCTATTTTCTACATCATTTCTTAATCCACAGATGTTTCAGGACTGTTCTTTCTAGCAACCACTCTCCCAGAATCCACCCTCATGTTCCACGCAATAGACTGGAAAAGCAGTCTTCCAACTGTCAGTCAAAGTTAAAGAAAGAAAAGCCACCACAATTACATCCAAGAATTTAATATACTGGTTTATCAAAACACAGATTCCTGGGCCCATCCACTGGCATACTGTAACACAGGCATTTCAAAAGAGGTACACAAGTACTAAGAGAAGTAAAACAAGCAACTTCACATTTCTGAGTACAACAGCTTTTCAGGACTCAGTGAGGACATTTTCTTCAGTGGCAGGTACCTGGGTACCAGGGTATAATCTCCCTTTTACATAAACTGTAGTGACATTCATCCACGAGGTGGCAGCGTACCCAGTGTGCTCAGTGGAGGACTGTGACGCTTACAATTTTAACATTAGTCTAGCTAAATGCCTTCACTCAAGGGAATTTTTGATTTTTTCCAGAAGAGGATAAATTAATAGTACTATGTATCTAAAATGTATTTTCCACCTAAAATAAAGACTATAAAAAAACCTTACACTAAAAACAAAAGACCTCTAAAGGAAGAAAACAAAGCCAATGCCTATTTGAGTGCAGAATATTGTTTAGTTCAAGCAATCCACTTTGAAAAGAGGAAATCATCAAGATAAGCCATCTGTGCATAAACCATGAGAGACAGTCAACTAAATTTCCTTTTATCTTTGTTTATGTGACAACTCTTATTATCACTTTCAAATGGACTTCCGTATTCTGAACCCTGAATTAGAAATGATATATGCAGCAAAGTTTCATCAAATTCATCAGTCACAAAAGTAAAGCTTTTTAAATCTCATTTCAACACGGTTTGTTTGTCTAGTAAACAAAATACATTGTCTAATTTAAACTCAAAGAAAGCTTAATTAATTTAAATGCCACCTTGATTACCTCTACTATTGATCCAGTGAAAGAATTTACTAACATGCTGAAACAGTTGAATGCCAGTGTCTTTCCTTTTTCCTTATTTAGCACACAATAAAAATCACAAGATAAGATAAGAATCGTGGTTCTATGTTCCAAGTTGAAAAATTTCTCACATTTCTCAGTCGTTATTACTGAATAAAATTATGAAGACTTGGTCACTCTCATTTACAAATTTTACCAATAAAAATAAATATGCCTTTTAAGAAGAAATTATTTTCACTCTCAAGGTAGTTTTCCCTACATCTTTCCTGATACCAGAGAAAGAAAAGTCTCACAGAAAAGAGGCCACAACTTAGATGATTTAGGATAGCCTTTCTGTAGACAAACCTCTTGCTTGCCAAAAGAAATTATACTTTAAGTGAAAAAATGTTTTCTGAGAATGAATTTGCTAAATAGTAAATTTTTCTTCTAATTAAGATAGAAGACTGACAGCATAAGATATTGGGGTGATCACAGATCTTTCAATTGCTATTAGCACTTTGGTAAACATCTTTCTGGAGAGAATGAAGAAATAAAATGTTTTCATTTCAGAAATGAAGATGTTTGTTTTCCAGTTAATGGTTGATGTTTCAAGTATCCTGATTACTGACCTGAGCTAGAGTCTGGAGGTCTAGAACAGCCTCCAAGTGAAGTGTACTGGCCCGAGAACCAGAGTATACCCAAGGCTTATTAAGAGACCACGTCCAGGCAATCTAATTTAGGTATCAGAACATGAGAACCAGGCTCAGAGGCAAAGGCCAGGTGTGAGATGGAAATGTGAGACCAGAATAGAAGGTATGGATGGAGAGAGGAAGCAGCAGGAGTTTGGAATGAAATGTACCCCTAAGCCACTCTGTATACTTGGATGACCTTTTAATAGCACCAGAGAATTCCGGCAGTGGCTAGGGAGGGTCTGTTAAAAATTACAAGTTGCTTCATACACACATGAAAAGTTCACAGAACTCGCTGCTTGGTTCAATTTGAGATTTTCTTATTTTATTTTATTTGTAGTCATCTGCATCCATGCCTGTGGCAACTTTGTTATCAGAAAAAGAGTTGAACATACTTATCAGACTGATCTGTAATTTTATCTGAAAAATAAGGTTTGAGGGGCTTCCAGTCAAGAAGACAAAGTAGGTAAACACTGTGTTTGCCTCCTTTCAAGATCACAACAAAATTAGAGCTAAATTGCAGAACAACCATCAGTGAGAACCACCTGAAATCTAGATGAAGAGAAGTCCTACAAATAAAGACATACAGAAGAAGCCACCTTGAGACTGTTAGGAGGGGCAGAGATGAAGAACAGGTTGGTTCCATACCCACATGTGATGATTAAAAATCAGAAGGGATATCTCAGCTGGAGGGGTCCACCTTGAGAAGTGAGGGGTCACAGTCCCACAAGACACTCCCCAGCCAGGGTTCCAGAGCTGGGAAGAGAAGTCGCCACAACTTCTGGCTGTAAAAACCAGTGAAGATTGTGGCTGAGAGAGATAGAGGGTGGCTGCAATCCCAGGAGCTCCTCTTACAAGGCCCATGCATGGACCTACTCACTGACAGACTCACTCACTCTGAGCTCCAGTATTGGGAAAGAGATTGAAAGGCTCCAGGCACATAGAGGAGGAAATGAGCTGCAGTGCAAGAGCTGGAAGGACAGCTTACTCCTATGTAAAACTGCTAGCGCATGCCACTATTCCTTTGTGCAGATACAGGTGGGGGTAATATCTGAGTCACCAACACCTGGCTAACACTGTTTGACCCACACTGATGATTCCCTGAGACCCCACCCCACATAATTTGCAGGCCAGACCAAGCTGTTACCACTGGTTTTTCCATACAAATAGCCCATCTTGGCTAATGCTATGGACATTTTAAAAATCTCCCAAAGGTTCACAAAACTCAGACAAGCAGCCTCTGGCCTTGGCATATCCTTCTGACTAAGAAGCCAAGTCCAGCTCTAGTAACAGCCAAACTCAGTTTACCTCTTATAGGCACTTCCAAGTCCAGCACAAGTGGCAACCATCTTCAGATATTTTGTAGCTCACATCAAGTGGCCCTGGGCAGGGCACAGGCAGTGGCTGACCTTGGCCTGCACGAGAGCCCCTCACTAGGGGCCCCAGAACCAATATAACCAGTGCCAGCTTCAGACCACAGCAGAGCACCACCTGGCTGCATCCATAAAAGACACAAAGAGCAGGCTGGCCAGACACAAGAGCCCTGCTAAAACAAATCCTGCTCTGTAGGGTAAGCCCTTTCACAATAGCTTCTCCACAACCAATTACAGCCAGTCCTCACAATCAATTAGCTTGACTATAAATCCCTCTCATTGACATGCAAACAGAAACCAAGGCTCAACTACAACAGGAGGGTATACATAACACACACAAGAAACACACGTGGAGCACCTGGCTCTGGTGATCAGGGAGACAGCACCACACCTACTACATAAGGTTACTATACCCAAGACCAGGGGACATATCAGCATGAAAACAAAAATGGGAGGCAGCCAAACTGGGGAGATAAAGAAACATTTCTCAAATAAAAGAATGGAACAAACCACCAGAAAGAGAATGAGACAAAATGGAGACAAGCAATCTACCAGATGCTGAGTTCAAAACACTTGTTATAAGGATGCTCACTGATCTCAGGGAGCACTTCAACAAGAAGATAGGAAACATAAAAATAGAGATAAAAAACTAAAAAAGAACCAGTCAGAAATTAATAATACAATGACTGAAATAAAGAATACTTTAGAGGGTATTAACAGTAGATTAGATGGAGCACAGGACCGAATCACCAATTGAGAAGATAAAGTAGAAGAAAACAGACAAACAGAACAGCAAAAAGAAGAAAGATTCCAAAAAAAATTAGCATAGTTTAAGGGACCTCTGGGACAACATCAAGCATATCAACATTTGCATCATAGGGATAACAGAAGGAGAAGAGAGAGAGCAAGGAATTGAAAACCTATTTGAAGAAATAATGACAGAAAACTCCCCTAACCTGGCAAAGAAAATAAATATATAATCCCAGGAAGCACAGAGAGTCCCAAACAAAATGAGCCCAAAGAGGCCAACACCAAGACACATCATAAGTAAAATGCCAAAGGTTAAAGACAAAGAAAGAATATTAAAAGCAGCAAGAGAAAAACAGTTACCTAAAAGGGAACTCCCATTAGACAGTCAGCTGATCTCTCAACAACAACTTTGCAGACCAAAAGGGATTGACATGAAATATTCAAAGTGAAGAAAAGTCAGGACCTACAACCAAGATTACTCTACCCAGCAAAGCTATCATTTAGAATTGAAGGACAGATAAAGAGCTTCCTAGACCAGAAGAAGCTACAGGAGTTCATCAACCCCAAACCAGAATTACAAGGAATCTTAGAAGGGACTTTTTTTTAAGACAAAAAAAAGATACAAAATATGAATAATAAAATGACAATATCTACACATCTATCAACAAATACTTACAATGTAAATGGATTAAATGCTCCAATCAAAAGATAGTGAGGCTGAATGGATAAGAAAACAAGATCCTTACAAATGCTGCCTACGAGAGACTTATTTCATATTAAAAGACATACACACACTGAAAGTAAAGGAACAGAAAAATATATTTCATGAAAATGGAAACAAAACAACTGGGGTGACAATACTTATAACAGATAAAACAGATTTTAAAACAAAGTCTATAACAAGAGACAAAGAAGGACCCAATAATCACACTTCTGGGTATTTATCTGAAAAATCCAAAACACTACTTCATAGGTATCCATATGTTCACTGCATCATTATTTACAGTAGTGAAGATATGGAGGCAACCTGGGTGTCCATCAATGGATGAACGGATTGCTGGAGAGGCTGGGAGAAAAAGAAACTCTCATACACTCCTGTTGGGAATGTAGATTGCTGCAGCCACTATGAAAGACAGTGTGAAGGTTGCTCAAAAAATTAAAAATAGAATTACCATATGACCCAGCAATCCCTCTCCTGGGTATCTACCCAGAAAATCTGAAACATTTATCCATAAAGACACGTGTGCTCCAATGTTCACTGTAGCTTTGTTTACAGTGGCCAAGACATGGAAACAACCAAAGTGTCCTTCGGTAAATGAATGGATAAAGAAGTTGTGGTATATTTACACAATGGAATACTATCCAGCCATAAGAAAAGATGAAATAGTACCATTTGCAACAACATGGATGGATCTTGAGATTATAATGCTAAGCGAAATAAGTCAGACAGAAGTAGAGAACCATATGATTTCACTGAAATGTGGTACATAGAACTGAAAACAACAAAAGAACAAGACAAACAAATGAAGAAGCAAAAACTCATAGACATAGGCAATACTTTAGTGATTACCAGAGGGTAAGGGGGGAGCAGAGTTCTAGAAAAGGGTAAACAGGGTCAAATACATGGTGATGGAAGAAGAACTGACTGGGTGGTGAACACATAATATGAGATATAGATGATGTAATACAGAACTGTACACCTGAAATCTACATAACTTTACTAACAATTTTCACCCCAATAAACTTTAATTTAAAAAAAATGGATGAATGGATAAAGAAGATGTAGTACATATATTCAATGGAATATCAATCAGCCATAAAAAAAGATGAAATACTGCCATTTACAACAACATGGATGGATCTTGAGATTATCATGTTAAGTGAAATAAGTCGTACAGAAAAAGTTGAGAACCGTGATTTCACTCATGTGTGGGATATAAAACTGAAAGCAACAAATAAACAAGACAAACAAAAATTCACAGACATAGACAACAGTTTAGTCGTTACCAGAGGGTAAGGGGAGGGGAGTGGGAGATAAGAGTAAAGTGGGTCAAATATATGGTAATGGAAGGAGATTTGACGATTTTACTTTGGGTGTTGAACACACAATGAAATAGATAGGTGATGTATTAAAGAATTGTACACTTTAAACCTATATAATTTTATTAACACATGTTACCCCAATGAATTTAATTTTAAAAAGACATAAAAATAAAGGGCAAAATAAATAAACAAACAAAACAGATACAAAACTCATAGATACAGAGAACAGTCATTGGGGAGATGGGTGAAAAAAGGGAAGGGATTAAGAAGTACAAATTGATAGTCACAAAACAGTCATAGGGACGTAGGATATAGTATAAGGAATACAGTTAATGATACTGTAATAACTATGTATGGTGTCAGGTGGGTACTAGATTTATTGAGGTGATCACTTCATAAGTTATATAAATGTCTAATCTCTATGTTGTACACCTGAAACTAATATAATATTGTATGTAAACTCGAATTAAAAATTACTTTTTAAAAAATAGTAACAGGCCCTCTCTTTCAACTTTTCATTTTTACCCCAACATCACATAGGCCATGTGAACACATGCTCCTGTTCACCTCATTGCATTCTAAGAACATCGGCCAGTGAAATATGAGTTTGTAGACCCATTAGGTAGGTAAGAGTTTAAAAAACAAGTCTGTGGGAGACAAAGGACTAAACTGAAAACCTCCACACTAATACTTACTTCTCTTCTGAATTTTCTAAGCAAATTTAAAAGTCATTACTCATCCACAGCACGTAACCACATACAGATAAATAGCAAAGACAATGTCCTCTAATGAAGAGGCAAATTCTGCTATCAGGGTTCATGGATCCTCCATGAATTAGGCTAATCAAATTTTCACAACTGAAAGCCACTCATACCTCTATGGCTTATCTTTTACAGTTTTCCCACAGCTTCAGGTAAACATGACTGTCTGCCCTTTTTGATGGACTCAACTCTTTCTCTCAAGCCCCAAGTAGCTAAGTAACAAAATAATTAGTTGATTAACATTTTAAAAAAACAAACATAGTATTTATTAAATCAAGTAGATTTTTCAAGTTTCAAACCAAACACCTTAAAAAACATGGTAAGTCTGATGATGACATTATCTTGGAAATATGAACAAGCTTTGAAATGCAACAAAAACTAAGAAAGTAGAAGGGAGAGAGGAATGGCGGCAGCGAGGTGATCATCTTGAGTTCTCCTCTGGAACTTACCACAAATTGAACATCTATAACCCATCAAAGGACTCTCTGCTCATCACACAGAACAGCTAAGAGACTCATAGGAGGATTACTTGAAAGTGGGCAAATTGGGCGAGCAGGGTAAGAAAGAAGGGAGTGGAGTGAAGACATGGCCCCCGGCCCGCATCCATGGCTGCTGAGACACAGGGACTCCCAGGACCCAACAGAGACCACAAGAGCCACGAGATGAGCTCTTTCCCTGCACCACACAGCTGATGTCTCCTGCTGAGACAGCAAAATACCCAGCATTTGAGGCAGTAGCCTTAGCTGAGACCACCAGCTGCGCCCGAGAAAGGACAAAGGACTTAAACACTATACCTGGGCCCCTTCCCCCACTCTCCCAATTCTACCCCATGCCCTTCCAGAGACTCAAGCTGGGCCCTGAGCTGAGGAGTAGTGTCAGATTACAGAGGAGTCAGAGTGCTAGGATCTGGGAAGACCCAGCTTGCAGCTCTGACCCAGGGAAGAGGCTGGGAAGAGTATGACATGGATGGGCTGGAAGAGAGAAGACTCCTCCATCCCCAGCCCACACCTTTTCTGGCCTGCCTAGGGCAGGACGTTTACAACTGTGAAGACACACCCAAGGGTCAGCAGCAGGCAGCAGATGCAGCTCTGGGCTTTCAGCAATTCAGAAATCTCCCACCCTACACACACACACACACACACGAAAGAAGTGCCCTAAGACTCAGGAACCATGGGTACAGTGATGGTTGTGTTACTCTCAGTGCGCATATGTGCAGGCAAGAGCAGAAACTGCACTGACTTTGTAAAAACTACATCCAGACCCCATAGCCTCACTCATCTAGAACTGCAGTCCCTGGGCTGCAGGTGACCAAATTTGCATGTACAAGATGCAGAGGACTCTTTGGTACAGCAGAGGACAACCTGGATATTACTTGGAGGGCTTAAGACAAGACTGGTACTGCTTTTTTTGTTTGGTTTTGTTTTTGTATTTTTGACATTTTTGCCTGTGTTGAGTATGGGTTATCAGTTGTTTTTACATGTGAGTATATTTGTTTTTTTCTTGTTGTTGTTGTGGCTGTTGTTGTGTTTAGTGATTTGCTTGGTATTGAAATTGACTTACACCAGGGCCCAGCTCAACAGGCACAAGATTCAACACACCCAGAGGCCAACTCCAGACCAACCCACAATATTACTGGGTCTGACCTACAAGTGACACACCCAGAGGGAATTCTCTACAGACATGAGAGCCCATAGGGGCTAAGCCTCATTCAAGCAGTCAAACCTCAAGCAGAAGAACGTCCACTGTGGGTAGAGTCAAGTCAGCCTAGGAGTCAATCCCACCTACTGATAATCCAAAAGCAATTAAAGATCAACTTTAACAGGACAATATATACAACACAGGAGTCACCTCTGGACCACACTCACAGAAGAAGAAAGTTGTGCAAGTCAAATATAAAGGTCATATACTATATAAGATAACCCTAGTGGATCTACCTAATACATCAAAGCAAACACAGGGAGTCAGCCAGAATGGGGAAACAAAGACACATGTCCAAAATAAAAGAACAGAAGAAACCTCCAGAATTGGAACCAAATGAAATAGAGGTAACCAACCTATCATAGACAGATTTCAGAACACTGATGATAAGAATGTTTAAGGAGCTTAGTGACGACATAAAGAAAGATACAGAAATCGTAATGAATAATCAGTTAGAACTAAAGAATGCAATAACTGAAATAAAGAACACACTAGAAGGAATTACCAGCCAGTTAGATGAAGCAGAGGATTGAATGAGCGACTTAGAAGACAAGTTAGCTGAGATCACCCAAACAGAACAACAAAAAGAAAAAAGAATAAAAAAACAATGAGAATGGTTTAAGAGACTTCTGGGATAACATCAAGTGCAACAACATGTGCATCATAGGAATACCAGAAGGTGAAGAGAGGAAGCAAGGGATCGAGAACATATTTGAGGTAATAATGTCTGAAAAATTCCCTAACCTGGTGAAGGAAACTGACATACAAGCCCAGGAAGTACAGACAGTTCCATCCAGGATAAACCCAAACAGGTCCACACGAAGATACACTATAGTTAAAACGGCAAAGGTTAAAAACAGAGAGAATCCTAAAAGCAGCAAGAGAAAGACAGAGGGTTACATACAAGGAAACTCCTATAAGACTATCAAATGACTTTTCTACAGAAACATTGCAGGCCAGGAAGGAGTGGCATGAGGTCCTCAAGGTGATAGAAAATAAAGGCCTACAACCTAGATTGCTTTATCCAGCAAGGCTATCATTTAAAGTTCATGGAGAGATAAAGAGCTTTCCAGAAAAGAGTAAGCTAAAGGAATTTATTATCACCAAGCCAGCATTGCAAGAAATACTAAAAGGACTTCTGTAAATAGAAGAAAGATGAAAACAATTTACTACAAATTTAAAAACGGCAATAACTATGTACCTATCAATAATCACTTTAAATGTAAACGGATTAAATGCTCCAATCAAGAGACATAGAGTGGCTGAGTGGATAAGGAAGCAAGACCCTTGCATATGCTGTATACAAGAGACTCACCTCAGATTGAAAGACATACACACAGGCTGAACATGAAGGGTTGGAGTAAGATAGTCCATGCAAATGGAAATGAGAAAAAACTGGAGTTGCAATACTCATCTGACAAAATGGACTTTAATATGAAGAACATATTAAAAGACAAAGATGAGCACTATATAATAATAAAGGAATCAATCTGACAAGAGGACATAACCCTAGTAAACATTTATGCATGCAACACAGGAGCACCTAAATATACAAAACAGATATTGACTGACATAAAGACAGAGATCAACAGTAACACTATTATAGTAGGGAACTTCAACAAACCTCTGACAACAAGGGACAGGTCTTCCAGACAGAAAACCAACATGGAAACAACGGCCTTAAATGACACATTGGACCAGTTGGATTTAATCAATATTTTCAGAGTATTTCTCCCCAAAGCTGCCAAATACACATTCTTCTCAAGTGCACATAGAACATTTTCCAAGATAGACCACATGTTAGGCCACAAAACAAGTCTTGATAAATTTAAGAAAATTGAAATCATACCACTTGTCTTCTCAGACTACAGTGCTATGAAATTAGAAATCAACTACAGGAAAAAAAACTGGAACACACACCAATTCATGTAGGCTGAATAACGTTACTAAATAATAAATGGGTCAACTATGAGATCAAGGAAGAAATCAAAATCTATCTAGAGACAAAAAAATGAAAACACAATCACCCAAAATCTATGTGATGCAGCGAAAGCAGTCCTAAAAGGGAAATTCATAGCAATGCAGACCTACCTAAAGAAACAAGAAAAATCATTCATCAACAGTGTATCCTCACACTTAAGGGATCTGGAAAAAGAACAGCAAAATAAGCCCAAAGGGAGTACAAGGAAAGAGATAATAAAGATCACAGGAAATAAATGAAATAGAAACCAGAAAAACAATACAAAAGATCAATGAATCCAAGAGTTGTTTTTTAGAGAAGATAAACAAAATTGGCAAACCTTTAGCCAATCTCATCAAATAAAAAAGAGAAAGCGGATCCAAATTAATAAAATCAGAAATGAAAGAGGAGAAGTGACAAGAGACACCACAGAAATACAAAAAAATTTAAGAAATTACTAAAAGCAACTATATGCCAACAAATTTGACAATCTGAAAGAAATGGACAATTTTCTAGAAGCATACAACCTTCCAAGGCTGACTCAAGAAGAAACGGAAAATCTGAATAGACTGATTACCACCAAGGAAATTGAATCAGTAATCAACAAGTTGCCAACAGACAAAAGCCCTGGACCAGATGGCGTTAGAGGTGAATTTTATAAAACATTCAAAAAATAATTATCACCTATTCTCCTCAAGCTATTCCAAAAAATCCAGAAGGAGAGAAGGCTCCCAAACACCTTTTATGAAGCCACTATCACCCTGATCCAAAAATCAGACAAAGACACTACAAAAAAAGAAAACTACAGGCCAATATCGCCAATGAACATAAATGCAAAAATCCTCAACAAAATAGTAGCGAACAAAATTCAGCAATACACTATAAATATCATACATCATGATCAAGTGGGATTCATCCCTGGTATGCAAGGGTGGTTCAATATCTGCAAATCAATTAATGTGATATACCATATTAACAAAATGAAAAATGAAAATCATATGATCATATCAATACATACAGAAAAAGCATTCAACAAAATCCAGCAGCATTTTATGATAGAAACCCTTAAAAAAGTGGGAATAGAGGGACCATATTTCAACATAATAAAAGCCATATATGATAAACCCACAGCTAACATCATACTTAATGTGGAAAAGTTAAAACCATTTCCCTTAAGATCAGGAACAAGGCAATGTTGCTCACTTTCTCCACTTCTATTCAACATAGTGCTGGAATTCTAGCCACAGCAATCAGACAAAAAAAGGAATAAAAGGCATCCAAATCGGTAAGGAGGAAGTAAAATTGTCATAATATGCAGATGACATGATACTATATAGAGAGAACCCTAAAGACTCTACCAAGAAACTATTAGAGCTGATAGATGAATTTAGTAAAGTAGCAGGATACAAAATTAATATTCAGAAATCAGTTGCATTTGTATATGCCAATAATAAAACATCAAAAGAAGAAACTAAGAAAACAATCCCATTTACAATTGCTTCAAAGACTATAAAATGTCTGGGAATAAATTTAACCAAAGAAGTAAAAGATCTGTACTCAAAAAAATTATAAGACACTGAAGAGAGAAATGAAAGAAGAAACAAATAGATGGAAACACCTACCATGCTCATGAATAGGAAGAATTAATATTGTTAAAATATCCATATTGGCTAAGGCAATATACAGATTCAACGCAACTTCTATAACACTACCAGGGACATTTTTCACAGAAAGAGAGCATGTAATCCTAAAATTTATATGGAACCATAAAAGACACGGATAGCCTCGGCAATCTTGAGAAATAAGAACAAAGTGGGAAGTATCATGGTACCTGACATCAAATTATACTACAAGCCTAGAGTAATCAAAACAGCATGATCTTGGCTTAAAAACAGGCACATAGATCAATGGAACAGAATAGAGAGCCCAGAAATAAATCCATGCCTATATGGTCATTTAATCTACGACAATGAAAGCAAGAATTTATGGTGGGGCAAAAACAGTCTATTCAATAAGTGGTGCTGGGAAACCTGGACAGACACATGCAAAATAATGAAGCTGGACCACCTCCTTACACCATATGCAAAAATAAATTCAAAATGGCTTAAAGACTTAAATGTAAGATCTGAAACCATAAAATTCCTAGAAGAAAATATAGAAAGAAACTTTACAGACATTTCCCAGAGTAAGATTTTTACTGATATATCCCCTTGCACAAGGGAAATAAGAGAAAAAATAAACATGTGGGATTACCTCAAATTAAAAAGTTTTCTCACAACAAAGGAAACCATCAATAAAACAAAAAGGCATCCTACTGAATGGGAATAGATATTTGCCAATGATATATCCGATAAGGGGTTAATATCACAAATTTATAAAAAACTCACTCAACTCCAAAAAAACAAACAACCCAATTAAAAAATGGGCAAAGGACATGAAGAGACATTTTTCTAAAAAGGACATACAGATGACAAACATACAAATGAAAAAATGCTCAATCTCACTAACCATCAGAGAAATGCAAATAAAAACCACAATGAGATGCCACCTCACCCCAGTCAAAATGGCTATCATCAATAAATCAACAAACAAAAAGTGCTGGCAATGATGTGGAGAAAAGGGAACCCTTGTGCATTGTTGGTGGGATTGCAGATTGGTGCGGCCACTATAGAAAACAGTATGGAGGTATCTCAAAACTCTGAAAATGGAACTACCTTATGTCCCAGCAATTCCACACCTAGGTATCTATCCGGAGAAATCCAAAACTCTATTTCAAAAAAATTGATGCACCCCTATGTTTATTGCAGCACTTTACACAATAGCCAAGACATGGAAACAACTGAAATGCCCATCGGTAGACGACTGGATTAAGAAACTGTGGTATATTTATACAATGGAGTATTACGCAGCCATAAAGAAGAAGGAAATCTTACCATTTGCAACAACATGGATGGACCTAGAGAACATTACGTTAAGTGAAATACATCAGACAGAGAAAGACAAATACCATATGATCTCACTTATATGTGGAATCTAAAGAAAAGAATAAATGAATGAACCAATCAGAAACAGTCTCAGAGACATAGAAGAAAAACTAAGGGTTGCTAGTTGGGGGGCGGGATAAGGGGGAAGGTGAGGGGATTAGAAGGCACAGTCGGTAACCACAAGATTGCCAGAGGGATACAAAAGTCAATTGGGGAAATGTAATCAATAATGTTGTAAAGATTTTGTAGAGTATCCGATGGACATTTGTCTCATTAGGGAGACCACTTCAGGGATGATTTAGATGCCTGATCGCTGCACTGTACACCTGAAGCTGAAGCTGAACAATGATGAATGTCAACTACATTTATATATATACATATAGTTACAAGAAGCAGAGTACAGCATTAGGAATAGAGACAGTGGAAATGTAATGGCTGTGTGCGATGTCAGAGGGATAGTGGATGGGGGGAAGGGGTTGTCACTGTGTGGGGTATAAATAATAAATCTTTATTACATTGTTTTGTACACCTGAAACTAATAAAAAGTGTTTTAAAAAAGTATATATGGACTACATCTTACAGAACATTTGCATTTCTGGAAAAACGTCTAGGAAATATAGACATATAATATATTTACTGACTTTATTCATGAAATGCAAAGCCATAGGAGGTTGAGTAGCTCTTACAGGTTAAAGGGAAGAAATTAACTTGTGCAATTTCCTGACTTCAGCAAATAAGATATCATTCCACTTAGAGGTGAGCAACTGAGGGCTAAAGAAATTAAGTGACTCACCCAAGGTCACAGAGTTAGTAAGTGGAGGACATAATAGTAGACCCCAATTTCCATGCTTCCTAATGAAGTGTTTCTTCCAAAATATTTACTTGTAATTGGTTGTAGCTAAATGAAAATAAAATTATGTAATGGCCACAAATATTTTCAATCACTTATTTTAGAAAATTATATTTTTCTAATTAAGTAATATTATTATACTTTAAAAATATTATAATATCTATGTGATTTCAATAATTAAAGAATAACTAAATGGGCTAAGTCATTTTGCTTATATCACATACCCCTTCTGCAACTCTCCTGTAGGACGAAATGCATATCAGTAGACAGAGAATAAAACTAAAATGAGTTGAATCCTAAAATTTAAGTTCAAAAGTGACTGAGGTTAAAAAAAAAAAAAATCAGAAAGTAAAAGAGACCCAAGAAATGAGCACCTCCATAATGTAAGATAGCAAGAGTTATATACATACTAAATAGATACGTATGTATTTCCCTTGGAGTAAATATATATTGTAAAAAGTCCTGAAAAACTACCTACTGCTAATATCCTGGTATCTGCAGGCATATGCATTCCAAGGGCCAAACAACTAACACAAAATTTCACTCTGTGAACACAGACATTCAGAAGTTGGTGATATCTTATACCTTATATTTGCATTTGAATTCCATTAAGAAATGTATGTAATTCAGTTAATTATCAGGCATTTAAAACCATCAAAAAAGTACTCATTCTAAAGATTTAAGTTAATAGCTTTGAAAAGCAAATTATTTTTATCATCTAAAGTGGAAATCATTCCACTGCTTTCTTAACAAAAGTAGACAGAAAATAATTTGCCCTTCACTGACTTAGAATTTTTTGTAAAGACAATGCCCTCTGGGCTCATTGAGTTGTATATGAATATCTGCCTCTAAATGGCCCCAGAATACAATTTTTTTACTAGCAATTATATTTGTTTTATGCATGTTTCTGACTTCTACCTCACTATCAGATTGTCAGGTGTTATGGAGAGGATTCACAGTAGGTGTGAAAGGTTGGACTAAATGCTCTCTAAGGCCCATTTTATTCATAAGTCTGTAATTTTTTCTTTTTGCTGTCATTTACCTTCCTAAATTGGTAAGGATGCTTTCATCTGCAAGGAACACAACCCAACTAAAGGTGACTTAAAGGACACATTATCTTACCAATTGAAAAACCTAGAAGTAATCTCCAGGGTTTATATATTCATGGGTTCAGCAAAGTCAGAGCTCCAGTTCAATTTCTCAGCAATTCTCTTGGCTTTCCCCCTACAGTCCCAAGTGAGCGCTGTCACATACCTTATCACAGAAAGACAATGTCAAGCAGGCATAACATTTGCAATTTCCCTGTCTTGGGTCCCATTTTAACAGAAAGAAAATTTTAGTATAAGCCCCTCATGAGGAGTTCTGTTGTGTTATGGTCCGTAATTACAACTCCTACCCAGAACTAAGTTGCCAAGGGAAGATCACCATGACCAGTCATCACACTTCAAGATTTATCTACCTGGGAAGATTTAGCTAAGTAAGGGTGAAAACACTAAGGTTTGGTTAACAAGAAAGGAGAGGAATGGCTATTAAATGTTGACCAACACTATCTTCCTACCAATTCAAATATGCTGCATCTTCTATAATATGGACATAGAAATCAAGAACATAGGCTATTGAACTTATGAATGAATTAAGATTAAACACATACTGAGAGATATCCCCATTTTCCCACGAGTAAAGTGTGAGTCTTACTGCATTAATTTCATGACAATTTTTTGAAGTCTTGGAAAATTACTTGGCCTAATTCCTTGCTTCAAACCAAATCACATATAGCTAAACATTTATTCTTTTGAAAATACTAATTACAGACCTCCTACAGGCCAAGCATTTCACTAGGCATTAGAGACACAAGAGTAAGCAAAAACAAAAATCATTCTCATTAAAGCAGAGTACACAGTCTAATGGACCATAGCTGAGCTATGGTTAAGGGTGCTGTTTAAAAAAAGAGACAATAGGTCCAAAATGGAGTCACTTGTGCTAAGCTGAGTCCCCAAATGGAGACTTAATTGCAGTTTCAGCCTCCTCTAGGAAAAGAATCTTAAAACAGTCAATCTGGAATTACCTGGTCAGCCCTAGTGAGGTAATCTGCCTGACAGACGCCTACAGTCCCCTAAAGAAAGGTGACCTTGCCACAAACAGTCAGCTCTTTGTTAGTATAATTTCTTTGTCCTGCTCCCTTGTGCCTATAACAGTCTTTCATTTAATACAGCTCTTTGGAGCTCCTTTCTATTGCTAGATGAAATGCTGCCCAATTCATGAATCACCGAATAAAGCGAATAGTCTTTCAAATTTACTCAGTTGAACTTTGTTTTTAACAGTGTTATTACACTCACTCATTCCCCAAACAAGGATATGAATTGGAAACCTGAAGTGGTGTAAGTTTTCTTGAATAAACATATTCTATTAACATGTGAAATTATTAGTCTTATTTTCTTTTCATCCAAAAACCATACTTAAATCCTGTTTCTCATTTTTGCTTTCATGTACCCATAATTTCAACATAATATCGCTGTTGTTGATGCTTTACCTTCTTAGATAGAATATATAAAATACTTAATTTGATCAATGGGGGAAAGTTCTACATTAAAACTGACTTCACTAGTGACTTCTTTATTCTATTACTCCATACTTAATCAAAAGGCCGTCTGGCAAGATTTCTTCAGGTGATAATACTCTAGTTGTTTTGTCCTGTTGTTTCAGCAAATCATATGTTTGCATTTCATTAAAAATAACAAATATCCCTTATTTTAAATTTAGATTAAAAATGAAATTATTTGCATGAGCTATTAGTATCCTGTTCATTTATGCAGTTCCCTCAAACTTTCATTTCCTCATCTCCATCTTCCCATTCCAAAGAGCCTATTAGTAGGCGTCCCCTGAAGCAATCATCAAGTGAAACCATCTTGATGTCACATAACATTCCTTTTCTCAATTAACTAACCCAGAGTAGTCAGTCTATTCTCTTTGCCTCTCAAAGACACATTTGAAATATTCTTGTAAGTCCTTTTATTTCTTAAAATTTGTATAAATATTTCCTAATAATAGAAAATAATCACTGCACTAAATGTGACGATGCAGAGACCACTATGAAGTGACATCAACCAAATTCAAAATTATATATAAAATGTTATACAAAATGTAATTGGTATTACTTGTTATTTTAATATTAATATTACTAAGTATTTTACAAGTAACCCACAAAATAAAACACATCAAAACGAATGTTTGCTCAAATTTCCATTTCCACTCTTACATTTGCATGCAGTTGTAGCAATACCAGTCCTTTGGAAGAAGTACCCATAAGTTTTTCTCTTATTTATGCACAGTCGCAACCAACACTGTACACTTGCTGTTACAACTGAAAACAATTTTGCATTCTTGGTAAAAACGGTCTTCTCCTTCTAGATTCTGAGTCCCTGAGGGTCAGATGCCACATTTGTTCACCCGAACAATACTTAGCAAAATATTTTCCACGTTACAGACACTCAACAAATACCCAGCCTATTAAGATATTCTCTTCCCTTACCTCCTTGTGAAATTAAGTTGTCAAAGGCAGTAAAAATTGTTAGAATAGTGAGGAATGAAGAAAATTAACTAGCCTAGGAAAGAGGAGGTACCTGTGACCATTTCTGGAATGGTGGAAACGCATACACTCAAAATGATGAACCTACCTTCTAGGACCTTACAATCTACTGAGGAAGCTAAAATATTTGCAAAAATATCTGGTACGAATCAAAATACATGGCATAAGAGTGCTAGAGATAAGGACTAAGGAAATTCAGAAGATAAAAAACAAAACAGCAACAAACAACTCTGTGTCAGAATTGTCAGAAAAGTCTTTTTAAAAGTGGAAGGCTGGCAGGTAAATCATAAAGGCAACAGAGGGTTTCAAACAGACAAAGGGTGATGGTGGGAACCAAAGGGTGTATGAGTATGAAGAAAGGAAGATACATACACCCCTCAAAAAATTAACTCAAAATGGATCATAGACCTAAATGTAAAATACAAAACTATAAAACTCTTAGAGGATAACAGAGTGGAAAATCTAGATGACCTTGAGTATGTTCATGCTTTTTTATACACAACAAAGAAATGACCATGAAAGAAATAGTTCTTAAGCTTGACTCATTAAAATTAAACTTCAGCTCTTCTCTCAAGCCACAGACTGAGACAAGCCCCGGCTCAGGCTTGTCTCAGTCTGTGGCTTGTCTGTTAATTCTCTTGATATTTTCTTTTGCAGACAGAAAACATCAAGAGAATTAGGAGACAAGCCACAGACTGGAAGAAAATATTTGCAAAGGACACGACTGATAAAAGACTATTATCCAAAATATACAAAGAACTCTTAAAACTCAACAGTAGGAAAATAAACACGATTTAAAAAATCAGTGATAGATCTTGCCACGTCACCAAAGAAAACATACAGATGACAAATAAGCATATAAAAAGATGCTACGTAACATACACGTATGTCATCAGAGAAATTCAAATTAAACTGAGATACCTCTATACACCTATGAGAATGGCCAAAATCCAGAACACTGACAACACCAAATGCTGATGAGGATGGGGAGCAACAGGAACTCTCATTACTGGTAAGAATGCAAAAGGGTACAGCCACTTTGGAAGACAGTTTGGTGGTTTCTTACAAAACTAAACATACTCTTACCACACAATTCAGCAATCATGCTCCTTGGTATATACCCAAAGGAGCTGAAAACTTAGGTCTACATAAAAACCTGCACACAGAAGTTTATAGCAGCTTTATTCATAATTGTCGAAACGTAGAAATAAACAAGATGTCTTTCAGTAGGAGAATGGATAAACAAACTGTGGTACATACAGACAATGGAGTATTATTCAGCACACACAAAAGAAGAACTATCAAGCCATGAAAAGGCATGGAGGAACCTTAAATACATATTATCAAGTGAAAGAAGCCAATCTGAAAAAGCTACATACAGGATGATTTCAACTATTTGACATTCTGAAAAAGGCAAAACTATGGAGACAATAAAAAGATCAGTGGTCGCCAGGGGCAAGTGCACCAGAGGAGAGAGATGAATAGGCAAAGCACAGAGGATTTTCAGGGCAGTGAAAATGTCCCGTATGATTTTATAATGGTCGATACATGTCATTACACATTTGTCTAAACCCAAAGAATATACAATACCAACAGGAAACCCTAAAGTAAAATATGGATTTTGGGTGATAATGAAGAGTCAATGTAGGTTCATCCTTGGTTTAAAAAAAATAAAGAATGTACCATACTGGTGAGTGATATTGATAACGGGGGAGGCTGTGCATATGTGGGGGCAGGGTTTATGGATAAGATTTGTATCTTCCTCTCAATTTTGTTGTAAACCTAAAACCTGCTCTTAAAAAAAATGAGGTTTGAAAAAAAAAGAAAGTACAAACATATTTAGGGAATAATACAGAGGTCAATTCAGGTAAAGCAGAAAGTTCATGCAGGGAAGAGAAAGGGAAAAGAAGTGGTAGGAGATACCTACTTCTGGCAACCCTATAGCTACTTCAAGTGATGCTTCAATCAGAAAACAACTAGGTCCTTTTTAATGCACTTAATATTTTTAAATGTACTTAATACTCCTTAAATGCATTTCTAGGTTCATAGGAAGGAAGTGAAATCATTAAGGATGGATTTTCTCATTCTCTCTCATACATATAAATACATACACACTCCCACATTGTATATACACATACACAATTCAGAGCTGAGAACAGTGAGCTTTAAGGAGAATGGAAAATCAGTATTTTCCAAAGGGCAATAGCTAACAATACTTCAGAAAGCAGAAGAACAATTCAGTGAGAAATGAACCTGAATCTTCGACTTAATCCTGGGACCCTCCAAGGTGGCTAAAATGCTACGTTAGCATCCTGACTCCCCACAGAAGCAATATAAAATATTGTCAGAGGAGAAGATCACCTCTTCAAGCCCTTGGGATTTCCACAGATAATATGAAACAAATATGAACTCACAATCAACAACTACACAATGAATTAAGCCATCAAGAAGGAAAAAATGCTAATGGTAAACATGAGATTTGGACCTGCAAAGAAACCATTTGGGGATTATAAAATACCAAATGTAAATAACTGTATGAAATATTTGAAGAAATAAAAGATGAAATTGTGAAAATGAGCACTCAACAAGAGATTGTTAAAGTGATCAGGCAGATTTACAAAAGTAGCTAAATAGAACTCTTAGAAATAAAAAATATATTATAGTGGAAATTAAACATTGAATGGTTAGGTTAAAGAGCAGATTAGATCCCGCAGAAAAGAGATTAAGGAGAAAAAAGTAATATTGTCTCCAGCAAATGCAGAAGACATTTAATAAAATTCAATATCTATTTGTCATTAAAAAGAAAACTCTTGGAAAACTGGAAAAAAAAAAAAGTCCTATCCTGACTGACAAAGAGAAGTTACAAAACTCTGAAGCATTTCCTTTCAACTAATTTTTTATAAGAAAAATAATGTCCTTTATCACTGCTTCTTTAAGATGCTTAAGAAAAATTATGGAGAATATTCTAGTCACCTCAGGATAAGGAAGAATTTCTTTAAAAGGATATAAAAGGAATTCATTATATCAGAAAAACAAATATAACTTCAATGTAATTTAAATTTTTAATTCATCCAAAGACACCAATGAAAAATAAAAGAAAATTGCAAAGTAGAAGCTATTTTAACAAAAATAACTGACAAAGAATTAATGTACATTAGAAAGAATCTATAAAGCACAATATTTAAAAAAAAAGTCCAATAGAAAAGTGGCCAAAAAACATGAACAAGCATTTTACAAAAGAGGAAATGCAAATGGGCACAAACAAGTAGAAAGATGCTCACCTTCAATCAGAAATAAATGTAAATTAAGACATTAATGAGATAATTTTGAGTCCATTAAATTAGCAAAACTGAAGAACTCTGATAATAGTGAAGTGTTGGAAAGGTTGTAAATCAACAGAAATTTTAAAACACATTTTAAAAAAAAAATTGTAGGAAAAAATAAACACAACAGGTAATATTTTTTCTCTAAAGATGATTTACATTTTCTTGCAGCAGATTGTTGAAAAAACTAGCAATCCAAGATAACCTTAATACAATTCCAGGGAATGAGATGATTCAGATCTGAGCTATCTTCCCTTCTAGGACCAGTCTGTTTCCCATTGTCTCTTACTTCCAGGATAAAATCTTTCATGGTCCCAACTGGAACTATGGAAGAATTATCAGGGCTCCCACTTGGCTAGCTCTCTGCTTTCTTTTTTTTTTTTTTTTTTTTTTTTTTTTTTAATTAGCAAGCCTCTATTTCCTTTAGTTCTCCCTCTTAACCATTCCTTTGGTCATCAAAATAAGGACTGGAAGCAGTCTCTGCTGGTGGCGATTATGGATAGTTTTTATTTCATTATTTTTATCTGTATTTTCTAAAGATTTACAACAAACATGACACTTATGTTTAATTTTACAAGATTTCTTAACAGATCATAGACCATGTGCTGTTATTTTATACCTATGCGTCACTGGTATTTACCTCAGCTATGAATACAATCAAATCATCACCATCTTTCTGCACAGGTTATGCCCGTTTTGTTCAGACTTTTAAACCCTGCAGCTACTTGCATGCAGAAAATGAATTCCCATCTAGGTGGGAATTCTTACTTAAATGACAGAGTCACAATGCTATTCCTAGGCTTCTCTTTTAGCTTTTACTTTTACTCATTTGGCACTCATGTGGAAAATAAAGGATTTTTCTTCTGTTCTCTTTTTTATTTTTATTACTTTTTGGGGACAAAACTATTTTATATTTTGATTGAGCTATTGGTTACATGACTACATGCATTTCTGAAAACTCGTAGAACTGAACACCAAATGAGTGAATTTAACTATATATAAATAATAACATAAATGAAAAATATTCACTAACATCAAGAATTGAGAAGAAACGCTAATAAATTGGAGAAGACTGCCTCATAGAATGTGAGGCAGAATACACACTGGCATAACATTTCGCTTTCAAAAATTGTTTAGACCCTTCGATAAAAGAACAATGAATGCATGTTGAGGTTTTTTTTTTCTTTTTGATCATCTATTTTTTAATTAAAGTTTATTCAGGTGACAATGGTTAGTAAAGTTACATAGGTTTCAAGTGTACAATTCTGGAATACATCATCTATATAGTGCATTGTGTGTTCACAACCCAGTGTCAGTTCTCCTTCTATCACCATATATTTGATCCCTTTTACCCTCATCTACTGCTCCCCCGACGCCCATACTCTCTGGCAACAACTAAATTACTGTCAATGTCTATGAGTTTTTGTTTCTTTGTCTTGCTCCTTTGTTGCTTTCAGTTTTATATCCCATGTATCAGTGAAATCATATGATTCTCAACCTTTTCTGTCTGATTTCCTTCACTTAGCATGATAATCTCAAGATCTAGAGTAATGGAGATAACATTTTTTGAAATACTTTCAGATGTGCTTTCACATCCTCAAATCATACAGTCCTGTGACTCACTGCCCAAGAAAAGGCTGACATCAGCTAGAACAATAAAGTCACGGTTCAGCTTTGATTGTCAAATTAGATTCTTTTTAAATTGCTAAAAAAGAGAATGGTTTTGAAAGCTAGCCTAGGTTTAAAAATATCTTACAAATTCTTTAAGCTCTAATTAACAGATCAAGAGTCAGGAGAAGAGGTAAATCAGGCTGTGGTGTAAAAACTGTCCCTACTACACAGAAAGCCAGAGACCTTGCACATGGAGGCCTATGGACTGCAGAAAGAAAAAAGGGAGATAGAAATACAGGCATAACCTCTCACAACCCACCCTGCCCCTGTCCCAACCTACCTGGGCGGATCCCTGCAGGAGTAAACAGAACTGCTGAAACACAAGGGCTCTGAATCTGCTTCAGAAAGAGCTTTGGAACTTCAGAAGCTCTCCGCATCCCCACAGGGATGCTGCACCCTATGACCAGGTGAACTGTTCATAGAGAAGAAGCCCACCTTCCAGGGAATCCCCACATTGTGTGAGAAGCTGGCATAATGCAGAGAAAACAAAACACTACAGTGTGAGAGAGACAAAAAGGCTGCAGTCGGAGAGAAAATAAAACATTCTATCAACACCAACTGGAAAACAAAAGAAAGACCTCTTCCTATCAACCTGTTGCAGAACCCACTCCTGTAAACATCTAGGAAGAGAAATAATAATTAATTGCCATGAATAACCGAGGTAACAAGACAGCTCAGATAGAAAATGAAAAGTCTCCAAAAATAAACTTAAACATATGGAAACAAGTGACTTAAATGACAGAAAATTCAAGATTGCAGTTCTGAAAAAACTCAACGAGTTGCAAGAAAACACAGAAAGGCAGTTTAATGAACTCAGAAACACAATCAAATAACAAAATGAACATTTTACCAAATAAGAAATTTTTAAAAAGAATCAAATAGAATTTCTTGAGATTAAGAACTCAATAGAAGAAATGAAGAAAGAAATATCCAGCTTAGGTAGTAGAGTTGACCAGATGGAGGAAAGAATCAGTAACATCAAAGACAGAAACATGGAAATGACACGGATGGAAGAAGAAAGACATGAGACTTAAAAGAAATGAAAGAACTCTACAAGAACTTTCTGACTCCATCAGAAAGAGCAATATAAGAATAATGCGCGTACCAGAAGGAGAAGAAAGAGAGAAGGGAACAGAGAGTAAATTCCAACAAAGAGTCGATGAAAACTTCCCAAACTTGTGGAAAGAACTGGATCCTCAAATCCAAGAAGCAAATAGAACACCTAATTAACTCAAACCCAACAAACGTTCGCCAAGGCACACTGTACTGAAGCTGTCAAAAATCAATGACAAAGAAAGAATCCTCAAGGCAGCCAGGGAAAAGAAGACGGTACCTTACAAAAGAAAGCACATTAGAATATCATCAGATTTTTCAAGAGAAACTCTACAAGACAGAATGTAATGGAACCAAATATTCAAACTATTGAAAGAGAGAAATTATGACCCAAGAATAACACACCCAGCAAAGATATCCTTTAGATACGAAGGAGGAATACAGACCTTTCCAGACATATAGGAGCTGAGGGAATTTTCTAATACACGACATGCACTACAAGAAACACTAAAGGAGGCTATTCAACCACCATCAACAAGGACAATTTATGGCAACCAAACCATAAAAATGGGGAGAGTAAAGGCCTGAACTGGAATATGGGAATGGAAAAAGTAAGCATGCTGAAGAAAATGGAATACTCTAAATATAAACTTTCTTTTACATAAACTTAAGGGTAATCACTCAAAAAAAATCCAGAACTGAAATATAGACTTTAATAAAAGAAGAAAAAGAGGAAAAAATCATAGACTACCACCACACAGAAATAATAGACAACAACAAAAAGGCAAAGACAATGGAGACACAGCCTTAACAGAAAACTAAAGATAGAATGATAGGGATTCCTCACAAATCAATAATCACCCTAAATGTAAATGGACTGAACTCACCAATAAAAAGGCACCAAGTAGGAGATTTGATCAAAAAATTAAACCCAACCATATGCTGTCTCCAAGAGACACATCTCAGCTACAAGACAAGCATAGACTCAAAGTAAAAGGGTGGAAATAGACACTCTAAGCAAACGGTACCCAGAGAAATCCAGGTGTAGCCATAATGATATCAGATGAAACAGACTTCAGGGTGAAAAAGGTAACAAGAGACAAACATGGAGAATTCATAATGGAAAAGTGGACTGTACAACAAGAACACATAACAGTCATCAATATTTATCTTTAAATCAGGGAGCACCGAAATATACAAAGCACTACTAACAGAATTAAAGGGAGAAATTGACCAAAACATAATTATACTAGGGGACCTAAATACATCATTGACAGCTATGGATAGATCATCCAAACAGAAAATAAATAACGAAATACCAGCCCTAAATGACACATTAGATGAAATGGACATAATTGACATTTATAGAGAACTTCATCCTAAAACATCTGACTATACATTTTTTTGTAGTGTACATGGAACATTCTCAAGGATAGATCAGATATTGGGACATAAAAGCAGCCTCAGCAAATTCAAGAAGATTGAAATCATACCAAGCATATTCTCTGAGCACAAGGCTCTGAAATTGGATATCAATTGCAAAAAGAAAGCAGGAAAACCCATAAATATGTGGAGATTAAACAACGTACTTTTAAAGAATGACTGGGTCAAAGAAGAAATTAGAGGAGAGATCAAAAGATACGTAGAGATAAATGAGAATGAAAATACATCCTACCAAAATATTGGGGATGCAGCAAAAAAGTTTTAAGAGGAAAATTTATATCATTACAGGCCTACCTCAAAAAAACAAGAAAAATCCCAAATAAATAACCTCATGTTACACCTTAAAGAACTAGAAAAAGAAGAACAAATGAAACCCAAGGTCAGCAGAAGAAAGGAAATAACAAAAATCAGAGCACAACTAAGTGAAATAAAGGGCAAAAAGACAATAAGAAACATTAATGTGACAAAGAGCTGGTTCTTTGAAAAGATTAACAAAACTGACAAACCCTTGGCTAGACTAACTAAGAAACAGAGAGAAGACACTAATAAACAAAATCAGAAACAAAAGAGGGGAAGTTATAACGGATGCCACAGAAATAAAAAGGATCATCCAAGAATACTAAGAAGTAACCTAGAAGAAATGGACAAGTTCTCAGAAACATATAGCCTTCCAAGGCTGAAACATGAAGAACTGGAAAATCTAAACAGACCGATCACCAGTAACGAAATTGAACCAGTCATCCAAAACCTTCCCAAAAGCAAAAGTCTGGGACCAAATGGCTTCACTAGTGAATTCTACCAAACCTTCAAAGAGGATCTAATACCAATCCTGCTCAAGCTCTTCCAAAAAAATTGAACAGGAGACAGTACTCCCTAACTCATTTTATGAGGCCAACATTACCCTGATACTAAAACCTGGTAAGGACAACACAAAAAAAAAAACAAACTACAGACCAATATCTCTGATGAATACAGATGCAAAAATCGTAAACAAAATTCTAGCAAATCAAATACAACAATGCATTAAAAAGATTATTCATCATGACCAAGTGGGAGCATCCCAGGAGCTCAAGAATGGTTCAACATACACAAATCCATCAATGTGATACATCACATAAAATAAAGGACAAAAATCATATGATAATATCAACTGCTACAGAAAAAGCATTTGACAAGATACAACATCCATTTATGATTAAAACACTTAATAAAATAGGTATAGAAGGAAAATACCTTAACACAATAAAGGCCATATATGACAAGCACTCAGCTAATCTCATAATTAACGGTGAAAAACTGAAGCCTTTTGCTCTACATTCAGGAACACGACAGGGCTGTCCCCTATCACCTCTGCTTTTCAACATAGTGTTGGAAGTCCTCGCCAGAGCTATCAGGCAAGAGAAAGAAATAAAAGGCATCCAAATTGGGAATGAAGAAGTTAAATTGTCACTCTTTGCAGATGACATAATGTTATATATAGAAAACCCTAAGACGCCATCAAAAAGCTACTAGAAACAATCAACGAATACAATAAAGTTTCCTGCCACAAAACAAACACAGAGAAATCCATTACATTTCTACATACTAACAATTAAATCTCAGAAAAAGAGATTTAAAAAAAAAAAACAATTCCTTTTGCAATTGCAGCAAAAAGAATAAAATACCTAGGAATAAACTCATAAATATGGACAGATAATTTTGACAAAGAAGCAAAAAACATACAATGGAGAAAAGACAGCCTCCTCAATAAATGGTGCTGGGAGAATTGGGTAGCCACATGCAAAAGAATGAAACTGGACTGCTATCTGTCACCATGTACCAAAATTAATTCAAAATGGATTAAAGACTTAATCATAAGACCTGACACAATAAACTGCATAGAAGAAAACATAGGTACTAAACTTACAGACCTTGGGTTCAAAGACCATTTTATGAATTTGACACCAAAGGCAAGGGAAGTAAAAGCCAAAATAAATGAATGGGACTATATCAAACGTAAAAGCTTCTGCACTGCAAAAGAAACTATCGACAAAATAAAGAGGCAACCAACTGAATGGGAGATTTTTGCAAACTGTGCCTCCGATAAGGGGCTAATATGCAAAATATACAAGGAACTCATGAAACTCAACAACAGAAAAACAAACAATTCAATTGAAAAATGGGCAGAGGACCTGAAGAGACATTTCTCCAAAGAGGACATACAAATGGCAAATAGACAGATGGAAAAATGCTCAACATCACTAATCATCAGAGAAATGCAAATAAAAACCACAATGACATATCACCTCACCCCAGCCAGAATGGCTATCATCAACAAGACAAATAGCAACAAGTGTTGGAGAGGCTGTGGAGAAAAAGGAACCCTCATACACTGTTGGTGGGAATGCAGACTGGTGCAGCCGCTATGGAAGGCAGTGTGGAGGTTCCTCAAGAAATTACGAATAGAATTCCCATATGACAGAAAAAGCAGAGAACCATATGATTTCACTGATATGTGGTATATAAACCAGAAACAACAAAAGAACACAACAAACAAATGAGAAACAAAAACTCATAGACACAGGCAATAGTTTAGTGGTTATCAGAGGGTAAGGGGGGAAGGTGTGGTAGTTGAGGGCAAAGGGAATCAAATATATGGCGATGGAAGGAGAACTGACTCTGGGTGTTGAACACAATGTGATATGTAGATGATGTAACACAGAATTGTACACCTGAAATCTATGTAACTTTACTAACAATTGTCACCCCCATAAACTTTAATTTAAAAAAATAATAATAATACAGCATACCTTGGATATACTGCTGGTTTTGTTCCAGACCTCTGCAATAAAGCAATTACAGACACACCTCGAAGATATTGCAGAGTCTGTTCCAGACCAAGTAGTAAAGTGAGTATCCCAAAAAAAGTAATTTATAATCGACCTGCTGGTAGAGTGACTTGCCATTAATTTATAAAAAGCACAATACCTGTGATGCACAATAACCTGAGGTATTCCTGCAGAGGAAAGCATCAGACATCTATACCTGGTACAAAATTCCAAAGAGGAAGTATAATAGAAAAGTTAGGGACTCTTGCATGGTGTGTGCTATTGAGAACTCCAGGAGGTGACTAGAACACAGGATGGCCCCACATCAATGCAAGACGCTGCATCAAAATAACATTAGTGAGATGCATAAACAGTCAAGGAGTGGCTGGCATAAGCACACCTTGACCTCCCTTGGCTCCTAGGTGATAAGGAAGGGATCTCAAAGTTACTGCAAGCCTATGGGAAACAGTTGAGTTAAGGGCCTGTGGTGTTCTCATGGTGGTGGACAACATGACTCCCAGATGCTATGATCCCTACATTCTCCACGCACAAATATCAAGTCCAGATGGCAAAACAAAATGTCTCCCAGAACTGTGCTGCCCAATATGATAATCACTAGCCACACGCGGCTACTAAATACTTGAAATTTTGAAATTGACTACTCTGAATTTAGATGTACTATAACTGCAGAATATATACCAGACTTGGTATGATTTTTAAAATGTAAAATATCTCATTGATCATTTTTATATTGATTTTATATTGGGGAAATTATATTTAGGTTATGTTGGGTAAAATAAAATGTACCATTAAAATTACATTTACCTGATTCCTTTTAGTTTTTTAAAGGTGGAAATTTTTAAGTCACACATTAGCTCTCATATTCTCTTGGGCATCGCTAGTCTAGAAAAAAATACTGGAGAATATGTGATTAATTCATATTAGCAAATGATTATTCAAGTTGGACAGAAAAATCAGTGATCATAAAGGAAAAGAATGATATATTGGACTGCATTAAAATTGAAACTTCTGTTCATCAAAATACACCATTCAGAAAATTAAAGATAAACTATGGAGTAGGAGAATACATTGGCAACACAAAAAGCTAACAAAGGACTGGTAGACAAAATGTGTAAAACATCTACTACAAATCAATCTTTTAAGGGAGCAAAAGATTTTAATAAGCAATTTACAAAAAGGGAAATCTGAATGACCAATAAGCATATCAAAAGTATGCAGTCTCATTAAAATAGTAAAAATAAAAATTAAACCCACAATGAGCTACGACTACACATCCACCAGAAATGGCTAAAATGGAAAAGGTTGACAATATCAAGTTTCAGAGAGAATGCGAAATCACAGGAAGTTTCCTACAGATTTCAGATTGATGTAAGCAATATGAATATTAATTTGCCATTATCAACCAAAATTGAAGATGCACACACCAAGCAATTTCCCTTCTTAGGTATACACCCAATATAAATGTGCACATTTGTGCACCACAATACATGTACAGGAATGTCTGCAGCAACATCACTTGTAAAAGCCCCCAACTGGAAATAACCCACTGCCAGTTGGTACATAAACTGTGTATATTCTTGTGATGGCATACTTGATTATAATGAAAGTGAGTGAGCTACAATGTCAAGAAAAAAAGACGAACCAAACAAATATAAAATTGACTACAAGGAGCCACGCTTATAGGATTATATGCTATATAATTTGATTTGTACGAAATTCAAAAACAAACAGCAAAAAATTCAAGTATTTAATCATGAATACTTTGGAGATTGTGGTTGGGAAAGGCCAAAGGACTTTGGTGTTGGCAATTCTTGACCTAAGTGGTGATTAGAGTTTTATCTTTAAATGATTGATTAAGCTGTAACTATATTTTATGCATTTCTCTGTAGTCATGTTATAGCTTACAATTTAAAAAACTAGAAAGAAAAGCTACCATTTTTTTGCAGATTTGAATAATAGTGTTATATTTGCCACCCTGCTACAGTATGTATTCTATAGCCTACTGCATCTCTCATAGGTTATTTCAGCTATTACTTCTTGCCTGTCTTATTCTAGGACAAGCTTTTAAGAGACGCAAGACTTTCTATCACTTTATTCATCTAAATAATTCTCAGTAATCCAGCCCAACTGTAAGTTAATATTTAAATGTCTAAACATCATCATAAAGTCGAGGAGAGTTGTCGGTCAGTTGTAGAAAAGCAGACAGCAGGTCGCACATCGTGTGAATCCAGCCTCCGGTCAGACTATAGTGCATTTTTCTATGTTACTTCTCACCACCATTCCTGGAGTGCTGGTGCCATAGGAGATATGAAGACAGAAGGGGATAAAAGGAGAATAGACCTCCGGGATGTCATGCTGCCTCTGGGAGAGTGCCCTGAATATTTTCCCTTAAATACCCCCAGCAGGTCTGAGAATGTAAGGCAGTGTTTGGAGGTGTTAACCGGCTGCCTTCTCGGACCACCAGTGCTCTGAACTCCTGTGTCGGTCTATTGGCTGAGAAGCGCAGGCAGCACAAGCCCTGGACTCGTTTGGAATCTACTCATCTCTGTGGCTCGCTGTTCCGATGGTCCCTGACATATCAGGAGAGGTAATGAGTCCTAATAACTCATGATCCAACAAAGCTTAAAAATTGGTCTTCATTAATGAACCTGAATTGTTTGGCTTGGATTTCTATTAAAATAGCATTTGACCATTTAAAAGCTATTTTTAAATTCCACAGTTGTAAGCAATAAATCTTGAGAGAATATTTAAAAAAATAAAACTAAAAAAAATGAACATCATCATAATGTTATCAATTCATTTTTAGTCTCTGCATATATGAGCAATATTTTTTTGCATTCAAATTGGACCTTATTGCTCATTGAAGGAATACAATTAAAATACCACTTAGAGCATGCCATAAAAAGAAGTTAGAAAGTTAACCATCATATTCCTAACCTCACCTGATTCCACTTGCTCAGGTAGTAAGTGTAAACCTCAGCCTCCTATCCATACCATTTTTATGTAACCCCAAGAAATTATCTTATAAACTCTCCAAATCAGGACTTCCAGTCAAGATGGCAGAATAGGTAAACACTGTGCTGGCTTCCTCTCACAACCACAAAATTACAACTAAACTACAGAACAGCCACAGTGAGAATCTCTTGAAGTCTAGCTGAATAGAAGTCCTATAACTAAGGATATACAGAAGAAGCCACCTTAAGACTGGTAAGGGAGGCAGAGACACAGAACAGACTGGTCCCACCCACACCCTCATGTGATGATTAAAAATTGGAAGGGATATTGCTGCTACAGAGGTTCCCGCTGAGAACAAGGGGTCCCAGCCCCACACCAGGATCCTCTGCCCAGGATTCCAGTGTCTGGAAGGGAAGTCCTATAACTTCTGGTTGAGAAAACTAGCGGAGATGATGACTGAGTGAGACAGAGGACAGGTGGACTCCATGCACGTCACTTAAAGGGTCCCCACATAGATTTATTCATCAACAGACTCACTCACTCTGAGCTCCAGCACTAGGGCAACAGCTCAAAAGGTGCCAGGGACATCTGGGGAGGAACTGTCTAGCTGCTGGGTGAGGGCTAGAGAGGCAGCTCTTTCCCACACAGAAATGCTGGCAGAAGCCATTGATACTTTGTTGAGCCCTCCACACCGCCCAGCATGGGGACACCACATTGAAATCTTGATCAACCTACATAACACTGTTCATCCTGCTCTGGTGTTCCCTGACACCCTGTACCACCTAACGTGTGGGCCTATCCAAGCCACTTCGAGTGGCTTTTCCATACACATGGCCTGTCTTGGCTCATGCTGCAAACTTTCCTAAACTCTCTCAAAAGTTCACAAACTGAAAACAAGCAGCATCTGGCCACAGTGTGCCCTGTATCTCTGGCTAAGTGGCCCAAGCCCCGCATTAGTGGCAGCAGGCCTCATTTCACAGCTTAGCCCTCCCAGGCACCACAAAACCCAGCATAAGTGGCACACATATTCAGATCACATTTTAGCTCATACCAAGTGGCCCCAGGCAGGGCACAGGCAGCAACTGAACTTCCCCTGCAACAAAGCCCTCCCAAGAGGCCCCAGAACCAACACAACCAGTGGCCAGCTTCAGACCACATCAGAGCATCACCTTGCTGCATCCACAAAAGACACAAGCAAAGAGCAGAGTTCCCAGGTGTATGAGCCGTGCTGAAGCGAGTCCTATTCTGTAGGATCAGCCTCTTCACAAGAGCTTCTCCACTGTATTCACAGCCAGTCCTCACAACCAATCTGCCTGAGAGTCAATCGCTCCCAATGACATGCAAACAGAAACCAAGGTTCAACTACAACAGGACAGCACACACAACCCACACAAGGGACATACCCTGGAGCACCCACCTCAGGTGACCAGGGAGACTGCACCTCTAGGCCAGACAGAATACCTACTACATAAGGCCATTTTACTTTACAGCTCTACCTAATACAAAGAAATAAACACAGGGAGCAAGCCAAAATGAGGAGACAAAAAAAATCTGTCCCAAATGAAAGAACAGAACAAAGCTCCAGGAAAAGAACTGAACAAAGTGAAAACAAGCCTCTACCAAATGCAGAATTCAAAACGCTGGCTATAAGGATGCTCAATGACTTAGGGAAAGAGTGAGAACTTTAACAAGAGGTAGAAAATATAAAAATGGAGATAGAAAACAGAAATAAACCAGTCAGAAATGAAGAATAACTGATGTAATGTGAGTACATTAGAGGGAATCAACAGAAGATTATAGGAAGCAGAAGATCCTATCAGTGATTTGGACAATAAGGTAGAAGAAAACACACAATCTGAACATCAAAAAGAAAAAAAAAAACTTAAAAAGTGAGGATAGTTTAAGGATCCTCTTAGGCTACCTCAAGCAAACCAACATTCACATTATAGGGGTACCAGAAGGAGAGAGAGCAGGGAATTGAAAACTTATTTAAAGAAATAGTGATGGAAACCTTCCCTAATCTGACACAGGAAATAGATTCACAAGCCCAGGAAGTGCAGAGAGTCCCAAACAAGATGAACCCAAAGCAACCCACACCAAGACTGACCATAATTAAAATGCCAAAGGTTAAACACAAAGAAAGAACCTCAAAGTCAGCAAGAGAAAAGCAGTTAGTTACCTACAAGTGACTTCCCATTTAGGACTGGCAGCTGATTTCTCAACAGAAACTTTGTAGGCCAAAAGGCATTGGCACAAAATATTCAAAATCAGAAAAAGCAAGGACCACAAGATGGCCTCGGGGTTTTTTTTTGTTTGTTTGTTTGTTTTTGTTTTTTTTGTTTGTTTGTTTTTGAAAATTAATTTGGGGAAGGTATTCTATAATGTTGTGGAGATTTTGTTGGGTATCCGATGGGCATGCGTCCTGTTTGGGAGACCACCTCAGGGATGCTGTGGATACCTGATCATGGCATTGGACACCAGAGGCTGGACATTAATGAATGCCAACTATAATTATATATATATAATGTGATGGTTCGGTGTGGGGTCGGAGGGATGGTGGATGGGGGGAGGGGGGTTCACAGTGTGAGGGATATGGATGATGAACGTCTAAGTATTACCTTGTTTTGTACACCTGAAACTAATAAATAAATAAATTTATGGAAAAAAAAAAAAAAAAAGAAAAAGCAAGGACCTACACCCAAGATTACTCTACCCAGAAAAGTTATCATTTATTTATTTCTTAAGATATTTATTAAAATATACCTAACATACACTATTATATTAGTTCCAGGTTATTTGACATATCTATACCTAAAGAAGTAATCCCTATGACAAGTCCAGCAACCATCTGACATTGTACCATGCTATCGTAATATTATTGACTATATTCCCTATGATATACGTTACATCCCCATGACTTGCTTTATACCTGGAAATTTGGCCAACTTATTGCCCTTCACCTTTCCCCCTCCTCTTTTTAAATTTTTCAATTATAGTTGACGTTCAACATTATTTTATGTTAATTTCAGGTATATAGCATAGTGATTAGACATTTGTATAATTTAAGAAGTGATTCCCCTGACTAGTATCCACTTGATACTATACATAGTTATTACCATATTATTGACTATGTTCCCTATGTTTTACTTTACATTCACATGATTATTTTGTAACTACCAATTTGTACTTTCTAACGCCTTCATCCTTCTTTTTCACCCTGCCCCTAACCACCCTCCTAGCTATCATCCCAATAAAACAAATACCCATCTCACACCAAATAGTTACTGTGTTTCCCTGAAAATAAGACCTAGCCTGACAATCAGCTCTAATATGTCTTTTGGAGCAAAAATTAATATAAGACTCAATCTTATATATAGGTCTTATTTTAGGGGAAACACGGTATTACAATATTATAGACTATATTCCTTATACTATACCCTACATCCCCATGACTACTTTGTAACAACCAATTTGTATTTCTTAATCCCTTCCCCTTTTTCTGTCTTTTGAGTCTAAATGATAGCTTTGTAGCTATGCAGAAGGAAATAAATTATTAAAAATTTAAAGGATTTTTGCATCCCTATGCTTATTGCAGCACTATACACAATAGCCAAGACATGGAAACAACAAAAATGCCCATCAGTAGATGACTGGATTAAGAAACTGTGGTACATTTATACAATGGAGTATTATGCAGCCATATAGAAGAAGTAAATCTTACCATCTGCAACAACATGAATGGACCTAGAAAACATTATGTTAAGTGAAATAAGTCAGACAGAGAAAGACAAATACCATATGATCTCACTTATATGTGGAATCTAAAGAAAAGAATAAATGAATGAACTAATCAGAAACAAAGTCTCAGAAACATAGAGGAAAAACTGAGGGTTGCTAGATGGAAGGGGGGTCGGATAAGGGGAAAGTGAAGGGATTAGAAAGCACAGTCGGTAACCACAAGATTGCCACGGGGAAACGGAAGTCAATTTGGGGAATGTAATCAATAATGCTGTAAAGATTTTGTAGGGTATCCGATGGACACTTGTCCTATTAGGGAGACGACCTCAGGGATGATGTAGATGCCTGATCACCACAATGTACACCTGAAGCTGAAGTTGAACAACAATGAATGTCACTATAATTTTATATGTATATATTTATATATATGTATGGTTACAAGAAGCAGAGTACAGCATTAGGAATAAACAGTGGAAATGTAATGGCTGTGTGCGAGGTCAGAGGGGTAGTGGACGGGGAGACAGGGGTTGTCACTGTGTGAGGGATATAAATGATAAATGTCTAACCATTACATTGTTTTGTGCTACTGAAACCAATTTGAAAAAAAGAAATAAACAAACAAATTTAAAGGATACAAGAATAATAGAAGTAATGACATTATTTTAGATGGGCTTCCATAGTTAAATTCCTAACAAAAGTATATACATTATATATACAGGTTCATACCCTACCCACACTTAATTATAAACTCTTAGGAGAACAGTAACTAGGTTTTATTCAACTTTGAATCCCAGTACCTAATCTAGTACTCTTAACATAGTAAACAGGAAATAATAGAAAATTAACATATATCATATAAAGTAATCTGTAGCTACTTAAGGACCACCAGCTGTGCCTCAGAATTGACTTTAACATAAAGAAACAGAATTGCCTTTTTTTCTTTTCTTGTCAGAAGGAAGCCTAAAAATCAAGTATCACATTAGTCACTGACAACAACAACAAAATTGATAACTGGGGAAAGAAAGGAAGAAATTAAGTAGATAACAAAATAGGTATATATATTTTTGCTGTGGGATACTTAGAGAAAAGAGAGAAACTGATGGAATCCTGTGAAAGCGTTCTGACTTGTCCTGGGATGCTTTTACAAAAGGCCACATGAATAGCACTATAGACAGGAATGGTAGAGAAAAGAGTGAAGACAGTCAGGGAATTGACCACAAGATAGAAGAAAAAAATTCATGCATAAGGATCGGATTGGGATGCCTTATCTTGGAAAGAGTACATAGCCCATCTACATACAATTTCTCAATGAAAAAATAAATTATGATGTCAGAAATATGAAATGACTGTCAACGTATATAAAACCAACACTATAAGCTATAAAATGGGAGTCAGGTTTATTCAAAGACATGATAAAAATTGCACTTATTTTAATGAAAATTGAAAACATGGTCATTTTGTTAGCACTCAAGTGCCAATCAGTATCCACTATGCCTGTTCAGCTACTCACAGAAAAGTGTGTGTGTGCACACATGTGTGTGCATATGCATGGTATGCACACATCTACATGCCTCATGTGTGAGCAAAATCACTTTACACCGTTTCGGCTGTTTGATATTCTGGTCAGGATCAGGTGTAGTTTCTTTCTTGGTATGTGTGATTATGTGAAAATTATGTCAATACAGAGCTTGTTATCATTTCTGGAAAAATTCCCACAAGATTACCCAGTGATTTACAAAGGATAAAATCTGCATAAAAAATATTCTGTCACCATCAAAAAACTTAATCTTCTGGTAAAGATTAAGAACAGATGTACTTCTCTAACTCTCAATCTCCAAAATTCCCAATGAAATGATAGTTAAAAAAAATAAAATTGACTAAAAAATTACAAGAGCCATAATAAAAGGGAAGAAAACTTTCACCAAGCAGAGATATTAATGATTTTTCGGGAAGATAGAAAGAGAAAGCCACAACCCAGCAATTCACAGCAAAGCTAGAGGTGGTCCCCAGTGTATCCAAAAAAGTCCAGAAGAGACCAAGAGCCAAGCCAGAAGGTAGAGAGGACAGCAGTAGAAAGAGGAGCAGAAATCTACATGATTTGTAAGTCTACCTACAGAATTACTACTCTCCTGCTATCCCTCTCTCATCCCCAAACATGATCTGGCCCTCCCTTGAGAGGTGTTGTGTTTACCTCCATTACAAGGCATGACACATGCTCTAAAGAAACCAACCTTCTACCCTGGGGCCATCAGAATAAATCCCTTATCCTTTTGGAAATGGTTCCTGCAATATATTGCAGGCTGCTCTTCTCTACCTAACACAAAGGGCACAGAGTCAGCACTTCCAAACAAGCTACACCTTCTCCATGAGTGAGACTACACAATCAAGAAATCTCCAAGATTTTAGGAAAGATGCACAAAAGCAAAAACCTAAGGCAAACAAACAGAACCGACACAAAGATATTGATAATTCAGAAAAATGGAGAACTTAATTTTTATCCTAATTAAGATTCTAAGGATGGAAAACACTGTGTATAAGGTTAGAATAGGTTGTTTCCATGTCTTAGCAGATAGAGAAAGACAAATACCATACGATCTCTCTCATATGCGGAATCTAAAAACACAAAACTCATAGATACAAAGAACAGATTGGTGGTTGCCAGAAATGGGGGTGGGGATGAACAGGGTTATCAGGGGAGTAAAATAAGTGAATGTAGTCAAAGTCACAAACTTTCAGCTTTAAAATAAATAAATCCTGGGAATATAATATACAGCATGGTGACTATAGTTAATAATACTGTATTGTATATTTATAAGTTGCCAAGAAGACTACATCTTAAAAGTTTTCATCATAAGAAAAAGTCTGTATTTGTGGTGATAAATTTTAACTATACTTATTGTGGTGATCATTTTGCAATATATAAATATCACATCATTATGTTGTATACCTGAAGCAAATATAATGTTATATATCAATTATATCTGTTTAAAAAGATTAGAATAGAATTCTATGCCAATGGAGCAGTCAGAGAATTTTAAAACATTCCTTGGAATGCTAAAATGTGTTTGCTGATTTTTTTTTTAATCCTGTAGAAGAGCTAGAAGATAAAATTGAAACAATGGAAAGGGGAAAGATGAGCAAAAAGGAGACAGACCAGTGCTTCTCAAATGTTAATGTGCATACAAATCACCTGGAAGTCGTGTTAAAATGCAAATTCTGAGTCCACAGATGTGAGATTCTGCATTTCTAACAAGCTCCCAAATGTTGTTGCTGGTCCACAGGTCACATTTTGAGTAGTAAAGACTTAGAAACACATGTGCTTATAAAATTTCCGAGCACTCAAAAACATGTTTTAATAATAAAAATAAAATTCAAAGAGTAGAGTCCAGTATCAGTCTGAAAGCATCATTTTAAAGAGTTAACAGAATTCAAAGTGGCCCCATCTCCTTAGCAAAGTTGAGTCCTCTCAAATTGCTCTCCCTCCAGACAGGGTTTGTTCCTCTTCAGCTTGTTTATTCTTCAGACCAAATCAGAGAATCACAATTAACTCAGTGCTTTGTCTTCCTTAGGAGGACAAAGCTTAATAATGACAGAATTAAGACTGCGTGATGGTACTCTGTACCAAAGTACCTCTAATGCATTGTATAATATAATCAGGAATATTCAGTTTCTTAACCTACACATTTTATTGTTGTTGTTGTTGTTTTTATAAAGTTTCTTGGGGTGACAATTGTTAGTGAAGTTACATAGATTTCAGGTGTACAATTCTGTAATACATCATCTATAAATCCCATTGTGTGTTCACATTAACCTATACATTTTGAATGTGAATAACAATATTCTCATACTGTATCTTCTTTCCTTACTCCTAAGGTAATGAAATCACACACAAAATTTTAAAGTCTTCTAAACAGGAGACTATTCATGAAGCTACATAGTTTGAATTTATAGATTTTAAACTACATTGTTTGCATTATTTGCTGTTTTTAAAGAATTTCTGGAGATTAAAATAATATTACATGATACTTCAATATTCAGGTAGCTGGTGAATCAAGAGGCTTGCTAACTTTATCTTGCAAATTTGAATTTTATTGTTTAAAATGTCTTTATTACATACTAATTGATTCAGAGATTTGAATTCATCTTTTGTTTAAAAGCTCTTTCTCACATACTAATTGTTAAACAAAATCTTTCCAAAGCGTTTCAAACTAAACTGTGACCATTTTCTTTGTCCCCTAAAGTAGAAGCAATGTAATACTTTCATAATTATCATTGAGGGAAACAATGAGTGTTTATAAAACTATTTGAGAAAGAATGGGGTATTTATGCCAAAAAATTATCTCCATGTAGTTCCAAGTTTTTTTAAAAAAAATACCTTCTTCTTAGAGGAAAACATAAACTCTGATCCTCAAAAAAAGTATTTAAAAAAGTAAAGTATAAAAATAATATTTATCAGAACACTATAATATTTAGAAATATTTAAACATAATTATAGCAGTTTATACATTATAAAACTAAATTTAAAGTGACAATTAACTTTAAATTTAAAGGGAAATTAATAGCAAAGTGGAAAGAAATTTGGAATTTTCTAAATGGAATGAACTACTATATGAGGGAATGGCCCAAACTGTGCAAAGTTTTAAAGACTTGACAAAATTTTCCTAGAATTTTTATTTTAGTGGAAAGAGTACAAAGTTCAAATTTCTCTATGATCGCATTGATTTATCTGTCTTAGCTATTTATTTATTCAGTATGTTACTAAAATAATACCCTTCTGTTAACTATATTGCTTAATTCTTTGATCTCATCACTCAGTACAGCAAGTGCAGAAGGTTCCTTGTGTATTCTAAAATCAAAGCAAACCACAGCAGCTTGATACCCCATGAAGATTGAGTAGTATTGCTGATATTTTTATCAGCTGAGGAATAGATAATGCTCTATAGATTTATTCTTACCTATCAGAATGTTATTTTATGAATGTGAATCATATTTCACATTCCAAACTTTTTATTTATTTATTTTTTTATTAGTTCAGGTGTACAAAACAATGTAATAGTTTACACCCCTCACAAAGTGATAACCCCTCTCCCCCAATCTACTACCCCTCTGACGTCGTCTATAGCTGTTACAATTCCACTGATTGTATTCCCTATGCCAAGCTTTAATTTATATGTCCTAAAGCTTTCTGCTGCAGTTATACTTGGACATTGTAACACACATTTTCATTGGCCTACCTATATCCTTTTGCCCTTCCTACTTAGGCACACATTCACTCAATTTCCAACTGAGGACCTGGCAACCTTCTCTGGATATCGAAGTTCACCTTGCCCACCCTCTGCAGCAGGCCAGAAGTGTTAGGAAAGTAATGATCCTCTGGCCCTACAAACTCTCAGCCAATGACTGAGGAAAGTTGGTGTATCTCCACCAGTGAGAAAACCCAGAAGCATGTGCCTACACCAGCCACAGTTTCTACAATGAGGTTGAGTCCAGTTACCCACAGTAGTAACTGGCTTGATTACATATACTTTGGCTTTATTGGCTTTATTCCTTCCCTGTCTCAGTTACCCCCATCCCCCACCAGTATTTCCTTCATTTCCCAAATAAATCACTTGCTCATAAATCTGTCTTGACATGTGTTTCTGATAGTATCCAACCAAGAAAATGGGTATCAGAAGTGGTCCCAGGAAGCAGATTCTCAGCATGGGATTCCAGAATTGGATAATTTGTCTGCCAAAGGTAACAATAATCCCATTTTTAGGGCTAAGCAGAGTGGTAATAACCTTTGGTATACTGTAACATCACATTTACTAAAGACTCTGACTTGTGTTTAATAGGTAAGAAGAAAGACCAGATCCTTTTCAAAAAGAACCAAAAAGTATATAGAAGACATATAAAATAATAAAGGATAGATTTCCGGTCAAAATGGCATAGTAGGTAAACGCTGTGCTTACCTTCTCTCATGACATCAAAATTACAACTAAACTATAAAACAACCACCATTGAGAATTGCCTAAAATCTTGTTGAACCAAAGTCTTATAACTAAGGACATACGAAAGCCATCTCGAGACTGGTAGAGGGCACAAAGATGGGGAATGGGCCGGTCCCACACCCATGTGTGACCGTTAAAAATTGGCAGGGATAGCTCAGCTACAGAGGTCTCTCTGAAGGAGCAACGAGTCCCAGCCCAGGGTTCCAGTTCCGGGGAGAGAAGTCCCCATAATTTCTGGCTGTGAAAACCAGCAGAGATTGTGTCTAAGTGAGACAGAAGGTGGCTGGAGTCCCAGGCACTCCTCTTAAAGGAACCAAGCATGGATTTACCAATGAAATCACTTACTCTGAGCTCCAGCGCTGGGGCAAGAGCTGGAAAAGTGGCAGGGACATATGGGGGGGAACTGAGTTGTCTGCCTTGAGACGGGGGCTGGAGCGGCAGCGTTCTCCTGGACAAAGGAGGTGGCGGGGGGCATTGTCTCTTTGTTAAGCCCTCTCACCTCCCTACGTGCAGATGTAGGCAGCCACTATATCTGAGTCTCCATCAAGCTGGCTAATGGCATTCATTCGCCACATCCTAGTGTTTTGAGACCCCTCCCACCCAACTTTCTGGCACAACCAAGCCACTTCCTATGGCTTTTTAATACAAACTGCATGCCTTGGCTCATGCTACAGACTTTCCTAGGGTCTCTCAAAGGTTCATGGAACCCAGACAAGCAGCAACTGACTTGAGTATGTCCTGTATCTCTGGCTGAGCAGACCTAAGCCGGCATTGGGGGCAGCTGGCCTTGGTTTTTGGCTTCGCCTCTCAAGACACTTCCAAGCACAGACTGGTAGTAGCCATCTGCAGATTTTTTATGGCTCCTGCCAGATGGCCCTGGGTAGGACACAGGCTGAGCCTGAACTTGACCTTTAGCAGGTCCCCTCCCAGGTGACCCTGGTGCTGGAGCCCCCAGCAGCCAGTTTCAAAATGAGCTGGAGCATGATGCAGTTGCCTCCAAGGACGACACACCCACGCAGTAGAATGGGCAGGCACCAGAGCCCTGCTGAAGCAGATGCTGCTCTGTAGGGTCAGCCCCTGCACCACAACTCCTCCACTATAGCCACAGCCAGTCTTCACAACCAATAAGCCCAAGGGTCAATCTCTCCCACTGACATGCAAACAGCAACCAAGGCTCAACTACAACAGTAGGGCACACACAACCCACACAAGGGAGACACCTGGAATGAGTGTCTCAGGTGACCAGGAAGACTGTGCCACTGAGCCCCACAGAACATCTACTACATAAGGCCACTCTAGAGACCAGAAGACACAGCAGCCCTACCTAATACATAGAAAGAAACACAGAGAGGCAACCAAAATGTGTGAACAAAGAAACAAGTCCCAAATAAAAGAACAGAACAAAGCTCCATAAAAAGAACTAAACAAAATGGAGACAAATAATTTACCAGATGCAGAGTTCCAAACACTGGTTATAAGGATGCTCAATGATCTCAGGGAGAACTTCAGCAAAGAGATAGAAAACAAAAATGAAGATAGACAACATAATTACGAGCCAGCAGAAATAAAGAATGCAGTAATGGAAATGAAGAATACATCACAGGACAAACAACAGTAGGTTAGATAAAGCAGTGATTTAGAAGATAAGGCAGCAGAAAACACCCAATCACAATGGCAAAAAGAAAAAAGAATCCAAAAAATTGAGAGTTTAACGGGCCTCTTGGACCACATCAAGTGCAGCAACAGTCGCATCATAGGGGTACCAGAAGGAGAAGGGAGAGAGCATGGAATTGAAAACCTATTTAAAGAAATAATGACAGAAAACTTCCCTAGCCTGGTGAAGGAAATAGGCATACAAGCCCAGGAAGCGTAAAAAGTCCCCCAAAAAATGAACCCAAAGAAGCCCACACCAAGACACATCATAATCAAAATGCCAAAGGTTAAAGACAAAGAGAGAATCTCAAAGCCAGCAAGAGAAAAGCAGTTAACTACAAGGAAGCTCCCTTAAGACTGTCAGCTGATTTCTCAACAGAAACTTTGCAGGACGGAAGGGATTGGCAGGAAATATTCAAAGTGAAGAAAAGTAAGGACCTATAAGAAAGATTACCCAGCAAAACTATCATTGAGAATCAAAGGACAGATAAAGAACTTCCCAGACAAAAATATATGCTAAAGGAGTTCGTCACCACTAACCAAGCATTACAATGAATCTTAGAGGGACTTCTTTAAGATGAAAAAAAATCAAAATTATGAATAAAATGGCAACATTTACATACATACCTATCAACAATTACTTTCAATGGAAATGGATTAAATGCTCCAATCAAAAGATAGATAAGATGACAAGATAGATGAATAGATAAGAAAACAAGCCCCTTACATGTGCTGCTTACAAAAGACTCACTTCAGATTTTGTGAAGACAGACACATACTCAAAGTAAAGGAATAGAAAAAGATAGTTCATGAAAACAGAAAGAAAAAAAACAAACAAAAAGCTGGGGTTGTAACACTTATACCAGACAAAATAGATTTTAAAACAACGACTATAACACGAGACAAAGAAGGACCTAGTAATCCCACTTCTGGGTATTTATCCAAACAAACCCAAAATGCTACTTCAAGGCAACGTGCTCACCCATACGATCATTGCAACATTATTTACATTAGCCAAGATATGAAGGCAACCTGCGTGTCCCTGAACGATGAATGGATAAGGAAGAGGTGATGCATATACAATGGAATATGACTCAGCCATAAAAAAAGAACAAAATCTTAAACAAAAAAAAGAACAAAATCTTTCCATCTGCGACAACATGGATGGACCTAGAGAGTATTGTGCTGAGTGTAGTAAGTCAGACAGCGAAAGACAAATGTCATATGATTTCACTTATACATGAAATCTAAAGAACAAAATAAACAAACAAACAAAATAGAAACAAACTCATAGATATAGAGAACATTTTGATGGTTGCCATACAGTGGGGGTTGGAGTAGGTGAAAAGGGGAAGGGATTAAGAAGTACAAATTGATTGTTACACAGTAGTCATGGGGATGTAGGGTATAGCATAAGGAATATAGTCAATAATAATAAGGTAATAACTATGTATGGTGTGAAATGGATACTAGATCTGTCAAGGTGATAGATGGGAGGGGGATTGGAGGAAGTGTGAAAAGGATGAAGGGATTAAGAAATACAAATCGGTAGTTATAAAATAGTCAGGGGGATTTAAAATGTAGGGAATATAATCAATAATATGGTAATAACTATGGGGCACTAGACTAGAAATAAGAGGTGGGCACTAGACAAGTCAGGGGGATCACTTCCTAAATTATACAAATGTCTAACCACTATGCCGCACACCTGAAACTAATACAAAATAATATTGAGTGTGAATTAACTGAAAAATTAAAAAGGGGGGAAAAGATAAAGAAGAATAAGAGGTTCAAATTTCCAGATGTAAAATAAATAAGTTTTGGGGATGTAATATACAGCATAGAAGATATACTCAATAATATTGTGATAGCGGGATACAGTGTCAGATGATTGCTGGACTTGTCATGCTGATCACTTCTTTAGCATAGGTAAAATATGCATAATCAATAATGTGGTAATAACTCTGTGCAGTGCCAGATGGGTACCGTTGAATAACTATGATGTATACTTGAAACTAATATAATAGTGTATGTTAGCTATATTTTAATAACAACATTAAAAATAACATAGGATAAGTAACAAAATTGTAAAGGTCAAATTACTGCATCTTGCTTAACTATCACTAAGAAAGAGGCACAGCACTTAGTTAATCTCTTTGGATTTTTGAAGCTACATACTTCAAAAGACTGTTTTGCAAGACTGTTTCAAATTATTTATTGGGTAACGAAGGATGCTGCCAGTTTTGAATGAACCCAAAGCAGCAGTTGGCTCTGCAGAAGGTTCAAATTATGATATAAGCAGCCTTACCACTTAGACTATATGACCCAGCAGATCCAAAGATACCCACAACCCATAAGGAAGCTCTATGTATTCCTGGGCCAACCCCAATAGAATAAACACAGTGCAGATTCCTATGGTTTGGGTCAAGCCTATGCTGTCTGCAATAGAAAACTGTTCCCTTTTAGCAAGGCAGTTCCCAACATGATACTGAGCCCTAAAAGAGACTGAGTGCCTCAGTAGGATACATCAAGCGACTATGCAATTGGAGATGCTCATAATGATTTGGGTATTGTCAGCCACCAAGTGATAAGGCCAAAATGACACAGGAGCAACTGATCACAAGGCTGCTTTCAGGATAAGACCTCAGCAGGCCTGAAAGCTACAAGTTACTCACTGAAACAGGTGACCCAGACTGTCATGTTACCTAGCTCTGTTGCAGTGATTCCAATCTCTCAACTTAATACCTATGTCTTTGTGGGAGTTCCTTCTGACCAGCTGATGAAGGAGAGGGGAAATCTGAGCCCAATTCACCAATTAATCAACCTGCTTTATTAGATTTTGCTGAAAATATAGCTGCCACAATACAGTCCCATTCAAGAGTGATGCTGACAGACAGTGGTAAATGGAAATCCCTCCAGTGGGCTCAGTTTGGTTGTAGGTTTAATGAAAATGTTGGGAAGCTTTGGGTTCAGGAACAGGAAGCACCAGAAAGGCTAGAGGTACTAAAAATAAACTTTGCCTATTGCAGACTGAATGTACATATCTGCCCAAAATTCATACATTGAACTCTTACTTCAATGTGATGATGGAGGCATTGGGAATTGATTAAGTATCATAATAAAGACAAACCAGAATGCTCCCTGGCCCCTTCCATCATGTCAGGACACAGTGAGAAGTTAGAAGTCTATGAACCAGGAAGCAGGACCTCATCAGACAACAAATCTGCTGGCACCTTTATCTCGCACTTCCCAGCCTCCAGAACTGTGAGAAATAAATGTTTGTTGTTTAAGCCACCCAGTCTACGGTATTTTTGTTATAACAGCACAAACACACTAAGACAACTTCTGTATAAATTTTCCTCCAGCCAGACCAAATTATCTCAGCTGAGAACCACTGATCTTAGAGACACATTGGACAAAATAGGACCTGAATACAGACATTCCTTCGGGCCACAGCATTCCATCAGTCAGTCAGGAAAATATTTATGTGGGATTTATCTTCCCAATACTTTTCAGTGCAGCTTTCACTTCACTTTAAAGAATTACAGGTTTTTTCGCATAGGAATCTTCTTCAAAGTTATCCTCATCCTTTTGTCTCTTTTGTATAGATTTTGAGTAGATTGTTTCCATCCTCCTTATAGTCCGTCCTAGTTAGATAATGTGCTTCCTTGTTGGTTGTTCAACATTCCTAATCTAGGTTTGAATTATCCTTTTATTTCTTGAATCTTCTGATAGAGATATCTTGTTTTGTTGTTGTTGTTGTTCTATCTCCTTACACTGACTATTGTAGTCATTCTCTTTATCTCTGTGATATTGAAAAACTGCATGCAGGACATCAAAATGGCGGCGTGAGGTGAGCCTCTGTAAAGCTCCCCTGGCATTAACAAAACTAATTAAACAACAATAACTCCACAAAGGACTCCCGGCATAGCAGACAGGCAAGATGAAGAGGCCCACTACTGAATTCACCTAAAGGTGGGAGAATCGCGTGAGCGGGCGCAGGCCGCAGACCTAGCTTGGTGCCCCAAGCTCACTGCATCGCGGAACTACCTCAGCTGCGGGAAAGGGAAGAACTCGGACTGCTAGGGCTCCTTTTATGGTCCACAGGGCTGAGGAGGCAGCATATAACATGGAACCCAATGCTCCTTGCAGAGACCTCGGAGAAAAGACTGAGGGAAGAAGGCTGAAAACAGTGGTTTAAGCCCTCACTGCCGAGCAGAGAACGGAAGCTTTAGGCACTGAGACTAGCCACCCCCTCCTACCCTCCCAGAGCTCGCCCCGCCCCCACCTGCCAGTGCTAGAAGCGGAACAGTAGCAGTGTCAGATCAAAAGAAGAGAATATTTGCTGTTCTGAGAACTGTGGACCGCAGACACTGATTCACAGCCCAACTAGTTCCGGCAAAGAGGAAGGAGCTGTGGAAGCCAGATCCGCTGTGGTGGTGGTTGCTGCCATTGCTCTGGGCCACCTCTCAAAACTCACCCCACCCCTGGCCCCACCTATCTGGGTGGATCCCTGCAGGGTTAAGCAGAACTGCTGAAACACAGGGGCTCTGAATCTGGTGCAGAAAGAGCTTTGGAACTTCAAAAGCTCTCCGCATCCCCACAGGGACATGGTGCCCTATGACCCAGGCAAACTGTTAACAGAGGAGAAGCCCTCTCAAACTCTTCCAAAAAACTGAAGAACAGACAGTACTCCCTAACTCATTTTATGAGGCCAACATTACCCTGATACCAAAACCTGGTAAGACAACACAAAAAAAGAAAACTACAGACCTATATCTCTGATGAATACTGATGCAAAAATCCTAAACAAAATTCTAGCAAATCAAACAGAACAATGTATTAAAAACATTATTCACCACGACCAAGTGGGGTTCATCCCCGGGGCACAGGATGGTTCAACATCCACAAATCCATCAATGTGATACATCACATAAACAAAATAAAGGATAAACATCATATGATTATATCAATTGATGCAGAAAAAGCATTTGACAAGATACAACATCCACTTATGATTAAAACACTTAATAAAATAGGTATAGAAGGCAAATACCTTAACACAATAAAGGCCATCTATGACAAGACCTCAGTTAATCTCATAATTAATGGTGAAAAACTGAAGCCCTTTGCTCTACGTTCAGGAACACGACAGGGCTGTCCCCTATCACCTCTGCTTTTCAACATAGTGTTGGAAGTCCTTGCCAGAGCCATCAGGCAAGAGAAAGAAATAAAAGGCATCCAAATTAAGAATGAAGAAGTTAAAATATCACTCTTTGCAGATGACATGATGCTATATATAGAAAACCCTAAAGACTCCACCAAAAAGCTATTAGAAACAATCAATGAATACAGTAAAGTTGCTGGCTACAAAATCAACATATAAAAGTCCATTTCATCCCTATATACTAACAATGAAATCTCAGAAAAGAAATACGAAAAACAATTCCCTTTGCAATTGCAGCAAAAAGAATAAAATACCTAGGAATAAACTTAACCAAGGATGTGAAGGATTTATATACTGAAAACTATAAGACATTTTTGAAAGAAATTGAAGAAGACACAAAGAAATGGAAAGACATTCCATGCTCATGGATTGGAAGAATCAACATAGTTAAAATGGCCATATTACCCAAAGCAATATACAGATTGAATGCAATCCCCATCAAAATCCCAATGGCATTTTTAAAAGAAATAGAACAAAAAATCATCAGATTTGTTTGGAACCACAAAAGACCCCAAATAGCCAAAGCAATCTTAAGAAAAAAGAACAATGCTGGAGGTATCACACTCCCTGACTTTAGCTTGTACTGCAGGGCTACAATAATCAAAGCAGCATGGCATTGGCAGAAAAACAGACACATAGACCAATAGAACAGAATTGAGAACCCAGAAATAAAACCACATAAATATGGACAGATAATTTTTGACAAAGAAGCTAAAAACATACAATGGAAGAAAGACAGCCTCTTCAATAAGTGGTGCTGGGAGAATTGGATAGCCACGTGAAAAAGAATGAAACTGGACTGCTATCTGTCATCATGTACCAAAATTAATTCAAAATGGATCAAAGACTTAAGCATAAGACCTGACACAATAAACTGCATAGAAGAAAACATAGGTACTAAACTTATGGACCTCGGGTTCAAAGAGCATTTTATGAATTTGACTCCAAAGGCAATGGAAGTAAAAGCTAAAGTAAACGAATGGGACTATATGAAACGTAAAAGCTTCTGCACAGCAAAAGAAACCTTCGACAAAATAAAGAGGCAACCAACTGAATGGGAGAAGATTTTTGCAAACAGTGCCTCCAATAAGGGGCTAATATCCAAAATATAAAAGGAACTCATGAAGCTCAACAACAACAAAAAAAACAAACAACCCAATTGAAAAATGGGCAGAGGACATGAAGAGACATTTCTCCAAAGAGGACATACAAATGGCAAATAGACATATGAAAAAATGCTCAACATCACTAATCATCAGAGAAATGCAAATAAAAACCACAATGAGATATCACCTCACCCCAGTCAGAATCGCTATCATCAACAAGACAAATAGTAACAAGTGTTGGAGAGGCTGTGGAGAAAAAGGAACCCTCATATACTGTTGGTGGGAATGCAGACTGGTGCAGCCGTTATGGAAGGCAAAAAATTATGAATAGAATTACCATATGACCCAGCAATCCCTCTCCTGGGTATCTACCCAAAAAATTTGAAAACATTTATCCATAAAGACACGTGTGCTCCAATGTTCATTGCAGCTTTGTTTACGGTGGCCAAGACATGGAAACAACCAAAATGTCCTTCAATAGATGAATGGATAAAGAAGTTGTGGTATATGTACACAATGGAATACTATTCGGTGGTAAGAAAAGATGATATAGGAACATTTGTGACAACATGGATGGATCTTGAGAGTATAATGCTGAGCGAAATAAGTCAGACATTAAAAGCAGAGAACCCTATGATTTCACTGATATGTGGTATATAAACCAAAAACAACAAAAGAACAAGACAAACAAATGAGAAACAAGAACTCATAGACACAGACAATAGTTTAGTGGTTACCAGAGGGTAAAGTGGTGGGGGTGGGAGGTGAGGGTAAGGGGGATCCAATATATGGTGATGGAAGGAGAACTGACTCTGGGTGGTGAACACACAATGGGATTTATAGATGATGTAATACAGAATTGTACACCTGAAGTCTATGTAATTTCACTAACAATTGTCACCCCAATAAATTAAAAAAGAAAAAGAAAAATAGAAAAACTGCATTCAGGATTCTTACCCTGCTTTTGTCACCTTTAACTTTTGCCTCTCATCTGTCTTTAATAATTTTTAGCTTCATATGTCATCCATCTCAATTTTTCTTTACTTTTTACTTCAAAGGAGTCAAACAAGGTATTAAATAAAGGCATAGGTATCAGACAAGAGTGCATTTTACCTCCTTTTTTTGTTTAATCTGTACTCAGAACATATATGAAAACCTAGGCTAGACTCAGAGGAAGAAGGAATAAAAATTGGTGTAAGAAATATTAATACTTAACATACACAGATGACACCATCCTACTGGCAAAAATCAGCAATGACGTGAACTGATTTCTGATAAAAGTGAAAGAAGCAAGTGCCAAAGTAGGACTGTATTTGAACATCAAGAAGACAAAAATCATGACTACAGACTTAATAATACACAACTTTAACATAGACAACAAAGACATTGAAGTTGTGAAAAGTTTGCTTACCTTGTTTCAGTCGTCAATTCAAATGGAGATTGCAGCCAAGAAATCAAGCATAGGCTCAAACTTGGAAAGGCAGCAATGGAAGAATTAGGAAATATAACCAAGAGCAAAGATGTGCCATTAGAGCCCAGGTCTGAGATCATCCTCACCCTCAAATTTCAAACTACTATTTACAGATGCAAAAGTTGGACAGCGGAAAAGACTGAAAGGGGGAAAAATTGATTGATTTGAAATATGGTGTTGGAAGAGAGCTGTATGGATACCTTGGACCGCCAGAAAGATGAATAAGTGGCTCCTAGAGCAAATTAATCCTGAAACATCACTAGAGGCAAAAATGACAAAACAAGAAGACAGAGTTCTTTGGAAAAGACAAAAATTCTGGGAAAAACAAAAGGCAGCAGGAAAAGAGGGAGGCGAAATGTGAGATGGACTGATTCCATAAAAGAAGCTGTAGGCGTGAGTCTACAGGAGCTGAGCAGGGCTGCTGAGGACAGGACACTGTGGATGTCACTCATTCATAGGGTCACAAGGAGTCGGAGTGACTCAATGGCACGTAACACACACATAAGACTTATCTACACTTAGCAAAGAGTACAAAATTGCATTTTAAAACACAATCCCTGTCCATAAAGAACTCACACCTTAAACTCTCTGTGCCCTTCCATTATCCAGCATTATCTATGACTGCATCATTCTGGAAATGCTTGTTTTTGGATTCCACTTTAAGGACTAGAACTTTCAAAACTATAAGGTATAGATGGGTATAAACACATGCACACACACCTACACACAGAAAACCTGTCCTGACTTCTGACTTATTGCTGGATTTCTTCTCAGACTGCTGGAGTGCATGATACAAAATCCCTGACGCTGTCGTTGTTACCGTCACCTTTGCTTCTGATCTCTCCCTCTCTTTTCTCACCTCTTTTTCTTTTTTCTATCACCTGTCACTTCTGCGATTCTCAGATTTCACACAGGAAATTCTGCCTTTTCTTAACATCACTATCATATACAGCCCTTCTCACCCTCTGTTCATATAGAGAATGAACTAATCATTACTCTGTCTTGCTTTCAGTTGTCCTTACTCATTGCATAAATCAATTTGGAATATTTTTCCAAATGAAGACACTTCCATTTTTAATGTTTCTTACTTTTAGGCTCAGTGCCACTCAGATGTTGGAGGGTACCAAATAAACAGATTATGGTGAATAAATGTAATGATCCTAAATTTATCATAGTTCCAACAGTGATGAATTTGCAAGTCTATGCTTTTATTAAGAGTAGATATCAGAAATGGTCGTCCTGATGAATGTCTCACTTCTGCAGAATCCTTTTTCTATGTACTATTGTTATTTGTGTTGCTAAGCACTTTGCTTTACATTTGCCAAATTTCTATTAACTTTGTAGCTCCTTGCTAGGCACTGACAATATAAAGATAAGAAAGATGCAGCCCCTCTTCTTAGGAACACAGAGTCCACGGAGGAAACAAGTAAGTACACAACTAAGTTTTATAAACTTTGATAAATGCTATAGTAGAAACAAACCCAAGGCACAGTGGGAACTCAGAGAAGGGAACATTTAACTCTGCTTGGTGGGATCAGGGAAATCCTCACATGAAGTGTGACATCTAAGCTATATCCTGAAGTGTGGGTAGAGGTTTGACAGGTCAAAGAGATATGAATTGGATAGTAAAAAAAAAGCTGCAAGTGCCAAAGCATGGAAGCACGATTATAAGCACCTAGTCTTAGGTGCTTATAATTAAGTAAAGGAAATAAGGCTCAGAAGAAATGCAAGAGAGTAATCCAGAATGACCTTGAATACCATGCTAGCGTCTGGCTTCTAATCTGAGATGCTAAATGGAGAGCCACTGAAGGACTTCATGCATAAGGGTAGCATGAACAGGTCTACATTTTACAAAATGACTCTGACTATACTACAGGAAAAAGTGGAGGAAGGTAAGAGGAGAACCCGGATGACCAATTAAGAGAAATAATAACAGCCTAACTCTAGCAGTGGCCAGAGGATGGGAGTAGAGGAGACAGACTACAGAAACATTTGGGAGCTAAAATAAGTAGGCTCAGATGATTAATCTGTATGTGGAGAAGAAAGAGGGAGGGAGGAAGTTTCGGAAAGTAGCAGAGAAGAAAGTCAAGCATGATACTCAGGTTTCCAGCATGAGAAGTCAATGATGGCAGTGGCTTCACTGGGTTTAAAAGAGTGAGGGGCATCACTTCTTGGCCTTTTGGTTAAGATCATGTGTAAAAGAGTGGGGGGCAGGCAAAGGTCTGGAAGTCAAGATAAAGAGTTTGTTTTAGAAAATGTTGAATTTGAATGACCTATGGGATACCCTACTGAAGATAAACAGAAGGTTGCTATACATATGTTAGAATCTCAGAAGAAGGGTCAGGACAAGACAAGTAAGGCATATAGGTATTAGTTTAGGTGAAACTTCCTCCCAAGTCACCAGCTGAAATGGAACCCATATAGAATAGTATCACACTTGAAAATTAAGTATGCATAGAAACACTACCCAAGTGGAGACAAACATTGAGAATCAGTAAGTCATTAGGCATTGGCTCTGTCTTCTGATAAGATGAATCAATATAATCCTTCCAAGTGAAATGATGTTATCTTCCTTAATCTTACAGTTTATCAAAACCAAATTCTCTCTCTTCTATTAAGTTCTATTTATTTATACATTAAACTTGTATATATGCTAATTAATGTAGCCCATATATCAATAGCTTTATCTGTTTAGCCCTGACCTTAGTCCTGAGATCGTGAGCAAGAGAGACCTTGCTCAGATCTGGGGTTACTTCTTTCAGTCTAATGTGCATAGTTCTACTTGACATTTTTTAAATTGTTTACTAAAAAATGAAATAATTATGGCAGGAGTAGAAATACATGATATTCGGATATCTTAGTCATTCCAACTTTTTAAATATTTCCTTCAAACAATAAATGCTGATGTTCAAAAAATCAATACAATGGCCTCCTGATATGGTCAGTGTCCCCCTTCATAAGATATTTACCACCACAGCTCATTCAAATACTATCGTTCAGAGAATGAATTTCTTTAAAAAGTAAAAACAAAACAAAAACAAAAAAATGGGAAAAGTCAAAGCTTCTTCCTGAATCTCACTTCAATATGGTTAAATTTTGCAAAACAATAAGGTTCTAATCACATCCTGATTGGTACAGAATTACGCAGAGTTCATGCAAGAATGAACGAACATTATGGAAGTCACTCCATACATACTTAAACTGTGTTTCCCCGAAAATAAGACCTAGCCGGACAATCAGCCCTAATGCGTCTTTTGGAGCAAAAATTAGTATAAGACCATGGTGTTGTGTGTTGTGTTGTGTTGTGTTGTGTTGTGTTGTGTTGTGTTGTGTTGTGATGTGATGTGATGTGATATAAGACCCGGTCTTATATTATAGCAAAATAAGACCAGGTCTTATATTGATTTTTGCTCCAAAAGACGCATTAAAACTGATTGTCTGGCTCAGTCTTATTTTGGGGGAAACACAGTATGTGATTATGTCTGAAGATATATAAAGTCACCGCAGCTGGAAACATGCTAAAATAATAAGGCTACAGTTGGAGATGCTGTTTTAATTATAAATTTCTTTTCTATTTTTAGATAGTACTGATCTCCACTTACTTGTATTAGATACATTATTTTAATTTAAATTTTAATTCTTTCAAATTCCTATATATATAAAATTAAGAAAATACATCACTTACATATGAAACAGTTTCTACATTCAGAAAATTCCTGAGAGGTTTATATTTTCATCTGAGAGAAAAGAATATAGCTACAATTAAATTTATGTGCCTAATTAAATTAGATAAGTAGGGTTTAAGGTATGTTCACTTGAAGCAAAAATTGTTATCATGAACATAGGAAAGATAAAACATATACTTAGAGGTCAGCCAAAAGAGGCCATCTCTTAGCTTCCAGATTATCTGTAAATTATCAAGGAAGGAAACACTTACTGAGAAGCCACCTAGCTAGTCATATAATAATATACACTTTACCTAATTTAATCTTTCAGTGTACTTTATTAGCCTTACTTCATAAAAGAAAAAAAGAAGCTTACATAAAAGCTCTGCGGTGATTCTAAAATATCTTCACAAATTCTTTGCAAAAGTCAAGTCTAGTTCTTTTCCTCTTGAATGTGGGCTAGACTTAGTGACTTAGAATATGGCAAATGTGTTGTTTTTGTTTATGTCTGAGACTAGATTATAAAAGACATTGATGGAAACTTCCTCTCGGATGGCTCATTCTGAAGCACATAGCTATCATGCCGTGAGAATATTCAACCAGCCTGTACTAGTCACTTTGGGATGCTATCACAAAAATACCACAGACTGGGTGGCTTAAACAACAGAAATTTATTTCTCACAGTTCTGGAGGACAGGAAGTACAAGATCAAGGTGACATCTGATTCAGTTCCTAGTGAGAGCTCTCTTTCTGACTTGCAGATGGCTGCCTTCTCATCATGTCTTCAAATGGTGGAGAGATAGAACTCTATTGACTCTTCCCCTTTGTATAAGGGCACTAGCCCTATGACATTAGGGCCCCATCCTTACAATTTCATTGAACATTTATCTTCTAAGAGGCCCTATCTCCAAATGCAGTCGTATTAGCACTTAAAGCTTCAATGCAGAATTTTGGGAGACTTTCAGTTCATAACACAACCCTATGAAAAAGTTCACGTGGCTGGAAACTGAGGACCTCTGTCAATATTCATGTGAGTTAGCCAGCTTGGAAGCAGCCTCCAACTACAGTTACGCCTTTGGATGCCTCCAGCCTGGGTCCATATCATAAATGCACCTCATGAGAGGCCCTGAGTCAGAGCGACCTAGTTAAACTAAGCCTATCCAAAAATCCTTACTCTCAGAAACTGTATGAGAACTTCAATATTTGTTGTTTAAGCAGCTAAATTTGGGGGTAACAGCAACAGATAATGAACATACATAGGTCTCAGTCAGTTCATGGTAAAACAGGGATTAGAAACCAGCTTCTTCTAACTGCTAAAACATGTGTTCCTTCCACGACCTGCACGGCCCACATTGCGTCTCCAATACTCAAAAGCTCATTCATTTATTATGAGACTTTACATACATTATCTCAGTTTATCCTAATAACAACTTTGAGAGATTGGCTTTATAACGATAACATACCAAAGTATATTTTCATAATTAAAACTAATTTTTAAACCAAATAAAAGATAGTATTTTGATATTATGAAGCTTTACCTCTAAAGAACACTTCAATCTGCCTACTTCTCTCCATCCCCACTATGACTGCCCTAAACTTTACCACCATCATCTCTGGCCTGGACAACTACAGTGGACTACCTGGTTCCTCTCTTCCATTGTTTTCTCCCCCAATCTGTCTTTCACATAGCAGGAGGAGAGAACTTTTTAAAATGTAAATAAAACTCTGTTACTCTCCTACTTAAAATTCCTCCATGACTTTGTGTGACTTCTCTTGCTGGTTACAATTAATATAATCACATGGTCACTTAACTGGTGGTAACCCATTGCAACTACAATATAATACATACTGCAAGAGCACCTTCATGCATTTTCATTTCCCACACGGGTCCGCCTCTATCCCAGGAACCCAAAAAACTTATCCTCAATCTGATCTCACAGTCTTCACAATTTACAAGCCAAGGAATAATATGAACTCAAGGGAATAAAAAAGGAGCTCATAGACTATAAAAAATGTTATGGAACAGCTGAAGAGTACAAACACTAAGAAATAAAGACGGGACACTGAACATTTTAGAACACAGGCAAGAATATAATTAAAGTTTATGGGACACTTTAATAAAACATTTCACACTAGCTATAAATACAGAAGCATCTATATCTATAAGTAACCTAAACAAATCTAAGTTTATTTACAACCCTAATTTCTCTAGCCAAATTGCATTAAGTCAATAGATCAATTCATCTCTAGGTTCTGCCTTTACTCTCTGCCACACAGGGTCTCAAACTCTCTCTCTTATTGAGTTGGTACTGACCTTAACCTTAGACAGCTGTATATTAAAAGGCCTCACACACTCCCATTGCCCCAAGCTCAGTGCTCAGACATTGTAGTTACCATAACCTTAATTCTGCTTATCCTGGCTAATGTATGTGCTTTCTAAGACCCCCATGCTCTCCTTTGTCTCTTCCTTTTTCTGCTTCTCTATTTTTTTAAAGTTTATTTCTCAGTCCTCTGCATTAGACCTCTGCATTAGACCCCACTAGACCTTGGTGATCTCTATTCTCTCTACAACTCCTCCCTCCCTACTTCTGCTCAACATGGAAAAATAATTTATTTCTCTCAGAAATTCTATATTTTCCTGTCAGTAGAACTAAAAAAGACAATTCCCCCAAGAAATTCTACTTATCTGGGATTCTTGAGACTTGTGATTAAGAATTGCCTTCGTTTTTAAGTGTAGTTAGCTGTAGCTATGTAGTAAAAAAAGGAAAATAACTACAGTGCACTTGATTTCTCCTAGACAGATTTTAAATTTTTATAACTCATAAGACAAAGTCAAATATGGTCAAAATTATGCTTGAAAGTCTCTTAAGAGACCCACATTGAAGAATAATATACCATTTTTTAATAAATCTATCACAGTGTACCTTCTAAGTGTGGATGACATTATTCTTTTTGGGTTAACACCAAATGAAAGAGTTAGCTTATGTCTGGGGTCCAAAATGTATTAATAAATCATTATCATTAAATACTGCAATCAAAATCTGCCAGTAAGATTCCACGCTGTGAGAGGCATGAAAGAACTGACAACACCTGAGGAAGACAACAGATTAACACCTCCCTCACATCTACTTTGGGTAACAGACACCTTCAGCAGAATGGTGAAATCACCTGTATCATTTACATTTCTCTCTCTTCTCTCACTTTCTCTTCCAGCTCTTTCTTGCTAAATTTGCCTAAATTAAATCCACTGCAGAACACACATGTAAGGACCTTACTTGTCCCAAATGAATAATAGATGCCTTGAGATGAAGAGAAACATCGTCTCCTTAGTTTTAGCCATAACCAACCCCTACATGTAGCTTGCTCCAGGTTGTAAGGGGTAACCACCAAGTCTGGAAATACAAATATAAAATAAACAGTTTATCCGTATCATAGCATTAAAATAATATTATCTATATTTCCAGATGCTATGGCCACTTTATGCATGAAATAGTTTGAACAGTTAAGGTCTTTACTATGTGAGAGTCCATGAACTAAAATAAAAAAAAAAAAAAACACAAACAAACTATTGCAGGTAAAAGCATAAAAGTGGTAAGACAATTCTAACTAAAATAACTTCTATCCAACACATAACTAAAAATTTAAGAGTAAAATGTATTTATCTAGTTTAGCTTTTGGGTAGCAAGAAAGGAGACGGTTACATGATAATAGAATTGTGTCTTAGTTTCTGTCCTTAAAATCATTTAATTACACTTGCCCAGCCATTCAAGAAATAGTAAATATATATTTATACCATTTACCCATTACGTAGTAGATTTTAGGGTATAAACCTTTCTTGACAATTCCAAGCCTATGTCTAAAAAGTAAAAGGTAAGCCAGAGGTATTCACGAGGTGACTAGTTAAGCCCCACCGCCCGCAACCAGAATGGAGTTCGCGAAGTGCTTGGGGCACCCCTCGGAGTTCTACGTCCCAGTGCTCTTCCAGATGGGGGGATGCCAGCATAAGGTGATCCCAAGATGGACCAGGTGGGCTGAGCATCCCTGCATCCTGGCCGGGCAGGTCCAAAATTAGGGGACAAGGGGTGCAGCAAGAGGATGCCAAATATAAATTATTTTCTCCAATGGAAATAGCACAAATACTGTTCGTTGTTTAACTGTATCCTTAATTGGTTTCCTTTATTGAAACACTTTAACTTTCCACCAGAAAAAAAAAATTTCCTTTTGTCTCATAACTCAGAATCCCTCTCATCCTTGAGGGTCTAGCTTCAGTGAGTGCCACCTCCATTGACCATTCAGCAGACGTTTATTAAACACTTGTTCTGTACTAGGCATTATAGTGGCTGCAGATTGGCAGGGTGGCATGAACAGACAAATAAGACACTCAAAATGCTCACCATCTTGTCAGGTCAATAGAATGTTACAAAACTGTTCATAGAAAACTTAAGGAAGGCACCACCACGAGATGCCTTTTCATGTCACCTGCGAACATCCTTCAACCATTTATTTTCTCTAGCACTATTTTACCTTATCTCAGTCCCATAGCCTTTTATTGTGGTTATTTGAATATTGGCTTTATGTTCCCCAAATCCCTTTCAGACTTAACATTTTGTATTTGATTCTGGATTTTAAGTGATTTGAAAACAGGAATCTTTTTTGATGTACCTTTAGTGAATTAATGAAAAAACGGTGGGTGCACTGCCTTTAAGAAACATCTAGCTTGTTAAATGAGATAAACGTAAGTAAATGCCAGTTTATAGTAAATGCCATAATGAAATTCACAGATGGGCAAAATCACTTTTGACTGGGATGGGGGATTAACCTTTTGAGGAATGCCTAAAGGAAATACAGCTTTAAATTGCTCCTGTGCCTTGGATATTAGTTTAATTTGAAATTCTTACCAAGAGTTCTTACTTGGAGCTTTCCTGAAGTTATTTGCAAATATTTGTTATTGTATATTTGTGTGTTTGGGGGGGAAAGAAATGGTGTCCACTTACCAGATCCATGACAAAAAAACAGATAAATAGTCACTGCTTTACAATCCAGGTTGTACAGTCTCCTGAACACATCCTGTGACAGGTAATTCACTACCTGTGGAACCTGTCCATTCCATCTCCAAATAGTTCTGGTTTTTAGGCAGCATTATGTTATAATGAGCCCAACTTCCCCTCTGTTCTTTCTCTGGGGCCAAAGTCTAATCCTTGTTTTGTAATACAGCATTGAAGTGTTTTAAGAGAACTCTCGTGGTCTCTCTAAGAATACTGATATACAAGCAAATGTTCTGGGTTCTTCCATTTTTTACCTTCTGCTCTTTCCAGATCATTTACCAACTTGATCTCTCTCACTTTAAAGTCTATTGTTCATAGCCAAGACATGGAAACAATCAAAATGCCCATCGGTAGATGACTGGATTAAGAAACTGTGGTACATTTATACAATGGAGTATTACGCAGCCATAAAGAAGAAAGAAATCTTACCATTTGCAACAACATGGATGGACCTAGAGAACATTATATTAAGTAAAATAAGTCAGACAGAGAAAGACAAATACCATATGATCTCACTTATATGTGGAATCTAAAGAAAAGAATAAATGAATGAACTAACCAGATACAGTCTCAGAGACAGAGGAAAAACTGAGGGTTGTTAGATGGGAGGAGGGGTGGGGATAAGGGGGAAGGTGAGGGGATTGGAAAGCACAGTCAGTAACCATAAAATTGTCACAGGATTACAAAAGTCAATTTTGGGAATGTAATCAATAACGTTGTAAAGATTTTGTAGGGTATCTGATGGACACTTGTCTCATTAGAGAGACCACTTCAGGGACGATGTAGATGCCTGATCACTGCACTGCACACCTGAAGCTGAAGCTGAACAATAATGAATGACAACTACAATGTTATATATACACATTTGTATATATACATGTGTATACACATGTATACATATATTTACAACAAGCGGAGTACAGTATTAGGAATAGAGACAGTGGAAATATAATAGCTGTGTGCGAGGTCAGAGGGATAGTAGATGGGGGAAGGCGGGTTGTCACTGTGTGAGGGATATAAATGATAAATGTCTAACTATTACATTGTTTTTTGCACCTGAAACTAATAAAAAATGTTATAAAGAAAAGAAATCAAAGGGCAGAACATCAAGCAATCAAAATAAATAAATAAATAAAGTCTATTGTTCAAAATTGAACAATACTTTCAGTATAGTCTGGTCATTTCAGAATTTTAAATTCCTTTCTTATGGGTGTTGTATTTCTAATTAACATAGGGTTAAGATTGCTTTAACTTTTAAAAAATGTGTTTTAATTATGAAATATTTCAACAAATAGAAAAATACTAAAAATACTATACCAAACCATTTTGTGTCTACCTCCAAGATTAACTATATATTGAGTTTTAGCTGTATTTGCTTCATCTTTGTGTTGTTGTTAAAAAATAAAATGTCCAGCTACAACTAAAATCCTTTTCCATCTGACCCTCCCCCCACATCAGTGTTCATTGATTTATTTTATTTATTTTTTATTGCTTTTTGGCAGTCTTGTCATGCTCTGGACTTAGAATTGTGGTCAGTCCAGATCCCTAATTGCACTTGCTCAGGACCTGTTCTTTCATCTTGATGGCAGACCTGCTGGTAGACTTTTTAAACCTAGATCTTTTACTATTTAGATAAAGGGTGTTATAATAATGGCTAAGATTTATTGCGCTAACCTATGTGCCAAGGATTATTTTACACACTTACCTTCCAGTAACCCTTCCATTAACCCTATGTGGAAGCTACCAGAATTTTTCCTGTTTTATAGATGGAGAAACAGGCACAGAGAAGTTAATTAATTGCCTGAGGTCCAACAGTTAGGCCATGGTGGAACCTGTCTTTGACCCTGGCAGTCTGACTCCAGGGCTTACTCTCTTAACACCACCATGGTGCTTCTCATTAAGGCGATGGACCAGAGACACATTAACAGAGGGTTGTCCAGATTCAGCTAAAAATTGATCATACTTTGGTGTGATGGACACGAAGTGGAAAATGCCTACCCTAAACATGTTTACAGTCTAATGGAGAACAGGTGTACAAAAGTAAGATAACCCAGGCAGTGCCAAGTAATCTTAAGTACATTTTGATTTCAGGAAATGTTAGTGAAGTGGAAATATTTTCAAATGAAAAGTTTTCAGAAAACTCAGGACAAGTGCTTTGTAAGGTGTAGGACCTAGAAGAGGCATCAGATTTAGATTAGTGGGAGGATCCTCAGTGGGAAAAGCCAGCGTCAGCCAAGGTAGGACTGAGCGTGGTATGTGTGGAATGATAAGGAAGCCAACCTGGCTGCAACTGAAGAACATAAGCCAGAAGTATCAAGTTCAGTAAGTGTGGGTGGGAACACAAAAGCTGAGCTGTATTCAGGAAAACAAGTAATGGTTAAAAGCAGAACAATGACATGCTAAAAGCAGTATTTTTGGAACACTCACTTGGCAGGTGAGTGGGATTAGGAGAAGATTATACTGTGAGTCAATGTAATCAAATTAATGATTGTTAATAATAGCATTTAGAGTTCCTAGGTTTGCCAGGCACTGAGCTAAGCTTTTGAAGTCTATCACCTCACTGTGGCAGTAAGCTTTCATTGAGTAACAAACAGTCCCGCAGCTGAGTGGCTCAATTCTGGAGATAGGCTGCATAATTTTTGGAAATGGTAGCATAAAGTAATTAAATAACTTTTGTGTGATCCTACAGCTCTCAGTGGTGGTTCCAGGATGCCAACCCAGGCTTGCTTGAAAACCTCCATGCTTTCATTTGGAGGCCATCTGGGATAAAGAGCACAGGCTGTGACTCGTCCCAGACAGCTGACCAGATGCCAGCTCTGTCACGTGTGGTCCCGGCACATCACAAAAACTCTATGATTCCTAGTGCCTTTCTTCCCTTCCAGTTCTGCTGTGTATTAGCTTCCTTCCTTCCTTCCTTCCTTCCTTCCTTCCTTCCTTCCTCCTTCCCTCAACAAATATGTGACCACCAGTTGCATGCCAGATATTGTTCTAGGTGCTAGAGGTACAACAATAAATAAGATAGGTGAAGGACCTTGCTTTTATGAACCTTACGTACTAGTGAAAAAGAGAATGAAAAACAAACAAAAAATATACAATATTTCAGGTGGAGATAAGTACTACAAAGAAAAATAATCTGAGTGTCTGAAGTCAGGGGACGCAATTTATAGCGTTATGATTTGGGTTCAGAGACTTAACTTCTCTGCATGTTATTTTCCTCTCTATAAAATGAGCCTTTTGGGAAAAAATGGTGGCATTGGTTACCTCTAGAGGGATATGAAGGAGGTAATGGTGGCCATGATAAGGGGGGAGAAAAACCTTTCACAGTATCATCTTTTGAATTTTTTAAAAAGTGAGAGAGGCTATTCCACCTTTTCTAGCACTAAGATCTGAAGAATAATACTTTATGATATTATTTATTTGGTTAGTTGTAGTTTTTCTGAGCCCTTTTTAACCCCCATGAGCCATTTTTTAAAAATAGTTGAGTGTACTTTAATTAGAAGAAACACAGGAAAAATAATTTCCCTTCACTTAATATTGTCTTAGTTTCTCTCTCAAGTAACAAAGAAGCTGGAAAAAAATATACACTTAACAGATATTGAGGGCTGATTATTTCTGTCACAGAAGGATTTGGCTATAGGAATTCCAGGTTTGGTAAACATAATTTATACTGAATTTTTAGGAGCATATCAGTAATTGTAGGGGTATACTGCTGCCTGCAAGTTGTGACATTACTCTGAGGGCACATCATGGAAAAAGCAGGTGTTTTATAATGATCCAGTTCTGGATTCTATCAAATCTTAAGTCTTGACTCAATTAGTTGAATAACTTTTGGTAACTTAAACTTTGAACAATAGTTTGTTCATCTGTAAAATACATACCAGATCAAAATTGCTTAACCACCATTTCCCAACTCCAAATTGGTATAAAAACAAAGAGTTTTTTTCATAAGTGTGGCTCAAGTTGGCAGCAAAAACATGCCCTGAATTGAAATGATCTTGCTTAGTATAACTATTCCAATGTTTTGCTGGAAAAATGTTAAAATCATTTATGGAATGCTATTCCACAATGTATATGAATTTTATGTCCTGTTTTCTAAAACATGAAAAATTCTGAATTCTGCTACACCTCTGGCCATGAAGATTTCAGGTGGATTGTAGGTCTGTAATACCTGTCTTAAACATTTTTGTAAGGATTAAAAAGGTACAGCAGGTTAAGTGAGAATTTACTGTAATACCTGTATTGTGCTTGGCATGTAGTAGCTGCCCAATAAATGGTAGCTATTAATCTGTTGTTACATAATAAAAAAAGGTAAAAGTTAGATAAACTTCCAACCTGGTAGTGTTAGCAACCTTCACCTTCTCCTTGGAATAAAAGCAATTAGGTGTTAATTGGATGGTTGAAGGACAACCTGCTGATTTCCAGGCAAACTGGACAGAAAGAGAGTGATTGTTCTCATTGATTTGGATTGGACACCTGGTAAGCCTTTTAGAGGACCCCATACCAGTCTCAGAAAAGAGCCCTATGGGCTGAAAATGACCAACCAGATATGCAGAATTATGATCATTTCATTTTCTGCCAATAGTTTTGTAAAAACTACAAGAATAGAAAATCAAAGGTTTTATGGCTGGACAGATGGGCATGCATGCTGGGAAGTCAAATAGCTGGCCGAAACAAAACAGATGAACAATCTCTGATTTTCATAACACTGCACTTGAAGACACAGCATATTTCCTGCCTGAGCAATAAGGAACAGGAACGATTCCTTTCTAATACTTTTCCAGGTAGTTAAATGTGACTGTCAAGAGAATTTTCGTTTACAATTAGCTTGGCTATACTTGGCATGCCACCTACCAGGATTCATTATCCCACTCAGCTTCAGATACCTGAGGGAGGTGGGAAAGAAGGGCTGTGTCCACAAGATGTTGATCTCTGCTATCTGTTAATCTTGTCTAGCTCTGCCAACAGCTGAATTACATTTTTGCTCCTCTGGGCTATTTATATTTAACACAAGATCCAAGCAAAGTTTCCTAAATCTTAGTCTAGGAAACATTAAACATATAGTTTCTTTGGTCCATACTACCTACAGTTATGATTTAGCAGTTGGTTAGGAGGAAAAAAAAGGAGGAGGAAAAAAAACTATATAGTTTTCAGAAAACTATATTTTAACTGGTATTCCCAGTAAATACATTGCCATTTAAAAACCACAACTTAAAAAATCAAAAAGCATCAGACCCCAAAGTAATAAATCTCTAATACTATAATTTAATACATGGACAATGGAAATAAAAATTTTGGAAGGGAAATCAAACATTAGCAGCTGCCGATCCACCTTTGCATGAAATCTAAACAGGTTGAACAGTTTTAAATTTCCATCTGGCCAACATCTGAATGCAGAAAATTTGGACTAAATGACTTTCCCAACCCCACTTCAAGGATTATATTCAGTGATGAGCTGGTGTTTAATAAGATCTCTGGGGAAAGATGTATAATTTGTGATGTATATGTGTGTGTAGTGTATGCTTATAAATTTTGCTGATATAAAATATATGTAACATACAATTTGCAAATAGTAATAAAATATACAATATTGGTTATTGTAAATTCCACATACCTATAACTTCAATGTGACTTGTTATTTTTTGAAAATTCATCATTGATTTTTATAATTATATCTCCAACTAGTGATTACTAGTGATTATATCTCCAACATTCTTGATTACTGTCTAATTCAGCAAGAAGTCACTCACATTATTAATAAATAAATGTAGTTGGGACACAAAAGTTGATTGATAATTTTGTTTATGTTAAGTAGTAAGACTAAAGTAATATTAAAAAAGACTGCAGGAACTTTACTCACTATTCATCAATGTGATTGACTTCTGGGCTAAATTATCCAATTTAGTTTGTGAAACAGTTTGTGAATACTGGAAGAAATTTTCTCATATTTTCTATGCTATTCATAATTTAATGACTACAGACAATGCATCTTGTTTAATCAGCATTTAACATATTCTCCATCACTTTTAAAACTTAAGCAATCAATAAGACACAAAATCAAGTCCTAATTTACACAATTTGCTGATTTTTATGGTGTACCTGCCCAATTTCAAGCTGCCAACTTAATACCACTGAGAGCCAAGTTTGGAAGAGATGTACAGTAGTGTCTCTTCCACCAGATAATTGATAAATATAACCTAAAGAGCAGATAAAATGGTTAAAAGTAATAAAATAATTAGGAGAGAGAGATCTGGTCAAGATGACAGAGTATGTAAATGCTGTGCTTACCAACTTTCATGACCATTACAAAATTGCAACTAAACTACAGACAAGTATCATTGAGAATTACCTGAAATCTAGCTAAACCAAAGCCCTACAACTAAGGACATACAGAGACTGGTAGGAGGGGCAGAGATGCAGAACGGGCTGGTCCCACACTCTCATATAACTATTAAAATTCAGGAAGGATAACTCAGCTGCAGAGGTCCCCCTCAGAGGAGCAAGAGATCCCAGCCCAACACCAGGCTCTGCAGCCCAGGGTTTCAGGGCCTGGGAGAGAAGTCCCCATAACTTCTGGCTGTGAAAACCAGTGGAGATTGTGGCTGAGTGAGACAGAGGGCACCTGCATTCCCAGATGCTCCTCTTAAAAGGCCTGTGCATGGACTTACTCCATGGCAGACTCACTTACTCTGAGTTCCAGCACTAGAGCAGCAGCTCAAAAGGCACTAGGGGCACATGTGGATGAACTGAATTATCTGGCTTCAGGGCGAGGACTGTAGTGGCAGCTTTCTCCTGGACAGAGGAGCTGGCAGAACCATTGTTTCTTTGTTGGGCCTTCCATTCCCCAGGAGTGCAGACGCGGCTAGCTGCCATATCTGAGTCTCCATCAACTTGGCTAACACCATTTATTTGCCCTCATTCCCTGACACTCCACCCCACCAAACTTTCTGGCACACCCAAGCTGCTTCCAGGGGTTTTGCTGTATAAACAGCTTTTCTTGGCTCATGCTGCAGACTTTTCTAAAACTTCTCAACGTTTCACAAAGCCAAAACAAGGCTTCAGTGTGTCTCATACTTCTCTCTGAGCAGCCCTAAGCCAAGCACTAGTGACAGACAATCTCAGCTCATGACAGGGCCTCTAAAGGCACCTAAAAGCCCAGCACGGGTGGTAGTCATATGCAGATTGCTTTGAGGTCCATGCCAGGTGGCCATGGGTGGGCACAGGCAGTGGCTGAACTTGGCTTGTAGTGGGGTCACTCGGGGAGGCCCCAGGCTAGCACACCCAGTAGCCAGCTTTAGATGCAGAAAGAGCATTACCCAGCTGCCTCTGGGGACAATACAAATAAAGGGCTGACTGGGCAGGCACCAGAGCCCTGCTAAAGAAAATCCTGCTCCGTAGGGTCAGCCCCTGTATCACAACTCCTCCACTGTAGTCATGGCCAGTCCTTACAACCAATTACCCTGAGGATCAATCCTTCCCATTTGGGTGCAAACAGTAACCAAATCTCAACTATAACAGGAGGACAAACACAACCCACACAAGGGACACACTAGGCTCAGGTGACCAGCAAGGCTGTGCCACTGAGCCCCACAGCACACCTACCACATGAGGCCACTCTACGAAGACTGGGAGACATAGCAACCCTATCAAATACCTAGAAACAAGCACAGGGAGGCAGCCAAAAGGAGGAGACAAAAAAAAGTCCCAAATTAAAGAACAGAACAAAACTTCAGCAAAAGAACTAAACAAAATGGAGATGAGCAATCTACCAGACACAGATCTCAAAACATTGATTATGATAATGGTCAATGATCTCAGGGAGAACTTCAACAAACAGATGGGAAACAAAAAACAGAGATACAAAACATTAAAAAGATAACAGTTGAAATAAAAATTACAATAACTGAAATGAAGAATACTTTAGAGGGAATCAATAGTACATTAGATGATATAGATGATAGAATCAATGATTTAGAAGATAAGGTAGCAGAAAACACCCAATCAAAACAGCAACAAGAAAAAAGAATCCAAAAAAATGAGGATAGTTTAAAGGGCCTCTGGAACAACATCAAGCATACCACATTCACGTCATAGGGGTACTATCAGAAGAAGACAGAGAGCAAGGAATTGAAAACCTATTTGAAAAAATAATAATGGAAAACTTCCCTGAGCTGGTGAAGGAAATAGACATACAAGCCCTGGAAGCATAGAAAGACCCAAACAAGATGAATCCAAAGAGGCCCACACCAGGACACATCAAAATTAAAATGTCAAAGTTTAAAGACAAAGAGAGAATCTTAAAAGCAGCAAGAAAAGCAGTTATTTACCTACAACGGACCTCTCATAATAAGGTTATCAGCTGATTTCTCAACAGAAACTTTGCAGGCCAGAAAAGATTGGCAGAAAATATTCAAAGTGATGTAAAACAAGGACCTACAACCAAGATTTCTCTACTCAGCAGAGTTATCATTTAGAATTGAAGAATACATAAAAAGCTTCCCACACAAGAAACAGCTAAAGGAGTTCATCATTACCAAACCAAACCAGTATTACAAACCAAACCAGTATTACAAAAAATGTTGAAGGGACTTCTTTAAGAAGACGAAAGAAAATATTTTTAAATGAATAATAAAATGACGATTACACATATCTATCAACAATTACTTTCAGTATAAATGGATTCAATGCTCCAATCAAAAGACATAGGGTGGCTGAATAAATAAGAAAACAAGACCCTTACAAATGCTGCCTGCAAGAGATTCACTTCAGATCAAAAGGCTCACACAGACCTAAGTCAAGGGATGGGAAAAAGATATTTCATTAAAAATGGAAACAACAACAAAAATGCTTGGGTGGCAATATTTATACCAGACAAAACACACTTTAAAACAAGGCTATAACAAGAGATGAAGAAGAACCCAGTAATCCCATTTCTTGTTATTTATCCAAAGAACCCCAAAACACTACTTCAAGAGGACATGTGCATCCATATGTTCATTGCAGCTTTATTTACAATGGCAAGACATGAAGAAAGGGTATTCATCAATGGATGAGTGGATAAAAAGTAAGTGGTACATATATACAATGGAATATTGCTCGGCAACAGAAGGCTTGCCATTTTGCCCTTTGAAGTGGCATGGATGAACCTGTATTGTGCTGAATGGAGTGTTAGAGAAAGACGGGTGCTATGTGATTTCGCTTATGTGTGTAATCTAAAGAAAATAAACAAGCAAACAAAACAAAAACAGACTGATGATCTGAGAATATTTTGATGGTTGCCAGACAGGAGGGAGGGTTGGGGATTGGGTGAAAAAGGGAAAGGGAATAAGAAGTACAAATTGGTTGTTACACAGTAGTCATGGGATGTAGGCTATAGCATAAGGAATATAGTCAATAATATTGTAACAGCTATGTATGGTGTCATATGTATACTAGATTTGTTAGGGTGATAGGAGGGAAGTTGGGGGCAGAGTGAAAAAAGTGAAGGGATTAAGAGGTACAAACTTGTAGTTACGATTAGAGTAGAAAAAAAATGGCGGCGTGAGGTGAGCCTCTGTAACGCTCCCCTGGAATTTACAACGAATCGGACAACAATAACTCCACAAAGGACTCCTTGCACAGCAGACAGGCAAGACGAAGAGGCCGACTACTGAATTCACCTCCAGGTGGGTGAATCGCGTGAGCGGGGGAGGAGGGAGAGGAGAAGTGCGGAGACGGACCCGCGCGGGCGCAGGACACAGACCTAGCTCAGTGCTCGGAGCCCTCTGCTCCCGGAACTACCGCCGCTGCGGGAGAGGGAAGGACTCGGACTGCTAGGGCTCCGCTCACGACCCGCAGGGCTGAGGGGGCAGCATACAAAACCGCTGAACCCAACACTCGCTCACGGCAGACCTCGGAGCAAAGACTGAGGGAAGAGGGCTGAAATCGGTGGTTTAAGCCCTCACTGCCGAGCGGAGAACGGAAGCCTTAGGCACGGAGACTAGCCGCCCCCTCCCTACCCTCCCAGAGCTCGCCCCGCCCCCACCTGCCCCGTGCTAGAAGCGATAAACTAGCAGTGTCGGATCAAAGGACAGAATATTTGCTGCTCTGAGAACTGTGGACCGCAGACACAGATTCGCAGCTCAACTAGTTCCGGCAAAGGGGAGGGAGCTGTGGAAGCAGGACTGGCTGTGGTGGTGGTCGCCGCCATTGCTCTGGGCCACCTCTCACAACTCACCCCGCCCCTGGCCCCACCTATCTGGGCGGATCCCTGCAGGAGTAAACAGAACTGCTGAAACAAACGGGCTCTGAATCTGGTGCAGAAAGAGCTTTGGAACTCCAAAAGCTCTTCGCATACCTATCAACCTGTTGCAGAAGACACTCCTGTAGATGTCTAGGAAGAGAAATAGTAAATCAGTGATTGCCATGAATAACCAAGGCAACAAGATAGCTCAGAAAGAAAGTGAAAAGTCTCCAGAAAAGGAACTTAGAGATATGGACCTTTGTGATTTAAATGACAGAGAATTCAAGATCGCAATTCTGAAAAAACTGAACGAGATGCAAGAAAACACAGAAAGGCAGTTTAATGAACTCAGAAACACAATCAAAGAACACCATGAGCATTTTACAAAAGAGATTGAAATCTTGAAAAAGAACCAAATAGAATTTCTGGAGATTAAGAACTCAATAGAAGAAATTAACAATAAAATATCCAGCTTAGGTAGTAGAGTTGACCAGATGGAGGAAAGAATCAGTGACATCGAAGATAGGAACCTGGAATTTACACAGAGGGAAGAAGAAAGAGACTTGAGACTTAAAAGAAATGAAAGAACTCTACAAGAACTTTCTGACTCCATCAGAAAGAGCAATATAAGAATAATGGGCATACCAGAAGGAGAAGAAAGAGGGAAGGGAACAGAGAATATACTCAAACAAATCGTCGATGAGAACTTCCCAAACTTGTGGACAGAACTGGATCCTCGAATCCAAGAAGCAAATAGAACACCTAATTACCTCAATCCCAACAGGCCTTCACCAAGGCACATTGTATTGAAGCTGTCTAAAATCAATGATAAAGAAAGAATCCTCAAGGCAGCCAGGGAAAAGAAGACGGTAACTTACAAAGGAAAGCCCATTAGATTATCATCAGATTTTTCAGCAGAAACTCTACAAGCTAGGAGGGAATGGAACCAAATATTCAAACTATTGAAAGAGAGAAATCATGAGCCAAGAATAATATATCCAGCAAAGATCTCCTTTAGATATGAAGGAGGAATAAAGACCTTTCCAGACATCCAGAAGCTGAGGGAATTTTCTAATACACGACCTGCACTACAAGAAATACTAAAGGAGGCTATTAGACCACCATCAACAGGGACAACTTGTGGCAACCAAAACATAAAAAGGGGGAGCGTAAAGGCCTGAACTGGAATATGGGAATAGAGAAAGTAAGCGTACTGAAGAAACTGGAATACTCTAAATATCAAACTTTCTTTTACATAAACTCAAGGGTAACCACTCAAAAAAAATCCAGAACTGAAATATATACTGTAGTAAAAGAAGAAACAGAGGGAAACATCATAGAATACTACCACACAGAAATAACAGACAACAACAAAAAGGCAAAGAAACAATGGAGACACAGCCTTACCAGAAAACTAAAGACAGAATGACAGGAAATCCTCACATATCAATAATCACCCTAAATGTAAATGGACTGAACTCACCAATAAAGAGACACAGAGTAGCAGATTGGATCAAAAAACTAAACCCAACCATATGCTGCCTACAAGAGACACATCTCAGCTACAAGGACAAGCATAGACTCAAAGTGAAAGGGTGGAAATTGACACTTCAAGCAAATGGTACCCAGAAAAAATCAGGTGTAGCCATAATGATTTCCGATGAAACAGACTTCAGGGTGAAAAAGATAACAAGAGACAAAGATGGACATTTCATAATGGTAAAGGGGACTATACAACAAGAAGACATAACAGTCATCAATATTTATGCCCCCAATCAGGGAGCACCGAAATATACCAAGCAACTACTAACAGAACTAAAGGGAGAAATTGACCAAAACACAATTATACTAGGGGACTTAAATACATCATTGACAGCTATGGATAGATCATCCAAACAGAAGATAAATAACGAAATCGCAGCCCTAAATGACACATTAGATGAATTGGACATAATTGACATATATAGAGCACTTCATCCTAAAACATCAGACTATACATTCTTTTCTAGTGTACATGGAACATTCTCAAGGATAGACCATATATTGGGACACAAAATCAGCCTCAGCAAATTTAAGAAGATTGAAATCATACCAAGCATATTCTCTGATCACAAAGCTTTGAAATTGGATATCAACTGCAAAAAGAAAGCAGGAAAAAACACAAATACATGGAGATTAAACAACATACTTTTAAAGAACGACTGGGTCAAAGAAGAAATTAGAGGAGAGCTCAAAAGATACATAGAAACAAATGACAATGAAAATACATCCTACCAAAATTTTTGGGATGCCGCGAAAGCAGTTTTAAGAGGGAAATTTATATCATTACAGGCCTATCTCAAGAAACAAGAAAAATCCCAAATAAATAACCTCATGTTACACCTTAAAAAACTAGAAAAAGAAGAACAAGCGAAACCCAAGGTCAGCAGAAGAAAGGAAATAACAAAAATCAGAGCAGAACTAAATGAAATAGAGAACAAAAAGACAATAGAAAAAATTAATGTGACAAAAAGCTGGTTCTTTGAAAAAATTAACAAAATCGACAAACCCTTGGCTAGACTCACTAAGATAAAAAGAGAGAAGACACTAATTAACAAAATCAGAAATGAAAAAGGGGAAGTTTTCACGGACACCACAGAAATACAAAGGATTATCCAAGAATACTATGAAGGACTATATGCCACCAAATTTAATAACTTAGAAGAAATGGACAAGTTCTTAGAAACATATAGCCTTCCAAGGCTGAACCAAGAAGAAGTGGAAAATCTAAACAGGCCGATCACCAGTAACGAAATTGAATCAGTCATCAAAAACCTTCCCAAAAGCAAAACTCCTGGACCAGATGGCTTCACCAGTGAATTCTACCAAACCTTCAAAGAGGATCTAATACCAATCCTGCTCAAACTCTTCCAAAAAATTGAAGAAGAGTCAGTACTCCCTAACTCATTTTATGAGGCCAACATTACCCTGATACCAAAACCTGGTAAGGACAACACAAAAAAAGAAAACTACAGACCTATATCTCTGATGAATACAGATGCTAAAATCCTAAACAAAATTCTAGCAAATCGAATACAACAATGCATTAAAAAGATTATTCATCACGACCAAGTGGGGTTCATCCCCGGGGCACAAGGATGGTTCAACATTCGCAAATCCATCAATGTGATACATCACATAAACAAAATAAAGGACAAAAATCATATGATTCTATCAATTGATGCAGAAAAAGCATTTGATAAGATACAACACCCATTTATGATTAAAACCCTTACTAAAATTGGTATAGAAGGAAAATACCTCAACATAATAAAGGCCATATACGACAAGCCCTCAGCTAACCTCATAATTAATGGTGAAAAGCTGAAGCCCTTTGCTCTACGTTCAGGAACACGACAAGGTTGTCCCCTATCACCTCTGCTTTTCAACATAGTGTTGGAAGTCCTCGCCAGAGCTATCAGGCAAGAGAAAGAAATAAAAGGCATCCAAATTGGGAATGAAGAAGTTAAATTGTCACTCTTTGCAGATGACATGATGCTATACATAGAAAACCCTAAAGACTCCACCAAAAAGCTATTAGAAACAATCAATGAATATAGTAAAGTTGCTGGCTACAAAATCAACGTACAAAAGTCCATTGCTTTCCTATATACCAACAATGAAATCTCAGAAAAAGAGATAGAAAAAACAATTCCTTTTGCAATTGCAGCAAAAAGAATAAAATACCTAGGAATAAACTTAACCAAGGATGTGAAGGATTTATATGCTGAAAACTATAAGACATTTTTGAAAGAAATTGAAGAAGACACAAAGAAATGGAAAGACATTCCGTGCTCATGGATTGGAAGAATCAACATAGTTAAAATGGCCATATTACCCAAAGCCATATACAGATTTAATGCAATCCCCATTAAAATCCCAATGGCATTTTTTAAAGAAATAGAACAAAAAATCATCAGATTTGTTTGGAACCACAAAAGACCCCGAATAGCCAAAGCAATATTAAAAAAAAAAGAACAATACTGGAGGTATTACACTCCCTGATTTTTCCTTGTACTACAGGGCTACAATAATCAAAACAGCTTGGTATTGGCGGAAAAACAGACACATAGACCAATGGAATAGAATTGAGAACCCAGAAATAAAACCATATAAATATGGACAGATAATTTTTGACAAAGAAGCTAAAAACATACGATGGAGGAAAGACAGCCTCTTCAATAAATGGTGCTGGCAGAATTGGATAGCTACGTGCAAAAGAATGAAACTGGACTGCTATCTGTCACCATGTACCAAAATTAATTCAAAATGGATCAAAGACTTAAGCATAAGACCTGACACAATAAACTGCATTGAAGAAAACATAGGTACTAAACTTATGGATCTTGGGTTCAAAGAGCATTTTATGAATTTGACTCCAAAGGCAATGGAAGTAAAAACTAAAATAAACAAATGGGATTATATGAAACTGAAAAGCTTCTGCACAGCAAAAGAAACTATTGACAAAATAATGAGGCAACCAACTGAATGGGAGAAGATTTTCGCAAACAGTTCCTCTGATAAGGGGCTAATATCCAAAATATACAAGGAACTCATGAAACTCAACAACAAAAAAACAAACAACCCGATTGAAAAATGGACAGAGGACCTGAAGAGACATTTCTCCAAAGAGGATATACAAATGGCAAATAGACATATGAAAAAATGCTCAACATCGCTAATCATCAGAGAAATGCAAATGAAAACCACAATGAGATATCACCTCACCCCAGTCAGAATGGCTTTCATCAACAAAACAAATAGTAACAAGTGTTGGAGAGGCTGTGGAGAAAAAGGAACTCTCATACACTGTTGGTGGGAATGCAGACTGGTGCAGCCGCTATGGAAGGCAGTGTGGAGGTTCCTCAAGAAATTACGAATAGAATTACCATATGACCCAGCAATCGCTCTCCTGGGTATCTACCCCAAAAATATAAAAGCATTTCTCTATAGAGACACGTGTACGCCAATGTTCATTGCAGCTTTGTTTACGGTGGCCAAGACATGGAAACAACCAAAATGTCCTTCGATAGATGAATGGATAAAGAAGTTGTGGTACATATACACAATGGAATACTATTCGGCGTTAAGGAAAGATGATATAGGAACATTTGTGACAACATGGATGGATCTCGAGAGAATAATGCTAAGTGAAACAAGTCAGACAGAAAAAGCAGAGAACCCTATGATTTCACTGATATGTGGTATATAAACCAAAAAGAACAAGACAAACAAATGAGAAACAAAAACTCATAGACACAGACAATAATTTAGTGGTTACCAGAGGGTAAGGGGGTGGGGGGTGGGTGATGAGGGTAAAGGGGATCAAATATATGGTGATGGAAGGAGAACTGACTCTGGGTGGTGAACACACAATGGGATTTATAGACGATGTAATACAGAATTGTACACCTGAAATCTATGTAAATTTACTAACAATTGTCACCCCAATAAAATTAATTAAAAAAAAAAAAAAAAAAAAACTTGTAGTTACAAAACAGTCATGGGGATGTAAAGTAAAGCATAGGGCATATAGTCAATGATACGGTAATAACTATGTGTATTGCCAAAAGAATACTAGATTAGTCAGGGGGATTGCTTCTTAAATTATATAAATGTCTAACCACTATGCTGTACACCTGAAATTAATATAAAATAATATGGAATATCAACTGTAATTGAAAAAAATTTTAAAGGGGAAAACGGTGAAGGGGAATAGAGGTTCAAGTTTCCTGGCATAAAACAAATAAGTCATGGGGATGTGATGTACAGCATAGGGAATATAGTCAATAATACCCTGGTAACATGGTATGATGTCAGACGGTTGATGGACTTATCATGGTAATCACTTCTACAGGTATATAAATGTTGAATAACTACTGTGTATACTTGAAACTAATATATTGTATGTTTGTTATATTTTAATAAAAATCTTAAAAACAGAATTAGGTAGTAATCTTAAAAACAGAATTAGGTAGTAATGTGTTTTGAGCATTTAGTACTTTTGTCTTAATATAAATTAATTGTAAGTTTATATAATTTAATTTTAACAATGATTATGTTTAACACATATTCACAAATTTCCTTAAAATTTAACAACTGATTCTCACAAGCCAATTAGGACCACTGTTATATGTGTATTTACAATGGACAGGTGAGAAGAGGCAAGGCAAAATACATTAGACAGTCCATGCTATGGGAGAAAAAGAGAGGAGAGAGACTATTGGGGGAAAAAATTGTAGAGAAAACTTCCTTATCTATCTGCAGCCTTCACTCTCAAGTATTCCCATTTCTTAATTAATGGCAATTCACCAGCAGAATACTCAACAGGACAGAAATCAACCAACTGATGGTGGGCCATGGTCATGGGCTATCGTGCCTTCTCTAAAAACAGTGGGCCAGTGGTTTTCAACCCTGATGCCTATCAGAATCAGTCACAATTTTATATACATATGTATGTATATATATATATATATATATATATATGTGTGTGTGTGTGTGTGTGTGTGTGTGTGTGTATGTATATGTGCATAAAGACACACACACACATATATATAAAACACATGCACACACACATGTGAGGTCAGACAATTAAGTTCACAAACTCATCCTAGAAAAAGTGCTACATACTTCATTGCTGAATATCACCATGGTCACCTTTGAAGTACTCCCCTTGGGAAGCTATGCACCAACGCCAGCACCTAGTCCACCCTTCAAGCAATTTTGGAACTCTTTTCCTGGAACGGCCATCAGAGCTCTCGTTCTATTACCCTTGATGTCGTGAATGACATCAAAATGTCTTCCTTTCAATATCTCCTTTATCTTCAGGTAAAGAAATAAGTAATTGGGGGCCAGATCAGGTGAGTAGGGAGGGTGTTCCAATACAGTGACTTGTTTACTGGCTAAAACTCCCTCACAGACAGTGCCATGTGAGCTGATGCATTGTCATGATGCAAGAGCCATGAATTGTTGGCAAAAAGTTCAGGTTGCCTAACTTTTTCACGCAGCCTTTTCAGCACTTCTAAATAGTAAACTTGGTTAACTGTCCAGTTGGTACAAATTCATAATGAAAAATCCTTCTGATATAAAAAAAAAAAAACGGTTAGCAACATTGTTGCAAAAATTCATGAACTTAATTGTCAAAATATAGATATAGATATAGATATATAGATACAGTATAGATATAGAGATAGAGATAGAGATAGATAGAGATAGAGATAGAGATCTCAGGACCACCTAAACCAGAGTTTCCTAAGGTGATTTTTACATTCCAAACTACTTTGAAATTTTAATCTGGAATGTTCAACATTTAACTATATCTATTGATTCAATCAGAGTCCATTTCTGGAAGTTCGTCTTGAAACCAAGTAACTATCACATGAATTTCAGCAAGTATATAAAATAATCCATTTTTGCGTTTAAATAGAAAATTGTGAGCATATTCTTTTTAGAATCAGCTTTAATAAAAAAAGGGGGATCTCGTTTATAAAATTTCTTGTAATTTTTTTCTAGAATACCTTCATCGAGTCCTCATGAATGAAAAGTTTATATTCACAACATTCTGTTGCTCTGGTGTATTTTGAAAACTGAAATATGAAGAAGAAATAAACTTTGATCTGACTGACAATATGATGACAGGGACAGAAAGAGTATTTTTTAGGACATATTTTCAAAATTGTGCACATGGAATAATATTTCCAATTTGGAAAATCCCATTACTTTAAATGGGATTTACATGGTTACATTCCAAACTACATTGAAATTTTAACCTAGAATGTTCAACTTTGATGGTGTCGATTTGCCTTAAGCTCACATTGGATAACTTACTTTTATAAGTCACTATTTCAACACTCAAGTGCTTTGAAGTTAAGAAGTAACCACCTAACATTTTTAAGCTTTTAATCAAGTTTAACATAATTATCAAGCCAAGCAAAAATTATTTTAATAGCAAAACACAAAATAATTTCCAAAAAGCCTTTATGTAATCAAAACAGTGTTAAACAGATTTAAAAGGATTACAATCTGAACTTGAATTTAGAATATTAATAATCATCTGATGTTTTCATGCTTAGCATTATAATAAAAGCATCCCTATCAGAACATTTATATTCAGAACTTAAATAGCTAACCTTGAATGCTTTCCCATTTTAACCATTTTTCTAGTTAGTAATCTCTCATTAGAAGGTCAGTATTCCTGATACTACATAAGCAGTTTTGCTGGAGCCCCTTTATGAGTCTCCATTATCTCCAGTTATATGTGGCTTCTCCTCCCACCCCCAACGTCTCACAGTGATGGTGTCATTATTGGTGACAGTTCCTCCAAAAGCAAGAATCATTTTAAATGATAATCACTTTGATAAAGTTAGTTGTACAACTACAAGACCATCTGTGGGCCAGTTCAGGGTTCAATTTGCCATTTGACCCTGAATTAACATCCAGTTTTACAGACGCAATGATAAATGGCACCAGCAGGGCATAAGCAGAACACTGTGGCACAAACTACAAAATGTCACTATGTGTCCACAGCACTAACTTTCCAATTATCATTTCCTTTTTGTTCGTTTATTTTCATCTGCTTATTGCTTACAAACCCTTCTAGTCAATATAGTAATCAGATACCACCTAATGTTATTTGGCGCTCATTACAGTTCCCATTAAACTAAAATGCTAAAATAGCTTTTCAAGCACTGGATTTTTATCCTTGCCAATGTGAGACTGTAAAACCTTCCTTAACCATTCATCGCACCAAAAAACTTGGTTTCCCTAGATGCTGAATCATTAATCTTCTCTGGATGTATTTCTAGATCAAAGCTCCCATTTTAATAGATTTACATGACAATGAACAGTAAATCCTCAGATGCCCACCATTTGGGATCACAACTTGACTAAATCCTTCATCTGAAGCTGATGCTACACTACTGAATTTGGAGATAACATATTTAGGGGGCTAGATTTACACTGAGGCAGCAAGAAATCTTCCTTTTACAAATTTTTCCTTTTTCTGAGCTCATGCAATAAATTTAAAGTTCTGCAGGTCAACAGAAAACATGGATGTTATTACACATGCTGCTTTGTTCCCTCTGGCTCTCTTCAAAATAGCTAAGATCAGGGCCTCACAGAACTTTCTGTAACAGAACTTTGCTGCCACCAACTGAACACATTCACCAAATGCAAGTAGATTTTTTTTTTTTTTTTTTTTTTTTGTACAATTTAGTGCTGGAAAGGAAGATGGAGGGAAGATCACATATGCTCTTGGCCCAGACTCCAAACCCTAACCAGAACTCCATTTCTAATCAGTAATTCCGCCAAAACTATGGCAGCCCTCCCTTTGCAACCCTAAACTAATTTATAAAACTCCTCCTTTATTTGTAAGCAAAGAGTACTTGTTTTATTCATATAAATAAGCATAAATCAAAGATTTTATGCCAGGGGTGCCATGTCATGAAACAGTCATATTGAACTGGTCAGTGAGCTGGGCTAAGCGGGTACCAGGTCAGCCAAAAAAATAAAAAGCAAAATGTTTTAGTCTCATTCTTACTGGTGAATTCTTCCCCCAAAATGCAGTGAAGTCTCCACAGGTGACTCTAATTTCTTCTCGCTGGGCCAAATCCACAGCCATCCATCAAAGAGATACAATATCATTTACCAAGTAGTTCCAGACGTTCGCAATACATCAGAATCACCTGGTAAAATACAAACTCTAAGACCACTCCTCAGAACTACCAATCAGAACCTCCCAGAAGAGGGTTTGGGCACCAGAAGACCTCAGTTCAAAGTTGAGAATCACCAGCCTAGTCCTATCCCCTCATTTTTTGGATGAGGAGGCAGGCTCCAAAGAGTAAAAGCAACCCACCAAACTATGTGCACAGGCCCTTAAGAAAAACCCTGAGGAGACCTGGAGCCCTGGGTTTAGAGAGTGTGGTACCGGAACTCACCAGAGAGGCTTAATCTGTCAGGAAACACCTCCGACATGCTAACCTTTGCCACTGACTTTGTTCTTTTGAACAATTCAACATAAGCAAGATGAAAATGCTGCTTTGGTGACGAAACAGTCCTTTGAAGATAGTAAGTAAAATAACTCCAGCTTATTTTCATTTCATACCTGCCCCATTTAGCCTGAATTGTTGGCTTGAACCTTAGGAAAGCTGAAAATATCTTTACTGTGAGTCAAATATAACCCATGCCTAATACTTTCCCCTGACATAGACAGCCCTCATATGGAATATTTTAAGTAAAATTAATATATATTTAAAACTTTTCATGTATTTGGCTTAGTATTTAAAGTATATAAATGGAAACCATTTAAAACATGGTATGATAATACTTGTTCCTAAAATTTTGTAGCTTTTTTTTTTCACCTTCCTCTTGGGAAGGTTCATTTTAGGTTTCCTTTAGCATCTTATGAAAAAGATTCGCCTACCACCACTAATGAAAGACAGGGAATGTTTTATTTCTCCTACTTCATAGACTCTCCAACTCCCCAGGCATATCCACATCCAATCCTAGCCCTAATTCACCCAGTAGTAACCTTCCTTCAAGTGTAACCCTGTCCATCCACCCTCCTTCTTAACCTGCTCTCTTAAGAGCAGCTCTTAGGCTGCTCTTAACCACCTAAGAGCAGGTGACCTTAACCTGCTCTCCTAGTGAGTACCTAAGAATCCTTGAGATTAACTGGGCACTGTTGCCCCCACCTAATTGAAATAATTCTCTTCTTGATAGTAAAAAGCTGGTTTCACACAGCAGAGATGCTTGTTTTTTGGAAATTCAATTCGCATTGACATATGGAAAGGAGAAAAGCAAGCAAGAAGGAGGTTAGTGGTGGATGTGGCTTGACTCCACCATCATGACTGAGAGCTTTCCAAGGCACAACTCCTCACCTGAAATCTGATAGGATCAAAGAATGGGGCATCTCATGGTGGCAACTAACCCAAAGGAATGAAGTGGTCAGGCAGACAATTTGCTTATAGTTAACAAGCCTCAGTAGTAGGAGGGGAATAGAGGCATGAGCAACCCTGCTTAGGTACCCACAAGGAAAGTGTATAGCTAAAAGCCAGAGCATGTTTTATCCCTGCTTCTTAACAGAATACAAAAAGGATTCTGGAATTCTGAGGACACTAAAGAATTACAAGTATTATTTTGGCCCCTGGAGGACTTCAGAATATCAGTGGGAATGTCCTCTAATTAAATTAATGACACCAAAATAATCCCATCCAATAAGTCCACTCTTACAAGAGCATATTTTCCAGCTAACTCATCCTAGTAACACCAATAATACAGATTTTTACAAAAATTCCATCTTCTACAGAGATCATACTGAAGTTCTCTTATCATAAGGTAATACTTGGCCTTGAATATTTTCTGGCTGAAGTAATATCTTTGATGCTTTAAGGTTAAAACTTCAGAGTACACAATCAAAAACTTATCTACGTTTTGAAATTGTAAAATTCCTTTTTTCATAGGAAAAAATATGTGGGTGTTTTTGTTTTGTTTTGTTTTTTCCCACTAGTGCCTTTGAGCTGACACTGCAAGGTTTAGGAATAGCATTTCACCAAAAACGGTACAGAGAAAGAATCATTTTGTTGTGTTCATCTGGACAGCAAATGGCCATATGTAACATCTGTACTGACTCCTCAGAGTCTCTCGAGTCCCATAAAAATGTACTTGGCCAGCAGCAGGCTGCTTCAAGTGGGTTTTCAGAGGTCTGTGGTGCCAGCCATTGTTAGCTGTCCTACCTTATCTATTATAGTCGGCTGACGTTTGGTGTTATGTAGGAAAGTCTGCCAACCACAGACTGCTGTATCATTGTACCAGCGCACTTCACTGCGATAAAAATTCTCACCCACATTCGTTCTAAGAGAGAAAATGTATTGGAAGTTTATTAGAAGTGTATCTTCTAGACTTCTCTAATATGTCCTTATGACTAACCCTTATGCTCCCGGTCACCCACCCTTACTGTAACCTGGGAAAGCCCATAGTAGAAGAAAAGCATAAACACCAAAATTTTCTAAATATTTTAATTAACCAATTCATCACAGAGTTTCAAAAATTTTGTGGAGACTTCTAACATGATCTATCCTATAATCTACCACTGCCACACAGAAATGGTAGTATAGGAATACAGTTCTACAGAGGTAAAGGCTATGAAACCCAAACTCAGAGCTTCCCACTGCAGTGATTACCAGTGAGTCACTGTAACATAAAGGCTACATTATCTATGGGGCACACACCAAGTACCTAAGAAATGTGGTTGCAGAAGATGGGGTATCTCTGTTATACTCTCATTGATACATTCCTATTATTGCAAAGTATATAGTATATAGTACTTTGCAATAGCCTGTAGTCTCAACAATCACACTGTCAGAGATGTACCCCAATGTAAGACCAGTAGCCTCAAACATTTAGCTGAATCATTCAGATCCTCATAAACATATAATATCCCAGCGCATAACTGCTGAATGATAAGCTAGCCTTTTGTATAAATAGAGTGGGCACTCATTTGAGTTGTGAAATTTGAGTGCTCTGGGAAATCCTTGGGACCTAAAACTGTCTCCCTAATTTAAAAATACGTCAATCTCTGAAATTTCACATCTGGGAACTTATATTCCACTTTTAAATGGAAAATATTTCCCAAAAGTTCACATATTTTATTGTCCTACACTAAAATAATCATTTATCAGAACTGAATTCTTCAGTTGGGACTCAGACACTATGGCCTAAAAGAGGAGAGATAATTATTAAAGAGGGAACCACCAAAGAAAGGAAACTAGAGCACGAGCACTGAGAAGAACGTGCCTATGTTGGTTAGCTGCAAAGCCCACAGAGATACCCTGTCCCACCAGTATATTCTTTATATCCCAATGGTGGCAGCAAAAGAAAATGGTGCAGGAGTTGAGGTAGAACCATGGGGAATGGCAGATGCTATTTCACAAGAAGTTTCCACTATGGAAGACAGGGATGTAGAAAGGACTACATCTCTGAACTTCAGTTTCCTTACAAATAAAACGTTGAAAATATAGCAACCACAGCCTCCCTTGATCCTAGTGAGTACCAAATAAGAAAATGTACATGAAAGCATTTTGAATATCGTAAGTATTATACAAAGGTAAAATATGTTGCACATATCAAATTCTTGTTATGCCTAACAATAAATCAGGGTATTTTTTCTGAATTCCTGTTTGGTGTCAAAATGTCAGCCCCTGATGACACTTTATGACCCAAAGATAGTCTTGAATAAATCGATAGTGCTTCCTCTGCCATTCTCACTCCTATCTCTTCTTCCCTTTGAAGGTAGTATGAAGAATGGAAGGAAGGATGCTGCATGTTCCTGATTTCTCAGCCTCTGTGGAGCTGGCACTATAAAGGTCCTTTTGTTTTGTTTGTTTTTCTGTCTTTTCTACCAGCACATCTTCAACTGAATCTGCAGAAGCTCTGAGCGTCAAAATGTCTGTGTGAAGAAAATGAACACAGAAAGAATTCATAGGAAGAGAATTGGTGATATGTAAGATGCTAGAAGCTGCATTTGTAAAATAACCTTCACAGTCAGAGCAACTGTTAACTGTTCTTTTAACACAATGGCACATTGCATTGAAAAGACTAGTGAAGACAGATGACAAATAGCCTTATCAATATGCAAAGACACCAAGGAACTTATTCTGGGAAGTGGCTGATATAATGAAGCAAAATGAGAAGACAGAACTTTAAACAATAAGTTAGAACAAAAACCTTTTGAATCCACACAACTTCCTTTAGGAACAATGTTTATTATTATATTTTAGGTGGCCAAAGAGTCACCAGATTTGTTCTGTGGTACAAGTTCTAGAAGTCAATATTGATTATAGCTTCTAAATTACTTTTATTTTCTTTTAAATGTAGATCAACTGGAAGTCACAATAAGTATTCTATTCCACCTATCGGACTAATATATAATGTACATACCTCCTAAAAATCACCACTGCTTTAGTCAATAACAGTGAAACTGAAATATGGCTCCAAGTTTATATTGTACAGCATAAAATATGAAAGCAATATAAAATAAGGCATTAAGAAAAAGGAAGACTGCTCCACCCCCAGCCACCACCTTTTCTGGCCTGCAGGAAGAGTGTGACACAGCTGGGCTGGGAGAGAGAAAACCCCTCCATCCCCAGCCCCCACCCTTACTGGCCTGCCTAGGGCAGGGCAATTACAACTGTGGAGACATTCCCAGAGATCAGCAGTAGGGGGCAGACGCAGCTCTGGGCTTTCAGCAACTAAGAAATCTCCTGCCCTACATACACACACAGAAAAAGTGCCCTAAGACTCAGGAAAACTGGGCACAGGGCTGGTGGTGCTACTCTCAGTGAATATATGTGCAGGCAAGGGCAGAAACTGCACTGACTTTGTAGAAATTACCATCCAGACCCCTCAGCCCCACTCATCTAAATCTGCATTTCCAATGTCATTCTGGGTACCAGGTGACTGGCTCTGCCTGCACAATACACAGAGGACAACCTTGAGATTAATTGGTGGAATTAAGCCAAGACTGGCACTGCTTTTTTTTTTTTTTCTTTATTCCTTTGATATCTTGGCCAGTGTTGAGCGTGGGATGATGATTGTTTTTACATGTGAATGTATTTGATTTTTTATTTTTTGTTGTTGTTGCTGTGCTTGGTGACTTGCTTTGTTCTGAAATTGCCATACCAGGGTCCAGCTTAACAGGCACAAGATTCAACACACCCAGAGGCCAACTCCAGAGCAAACCAGGGTACTACTGGGTTTGACCTACAAGTCACACACCCAAAGGGAATTCTCTATGGGCACAAGAGCCCAGAGAGACCAAACCACATTTAAATGGTCAAACCTCACGCAGCAGAACACCCTGCGGTGGGCACAGCCAAGTCTCACAACTAGTCAGCCTAGGAGTTAACCCCACCTACTCACAAGTAAAAGCAATTAAAGATCTTCTTTAACAGGACAATATACACAACACAAGAGTCACCTTTGGAGCACACGCAGAAGAGAAGAAGAAAGTGGTGCAAGTCATATATAAAGGACACACACTACATAAGATAATCCAGCAAGAACTAAGAACCCTAGGGGATCTACCTAATACGTTGAAGCAAACACAGAGAGTCAGCCAGAATAGGGAAACAATGAAACATGTCCCAAATAAAAGAACGGAAGAAACCTCCAGAATTTGAACCCAATAAAATAGAGGTAACCAACCTATCAGAGACAGAGTTCAGAACACTGATGGTAAGAAAGTTTCAGGAGCTTAGAGATGACATAAAAAAGGACAGAGAAATCATAATGAGCAACCAGTCAAAACCAAAGAATACAATAACTGAAATAAAAAAACACACTTGAAGGAATTAACAGCAGGTTAGATGAAGCAGAGGATCAAATCAGGAACTTAGAAGACAGGTTAGCAGAGATCACCCAAACAGAACAACAGAAAGAAAAAAGAATAAAAAACAATGAAGATGGTTTAAGAGACCTCTGGGGTAACATCAAGTGCAACAACATGTGCATCATAGGAATACCAGAGGTGAAGAGAGGATTGAAAAAATATTTGAAGTAATAATGTCCGAAAACATCCCTAACCTGATGAAGGAAACCAACATACAAGCCCAGGAAGTGCAGAGAGTTCCAACCAGGATAAACCCAAACAGGCCCACAACAAGACACATTATAGTTAAAATGGCAAAGCTTAAAGACAAAGAGAATCCTAAAAGCAGCAAGAGAAAGACAGAGGGTTACATACAAGAAAACTCCCATAAGACTATCAAATGACTTTTCTACAGAAACATTGAAGGCCAGGAGGGAGTGGCAGGAGATACTCAAAATGATGGAACACAAAGGCCTACAACCTAGATTGCTTTATCCAGCAAGGCTATCATTTAAAGTTGATGGAGAGATAAAGAGTTTCCCAGAAAAGAATAAGCTAAAGGAATTTATTACCACCAAGCCAGCATTATAAGAAATAATAATAGGACTTCTGTAAACAGAAGAAACATGAAAACAACCTAACTACAAATTAAAAATGGCAGTAACAATGTACCTATCAATAATCACTTTAAATGTAAAGGGATTAAATGCTCCAATCAAGAGACACAGAGTTGCTGAGTGGATAAGAAAGCAAGACCCTTGTATAGGCTGTACACGAGAGACTCACCTCAGATCAAAAGACACACAGAGGCTGAAAGTGAAGGGTTGGAGTAAGATATTTCAGGCAAATGGAAAACTTCAGAGAAAAAATCTGGAGTTGCAATACTTATATCTGACAAAATAGACTTTAAAATGAAGAACATATTAAAAGATAAAGATGGGCATTATATAATAATAAAGGGAACGATCAGACAAGAAGACATAACCCTAGTAAACATCTATGCACCTAACATAGGAGCACCTAAATATATAAAACAAGTACTGATTGACATAAACAGAGATCAACAGTAACACTATCATAGTAGGGGACTTCAACACACCTCTGACAACAAGGGACAGATCTTCCAGACAGAAAATCAATATGGAAACAATGGCCTTAAATGACACATTGGACCACTTGGATTTAATCTATATTTTCAGAGCATTTCATCCCAAAGCTGCAGAATACACATTCTTCTCAAGTGCACATGGAACATTTTCCAAGATAGACCACATGTCAGGCCACAAAACAAGTCTTGACAAATTTAAGAAAACTAAAATCATACCAATTGTCTTCTCTGACCACAGTGCTATGAAATTAGAAATGAACTACAGGAAAAAAACTGGAAGACACACCAATTCATTGAGGCTGAATAACATGTTACTAAATAATGAATGGGTCAACCAGGAGATGAAAGGAAGAAATCAAAAGATATCTCGAGACAAACGAAAATGAAAACACGATGACCCAAAATCTATGGTATGCCTAAGAGGGAAATTCATAGCAAGGCAGGCCTACTTAAAGAAACAAGAAACATCACTAAACAACAGTTCATCTTCACATTTAAGGGATCTGGAAAAAGAACAGCAAAATAAGCCCAAAGGGAGCACAAGGAGATAATAAGGATCAGAGCAGAAATAAATGAAATAGAAAAGAATAACAATACAATACAGAATAACAATACAATACAGAAAAACAATACAAAAGATCAATGAATCCAAGAGTTGGTTCCTAGAGAGGATAAACAAAATTGACAAACCTTTAGCAAGACTCATTAAAAAAATAAAAAGAGAGGACCCAAATTAATAAACTCAGAAATGAAAGAGGAGAAGTGAGAACAGACACCACAAAATTACAAAAAATTTAAGAAATTACTATGAGCAACTATATGCCAACAAATTTGACAATCTGGAAGAAATGGACAATTTTGTAGAGGCACACAACCTTCCAAGGTTAACTCAAGAAGAAACAGAAAACCTGAATAGACTGATTACCACCAGGGAAATTGAATCAGTAATCAATAATCTCCCAACAAATAAAAACCCTGGACCAGATGTCTTTACACGTAAATTTTACAAAACGTTCAAAAAAAATTATTACCTATTCTCCTCAAGCTCTTCCAAAAAATCCAGAAGGAGGGAAGTCTCCCAAACAATTTTACGAAGCCACTATCACCCTGATCCCAAAATCAGACGACACCACAAAAAAAGAAAACTACAGGCCGATATTGGTAATGAACATAGATGCAAAAATCCTCAACAAAATATTAGCGAACAGAATTCAGCAATACATTAAAAAGATCATACACCCTGATCAAGTGGGATTCATCCCTGGTATGCAAGGGTGGTTCAACATCCGCAAATCAATTAATGTGGTACACCACATTAACAAAATGAAAAATAAAAATCACATGATCATATCAATACATGCAGAAAAAGCATTTGATAAAATCCAGCAGCCATTTATGATAAAAACCCTTAAGAAAGTGGGAATAGAGGGATCATATCTCAACATAATAAAGGCCATATATGACAAACCCACAGCTAACATCATACTCAATGGGGAAAAGCTAAAACCATTCCCCTCAAGATCAGGAACAAGGCACAGTTGCCCCCTTTCTCCACTTCTATTCAACATAGTCCTGGAAGTTCTAGCCACAGCAATCAGACAAGAAAAAGAAATAAAATGGGTAAGGAGGAAGTAAAATTGTCATTATATGCAGATGACATGATACTATATAAACAGAACCCTAAAGACTCCACGAAGAAACTATTAGAGATCATAGATGAATTTAGTAAAGTAGCAGGATACAAAATTAATATTCAGAAATCAGTTGCAATTGTATATACCAATAATAAAATATTACAAGTAGAAATTAAAAATAAAATCCCATTTACAATTGTTCCAAAGACTATAAAATACCTGGGAATAAATTTAACCAAAGAAGTAAAAGATCTGTACTCAGAATATTATAAGACACTGAAGAAAGAAATAAAGAAGAAACAAATAGATGGAAACACATACCATGTTCATGGATAGGAAGAATTAATATAGTTAAAATGTCCATACTGCCTAAGGCAATACACATATTCAATGCAATTCCTATCAAACTACCAACGACATTTTTCACAGAAATAGAACATGCAATCCTAAATTTTATATGGGACCATAAAAGACCCCAGATAGCCACAGCAATCTTGAGAAATAAGAACAAAGTGGGAGGTATAACAATACCTGATATCAAATTATACTACAAGCCTACAGTAATCAAAACAGCATGATACTGGCATAAAAACAGACACATAGATCAATGGAACAGAATGGAGAGTCCAGAAATAAATCCATGCCTATATGGCGATTTAATCAAGACAATGGAAGCAAGAATGTATGGTGGGGCAAAGACAGTCTATTCAGTAAGTGGTGCTGGGAAACCTGGACAGACACATGCAAAAAAATGAAGCTGGACCATCTCCTTACACCATATACAAAAATAAATTCAAAACGGCTAAAAGACTTAAATGTAAGATCTGAAACCATAAAATTCCTAGAAGAAAATATAGGAAGAAACTTCACAGACATTACCCGGAGTGAGATTTTTACTGATACATCCCTTCACACAAGGGAATTTAGAGAAAAAATAAACATGTGGGATTACATCAAACTAAAAAGTTTTTTCACAGCAAAGGAAACCATCAATAAAACAAAAAGGGATCCTACTGAATGGGAAAAGATATTTGCCAATGATATATCTGATAAGAGGTATAAAAAATTCACAATGTATAAAAAACTGACTCACAGTTTTATACATTTTATACTAACAAATGTATAAAATGTATAAAAAAAACTCACTCAACTCAACTCCAAATAAACAAACAACCCTATTGAAAAATGGGCAAAGGACATGAAGAGACATTTTTCTAAAAAGGACATACAGATGGCAGACAGACATATGAATAAATGCTCAAACTCACTAACCATCTGAGAAATGCAGATAAAAACCACAATGAGACCCCACCTCACCCCAGTCAAAATGGCTATCATCAATAAATCAACAAACAACAAATGCTGGCGGGGATGTGGAGAAAAGGGAACGCTAGTGCACTGTTGGTGGGATTGCAGATTAGTGCAGCCACTATGGAAAACAGTATGGAGGTATCTCAAAAATCTGAAAATGGAACTACCATATGATCCAACAATTCCACTCCTAGGTATCTATCCAGAGAAATCCAAAACTCCAATTCAAAAATCTTTATGCACTCCTATATTTATTGCAGCACTATACACAATAGCCAAGACATGGAAACAACCGAAATGCCTATCGGTAGATGACTGGATTAAGAAACTGTGGTACATTTATATAATGGAGTATTACGCAGCCATAAAGAAGAAATCTTACAATTTGCAACAATATGGATGGACCTAGAGAACATTATGTTAAGTGAAATAAGTCAGACAGAGAAAGACAAATACCATATGATCTCACTTACGTGTGGAATATAAAGAAAAGAATAAGTGAATGAACTAATCAGAAACAGTTTTGGAGACATAGACGAAAAACTGAGGGTTGCTAGATGGGAGGCAGGTGGGGATAAAGTGAAGAGATTAGAAAACAGTCAGTAACCAAAAGATGGCCATGGGGTTTTGAAAATTAATTTGGTGAACGTAATCAGTAATGTTGTAATGATTTTGTAGCGTATCTGATGGACACTTGTCTCATTAGGGAGACCACCTCAGGGATGATGTAGGTGCCTGATCACTGCATTGTACACCTGAAGCTGAAGCTGAACAATAATGAATGTCAACTACAAGATTATATATATATATGCTTGTATATAATTACAAGAAGCGAAGTACAGCATTAGGAATAGAGACAGTGGAAATGTAATGGCTCTGCGATGTCAGAGGGATAGTGGATGGGGGGAGGGAGGTTCACACAGTGTGAGGGATGTAAATGATAAACGTCTAAATATTACTTTGTTTTGTGCCCCTGAAACTAATAAATAAATAAATAAATAAATAAATAAATAAATAAATAAATAATAAAAATAAAAAATAAAGAGAAAATGATCAACCTTAAAAAAAAGAAAAAAGGAAGGCAAAGCAAAATACACCAAAAAGAAGAGTTTATTCAATCAGAAAATTAATCAAATAATATTTATTGAACACTTACTATATTCAAAAGGTATATTTCTACTTAAGTGCATTATTTTAGTTACTTCTCTCACTTAACACTATAAGAGAGATGGTATTATTATAGCTCCATCTTGGAAATGAAGGAACTGAGGCTCAGACATTTCTCCATGTTTACACAGCTAGAAAGTTAGGTAAGAGGCATTCAAATTGACTTTAAATCCCAAATTCTTTCAATGTAATAACCTACTTTTAATGTAACAGGTTTCTTATTCTATTGATTATAACAACAATGCTTTGAAAAATTATAAAATAGTGTGCCCAAAGCCACAGAAGCTAGAAAGTATTTGTAGCAAATGCTAAATGATCTTTCCAGCAACTTTAGAGAAAATGAATATGATTATTTTAGGGCTAGATGAAAAAGAGACTAAAGTGGGGGTCAATGAATATCCTTCGTGAACATTTTCCATGAAGTGAGGAAAGATCGCCAAGAGCCATTAATGCCCCAAACAAATGGGAAAATAAAACAAATTATAAAATTTACCAGGTAACACACAGGTTGAACTACCCTAGGCAAATATGAAGAAGTACAAACATATGCAGTGGTACCTCGGTTTTCGAACATCTCTGTTGACGAACATTTCGGTTTATGAATGCCATGAATTTTATGGATCTATAGTATCATTAGATAGTAAAATTCATGCTAAGTTTGCAGTTCTAGGGATTGATTTTAAAGGTCTGGAACGGATTAATCCATTTTGCATTACTTTCTACAGGGAAACAATTTTTGAACGTTTCAGAACTCAAACGGTTTTCCGGAATGGATTATGTTCGAAAACCGAGGTACCACTGTAATTGAATAAAGAGAAATATATTTTCACAAAGGAAGCCAATAATCCCTATTTAAAACATTTCTCATTTTCTAAGATTCCAACCATATTCTTTTCATACTTGAAAACAACTTGCACATTTTAAGGACAATAAGGCAATACTCAAAAGAAACTGGAAAACTAGAGTAGAAAATAATTACTATTCTCTTTTTTGTTCTAATTTACTATAGTTAATTTCCTTAACTCTGGTATCATTTTCTTTCCACTTCATCTCAGCACATCACTCTGGCAAAATGATAAGGAAAAAAGATTTTAACAATTAAAAATGTTCTTAAAAACCCTGAATAATTTTCATTATAAGTGCTAGCAGAATTAAAGTTAATCAAAGGGAAATTGATAAATATGCTTAAATTATGAGACAGCAAAATGCCTCGAATATTTTCTATAGCAAGCTATCATTTTTCCCAGAGAATAATCATGTTCTATCCATACATAGAAATTAACTGGAGAAATAAGATAATCTGAAAAAGACAAACCCAAAACCTTTCTATTTTAAACATTTGTGTATAAGATATAATTTGTAAAGGCTTATGTTATGCATATGATGGTCTCTTTTCAGTTAGTAAAACTCAGATACATATAAAGAAAAAAATGAAAATGGAAATCAGGCCAATTATTCTGCTTTGAGAACAAAAATGAAGTATTGAGACAACATGAATATTGAACATGAAATATATGATATAAGATTGATGGACATCAAAAACAGTATGCTAAGGAAAGAAACCCAACTCTAAAGCCCATATATTGCATGGTTTAACTTATATGAAATGTCCAGGATAAGCAAATCTATAGAGATAGAAAGTGGATTACTGATCGCCTTGGCCTGGGGGTGGGAATAAAGAGTGAATTCAAATGGACAGGTTACTTTGAGGGACGATATAAATCTAATCTAAAATTAGATTGTGAGGATGGTAGCACAACTCTGTAAACTTACTAAAAATCATTGAATTGTATACTTGAGCAAGTTTTATGGCATGTAAATTATACTTCAATAAAGCTGTGAAGAAAAATTGTTTTTAATTATATTCCTACCAAATAACCAATTCATTTCTGAAAAGATCCCTTTACTCTTTGTTAATATAAAATAAAAATGGTTCTCCAACAAGAAGAAATCTCTCCTGCCATTTCTCACGAGTATGGAGGGTCCAGTAGAACAGGATGTATGTCTCATTTCCCTCTGAAACTCTCCCTATTCAAATTAAGTCCACACTGAAATCATGAGCCTTTAAAACCACCAATTCTTACTTTCTTCTATACCACTAAAAAAAGCCTACAAAAGGGTCAAGTTTAGGGATGGGTTAAATTCTGGACTAGGAGAATACTTAGTACTATGCCTGTCTGACCACCCCCATAGCAAATTTATTTGAACACAACCGCTCTCTCTTAAAGCACTTTATATTTTGGAATATAGATCCTCTTTAAGAAATAGGTTTTTGAGATTGTGATTGATAAACTTGCTTTATTGAGCTTTCAAATAGTGGTAATGCTTCCCTGGACCTGAAAAGAGTTTTTCATGTCTTATTTTTACATTATGGGCCACATCAGGTTGGGTTGGTCATGCTCGTTAATGAGACATTTCCTGGGTTTAATGCAGCAGTGACACACCAATTTGAGCAAAAATAAGTAGATAGTAATAGATTCTTACCTTTGTGGTTTTAATGGACATATGCAGACATTACTCCTAAGAGCCAAACTAATTTACCCACAAGGTATTTTTGCTTTCTATAACAATCACAACAAGAATCTTCATATCTTGAGGGGAGAATAAGTTTATCTGAATTAATACAATTGCTCTGCAACTATACTATAAGCATGCATTGCTACATAAGACATGTAATAGTGGTAGTTAAATTTACCATTTAGTTCATAGGTAAAAGAATAGCAAGAAATAAGACAAAAATAGGAATAAGCCAAAAACTAGAGGATGGGTGAACAAACTCCAAGAAATCAAGGACTGCAGTGATCTCAGCGGGAACCACATTAGAGCAGTGGATGGGTGAGGAGTGGTTGGACCTGGGACATGTTTTAAAGGTGGAAACAATATGGTTTACCCATGGATTGTTTGTGGTGTAAGAGAAAGAGATGAGTCGCCTTTGGGGCTGAGAAGAGGATTTGAATGTCACTAGTTATTGGTGTCAAGGTGAAGCACCTAAATACCACTTAGCTTTTACCATACTCTTTGTTTAAAAACATCGACCTTCTTTTTTTTAAAATACAAACCTCCTTCATAACTTCCAGCTTCAATTGGAGCAACAGCTTTCAAAAGCTTACTGAACAACTGACTCGCTAAGATTTCTTTCCATTGACCTCCTGGATCAGGTTCACTGTTTCTTAGACTTCATAATTTTCTTTCTTACACTCCATTTTCCTTTAGAGAAACTCATCCTCCATAATTTTTTTTTAAATAACAGGTACATAAATGGTAAACTTGTTAAGCCCGTTTGTCCCTAGAAATATCTCTAGAATGCTCACACTTGACCGTTTCTCATTAAAGCTTCCAATCATTTCCTCTCAAAACTATATAGAATTGTTTTGTTGTCATCCAGCATCCAGTGTGCTGGATAAACAGTCTGATGCTACCCTAATTGTCATTTCTTTGTACTTAACCTATTCTTTCTTAGAATCTTCTTGCTTTCTTTAATGTCTTGGAATTTCACCAAGATATAGTTCATCAGGTCTCAGTCAACACCACCTTTTCAATATGAAGGTTTGTACCATGTTTCAGGGGCCCCAAGACTTTTATTTATTTATTTATTTATTTATTTATTTATTTATTTATAGTAAATTATTTAGAAAGTGCAGTTTTATTATTATTATTATTGTTGGGGAAGGGTAATAGGACTTTATTGGGGAACAGTGTGTACTTCCAGGACTTTTTTTTTTCCCCAAGTCAAGTTGTTGTCCTTTCAGTCTTAGTTGTGGAGGGCGCAGCTCAGCTCCAGGTCCAGTTGCCATTGTTAGTTGCAGGGGGCACAGCCCACCATCCCTTGTGGGACTCCAGAAATTGAACTGGCAACCTTGTGGTTGAGAGCACACTGGCAAATGTAGGAATCGAACCAGCAGCCATCGGAGTTAGGAGCTCTAACTGCCTGAGCCACTGGACCGGCCCCAAGACTTTTATTTTTATTGAATTTCTTCTGTTCTCTTTCTCTAAAACCCCTAGTGTATAAATATAATGGAGCACTCATGTCGATCCACCACATCTCATAAAGTTTTATCTCCCATTTTACTTATTTTTGGCTTTTAGCTCATATTTTGGACTCTTCTATTGATTTTATTTTCCTCCTGCACATCTACTGACCGATTGTTTTCCTATCAGAAATCACATTTTTAAAATATTTAATTCCTATTTGTTTCCTAATTACTTTTCTTTTTTAATTTTTATTAAATTTATTGGGGTAACATTTGTTAGTACAGTTACATAGGTTTCAGGTGTATAATTCTGCAATATATCATTTATATCTCATATTGTGCGTTCACCACCCAGAGTCAGTTCTCCTTCCATCACCATATATTTGACCTCTTTTCCCCTCTTCTACAGACACTTTCCCCTCTTCCCCTCTGGTAGCCACTAAACTGTTGTCTTTGTCTACGAGTTTTTGTTTCTTTGTCTTGTTTGTTTGTTGCTTTCAGTTTTACATCCCACATATGAGTGAGGTCACTTGATTCTCAACCTTTTCTATCTGACTTATTTCACTTTGCATGATAATCTCAAGATCCATCATACTGTCGCAAATGGCGATATTTCATCTTTTCTTATGGCAGAATAGTATTCCATTGTGTATATATACCATATCTTCTTTATCCAATCATCTATTGAAGGATATGTCTGTTGTTTCCATGTCTTGGCCACTGTGACTAATGCTGCAATGAACATAAGGGTACACCTTTCTTTACAGACACATGTTTTCAGATGTTTTGGGTAGATACCCAGAAGGATTGCTGGGTCGTATGGTAATTCTATTCTTAATTTTTTAAGGAACCTCCATACTGTTCCATAGTGGTGGTACCAATTTATACTCCCACCAGCAGTGTATGAGGGTTCCTTTTTCTCCACAATTTCTCCAACTCTTGTTATAACTTATCTTGTTGATAATGGTCATTCTCATAAGTATGCGGTAGTATCTCATTGTAGTTTTGATTTGCATTTCCCTAATAGCTAGTGAAGTTGAGCATTTTTTCATACATCTGTTAGCCATTTGTATGTCTTCTTGGGAGAAGTGTCTGTTCAGATCTTTTGCCTACTTTTTTTAATTGGATTTGTTTTTATTGTTGAATTGTATGAGTACTTTATATATTTTGGATATTAGTCCCTATCAGAGGTGCTGTTCACAAATATCTTTCGGTTGGTTGCCTCTTTGTTTTGTTGATCATTTCTTTTGCTGTGCAGAAATTTTTTAGTTCGATATAGTCCCATTCATTTATTTTAGCTTTTATTTCCCTTGCCTTTGGAGTCATATTCATAAAATACCCTCTGAACCCGAGGTCTATTAGTTTTGTACCTATGCTTTCTTCTATGCAGTTTATTAAGATCTTATATTTAGATCTTTGATCCATTTTGAGTTAATTTTAGAACATGGTGACAGGTAGCACTCCAGTTTCATTCTTTTGTATGTGGCTTTCCAATTTTTCCAGGACTATTTATTGAAGAGGACTTTTTCTTCTCTATTGCATGTTTTTGGCTCCTTTATTGAAAATTAGTTGCCCATATGTGTGTGGGTTTATTTCTGGGTTCTCAATTGTATTCCATTGGTTTGTGTGTCTGTTTTACTGCCAATATCATGTTGTTTTAATTATTGTCACTTTGTACAATAATTTAAAGTCAGGGAGTATGATACCTCTTGACTTGTTCTTTATTCTCATGATCCCTTTGGCTATTTTGAATATTTTTTGATTCCATACACATATGAAGATCTTTTGTTCTATTTCTCAAAAAAAAAAAAATAAAAAAATAAAAAAAAATAAACACCACTGGGATTTTGATGGGGATTGCATTAAATCTGTATATTGCTTTGGGTAATATGGCCATTTTAACTATCTTAATTCTTCCAATCCATGTTTCCATTTCTTTGTTTTCTTCAGTTTCTTTTAATGATGTCTTATAATTTTCAGTGTATAGGTCAATCACATACTATGTTAAGGTTTTTCCTAGGTGTTTTATACTCTCTGTTGAAATTATAAAAGAAATTGTTTTGTTTCATTTCTTTTCTGAAATTATATTATTAGTATAAGGAATGCAGTGTGTTTTTGTACATTGCTTTTGTATCCTGCAACTTTACTGTATTTGCTTATTATTTCTAATAGTTTTTTGGTGGGCTTAGGGTTTTCTATATAAAGAATCATGTCATTTGCAAATAGTGACAGTTTTATCTTTTTGTTCCCAATTTGGACGCCTTTTATTTCTTTCTCTTGCCTAATTGCTCTGGCTGGGACTTCTAATACTATGTCGAATAACAGTGTCACCACCTGGTTTGTACCTGAACATAGAAGCTTTCAGTTTTTCACCATTATGTAGGATATTAGCTGAGGGTTTGTCATACACTTATATGGCCTTTATTATGTTGAGGTAATTTCCTTCAATACCCATTTTATTGAATGATTTCATAAATGGATATCTTGTCAAATGCTTTCTCTGCATCATTGATATGATCATAAGATTTGTATTCTTTATTTGGTTTAGGTAGTGTATCACATTGATCAATTTGTGCATGTTGAGCCATCCTTCTGCCCCTGGAATGAACCCCACTTGATCACCATGTACTATCTTTTTAATGTATTGTTGTATCTGATTTGCTAGCATTTTGTCTAGGATTTTCGCATCTGTACACATCTGTATTAGTTTGTCTGTAGTTTTCTTGTGTTATCATTACTAGGTTTTGGTATCAGGTAATGTTTGCCTCATAAAATGAGTTAGGAAGTATTGCCTCTTCTTCAATTTTTTGGAAGAGTTTGAGGAGGACAGACATGATATCTATCATCTTTGAATGTTTGGTAGAATTGGCTAGTGAAACCATCTGGTCCTGGACTTTTGCTTTTGTGAAGGTTTTAGATTGTTTCAATTTCCTTACTGTTGATGAGTCTATTTAGATTTTCCAGTCCTTCATGATTCACTCTAGGAAGGTTATATATTTCTAAGAACTTATTAAAGATTGGTAGCATATAGTTTTTCATAGTATTCTTATATATCCTTTGTATTTTTGTGGTATCCATCATAACTTCTTCTCTTCCATTTCTGATTATGCTTATTTGTGTCTTTTCTCTCTTTTCCTTAGTGAGTCTAGCCAAGCGTTTGTTACTTTTTTTAATCTTTTCAAAGAACTAGCTCTTTGTTACATTAATTCTTTCTATTGACTTTTTGTTCTCTACTTCATTTAAGTCTGCTCTAATTTTTATTATGTCCTTCCTTCTGCTGACTTTGGGTTTCATTTCTTCTTCTTTTTCTAGTTCTTTAAGATGTAATGTTCAGTTGTTTACTTGGGCTTTTCTGTTTGTTTGTTTCCTGAGATAGGCCTGTAGTAATATACATTTCCCTCTTATTACTGCTTTTGTAGTAACCCAGTAATTTTGATATATTTTCATCTCATTTGTTTCTGTGTATCTTTTGATCTCTTCTTTTATTTCTTCTTTGGCCCAATCATTCTTTAGAAGCACATTATATAATCTGCACATATTTGTGGTTTTTCCTGATTTCTTTTGCAGTTGATCTCAATTTCAAAGGATTGTGTTCAGAGAATATACTTGCTATGATTTTAATCCTCTTAAATTTGTTGGGGCTAGTTTTTGTGCCAATATATGGTCTACCCTTGAGAATGTTCCATGTGTGCTAGAAAAGAATGTATAGTCTGGTGTTCTGTGATGAAATGCTTTGTGAATGTCAATTATGTCCATTTGGTCTAATGTGTCACTTGATATTTCCTTATTGATTTTCTGTTTGGATGGACAGAGCTGTCAATGGCATATTTAGGTTCCCTACTATACTTGTGTTTTTGTCAGTTTCTCCCTTTAGTTCTATTAGTAGTTTCTTTATGTATTTTTGTTCTCCCTGATTGGGATCATGTATATTGATATGTCTTGTGTATAGTCCCCTTTATCATTATGAAGTGTCCATCTTTGTCTCTTGTTACCTATTTAAATCTTGAAGCCTATTTCATCAGATATAAGTATGGATGGACCCGCTTTTCTCTGGATGCCACTTGCTTGGAGTATCATTTTCCACCCTTTCACTTTGAGTCTATATTGTCCTTGCAGCTGAGATGTGTCTCTTGGAGGCAGCATATGGTTGGGTTTTGATTTTTGATCCAATCTGCTACTCTGCACCTTTTTACTAGTAAGTTCAGTCCATTTACATTTAGGGTGATTATCGATATATGAGGATTTCCAATAGGCCTTTTATCTTTTATTTTCTGGTGGCTTGGTGTTTCCTTTTTTCTTTTTTTTTTTTTTTTTTTTTTGCTTTGTGTTTATGGCTGTTATTTTAGTTTGGTGATATTCTATGACTTTTCTCACTGTTTCTTCTTTTTTTATGTTATGTGTCTCAGTTCTGGATTTTTTTTGAGTGGTGACCATTAAGTTTATGTAAAAGCAAGTTTTCACATATATAGTATAATTTTTCTTCAGCCTGCATCTTATTTCCATTCCCCTTTGCAAATTCAGATCTTTACTCCCTCCACTTTTATGTTTTTGTTGTCACAAATTATCCCTATTTATGCTGTGAGTTCATTTCTGAGTTGTAGTAGCAAATTGTCTACTTCTCTTTTTCATTTTAATGTTTTTATCTCCTTTACCCTTTATGTTATATTTGAGTGCACAGTACCCTGTTCTGAATAGGGGTTGCCATTTCCTAAAAATATGGAATGTTTCATGAATTTGTGTGTCATCTTTGCACAAGGGCCCTACTAATCTCTGTATTTTTTCAATTTCAGTATATGTGCTGCCAAAGTGAGAATCCTAATTACTTCTTCAAAGCAGCATATTCTGTATTTAAGAATATCATGTCAATTCAAATCTCTCTGCAAAGTGTATTACAACTTTTTAAATGATCATCTGTTTCCTGAATTATTCTGAAAGTTACATTTGTTTGATCCCTCTTCTTGTGTCATTGTCTTGCTGAACATGTTGGAAAGATTCTTGATTGCCTGTTAATATTTTTGAGTGATAACTAGACTAATTACTATGAATTACCAAAAGGAAATTTTTATATCATTAGACAAGTTCATTTCCATTTGACATGGATGGAAAGAGCTGACTGTAAGTTCTGTGACTGTGGTAAGGGTATGTCCACTGACAAGTTCACTTAAGGGTGAATAAATGCAGATTCAGCATACTAACCAGATATTGCTCTCCATGCTAACATAAGGAGGACTCTATTCTGTTGCACAAGTACTCAGAGTAGGCCTCCCTAAACAGACAGTTCAATTGCTGTCAGGGAAAAAAGTGGATCCAACCACATCATTTACAACTAAACAACAGAAAAACCACCATTGAGAATCACCTGAAGTCTATCTGAACTAAAACCCTACAACTATGGATATGCAGAAGAAGCCATCTCGAAACTGGTAGGAGGGATAGAGACACAGAATGGCCTGGTTCCACACTTGCGTATGACCATTAAAAATTGTGAGGGATATTTTGGCTCCAGAATTTCCCCCCACCCCGAGGAGTGAGGGATCCCAGCATCACACGAGGCTAACCATCCCAGGGTTCCACTGCTGGGGAGAAAAGTCCCCATAAATTCTGGCTGTGAAAACCAGTGGAGATTGTGGCTGAGTGAGACAGAGGGTGGCTGGAGTCCCAGATGCTCCTCTTAAAGGGCCCATGCACAAACTTATGCTGATGGACTCCCTTGCTCTGAGCTCCAGCACTGGGGCAGTAGCTAAAAAGTTGCTAGGGATATAAGGGGAAGAATAGAATTGTCTAGCTTCAGGGTGAGAATGGGGGGGCAGCTTTGTCCAGCATGGAGGAGCTAGTGGAAGCCATCATTTCTTTGTTGAGCCCTCCCCCTCCAGGCGTGCAGATACAGGCAGACATCATATCTGAGTCTCCATCAAACCGTCTATCATCTTTCATCTGTCCCATCCTAGTGATTCCCTGAGACCCCACTTCACCCAAGTTTCAAGCACACCGAAGCCATTTCAGTGCCTTTTCCATACAAACAACCTGTCTTAGCTCATACTTCAGACTTCCCTAAAATCTCTCAAAGTTTCACCTAACCCAAACAAGCAGCATCTGGCTTTTGTATCTCTGGCTGAGCAGGGTTAAGTATGGCACTAGCAAGAGCCAACCTCATTTCAAGCCTTGGCCTCTCAAGGAGCCTCCAAGCTCAGTGCAGGTGGCAGCCGTCTGTGGATTGCTTTGTGGCTCATACCATGTGGCTCCGAGCAGGGCACAAGCTGTGGCTAAATTTGGCCTCTAGTGGGTACCCTCCCAGGAGACCCCATGGCTGGCATGCCTGAGGGCTAGCTTTGGACCAAGCCAGAGCATCAACCACCACTTCTGGGAATGACACACCCAAAAGGCAGACTGGGCAGTCATCAGAGCCCCACTAAAGTGAACTGTGCTCTGTAAGGCAATCACAGCTGGTACTCATGACCAGTCCTCATAACCAATCAGCCCAAGGGTCAATCACTCCCACTGATGTGTAAAGAGCAACCAAGGCTCTACTACAACTAGAGGGCACACACAGTGCACAGAAGGGACACACCTAGAGAACCCAGCTCTGATAACCAGGGAGACTGCACCCCTAGGACCCACAACACACCTACTACATAAGCCCACTCTACTGAAACCAGAAGACATAGCAGCCCTACCTAATACATAGAAACACAGGGAGGTAGTCAAAATGGGGAAACAAAGAAACATGTCCCAAATAAAAGAACAGAACAAATCTCCAGAAAAACAACTAAACAAAATGGAGACAAACAATCTACCAGATTCAGAGTTCAAAACACTGGTTATAAGGATGCTCAATGAACTTGGAGAGAACTTCAGCAAAGACAAAGGAAAGACACACAATAAAGATAGAAAACATAAAAAAAGAACCATTCAGAAATAAAGAATACAGTAACTGAAATGAAGAATACTTCGGAGAAAATCAATAGTACATTAGATGAAGTAGAGAACAGAACCAGTGATTTAGAAGATAAGGTAGCAGATAAAACCCAACCATAACAGGAAAAAAAAAAAAATCCAAAAATGAGGAGAATTAAAGGGGCCTCTGGGACAACATAAAGTATACTAATATTCACAACAGTAGTACCTTAAGGAGAAGAGCAAGGAATTGAAAAAATAATGATAGAAAACTTCCCTAGCCATGTGAAGGAAATAGACATAGCAGCCTTGAAAGTGCAGAGTCCCAAACAAGATGAACTCAAAGAGGCCCAAACTAAGATACACCATAATTAAAATGCCAAAGTTTAAAGACAAAGAGAGAATCTTAAAAGCAGCAAGAGAAAAGCAGTTAGTTACCTACAAGGGACCTCCCATGAGACTATCAGCTGATTTCTCAACAGAAACTTTGCAAGCCAGAAGGAATTGGCAGAAAATATGCAAAGTGATGGAAAGCAAGAACCTACAACCAAGATTACTCTACCCAACAAAGCTATCATTTAGAATTGAAAGACAAATAAAGAGCTTCCCACACAAGAAAAAGCTAAAGTTCATCCCTACCAAACCAATATTACAAGGAATCTTAGAGGGACTTCTTTAAGACAGAAACAAACAAACAAACAAATAAATACACAAATAAATAAATAAATAAATAATACAATGGCAGTAACTACATATCTATCAACAATTACTTTCAATGTAAATGGATTAAATTCTCCAATCAAAAGATAGGGTAGTTGAATGGATAAGAAAACAAGACCCTTGTATATGGTGCCTGCAAGAGACTCACTTCCGATCAAAAGGCACACACAGACTGAAAGTAAAGGAAGGGGAAAGAGATATTTCATTACAATGGAAACAAACAAACAAAAAGCTGGGGTAGCAATAGTTATACCAGACAAAATAAACTTTAAAACATAGGCTATCACAAAAGACAAAGAAGGACCCAGTAATCCCAATTCTGAGTATTTATCCAAAGAAACCCAAAACGCTACTTCAAGGAGACGAGTGCATCCACATATTCACTGCAGCAGTGTTTATAATGGCCAAGATTTAGAAGCAGCCTGGGTGTCCGTTGATGGATGAATGGATAAAGAGGAGGTAGTACATATATACAATGGAATACGGCTCAGCCACGGATGATAATGGGTTCTTGCCATCTGCAGCTGCATGGACGGACCCGGAGGGTACTCTGCTGAGCGGAGTATGTCAGACAGAGAAAGACAGATGCAATGTGGTTTCACTTATATGTAGAATCTAAAGAACAAAATAAAGAAAACAGAAACACTGATAAATACAGAGAACATTTTGATGATAGCCAGATGGGAGGAGGGTTTGGGATGGGTGAGAAAGGGGAAGGGATTAAGAAATACAAATTTGTTGTTATACAGTAGTCATGGGGATGTAGGGCGTAGCATAAGGGATATAGTCATAATATTGTAATAACTGTGTATAGTATCTATGGGTACTAGATTTATCGAAGTGATAGATGGGAGGGAGTTTGGGGGGCAGGGTGAAAAAGGTGAAGAGATTGAGAAGTACAAATTGGTAATTACAAAATAGTCATGGGGATGTAAAGTACAGCCTAGAGAATATAGTCAGTAATATGGTAATAACTATGTATAGTACCAGGTGGGTACTAGATTTCCCACCTAGTGATCTTCCCAACAGGGAGATTACTGCTTAAATTACATAAATGTTACCAGTATGCTGTACACTTGAAATTAATATAAAATAATACTGAATGTCAAAATAAATAAATAAAGTGAAAAAAAATGCAGATCCATGCTGTGGTTGCCAGTCTGGGAGGTAAGGGTGGAGAATCATGTGCTCCAGCAAGAGGTAGGTACTCTATCGAGCAAGAGGGGGGGGAAGTAAATAAGGGATCTGGCCCACCTGTTCAGGATACAGCCCTTTGATTAACTGCCTTATAAAGTGCCCCCATAGCACAATCTTGCTCTTGTCCTTACTGACTTAGAACCCACCCAGGACTCCTGAGAAGAAAAAGGCTATCACCTCAGCTATAACCTTTTCCTAGGTATAGAAGAGTAGTTCTGGGCAGCTAAATTTCCTCTTTTTGTTTTATCCATCTCGTGTAGTTTCAGTCTACCAGAAATTCAAGTCTGTAGTCCACTGGTTCCAGCCCCACTCTATTGTCATGCCTACAACTCATTCTCTGCATTTATTTTTCAATTTTCCTCTTTCTATATGTAATCCATTCCACTTTTTCACAATTATATTTATTAAACATTTATACCTTATATTAAATCAATATATGTTCCCATCCATTAGTCCTATACCTGGCGTCTAGAGTTTCATAACTTTTTTTATATCCTACCAATTGGTCTTTTGCATGGTTTCTGGATTTGCATAATTAAACCTTGCGGCTTGCCATATAAATGTCTGTAGGCAGCTAGTATGGTACCCTGCCTCTCCAAGCTATATAATCTCCGATCTCCTGTTTAAAAAAAAAAAAAACTCTGAGGAAATTTATTATGTACTGATGCTCATCTTCCTTGAGTTGGCTAATGCAAAGAAAGAAAATTAGGATCAACAAAAGAGGAAAAAATTACATTGGTACCTAAGAGAGAGAGAGAGCCAATTTTACAAAATACCTTTTAAATATCAGATTCTTGAAAACCTAAATTCTTGGGTCTTCATTCATAAGATAATACTTTTGGTAAATAAAACACAGAATATCCTTATTTTGTATAAGTTATTTTGAATTATTTGAAAAAATGCATTATTTATTAAGGGATCTATTTTTCTTATATTTGCTGAAAAGTTTAGTAGGAGTAATTTAGTGCTAAATGCTTTTAAAAGAAAAGGGAAAAGAATTTATTTAAAGTCTTTCTAAATTAGGATCAACTTTCGGGTGGATGAGGAATAGCTAAACTATCACTGAACTCTATTTTTTAAGATGTATCTGTTCTTATATAGAATGAGTATTCTTTGAAATCAAAATGAGCTCGCATTTCAAGACAAAAATGTTCATTTAACCATGATTTTAGATGTTGCTTACAAAAAAAATCATGGTTTTTAGATACATATACTCACCCCCAGAACAATTCCAAGAAATCAAATTTATTTCCATTTTCAATCACATTTCCTAATACCACATTATGTATAATGAAAGCCAAGAAAGAAAAAAAAGAGAAAGAGAATGGGAAAATCAAAACATTTGGGGAAATATGGTAGAACTCTGAGGGAGGGAAGGAAAAAGAAAAGAATTATGATCATGCTCATTTCACATGGAAAGGAAAACTCAAAGATCAAGAGACTTGCCCAGAGTTAGAAAATTGTAGTCGGAGCCAGGACTAGAGTTCCTATCTTCTGAGCTCTAGCTTAGCTCTCTTTTCTCATCACTATGAGTCTTCTCTATACATTTCCAAGATGGCTACTGTCCATTACTAAGTTTCATATCCTTCTTTTCATCACAAAGGAAAGAGAAAATCTGATTTGAATCAAAGTGTACAGAATCTGAAGTATTTCATATAATTTGAAGGTACATACTTACTGTTAAGTTTCCAAAAATCAGCTACAATAGTACAATTTCTATCTGCAAGAGAAATCAGTCAACTTTCCGTTATTAACTTAAATTTGTACCAATTCCTTTTTCTCTTCTGCTCAGATATTATTTAAAATACTGGAGTTTGTGATATTTCAGTAGTTATGTTTCTGTTCTTGACCCAAAATGGGTCATTTCTAACATAACATAACCTAGTATTATTTATCCTATGATTTGTCTGATGATTGTGAACATGAACCATGAATTAAACCCGAATACGAAATTGTCTTCCATGTTCTACCTAAAGCAACTACCACATTTGTGACTGCTTTACCTATGTAACATCATTCAATAACATTAAAAAGAAACGTGGTTTGGGGCCAGCCCGGTGACTCAGGCAGTTAGAGCTCCATGCTCCTAATTCCAAAGGCTGCCAGTTCGATTCCCACATGGGCCAGTGGGCTCTTAACCACAAGTTTGCCAGTTCAATTCCTGGAGTCTCGCAAGAGATGGTGGGCTCCACCCCCTGCAACTAAGATTGTATGTACATGGCACCTTGAGCTGAGCTGCGTCCCAGATGGCTCAGTTGATTGAAGTGCATCCTCTCGACCACAAACATTGCCAGTTTGATTCCTCAACTCCCGCAAGGGATGGTGGGCTGAGCCCCCTGCAACTAGCAATGGCAACTGGACCTGGAGCTGAGCGGCACCCTCCACAACTATGACTGAAAGGACAACAACTTGACTTGGAAAAAAAAAAGTCCTGAAGGTACACACTGTTCCCCAATAAAGTCCTGTTCCCCGTCCCCAATAAAATCTTAAAAAAAAAAAGAAACATGGTTTATGTGTACATATACCATGTTTCCCTGAAAATAAGACCTAGCTGGACAATCAGCTCCAATGCTTCCTTTGGAGCAAAAATTAATATAAGACCCGGTATTATATTATATTATATTATATATTATTATATTATATATTATATTATAAAGACCCGGTCTTATATTAATTTTTGCTCCAAAAGACACATTAGAGCTGATTGTCTAGCTAGGTCTTATTTTCAGGGAAACACGGTATGTCTTAATTTCAGTGTATATCAAGTGTTTGCAGTACACTTAACATTTCCTGTGGGTTTTTTTTTTTTAAATAATGATCAACATGAGCCACTTTACCTATTAAATGCTTGACAAATTTAATCAGCACTTGCACATGCTACCGGAGGTGGCACTAGCTGCAAACAGACATCAAATCTTTCTCCTTTTCATTGTAATTCACAGTTTGGTTGTCCAGAGAAATGTGACTTGCACATTATTATTCAGCACAATCTCATCAACTTTATCCTTTAGCAATGACCTTATGATAAGAAATTAAGCCATTTTAAATAGCATTTGTAATTAATCCATTTCCATAGATTAACATGTCAAATATCACAAGAATACATGCAATAATCTTCTGAAGCTTAAAACCTTATGGTCACATTTCACTTAAAACCATACAAAGAATTATCACAATGTAATCAGCAGAACACAAATTTCTAGGTATCCCATGTGTTTTATGTTCATTCATTTATTCAGCAAATATTTATTAATATGTCAATGTTCTAGGAACCACACTGTTGGAGTCTAGAGAGACAGTGAAATAAGGCTAATTCCTTATTCTAAAAACATTCACAATCTAGAGGGTAAGGAGGTCTTGTTTAAGAAAAGGTAATAAGTTGTTACAACAGGTTATAAGAGATATGAATAGAGTCAGATGTCTTGGAAGCATAGCCTGGAATGACATCCCTACACACAAAATAAGAAAGACTCCAAGTAGAAAAAGGAATGTGCTACATACAGAGGCATGAAAAATTATGCCATGTTCGGAGAATAACTAGCAATTCAGGTGAAACATATGACAAACTAATGCAACACTTCATCCCTCTTCTAAAATAATGGCAAAGGTAACACTACACAAGAGAGTTGCAGAAAACAAAGTTAGAAACGCGGATCTGGCAGATTTTGTATGGCCTTGTACACTGCGCTAAGGAGTTCAGAGAGGATTTGGGCCTTATCCAGATGATGGGAAGCCACTTGAAGTTTCTAGCAGGGAAGCCACATGACAAGAGACATGCTTTAGAAAAATAAGTATTGTGACCAAGGTGGAGGATGGATTGTTTGACAAGAAACTGGAGACAGACAGACTGATTAGATGACTACTACAGAATTACCCCAGCAAAGGCTTAAATAAAAACAGCAGCCATTGCTAAGGCCGCGAGGGAGGAGAAGTGAGGACAAATTCAAAATATATTTAATGTAAAGCCTTCAAAGTAAATTAACAGTGAGTGAGTTAGTAATTGGTCATAGCTGGTAAGGGAGAGAATGATACCAAGTTTTCTGACTTTAATGGCTAGGGGAATTAACTACCCCTGACATGAGGGTGCCATAACCAAGAGTGGAAAAGAAGGGCATTTTGACAGGAGAAGGAATGGTAGTGACATTAGTTGAGAAAATGTCCTGGTATTCAGGAGGGATGTGTAAGCTCAGAAGAAAGAAGTGAAGGGCTGGGAGGATAAAGGGACTTTAGGTTAGGAATGCGATTTGTAGAAACCTTGAAAAGTAGATGGTACTTGCAGTCATGTTATTGAATAAAATTGCCTAGGAAGAGCATGTAAAGTCTAAAGCAGTAAATAATCTTCTTTAGTTCCTTTTAAAATACTATCTCTGCCATGTGAAAGATGTGTAAACAGGAAAGTATTCAATATTTAATATCCTCACTCTTCTAAATCAACGGCAAAATTAAGTAGACATACATATATTGCTGCCAGCATTAGCCACTATACTATTTAATTCATTTTTTGCTGCAGTAGGAAGTGGAGAACAGGTGACCAAAAGAAGAATATTATTAATGACCTAAATAAGTAACCAGAAGTTCCTAGGACAGAGCTGAAAAGATGATAATTCAGGAAAACATAGACAGATATAGTGTTAATAATCTTGATTGTTTTAAGAAGTTATATAGTCGTATAATAGTGGGTTATATTTATCTAATTTACTATGAATAACATTAGGCTTTCTGCTAAACATTTTATAGGCATTAGTTTACTTAATCCTCATTAGATACTATAATAATCCCCATATTATTACATGCAATAACTAAGATTTATAGGCTTAGTATCTTACCAAATTTACAAAAAAATATAATTGAAAGAATTGAGATTTGAGTCCTGGACTTTCTAACTCCAAGGTGTTTTCTCTTAACCACTGCACTACACTTTCTGGTGCTGTTCATATTAAATACTTCTTGAATGTTAGGTTCCATTTTCCTCATTGAGATCAAAAAGCTAAATTTACTGTTACTACTTCCATTCAACATTGTACTGGAACTTCAAGCCAGGTCAATTAGGTAAGTAAAAAAAATAAAAAGCACCCAGTTTGGAAAGGAAGAAGTAAAACTGTCTTTAATCTTGCATGGGGGATATCCTAATGAATCCACTAAATAGGAAACAAAAAAAGAAACTACTAGAACTAATAAATCAGTTCAGCAAGATCACAGGATACAAGAGAAACATACAAAATCAATTATATTTCTATACACTGGCAATGAACAGTCTGAAAATGAAATTAAGGAAACAAGTCCATTCTTAATAGCATCAAATAGAACAAAATGCTTAGCATATTTAACAAAAGAAGTGCAAGACTTGTATGCTGAAAACTATAAAATATCACTGAAAGAAATTCAAGTCTAAATAAATTGAAAGCCAGCCCATGTTTATGGCTCAGGAGAAGCATTAAAATGGCAATACTCCCAGTCTGACCTACAGATTTATGCAATCCCTATCAAAATTCATGATGGATTATATGCAGAAGTTGACAAGCTGATCCAAAAATTCATGTGGAAATACAAAGGACACAATATAAACAATTTTGAAAAAGAAGAATAAAGTTGTAGGACTTACACTTCCTGATTTCAAAATTTAGTACAAAGCTAGAGAAGCCCAGAAAGTGTAGTACTGGCATAAGGACAGACATAGAAGTCAATGTAACAGACCGAGAGCCCCAAAATAAATCCTTACTTTAATAGTCAACTGATTTTTAACAAAGGTCCCAAGAAAATTCAGTAGGAAAAGGACAGTCTTTTTACAACACATGCTGGAACATGTGCTGGAACAACAGGAAATGCATATGTAAAACAATAAACAAATAAATAATGTGGACCGCTAACTCACATCATACACAAAAAATTAACTAAAAACGGATTACAGACCTAAACCTCAGAGCTAAAGCTATAAAATCTTAGAGAAAAACTTGGAAGTAAAACTTTGTAACCTTGGGTTAGGCAATGGTTTCTTAGATATTGTAAGGAGCAAAAGAAAAACAGACAAATTGAACTTCATCAAAATAAAAACTTTTATACTTTAAAAGATACCATCAAGAAAGGGAAAAGACAACCCACAGAGTGGGATAAAATATATGCAAGTCAAATTATTAACAAAAGTCTTAGTCCAGAATATGAAAACTTTTATAATTCAATAAAAAGACAAATAACCCTCTAAAATAAGCAAAGGATTTGAATAACATTTATCCAAAAAAGACATACAAATGGTCAATAAGCATATGAAAATGTCAAGGTCATTCATCATTAGGGAAATGCAAATCAAACCTAAAATGACATACTGCTTCACACACATTATGATGTGTGTGAATGACAGACTACAACAAGTGTTGAGGATGTGAAAAAACTAGCACACTCACACATTGCTGGTAGGAATGCTAAAGGGTGCAGCCATTTTGAAAAACAGTTTGATGGTTTCTCAAAATATTAAACATAGAATTACCATACAACACAAGTCCACTGCTTGGTATTTACCCAGAAAAAATGAAAACATACGTCCACACAAAGACATCCACACAGATGTTCACAGCAATATTACTCACAATAGCCAAAAAGTGGTAACAACCCATTTGTCCATCAACCGATAAAGGAATGGATAAACAAAATGTGGCACATTCGTACAACAGAATAGCATTTAATCATAAAAAGAATGAAGTACTGATTCATTCTAAACATGAATGAATATTTCAAACATAATTCTCACTGAAAGAAGTGAAACAAAAAAAGGCCTCATATTGTATCATGCTATTTATTTTAAATGTCTAGAATAGGCAAACCTATAGAGACAGAAAGTAGATTAGTGGTTGTGAGGAGCTGTAGGAGGGGAGAATGAGGAGTGACTGCTAATGGGCAGAGATAGTTTCTTTTTTCTTTTTTTAATTGTGGTAAAATACACATTAAAAACAACCATTTTTAAGTGTACCATTCAATCGTATTAAATACATTCACATTGTTGTGCAACCATCACTGCCATCCATCTCCAGAACTCTTTTCATCTTGTAAAACCAAAACTCTGTACCATTAAACAGTAACTCCTTTTTTCTCTCTCCCCCAAGCCGCTGACAACCACCATTCTACTTTCTATGTATTTAATTATTCTAGGTACATGATGTAAGTGGAATCATACAGTATTTGAGGTTTTTTTTAATTTTTTTTATTATTATTATTGGGGAATATTGGGGAACAGTGTTTTTTTCCAGGATGTCAAGTTGTTGTTTTTTCAATCTAGTTGTGGGGGGAGCACAGCTCACTGGTCCATGTGGGAATCGAACTGACAACTTTGTTGTTAAGAGCTCGCACTCTAACCAACTGAGATAACTGGTCGCTTCAGTATTTGTCTTTTTTGTGACTGGCTTATTTCACTTAACATAATGTCCTCAAGGTTCATCCATATTGTAGCCAGAGTCAGAATTTCTTTCTCTTTTAAGGCTGCATAATATTCCACTATATGTATACAACATATTTTGTTTATCCATTCAGGCACTGATGGACACTCAGATTGCTACCACTTTTTGGCTACTGTAAATAATGCTACCATGAACATGAATGCACAAATATCTCTTTAAGACCCTAATTTCAATTCTTTTGGGAATACATCCAGAAGTGGAATTGTTGGATCATATAAGCTGTTTTGTTTTTTTTTAAGTTGATGAAAATGTTCTGGAGTTAGATGGTGGCAACAGTTGCACAACTCTGAGTATATGAAAACCACTGAACTATACACTTTTTTTAAAAAAGAGAGATTTACCTTTTGAAAGAAAGAAATATAGATGATTATGTATTTGCTGTTTAATTATAATTTAAGTGAAACAGTTTATTCACTAAATTCAATGAGCAAAAATGCTTTAGTTTTATAAATAGTAGACTAAAGTGAGAAGGGGGGAAATGGAGAATGAAGAACAAAGAGAGAAAGAACAATAAAAAAAATTTAATAGGAGAAAGAAAAATAAAAATGAACATGAGCCCACACATGAATTTTGATTAGAGTGCATATATTTAAAATTTCCTCAGTCCTGCCTAATTCTTAGCTCCCCACTGCACCACCCGTAAAATAACCATCTCAACCCCTTTTCTCACCTTAGATTTCTTTCTCACATAAGCATATGAATGTGAGATAAACTGCTCATGCTATGATCTCCAATTCACTTAACCTGTGGGGATCAAAGTAAATTATCATCTATTAACCAGAACAGTTCACTGGAAAGAAACCTGATTTAGGAGTCAGAAAATTCGGGTTCGATTCAGTTAATCTATTTTCCAATCTCATATGCTGTCAAGTTGAAGTTCTGCAAATAGTGCCTACGGTTGAAAACTCTGAATTTCTCATTATATTAGTAGTAATTGATTTAAAGATCTAATAAAAGGCATGGAGAATTCAAAATAATATCTATGGTTCATGTCAAGATGTGCCAACTACAAAATGCCATGAAATCAATGCAACCTTGGAAGTGAAACTGCAGTTGACTAAAAACACTTTAAGAGATTTCTAAGACAGCTGTGTATCGGTGATAAAGATGCAGAGGTCACAAATTTAGTGACCTGTTGGACACAAAATAAAAGATATGAATCACTTCTACTTAATACACAATGTATTGAGCTCATTTCCTATGAAACATAATAAGTACTTCATCTGTGTTGACATTTTCTTTGAACTAATGTCAGTTTATTTTAGTGTCATTGTTTATATCCTAAGTATATTCTTAATGACTAGAAGATAGTACGAGGGATGTATCAACTAAAAATTTTTTTAACATTTCCTTATATGTGTTCTAATAATTTAAAATTTTTATGATATTACTCTTGATTCTATGGAATTGATGTTGTTTTTCATTCACACCAAAAAGGGGGTGAAGGGATAAAAGAAGATGGAAACAATTGATCAGATACTCCGGATCTTATTTTCTGTCATAAATTATCATTTGTATCATCCTCATCACTCACTACTCACATTTCCAGAGCACCAACTCTGCCAGATGCTGTCTGGGCTTTGGGAATGAAAGGAAGAAAGGAAGGAAGGAAGGAAGAAGGGAGGGAGAGAAGGAGGGAGGGAGGGAGGGAGGAAGGGAGGGAGGGAGGGAGGGAGGGAGGGAGGAAACAAAGAAAGAAAAAGAGAGAGAGAGAGAGAGAAAGGAAGGAAGGAAGGAAGGAAGGAAGGAAGGAAGGAAGGAAGGAAGGAAGGAAGGAAGGAAGGAAGGAAGGAAGGAAGGAAGGGAGGGAGGGAGAAAGAAAGAATTATTAGAACCTCAGACAACCTTGGGTTCCCATTCCAGCATGGCACAAAAGCTGGCTGGAGCAGGGTTGCAGCTACAGTCTCGATGAATCATTAGCATTCTGGCCTGACACGTTTCCACCTAACTCATTTCCTTCATTTTTGTCTCCTGCTTGACCACTGTAGGGTTTGTCTACAGGACTGAACCGAAATAGAGAAGAATGAGCTGCAGAGGTAAGAGACAACTTGGCGCTGATGTGAAGAAAATGTTTGCAGAAGAGGAGAGTGACCAACTGTTTCAAATGTGGCCAAGAGAGCAAATGAGACAAGAATGGAGATAAATCCAATGGGTTTAGAAACATGGAAGTTATTGGTGATTTGGTAATTTTACCTTTATTTATTTATTTTTTTATTATTTTTGGGGGGGAGAGGAGGAGGAATTTGGGCCTGGCAGCTAGATAGCGATGGGTTTAAAAGTTTGTGAAATGTTCTAGGTTAAATTACGTCCTGCCAAAATTCATGTTCCCCTGAAACTTGTGAATGTGACTTTGTTTGGAAATAAAGCTTTTGCAGATGCAATCAAGTTAAGATAAGGTCATAGCATATTAGGTAAACATTAATCCAATGACTCTTGTCCTTAAGCAGAGGAAATTTGGACACAGAGTGACATCAGAGAGGAGAACACCAGGTGAAGACAACAACTAGAATGCTTATCTACAAGCCAAGAAATGCCAAGGATTGCCAGCAACCATCAGGAGCTGAGAAGAGATAAGGAAGGATTCTAAGGGAGCCCAGTCATCTTGATTTTGGACATCTACCTTCCAGAACTATGAGAGAATAAATTTCTGTTGTTTTAAAGACCAAATTTGTGGTACTGTGTTGTGACAACCCTAAGAAGCTACTATAGGGAATGAGGAAATTGAAACAGTGAGTATGGACTTTCTTAAAGAAGTTTGGCTAAACATGGAGAAAAAAGATAGGGTGCTATCTAGAAAGGGAGAATCAGAAAGTTGAGACAAGGATTTAGACATAGTGCACCTTTTTCCAGAACTTCTTGGCTGCTGTAGCGCAGGTGTGGAGAAACAGACAGTAGGGTCCACTTAAGATTGGAATTTTGGCAGACAGTTATGATGGAAAGACAAAGGGCTGAAGAAATTTACAGATTCACGGGACTGTTAATGAGAGGAAGAACTGCAGACTCCAAGCTGGCTGAGGAGGAAAATAAAGACAAAGAGGGCTGACAGACTGGGAGAAAGTAAAGGGGTCAAAGAACCAGAAATTCCCATTAAGCCCAGGTTATGACTCAGTTGTGCCCCCTAAAATTCATATTTTAAAGCTCTAACTCCCAATGTGACTGTATTTAATGATAAGGCTTTAAGGAGATACATAAGGCTAAATGAGTTCATAAGGGTGAGGCCCTGATCCAATAGGACTGATATTCTTATAAGAAATAGAAGACACCAGAGCTCCTAATCCCATTTCTATATAAACCCAATAGATTTGTCTCCATTTTTATCGCATTTGCTCTCTTGGCCACATTTAAAACAGTTGGTCATTTTCTTCTGAAAACACTCTCTTCACATCAGTGTCAAGTGGTACTCTTACCTCTGCGGCTCATTATTCTCAACTTCCTTGGCAAATTTGTCTTTCTCTTTTGTACCATTACATGTTGAAGTTTCTTAAGGCTCAGTCCTGTGGACAAATCCTATAGAGATCAAGCAGGAGACAAAAATGAAGAAAATGAGTCAGGTGGAAACGTGTCAGGCCAGAGAGCTCATGATTCATCGAGACTGTAGGGGCAACCTTGCTCCAGCCAGTTTTTGTGCCATGCTGGAACAGGAACCCAAGGTTGTCAAAGGTCCAAATTTTCAGAGAAATTGGAAATCCAAATATTTATGTGAAATGTTCTTATTTTTACGTTAGGTCATTTTTTTATTTTTAATGCCATGTTAAACTGACAAACTATGATAGGCCTATGGATTATTATCTATAATGTACGCCCCAAATTTTCTCTCTCTACAATTTCAATTGCCAACTCAACACTGATATTTGCCAAATTTATATCTCTATCCCAGATTTTTCCTCTAATCCATATATCCAATCTTATAGTCAACATTCCCATTTGGAGACCTCAATGCCCCTGAACCTCAATGTCTAGAGAGCTCATGATTTCACTCCTCAGACCTACTCCCTTTCCAGTATTCCTAACCTTGGTGGGTAGTACTACCATTCATTTCCTTGTGAAAACCAGAAATCTAGGAATCTCTATTAATAACTCCCTATCCCTCAACCTTCATATCTGAATTCTATGATCTTATCTCCTAAGCATCTTGGTGTTATCCTACTGGTCTTAATTCCTAAGCAGCTCTCCAACTTGCCTTCTCCCAGCTACTCTTTGAATCCCAGCTACCATCATCTCTCACCATCACAACACAATAACCTATTAGCTGATGGTTCCACACTCAGTTTAAATTCAATTCAATCATTTCTCAACACTGCATACAGTGTGATCTTTCCAAAATGCAAAACTGATCATGTGGTCATATTTCTTTTCTTCCTCCAGCTACTTCAATAGCTTTCTATGTTAACGAAACCTATAACATAGCTGCAAGAACCTGTGTGTTCAAGCTCCTGCACATTTCTACACCCACGTCTCCTCACAGTATCCCCCTCTCTGTAATCCAGTCACACTCACACTAACCTTCTTTCACCTCTTTAAATGTATATATTCACTTCCATAATGGGATGCTTGCACATGCTGAAAATGTCTTCCTTTCATTCCCAAGCCCCTTTTTTCTCTAATTAACCCCACCCATTTTTGGATTTTGGCTCAAGCACCACTTACTCAGAGTAGTAAGCCTTTAAGACCCAGCCTAGGCCTTAGCTGTTGCTCTCATGAAAATGTGTATCTGCACTTAAGAGCTTTATCTCAGTTTGTAATTAAATATTCTTCAGGGTGATTGTGTGATTAAAGTCTTCTCCCCTATTAAGTGAAAGTTCCATTTATTCAACACTGTTAGCTCCTTTACAACAGAGATTATCTATATTTTTTATCACCCTGGATTTCTATTGCCAAGCTTAGTATGTGACACACTGTAGGCCCTCAATAAGTATTTGTAGAATAAATTAAATCCTATATCCTTTCTAAATAAAACTGTCTTGCCCATAACTACTGAGAAAGAAACAGGGAGCCATGTTTTATACCATAATGCCAGCATGCTACCTACCTTGGCTGATTAGACCAAAGGAGAATATCTTTAATAGTTACCTTTTGCTGTGTACCAAACTACCCTAAAATTTAGAGGCTTAAAACAACAACCATTTATTTATCTCATGATTAAATAGGGCAGCAATTTGTGCAGGAAAACTGGCTGATCTAGGCCAGGTTTGGTTGATCTTGATTGGGCTCACTCATGCATTTGTAGTCAGCTGCCAGGTGGCTAGTTACTGGCTAGTCTAAGGTGTCCTATCTCTCTTCACTTGGTCTCTAACCTCCAGCAGCCTTGCCAAGCATATTCACATGGCAGTTTTCCAAGAGTAATAGAGGAAGTGCTCTCGCCCTCTAGAGGACCACGTGTGCAACTGTACAACATTACTTCTGCTTCATTCTACTGGCCAAAGTGAGCCACAAAGCCAGCGCAGAATCAAGGATGGAGAAATAGATTCCATCACTCCATAGGAAGCGCTAAAAAAAACCGGAAGTGTGTGGTTACAGGAAATTGTGGCTCCTTTTGCAATCTACTATACCATTTATTGGAAAGCCAGGGACTTACAGGGTGGTATGTTATACAAAGGTGAGCTAGGACAGTAAGATCCTTACTCTCAGGAACCTAAATGCAGAAACACATGGCGACTGAGCAAAGCATAGGGAGAGCTGAAGGGAGTCAGGCAGGGTGACTGCAATAGGCCACATACAAGCCAAAATTATAAAGGAGCTAAAGCTCTAAATAAGCACAGGAAGTTAGCAGAGAAATAATGGCTCAGATACCTGTGATGCAGAATGATGTAGAGATACCATGGAAAAGACCCTGACACAAAAGGGGATAGAAGCTGGAAACTAGAGCTGTTTTAGTTCTGCTGAGACATGGTCTCGGTTCTAATTCATATATAGCCCTACAATAAGCACCAGTTTTATTCAGGTTAAGATCTTTGCAACCAAAAGTCTAACCAGGTCATTTATGAGAATGTGTGTGGGCAATCCTTTCTTTTTCTTTTTCTTTCTTTCTAAAGAGAACTATGCCACCCACTCACCTAACCTTCCAAGAAAAGAAAACACATCTTTTTTTCTTTGAATACATGAATGAATTTTGTGACTGGGAATAGCAAGAATTTGAGATTATAGGTTTTAAAATAGTATTGTACAAGCCTCTATGGAAAACAGTATGGAGGGTCCTCAAAAAATTAAGAATAGAATTACCACATGACCCAGCAATCTGTCTTCTGGGTATATATCCAAAAAAATCTTGAAACATTTATCCATAAAGAAATATGTACTCCAATGTTCATTGCAGCATTATTTATACTGACTAAGACATGGAAACAACCAATGTGTCCTTTGATAGATGACTGGATAAAGAAGTTGTGGTATATATACACAATGGAATACTACTCGGCCATAAGAAAAGATGAAATAGTACTATTTGTAACAACATGGATGGATCTTGAGATTATGCTAAGCGAGATAAGTCAGACAGAAAAAGTCAAGAACCATATGACATCACTCACAAGTGGGTGAAAGCAACCAAGGGACAAGACAAACAAACACAAAGAAACAAAAACTCATAGACACAGACAACAGTTTAGTGGTTACTAGAGGATAAGGGGAAGGGGGGTGGGAAGGGGAAGGGGAAGGGGAAGAGGGTAAAGGATACCAAATATATGGTGATGGAAGGAGAACTGACTCTGGGTGGTGAACACACATTGTGATACATAGATGATGTATTACAGAATTGTACACTTGAAACCTATGTAATTTTACTAACCATTGTCACCCCAATAAATTTAATTTTTAAAAAACGTGAATTTGAAAAGTAAATAAATAAGGTAAAACAGTACTCTACGCCAAATGTATGCAGTGACAAAATAAGGTTAATTTTCATAGAAAATTCTGTGAATTCCTACATTTATATCCAACTTTCACTCTGTAAAGGATCAATGTTCATAGATAAGTTTACAGGAGATACCCTTTTAAGTCCATCTTGCTATTTTCCAATGTTTTCCATTTGAGAACCACTGCTACAAAGAAACATGGGCTTCATTATAAGATGTAAACATTGCTATCTGCATGAAGAAAATCATATTACAAGCTAAATACTGCCCATTTGTATTTGCAGCCAAGTTATAGTTCACTAAATCCTAAGTACTTTTTTTTCGTCCAAAGCTACATTGCATTTCAACTCTCTTGTTAGAAACTAATGCTAGGAATTGACAATAGGATGGAGAAAGTTTTCAGATCTCATTTATAGCAGATGGGAGAAGGGTCAGTTTCCTGGGTAATGAAGCATTGTCTGGTTGCCCCTAAATCACTCCAAACTCTGCCAGGTCCCCAGAGGATTAAAAGCATCCACACATTATCATTGTCTTTCAGAGCATTATTCTAAAACCTCAGAAAACAAAAGTCATAATACGTGGCCTGAGAATAAGGAGACACCAATGTCAAACTTCAAATTTTGGTTTAAAGAAAAAAAATCTACAATTCTCTTTGCAGGAAAGAGAAATACTCGCAATTCATAAAAACAGCTTTTAATTTATGTCTAACATGAGAGCATTTTGTCTAATTTGTCCTTTCTCAAACTAATGTGTCTTGAAAGCTCCCATTGACAACTTGTTGCTAACAAAACACAGAGGAAAATAAAGGGGCACTATTTCTGCCCCTCGTTACAATTCTTCTCTCATAGCTCCATTCTTCATCTGCAGGTACTTTCCCTCCACCTCATCTTCTAGAACACTGCCTGATCCTGTGAGTTATGTATTTGGCTCCCTTGGGAATGTAGGGAACATAATGTTGACAATAAAGGACAATGTAGTCCCTAATATTTATGTTTTAATTTCAGCATCAAATAGCTACCTTTAATCCTCATGCTTGGTTCAATTAAGCCCCCACAGATGACCCTGCATTTTGAAGTGCACAAGGCTTTTACAGAGCTCCCAAGAGTTCTGGAATGACAATGCATACGCTATCATAAACACCTATATAAGTGATTCACTTGTCAAGCTCACCAGCATCCACAACTATAAGGAGAAACAGTATCTACATGCAAACATTATATTCCAGAGAGAATGTCAGAGTAAAACAGAATATGAATTAATCCAGAAAGTTTCACTTTGCAAAAATTCACACAGGTTCAAAACTCTTTTACCCAACCCTTCCAAGCCTTTCTATCTTATAGCACTGAAAATCAGGAGCCTGTGGGGGGTGGGAGATGAGGGTAAGGGGGATCAAATATATGGTGATGGAAGGAGAACTGACTCTGGGTGGTGAACACACAATGGGATTTATAGATGATACAATACAGAATTGTACACCTGAAATCTATGTAAATTTACTAACAATTGTCACCCCAATAAATTTAATTAATTAAAAAAAAAGAAAAAAAAATATAATAAAGTAACTTGAAAAAAAAAAAGAAAGAAAATCAGGAGCCTGAATAAATACTATATGAACTATCCTTGTGGGCCATGTTATTAAATTTCTGACTTGCATCAACTTGATTTATTTGAGTCCTGGCCTGTGGGCCTAGGTTAATTTATAGTGACTAATTCATCATTCATGTCTTCATTGATTCTGAAAAGCTGCCTCTACCTCCCTCATAGCTTACCTCACATCAGCTCACATGAACAAAACATTCTTTTGGGTTTCTTTACAGATTCGTGTGTATGACAGAGGAAACAAAAATTATTTTAAGAGAGACCAAAGTAACATCTGTCCAGCCATGAGAGGGTTGGGAAAAGATTCACACATCTGCATGCACACCTGTGAGGTTTCATGTACTAAAGTATGTAGCATACAAGACAGAATATTCACTTTCTCTTGCTTCCTTAAAAGAAAGACTTTAGTGAGTCTGACTTAAATTTAATTGACTCTTCAGTTCTGTTCATACTTTACAACATAGTGAAAATAGTGGCATTATCATTAGTAGTAGAACTACTAACACTGTTATAAACTTTGTCACATTTCCATGTTTGCTGTTTCTCATTTTTAATATCCCCGGTTTATTACTACATATTAATCAACATAAAAATTCTTAAAATAAAGAAAAAACTTGTTACCTACGTTCTGGCAAAGTAAAAAAGTAAGGAGCTGGAGACTAAGACCTACCCCCTGATATTCAAAGTCCTGAGAAGAGAAAGAGAAGAGAGGTACTCATGGATCCTGCCTGGTCAGGAGGAGCCAGGTGGGGCAGAGAAGGGGCTTTGGGGCTAACATGGGAAGGTCTGTGGGATGCTTGCCAGCGCTGGGTTCACTACTCACAACATTCTTCTCATCATAATCTCAGACCCAGAAACACTGACCAACAGGTTCACCTGAGAAAAAAGCAGTAAGGAACGTATTCTTAAGATGGAAAAGAACAACTTAATATGCCCCCGGAATATCAGCAGGATGAGTTTTCTTTTTTGGTCTTGTTTGTTGATATGCTTTGGTGTGGTCTGGATTTGGGATTGGGGTTTGGATTTGGTTTGATCTGTCTGCGGCGGCAGTTTTATTTCCATTCTTTCACTTCTAATCCTGTGCCAACCTCTCCACAGGTTTGCTCCCAACTTTCCTGCGGTCTATTTTTTTTCGCTTTCCTCTTCGATATCTTCTCTGCCAGTTCTCAAAATCCATTATGATTCGAAATATACTTTACATTTATGTGGCATTTAGTATATAAGTACTCACACGGCATAGTCATTTCAACCTTATAATAACCCTATGCAATGTATATTATTGTCGCCATTTCACAAATAAAGAAAATGGAATTCAAATCAAATGCTTTCTTTTCAGTTGCAGAAACATTTAACATTACTGGGTACTTGGTAAAGAGGGCCCATAGCCGCACTGCTAATTCTCCCAACAGCCCAGAGAGGTAGGCATTACTACTTCTCAAGTCTCTGTAAGTTACAGATGAGAAAATACGTGCTCTGGCAAGATTAGATGACTTGCCCACCGTCACACAGCTAGTAATTGGTATAGCCAAAATTTTCTTGAGGTTAAGTAGTCACCAAACAGCAGAGCCGGCACTAGAGCCAAGGTTTTCTGATTCTGAATCAGGGGCAAATCTATTACAGTTCCTTTGTTGCTACCTCAAGCCCTGTATCATGGCAAAGCACATTTTGGTGTTTCTTGTGCTAAAATATTCAAAATAAAAGGTATGGAAGACATCGTACTAAACATAAATGTTTTCTGTAGAGGTTCTGCTTACACTACCGGAAGGCAGAGCGCAAACAGTTAAAGGAGCCCACTGAAGCTGACTCACCCACTCATTTTCCCAGAGTTATGAAAATGCAAGACAGTTTCCTGGCTTTGCTGTCCTAAAGGTGCAATGCCCTCAGGGTCCATCAATAAGTTTTGTTTTTTGGGAGTGCTCAATGTTCCAACATGGTTTTTTTGTCTTTAAAATCTTAAATAAACACTGCAAAGTACTTAAATAGTCTGGGGGTTGGGGGGGGGGGGACCTCTGGTTTGATTCCGGCCTTCAGCAAAGCTGCCGAAGTACAGACCGGGAGAACGAATCAAAAGCAAACTAAATTCACAGCTTTCGTTAAATATTTTATAGCATAATGTTTCAGTGTTTCACCTGCCTGCTGCCTCTGCTGGCGTCTGAGCCGCTGTCCGAAGGATAAGGAGTGTGCTGCCCGCATGAACACCCCCCCACACACACACACAAAAGCACGACCCAGCGGGCGGTAGGGGGTGGGGGGTCTGGCCAAAGCGAGGAAGACGTAGGCAACCGCCCGCCTGCTGCAGCCTCCTTTTCTTTTTTGACTTCCCCTCCGTAGGAAAGCACATGAGGAGCTGCTTGAGAGGAACAATGATTTGCCAGGTTTTCATCGCCCCTCTGGCAGCAGCGTCCACAAAGAGCAGTTCACATTGCATGGGGAAAATGGTTCCCAGCCATCGACTTCCTCCCCGGAAGCCGCCAACCATTTCACCAATGGGGACCTGGAGAGGAGCGGGCACGGCTCAGCTCAGACTCATCCCTGCTGCTGGGAAGAACAAAACCCACCACTAAACACTGAGTTTGCCAACAGTATGAGTCAGCAGTATCATCACCCACACACAAAGGCTTTTTAATAGCAGTTCTAAGTAAAACTCCAACGTATTCCTCATCCATGTGAACTCCTGAAGTTTCAAGGGCAAAATCAGTCAGGGGATTAATTTTTAAGATATGCTCTACACTCAATAAAGGGAAAAGCAACTGAAAAGCTTTTCAAGACTAGCAGGTGCACATGCGCACACGTACACACACTAACGATGCTACTTTTTCTCCTAGATCCCAGCAATCCCACCCTCAATTTAAGCCCCTAAAATAGGTATTTATGGTAATTCAGAGAATCTCAACTCCATATCTCTTTCTGCTTCTTCAAAGACTTGAGCTACTCTAGCATCATACCTATAGCATTTCTAGACCTCATACCTATAGCATTTCTCCCCTTCTCCAAAATCCATAATGTGCTCCAAAGGGTTCCCAGCTAGCCTGGAAAAGTAGGTGACTTGGATCCATCCGGTATGTGGAGTTGTGCCACAGCCCCTGATATCTCTTTACATCTACTGATTTACATGAAGGATGAGGAGCCTCAAAGGCAAAGAGCTCAGATATGGTCCAAGATTTGAGTTCAGGCATAGATGGCATGTTTGGCAACCAAAGGCGAGGAGAGAAGTAACGTAGATTGCCTGGGAGCACTGCAGAGTCCCTAGGAAAGAAATCATTTCAAATGAAGAAGGTATCTGGCATAGTGAACAAGACTCAACAACAGAGTCTAAAGTTTAGAGGAAAGTGGCCATTATAGCTATCTCGAAATAGCTATTTGAACCTGCCTGTACCCGGAAGTGAAAGACACAAAGGCTGGAGATGACGCAGAGCACCACGATCATCCAGGGCCCAGTGGATGGTGTGGTACCCAGTGGAGCAGTGACAGCCGCGACTGGCCCAGGAGCGTTTCTGAAACACCACCTCGAGGCCCACTGAGAAGACTAGAATCCAGGGAAACTCGAGTTAAGTGTTGGGGGTTATCCAGCTAGCAAAAATCTGGAACTGCATATTAATAGGACCATATTTGTACTTTTGGATGTTGCAGGTTACTGGAGCACCATTATGCAATCCTCAAACACTTATTTCTAAAAGGTTTTAGCTACCCACTCTAGAAATGCAACAAACAGCTACTTAAATTCCCAGCATGAATTTCAGACAGGAGCCTCCCTATATTTTTAGCCGTTCTGAGTTCTTGTGGAATCCTCAGCCATCCTTTCAGACAGGGAGTGCCCGAAGTATTGATACAGACGATACTATCTGAAGCCCAAGTCAGTATTTACCTAGACACCTATTAACACAAGTATCTCCACTTACACCAATGTGGAGGTTTCTGGCATATACAGCCATTGATCCTTTTGGATCTTGTATGTGCAAATCTTGTCCTTTTATCTTCAGAGCTGCCCTAAATTTTCAGGAAAAAAAAAATAATGAAAATGATAAAGAACACATGGTTTTGCTTTGAATGAAAGTGTATTGCGGGGAAGGGGGCTGTAGAGGAGGGTAAATGGGGTCAAATATATGGTGATGGAAGGGGAGAACTGACTCTGGGTGGTAAACACACAATATGAGATATAGATGATGTATTACAGAATTGTACACCTAAAATCTACATAACTTTACTAACCATTGTCACCCCAATAAACTTTAATTTAAAAATATAAATAAATAAAATTTTAAAAAAGAAATTAAAAAAAAAATTAAAAGAAGAAAGTGTTTGAGCTTACTTCATTCTTGACCCAATCTTTTGAGATACAACATCAGAGAATTAATATACCTTGCAGCCCAAATATTTTGTTGCTATACCTTCCAACTGATGATAATAAAAGTAATTGGGAAAGGTTTCAAACTTATGTGAAGTAGTAGTAATCTCCCCATTTTCCTGCCCCCCTTTACAACAAAACCCCTTGAAAAAATTATCTCCACTTCTTTTCCTTTCATTCTTTCCTGAATCTATTCCAATATGTTCTGTCTCACAAACTCTGTGTTGACAAATCCAATGTCAATTCTTAGTCTTTATTTTACTCAATCTGTGAGCGTCAATTGACACATTTGTTCACTCTTTTTCTGGCTCCCAAATTTATTTCTCTGGTCTGGGGCTCTCTTCTGAAGTCCAGATTCATGTATCCAACTGACTATCTCACTTCTCCACTTGATAGCTAAGGCATTTCAAACATAACACAAACAAAATGAAACTCTTCATTTCTTCCTCCTCTACCCTGTTCCCTCTCCCTCAGTTTTCCTCAGCCTCGATAAATGTCAACTCTATTTCTTCTTTGCTCAGAAACCTTGGAGTCATTTTGGACGCCTTTCTTTTTCTCATACCCTATTATTAAATCCACTGGCAAATTCTATATGTGTGCAGAATCAAACCAATTTTCACCACCTCTGTCACTGCTACATTGGTCTAAGATTCCATCACCCCTTATCTGGATAATTGCAATAGTCTCCTAATTGATCTTCCTGTTTCCACTCACTTGTTCCCTAACCGTCTTTCTCCACACAGTAGTCACAATGTTTCTTTTAAAATGTAATCAGATCACGTCACTTCTCCACACAAAATTCTTGCACAGCTTGCTATCTATCACAAAGTGTAATCCAAAATATTTGTTACCATATACCAATACTACAAGGCCTGACCTAATTTGGAGTTCCTTATCTCTTTGATGTCATCTCCTAGTACTTGCTTCTTCCTTTCTTCCACTGAAATCATGCTGGCCTACTTGCTGTTTCTCCAACACCCCAAACATGCTCCCATCTCAGAGACTTTGCACTCACTGTCTCCACCACCTGGAGTTACCATCTCTTCGTTCATGACTCACTCTTTCCCTTCCTTCTGGTTTCTTCTCAAGTACCCCTTCATCACAAATGCCTTTCCTGATTCTGACTACTCCTTAAAAAAAAAAAAAAAAAAAACACCCCTTCTACTTGTCACTCTCCTACCCCTTGCCTGGCTTTGCTTCTCCTTCAAAGCACTGGTGATCATTTCACATAATCACCTGTCTCCTTAGTATGTAAGCTCCATTAGGCTAGAAACATTATTTGCCTTGATCACCAATGTAGCCCCATCACCCTTAACATTATCTCACATATATTTCATCTCATCTAAGACTTGTATTTTTATACATTTTCACATCTCTAAATTGAGGATTCATCTTATAATATGCGACTTTTTTTTTCTTGTAGTCCAAGTCACAGTGGTCTGTAGTATAATTGACATCTTACATTTAGTGAAATATGGTATTGACATTCAAAACATTATTTTGAAGGAATAAGCAAATCCCACTTATTATATTTTTAGAAATGTGGGGCTCAGGCTTTCGGGCAAAAAGCTACTGGATTATAATTTAGTATGTAGTTTAACCTACTGATTTTGAATGTTTATCTGATTTATACTGATATGGGGTTACAGAAAAAAAGTAGATTAAAAGCATCAAGGAAAGGGAATTGTCAAATTGAAACAGCCTAGAGTAAGGAAGAGACAATACAGGAAAGAGAATCACCAGAACTTATTAAAAAACCTAAAGTAATTAATCAAACAGACTGATATAATTCACTAGCCCCTGAGGGAAACACTGTATTAACATATAAAACAGAAATTATTCATAATGGTAACCTGAGACCTAGTCACCACAAAATGAATAAAATATTTAGCATGCTCAGCTCAAAAAGCAGAAAAATAGATAACACACTTGTGTTAGGTTTTCTTCAAAAACTGGTTAAAATACAATAATTAATTTGGGTTTTAAAAGTGATGAAATTTAATAATCTGGAACATTCATTTCAGTGGCACTTATGACTCTTTTAATGATGTCATCATCATTGGGGTAATTCTCACAGATTTCTATTAGTATTCACTATGCTTTGAACTACATTTCATGATCCCATACAAGAAGAAAATCTGGGGCACTGCAGAGTTATACAACCTTTTTTACATGAATTCTCCTCTTACTTCTTATTTGTCAGATGCTCTGAATTGAAATGTGTTGGAATAAAACATCATTTTCTTGTGCTTACATATTAATTATATGCTTCTGCAAGTGAATAAAATATATATTTATCCACCTTGAATGTTTCATGCGAGGTGATGGAGAAAAGAAATTTTCATAATTTCCTCAATGCAAGTCTCTTTCTGCTCTGTTGTTTATACACCCTGTTAAGTTATGTATATCATCATAAATTTAGAAAAAATTTTTATCAACATAAGAAAATAAAATGAAAGTAAAGTCAGTAGGTAAATCATGCATATTGGGTAGTAGGGAAAGGGGCGTGGGTTGTAATTTGGGAAAGAGCTAAGATTATTTTATTGATTTCAGCTCCATATAAATGTAGTCTATTAATGCAGGCTTGTGTTGTTCGTATAAAGTCAGTACATATTATCAATAAAGCTAATTTCCCACATCACAGTTATTAAAATGTTCATTCCTTGGTATCTGCTTTCAAAATATGTAATAAAATAATTCGCCCATCAAAGTGGGGAATGGTTATCACTGTTATATCTTATCTTTGCTAGTTCATATTTTGTACAATAAAACATATTACTTCTTCAATAGTAAAAAATATTGAAATGTTAACTTTGGGTAAGATTTTTAATTCCTTCAGCTTCAGTTCCTCAATTGTTACATAGGGATAGCAGTCCCTAAAAGATTAGTTAAGACAAAATAATACTATAATACCAGTAAAGAAATCAGAATGTCTGTTACATAGAAAGAGTTTACTTACTATTATTAACACTATTAAATGTATTGTTATTATTAAGGAATTAGAAATTTTAGCTACAACATCAATCAAGAAATAAAATCAAAGAATTTAACAGAATCTCCTCTTGGACTATTTGTGAAAAGGGAGTGAAAGCTGACCCCTCACTTAAGTAATAGAGGGAATGAGAAAAAAGGCTGTGGAGGATTCACTGCATTAATTCTTCACCCCTTTCACGTATGCCACTTTGCCCTGTCCGTTTGTAGTGCTCTCCCACTCTGGGCAGGTTGCTTGGTCCTACCTCCGGTTTCTGGGCTTGACCAAGTATGTCAAGCCAATGGGAGGTTAGCAAGCAGAAGCTTGAAAAAGCAGTGATATGTTTCCACTTGTGCTTTTACTCCTCTCTGCCTTTGCCACGAGAACATGCCCAGGCTAGCCTGCTGGGGGATGAGACATGGAACAGAGCCCCAGCTGTCCCAGCTGAGGCCTTTCTAGGCTAGACACAAGCCATCTAACACCATAAACATGACAGATCCCAACCATGATCAGTCAATACATGAATTACCCCAGCCAAGACCAAAAGAACCACCTATATAATTCACCTGAAATCTCACAAGTTAAATAAATGTATTGCTCTACTCACTGAGTTTTTGGTGGTTGTCACCCAGCATTACCGTGGTGATAGATAACTAATATGGAAATTGATATTGGGCTGAGTGGAAACAGTAAAAAGAATGGTGTCCCAGATCCTTGTTGGTGAAAAAGATTGGAGTGATATGCAGTAAAACATTAGAAGTATGGAGGGCCTGGGTGGTCGCCTTCCAATGCAGTAAGGAATGGCGGGCTGTGTCCCGCTGCAAGATCAGTCTTGGAAAATCCAAGGGATGAACTGAATGGTGGCAGCCTGACAGAGAAAAAACGAAACTAAGCAGAAATCCTCGGTGTGCAGCAAGCAGGAAAAAGAGACGGGGAATTAGCCTGGCCCTGAGAAAGAACTGCAGGTTCGACAGAAGAAATTGTTCCCCAGAATTCATTCGGACAGTTTTTCAGGGATCATTCTAATTTTTCCATCAGGCAAATACCATTAGTTGTTAAATGCTCTGTCTCTCCTATTAGCCTCCTATCCATTTTCATCATCAAAATCCTGAACACTTTCTTCCTCCTCACCTTACTATTACAAAATAACCTCTTTTCCAGTCTGCCCTGGTTTACCCTCCCGTCATGAAATCCACTAGTAACACAGCTACAAGAAGATTTTTAAAGTAAGTTCAATCATCCTTCTTTGCTAGCTAAAAATTTTGAATGACTAATTGCCTATTAAATTACTTATATATACCTGGATCATCCTTTTATTTAAGATTCTCCACAGAATAGCCACAAGCTTTCAATCCAGGATGGACTGACAGATAGACAAACAGATAGATAGTTAGACAGATTGGTAGGTGATGATAGATAGATAGATAGATAGATAGATAGATAGATAGATAGATAGATAGATAGATAATAAACTCAGACTAAACTGCTAGCCACCAGGACAAGTTGATTTTACCTCAGGGGTTAGAAATGTGACTTGGTGAAGGTGGCTTTATGTACGTATTTCTGAGTACCACATTTGCAGTTCTGAGGAGCACAGTGACTGTAATTCGGCAATCTTAACCTTGACTTCACACTGAAATCACCTGGAGAGCTTTAATAAATATCGATGCTTGAATTCTGAATTCATTGGTATGAATAATCAGGATTTTTTTAAAGCTCCCTTGGTGATTTTCATATAAGAACCAGTTGCTACAACTGAACTATGCTGGAGTATGGTTTTTCTTTCTAGTCTCAACAAAGGTGACTTGCCTTACCATACATCTAGCATTTTATTGTATAATGTAGTGAGACGCATAGAATCTTCACTGATAAGTACAGTTCTGCGTATTGGTATATGTAGAACAGAAATGTGGACTGCATATTCTATCTCTACTCTCTGCTCTTTCCCCAGAACTGGAATTCTTTTGTAATAATGGCAAGAGAAAAGAATGAGAATTTTGCTGCCACTGGATGCAATTATATGGAACCTATGAGAGGAGACTTAAAAGAAGCCCACGGATTGGGTGTCGGTGCCCACTTGCCCAGCCATGTACAAGTGACTGACTTAGCACATCCAAGAGCTGCCTCCCCTGCACAGACAGACCATGTTTGGACTGCTCTGTTATCACTGAATGTGCAAATTTGGGCAACAACATAGCAACCAAATTTTACTTCCAGACACACCTTGAAACAGGATCGTAATGGTCTGAATGAGAATCCATGGCTTCTAACTAGAAACAGAGTCACTTTTCACAGGGCAAGCTTCACCATTCTTTCTCCAGACCAATGTCAGCCCCCCGGGGGCACAAATTCAAAGGACTGGATGACTGTTATTAGAGCATGTGGTTACATTTTGGTGGGGTTTTGTTTGTTTTTAATTTCAGCTCACTCATTTATCCTTCCCTCCGGCCTCTAGCTGGAATTCACACAAAAGCTTGTGGAAAGGAATTGGATCACACCACCATAATGAGTAAGGACACTGAGTGGTTGGTTAGTCCCCTATCCTCACCCCCTTCGTGTGACCCTATGAGGCTCAGGCTGCTGCTATCTTGGCCAACCCTTTATGCAAGCAGCTAATGGTGCCCGCCTTGTTGGATCTTTGCTGTATCTTCTGCCTCAGATGAACAGCAAAAAAAGACGACTTTCTTTCAGCTAGTTAGAAAGTTTTTGTTTTGATCTGCACGATGACAGCTCCACTGTTCCTAAAAGGTATCCCTGCTCTTTAACACTTATAAAACCTCTGTGCCAAAACTACCACCAAGTTCCCCAGGAGGCAGGGCCAGGGGTTGATTTCCGTGATGTCCCCTGTGTCATACTCTCAGCTTTCCATATTTGAAAAGTGACTCACTCCTCCAACTCTCTCCCACCTCAGAGCAACTTCTTTGTCTCCCAGAACCCTCTCATCAATATTTACAGCAGCTTCTTATTTCTTTTTCATCATTAAACAGTGATAAATCTAGTGTCTGTGAGTCAAACCCACCTCCAAGTTCCCCACAGCCACCTTGTAAGATTCCTGGGAGCCCTCAAGGAACAAGACTCCTAGTACGTGGCCCAATGTCCCAGACTTCATGAGGCAGATATGCAAATGGACCTGCTCCTGCCTTTCACTGCATAATCTTCCATTTCAAAATTATACAAACAACTACTTAGTCAATTATAGGCGGATATAATCTTACACATATTTGCATCAAAACCATTTTGATACTATGACACATGTAGTCTTCTTTGTTCTAAATATTTTACTCACGTCTCCTTTCACCTTAACGTCTCTGATGCTAAAACACATACGTGGGTTTGTTTTTTATTTTTTCTAGGGTACCTTTTACAATTCCATCAAGAACATTCAAGTCACTGTGCTGTATAAGGTAACACCAATCAAATCGAAAAGAAAAAAAAAAGGGCTTAACAACACAGTCCTTTATCACTGTAACACAATTCTGAGCTCAACCTACTCTAAAAAACAAATCACTGCAGTTTGCAACTAGAAAGCACCGATGAAACATAAAACGTTAACTGCCAACTCCTAGTGCCCTTAGGCATACATAGCAGGCCCCCTCCCCCACACAGTGGTGTGAGCCAGTTTCTGCCTAACAGATTTCTGAATCATTCCTGATGGATGAGAACAGCTCCCCGACGACGAAGTCACTCGATGTACTCACTAGACAGCTCCAGTTAGCACCTCTGCTGTTATACCTTGACAGAAGTGTGGTCAGCTCAACTGCCTTGGTGAAAATACTGCGGAAATAGCGTTACTAATTACTGTTGAGTTGCAACCAGCATTCACTTCCATTTTGTATGTATAACTATTTTAAATTTTCCCTGTCAATGCCATAGCATCCTATGGCACTTGTACTGAATCTTCGAGATATGTTATAGCCCCTGGACTCACAGATGTGAACAATCTAGCCCACTTTGTCAGATACAAAAACAGTTCTGGGGCTCCTTTGCTCAAAGCAGCAATTCTAGAACACCCACCATGTCCTCCATGCTGTCTCCATAAAAACAGAACTCATCAATAGCCTCGAAAAGGCAGTTCTACATAATTTACGCTCCGCAATTTCCAGGTAAAGGAAATAAAACCAGGACGGGACTTCTGACCCAAGCTGAGACCATGAGATTCTCTCTCCAAAAAATTTGATATTGGGACCCAGAGACTGAGTCAGTCAATTATGGTCAGCAAGCAAAGCAACCTTGTTTAGAAGCAATGAGTCAGCAGACGAGCGAGTCTGCAAAAAAGAGAAAGCAGACTGCAGCTATCTCAAGACCCAGTGACTCAAATGGGGATGAGATATCCACTTCCAGGTTCATGTGGCAGTTGGGAGGCTTTAGTTACTAATGGGCTTTCAGAGTGAGGGCCTCAGTTTCTCTCAGGCTATTAGACTGAAGACCTCTGTTCTTCACACCATCTGGGTCTCTCTGTGTGGCTGCTCAAAACATGGCACGCTGATTTCCCCCAGCACAGGTGTTCTGAGAGAGAGAAAGAATGGACACATCCAAGATTGAAGTCACCATATTTTTTAATCTAACCTCAAAAGTGACACCTCATGACTTCCACCTTTATTTCTTTTCAATTACAGTTGACATACAATATTATGTTAGTGTCAGGTATACAACATAGTGATTAGACATTTATGTAACCAATGAAGCGATCACCCGCAATAAGTCTAGTACCCACCTAACACCATACATAGTTATTACAATATTACTGACTATATTCCCTATGCTATACTTTATTTTACATCCTTGGGACTGTTTTTATAACCGGCAATTTGTACATCTTAATCCCTTCCTCTTTTTCACCCATTCCCTACGCCCCCCACCCCAATCTGGCAACCATTCATTTGTTCTCTGTAGCTATGAGTTTGTTTCTGTTGTGCTTGTTAATTTATTTTGCTTTCTAGATTCCACATATAAGTGAAATCACATGGTATTTGTCTTTCTCAGTCTGACTCATTTCACTTAGAATAATACCTTCTAGGTCAATTCATGTTGTTGCCAGTGGCAAGATTTCATCCTTTTTATGGCTGAGTAATATTCCATTGTATATATGTACCAATTAAAAAATAGGCAGAAGACTTGAATAGACATTGCTCCTAAAAGGACATCGTACAGATGGCCAATAGATATGAAAAGATGCTCAATGTCACTAATCATCAAAGAAATGAAAATTAAAATCACAATGCGATATCACCTCACATCTGTCAGAATGGCCATCATCAATAAATCAACAAACAACAAGTGCTGGCAAGTATGTGGAGAAACGGAAACCCTTGTACACTGTTGGTGGGATTGCAAATTAGTGCAGTCAGTATGGAAAACAGTATGGAGGTTCCTCAAAAAATTAAAAATATAACTACCTCATGACCCAGCAATTCCACTCCTGAGTATTTATCCCAAGAAATCCAAAACACTAATTTGAAAAGATATATGCACCCTATGTTTACTGCAGCGCTATTCACAATAGCCAAGATATGGAAACTAAAATGCCCATCAAGTGACAATTGGATAAAGACGTTATGGTACATTTACACGATGGAGTATTATTTTGCCATAAAAAAAGAATGAAATCTTACCAATGAAATCTGAATGAAGTCAGACTGAGAAAGACAAATACTATGTGATCTCACTTATATGTAGAGTCTGAAGAACAGACTAAATGAGCAAAACAGAAATAGAAATAGATTCAGGGGTACAGAGAACCAACTGATGGTTGCTAGAAGGGAGATGGGTTGGGGAAATGGGTGAGAAAAGTGAAGAGACTGAGAAGTACAAATTAGTGTTTACAAAATAGCCATGGGGTGTGAAATATAGTATGGGAAATGTAGTCAATAATACTATAAAATCTATATGTAATGTCAGATGAGTACTAGACTGATCTGGGGGATCACTTCATAAATAATATAAATGCCTAACCACTATGCTATACACCTGAAACTAATACAAAATAATACTAAATATCCATTATAATTAAATAAATACATAGTCACAGGATGAAAAGTACAGCATAGGAAATATAGCCAATAGTATTGTAATATCTATGTCCAGTGTCAGATGGGTAGTAGGATTTTAGGCATTATCACTTTGTGAGAGGTATAAATATCTAATCACTATGTTGGGGTTTTTTTGTTTGTTTGTTTTTTCTCTGTGCATATGCATTGCCTCTTTTTTATTTATCTTTTTAAATAGTTTTAGAAATAGAAATAAAATTTGCAAAAATAATACAGAGAATTCCCGCGTACCCGTAGCCCACCCTAATGCCCTAATGCCCTTACATAATCATACTACAATTATCAGAGGCAGGAAATTAACATGGACACAATGTTATTAACTGAACTACAGATCTTATTTGATTTTCACACAATGTCCTTTTTCTGTTTCACGATGAATTCAGAATCATACATTGCATTTAGTTGTCAGAACTTCTTAGTCTGTTTCAAGCTGTGGCAAACTCTTGTCTCTCGTGACCTTGACACATTTGAAGGTCACTGATTAGTTATTTTGTAGATTGTTCATCAACTTGGGTTTGTCCAATGTTTTACCATTATATTGAGGTAATATACTTTTTTGCAAGAATAATACAGAATGGATATGTCCTTCTTCATGGATTAGGTCAGGGGTACATATATAATATCAATGTCTTATTACTGCTGGTGTTAACCTTGATCACTTGGTTAAGATGGTTTCTCCGTTGAAAGTTACTATTTTCCCTTGGTAAGTAATAAATATCTTGGGGGAGATACTTTGAGACTATGCAAATATCCTGTTTCTTCTCAAACTTTTACCCACTAATTTAATATCCACTGGTAGATGATATTTGCAACAATTATCACTGTGGTGTTTGCCTAAGCACTATGTTGTTTTGTACACATAAAACGAGAGAGAGAGAGAGAGAGATCACCTGATAAATTTTGTCCCATGAGGCCTGGCTATTTCTAACATTTGCAATCGATGAGATACTACCAACAGTTAAATGCACCTCCTCTTAAGCAACCTGGATTGAGTGTCTACCCTATACAAGCAAAGTATTCCTAAAATTGTATCCCATTTTCTTGCAGAGTTTGTACTCTTCTTTTTTTAGACTGAAAGCAAATATAATACAGCCGTCCACAGTCTAAACAAGACTCAGAGTGTGTGAAGTGACCTGCAGATATTATAAATCGGGCATGTTCTGTATTCTGCTGACCCTGTTAGCCAAAAGCTCTCTGCCAGCACATTAAGTACAGAACACTTACATTAGAAGCTACACTTTTAATTTCTGTGACATGTAATGAGACAGTCTCACTAACCGGAATATTTTATTAGGTCATAATGTGCTAAATGTGATCTAATCAAGAGCTGCCATTAGATAGCTTCCCAATGAACTTCAGATGTAAGATGATCACATACCAAATCATCTATGGAATCCCTCTAAAACTGTTAAAAAAAGATGGGCCAGCTCTGCAATATAAGCCATGATACCCTCATAACTAATAATCATAACGATGAAAATAACTAACATTTATTAAGGTTCTCTTATAACTCAAGGTGGTTATAACACCCATTATTTTAATAACACCCATTATTTTCTATCTATACACACACACCCTTTTTAGAATACTTAATTTTAGACTGAGAAAGAATACTTGCTAAGTGCTAATATCTAAAATATTAAGTTTAATCTTCACAACCCTAACAGGCAGCTACCATTATTATCCCCAGTTCAAAGCCAAGAAAACTGAAGTAACATTGAGTGACTAATCCAAGGTCAAATAGCTTGCTTCCTGATAGTCATACCCTTGGGTAATCCCTTCTCACATGATATCAGGGATAATCTGTGGGATCAATCCTTATAGCAAAAGTAATGGTGTGTGACTTCTGAGGCCAGGTTACAAAAACCCTTTCAGCTTCTACCTGCTGTCTTGGATAACTCACTGTGGGGGAAGCCAGATACGATACTCACACTGTGAGAACATGCAAAACGTCCTTACAAGGGCACCGCATGGCAAAGAACTGAGGCCTTAACTTTCCAGTGAGATATTTTGGAACTGAATCCTCCAGCTCTAGTCGATTCCTGAAGTGACAGCAGCTCAACCAGCATCTTGACTGTAACCTCATTGGAAACCCTGTGACAGAAGCACCCAAGTGAGCCACACCCAAATTCCTGACCCACAGAAACTGTAAGATAATAAATGTTATTGTTTTCACAAGCCACTAATTTCTGAAGTAGTTTGCTACACAACAGATAACTGATACAGCAGTAAAGCTGGGTGCCTCTGCCTCAGGGTCTCTCATAGCTTGTACACAGTACGTTGGCCAAGGCTGAGGTTTCATTTGAAGGGTTCACTGGGGAAGGATCTCCTTCTAAGCTCATTCATGCAGCTGTTGGCAGGATTGCTGGTTATTGGTCAGAGGCCTCCTTCAGTTTCTTGCCATATGAACACTTCCATGAAGCAGCTCACAATATGGCAGCCAGCTCTCTTCCCTTAGAGCAAGTGGGAGAGAAAAAAAGGAGTCTTCAATGGGGGAGCCATACATAGTCTTTTTGTAACCTATTCTCAGAAGTGATAGCACATCCCATATGCCATATTCCATTTCCTAAAAGTGAATAACTAAATACAGCCCACACTAAGGAGGGGAGATTACACAGGGCATGAATAGCAGGAAGTGGGGAGCATTGAGGGCCATGCCCCACACTGGGTAAATCACACTGGGATATGATTCCAGTGGTCTGAGTTGATGCTCCTCATCATTATACTTTACGCCTCCCTTGATCTAGTTGTGGATTCCATTCACAAAAATAGAAACCAAGCATCAGCCTTCCCCTGGAATCAAAGCACATGTCTCTAGGTTATTTGTGAAAGGATGGCTAGGCTGAAGACTGCCCCTGAGTCACCCCACATTACAGCTGCTTCTACTCCTCAATCATATTTCTACCTCAGGTCACTCTTCAATCAGCTGAACTCAGACTCAATCCCTTCCCTCTTCAAAGGACCGCCAACTCAGGACTTTATTAATAGACAGCTTAGCTGATAGCTCCAGGGTAACTGAAATTATTCACTGCCTCTCAGCCTAAAATTAAACATTAGCCAATGCTGTCTTGAAAATTATTCTAGCCCCCTAGGCACTGGCAACTTCTCACAGGTCACCTTTCCTGCTACTTTCGTCCTCCCTCTCCAGCGCCAGCACATCGAATGCCGGTTGCTCACTGCGCAAGTGTGCTTTGCTCAAAGGATGAGTAGGGGCTGAAATGCAGCTCCTATTCTCCCCTACAACTTGAGGCACATGTCCTGTGGTGGAGGCATGTCTGTCTGAAGTTGCACAAAGTGCCATATAGGCTAGTTGAATTTCTGTGCACCTTGCACACTGTTTTTCAGGCCCTCTTCTCTTACTTTTAAGCTATTCTGGAAACACCTATGACGAGAAAAAAAAAAATTATGAAAAGACTGTTACTGTGGAGAAGATTGGAAGTTAGGAAGATTCTAGAACCAAGTAATGGAGGCTGCATGGGAACTAAGGAGAGCAACTTTGCAGACAAAATATATATACCTGATGGGATGAAATACTACTGACCTGAGATTTTAAAAACTCTCCCACCTTCCTGAAATGTGTTTGCTCGTTGCTACCTAGCGACATACGTTTGGCCAGGAGCAGGGATGGATGTGACACTATACCCACTCCAAAATTTCTCACTTTATCATACAGAGCACTTTAGTTCTACTCCTCTCATTTCCTCAAATTCTTGTGCATATCCTGAGACCTATATATCCATAAACAAATAGCCCCATCACAAAGATTTTTGCTAACCCAAAAGCAGTATTCTTATGCTATTCCTATAAGAAGGAGCTGCTGTCAGTGGCTATTTAAATAACAATTTTTCCTCTCCATCAAATAAACTTAAAACTCTCTCTTGATGACTGATGTTCATCAAGGCAAGAGACTTTGGTTGAGCTTCTGGAACTTTCGCATACATCGTATCTTCAAAAACCCTACAGAGTTAAGATTATTTTCCTATTTTACTGATGAGGAATTACAGCGTAGGAAGGTTGAGTAACTTCTGCAAGGTAATAAAGTAAGATATAGGAAAAACAGAAATCACAGCCAGATCTCTGATCCGGGAGCTCTGCTTCCTTCCCTACATCATATTATCTCCACAAATAGTTTGTTCTTAGGTGGAGCATTAGCAATGAGCTATCAATATATATAGAAAATGTTTGAATTCCTTAGACCAGCATATAATAAGCCTGCTTTGGATCAGTGCCCTATTTTATGAGTGCGATATTGTGATTTATAGAAAAATGTATTATGTGGTCGTTCAGATGACCAGATATATATTTCTCATATTCATCCACATTTCCTGGCTAACACATCCAAAAACCCTTAGAATTTCCCAAGTGTTGAGAGTGAAAAAGGTGTCTTTTGTTATGTTAATAAGGTGTTTTTTGGAAAGCACCTAAGGATGAAGGCTCATTGCCAATGGAGCCAACCATGTGATTAAAGGGTTGGAACTTTCTGCAAGGCACACACCTCACCTCTGAGAGAGAGGTAGAGAGGGGCTGGATGTTGAATCAATTGCCATCATCCAATGATTTAATCAATCATGACTGTCATAAAGCCCCCATAAAAACCCAAAAAGACAGCGTTCAGAGAGCTTCCAGGTTGGTGAACATGTGAAGATTTGGGGAGAGGAGTGCGACTGGAGAGGGCATGGAAGCTCCAAGCCCCTTCCCACATACCTTGCCCTGTGCATCTCTTCCATCTGACTATCCCCGAGTTATATCCTTTCATAAAAAGCTGGTGATCAAGTAAGTAACATGTTTCTCTGAGTTCTGTGAGTCGCTTTAGCAAATTAATTGAACCTAAGGAGGGGATTACAGGAACCTCTGATTTATAACCACTTGGTTAGAAGTGCAGGATGACAATCTGGACTTGCGATTGGGATTCTGAGTTGGAGGTTGTTGTTGGAACTTCCGATCTGCAGCCAGTTGGTCAGAAGCACAGGAAAGAGCCTGGGTTTACCGCTGGCGTCTAAATGTGTGTGTTGGGCCTGGGGGTGAGAGGAATAAACCCTTAACCTATAGAATCTGAAGCTATTTCTGAGTAGACAGTGTCAGAATTGAGTTGAATTCTTGGACACCCTATTGGTGTCTGAGAATTGTTTGTTGGTGCAGGAAACCCCCTCCCACCTCACATTGGAATTGGGTCTGGGAAACCAATTTAATGAACTTCAATATAGACTGAAAGTTTAGCAGCATATTGTGCTCAGGAAGAAAATTTATAGGCATTCAAATTTTGTATGGCCTCAAAGAAACTCAAAAGAACCACACATTTAACACATCCAAACCCTGTCATGCTTTGCACCCTGTATGATAATTTACATGAAACAGAATGTTTAATTTGGAAGTTTCAGCTGAGGCACTGAGATAAGATCGATATCAGATACGAAAGTGATTTTTGAGGAAAAAATATGCATATTTTCAAGACATTATTCGAAAACCAGATCAAAGTCTGATTTGTACCCATAGAGAGAAATAAGATTCAAAAAAGTAGTGTTGGGGAGAGGAGTTGGTGAGAAAGATGACAACGCTATATTATGAACTCCAACCCAACAGATCGCTAAGAAGAAAGGTATGCGAGGTTTCTTCTGCACCTTCGCCTCAGGCCTAGAGGGAAGGTGCTTCAATAAGGCCACTTAGGAGGCATGTCTTCTAGCATCTTAGGGTGCAAAGGTGGACTATTTCCCTAGGAAAACTGGGGAGCAGCTTTGATGGCCAAGCAAAGGTGGGTGGTTGCTGCATATGAAAAGCAACTGTATTTGCAGTCAAACCGTATGTGAGGACTGAATGTAGACCAGACATGAGCCTCCCAGGAGTCAGCTGAAAGCCTGGAAGGGTCAGTGGGACTCCAACAGCAAGACACTATGCATAAGGGACAACTGGCACGCTTCATGGAGCTCAACCTGTGCAGTTACCTAGGACCCTAACCTCAAAAACGCCCCATACTTGATGTGATGTTGTGTATTCAAATTCTAAGAACTACTATCTTTGAACCAATGTTTTGTAAGTCCAGTGGGACAGTGTGTGTCTGTCATTCCTTGCTGCTCCATTTGCATATAGCATTTATGACCCATGAGCACAGAATTCCAGTGGATCCATGATGCATGAAGAGTTCAGTGAAACTCAAAGTGAGAGCAAGGTAAATATGCGCATGTTATGTGTATAACCAAGTAAGCAGAGGCTGCTGACAGGCCCCAGACACGCCTTACGTATGAATGAGAACTTGTTTCAAACACAAAAAGCAGGCAATGACATTCTAAGAAATACAAATGACCAAGGAACCCTCGTCATTTTCTTTCTTACTCATTTGACTTCTCTGAATTAACTCACCAATTACACTAAAATTATGGCAGAGGACAAAAGGGAAAGACAGGACAATTCACAGTTCCTTTTCCTTGCAGTCCTCCTTTACTTATTAGTAAGCCCAAGGCAGAGTGTTAGAATGTACGGGTATCAAGAAGTGGAGAAAAACAGTGGAGTTAGTTGTGTGCGGCATTTCCACTGCTCTGTATATGTGTGTTCCAGTGACAAAAATCCAAGCTATGTAATTTCAGGGATTTTACATACAACTTAAATGCTCTTATACTTGCTTGGCAAACTGGCACTGCACAATATAAAGATGAACGATAAGGTCATTCTAATTTTAATTTTTTTCTTGGAATGACGGTAAATAGCAAATAAACACATCATGACAAGAAGAGATTATAGAAGAAAGGAACAAGCTTTATATTTTAGGACTTTTAAAGACACTTTTTTCCTGCTTTTTGAACAATGGACCCTGAATTTCAGTTTGCACTGGGCCCTGAAAATTATGTAGCCAGTTCTGACTACATCCGCCACCTAAGTCTGTACTCTTCCTCCTTAGTCCCCTCTTCCCCAAGGCCTAACACTGGAAGGTCAAAGCACAGTTAGAAAGCTGAGAAAGGGGGAGAAATATTGATAGGGTGGGAGGACAACGTCCTCCCCATTCCAATACAGGAGACTTCTAGAGAAAAGGAGAAATTTAACATTAATGTTTTGATAATTGTTGGGAAATGGACATACAAATGTTTGACTTGAGACTGGTTTTGACCTAAAGTGACATTAGTGCAGTCTATTACCTAAATGTGAGCAAAAAAGTAATGGCACCAGCCCTCCATACAGGGGGAAGGAGAAATTATTCTACTAAGTAAATTTTGAAAGAGCATTAGAGAGCAAAAGTTTGTATTTTTATCATATCTCATGAGTCATGCTTGTTTAATACATCAGTTAAAAATGAAACCAAGTTTGAAGAGGTCTGATCAGAATTTTGTCTTCAAAAAACAGAAAGCTTTTCTTGGTTTAGAACATTTCAGCCACAAAAATTACATTGAAAATTATGACTCCATAGATGACTTTACCTCACAAATTACTCGTATGTTCCAGCTCATGTTACAATTCCTTTTGGGAGCACTAAAATGATTTTCAATTTTCTCACTCAATTTCTCCTATCTCTGCTGAAAATAAGAGATGACATTGTATGATAAGAGCAAGTCACTTTAAATTAGACAACTTGACTTTTGTCTTGCAGCTAATCAAACATAGATCAAATGTGGGGTTTTTCCCCAAATTAAAAACAAACTGTGGAAAACTCATAAAGAAGCACTTCTTATATTTTTAGAAATATAAGGGTTTATTTTTAAATTCCTCAATTTTTTAATCTTCCATCACACTGATAAGCTGTGAATTTTAACTTATCACTTTACCACATCTTCAAAGCAAGAAAAAAGCCAAGAAACTTTTTTCTGAAAGATAAAACACAATAAGGTCTCTGTTGCAATATGTATCTTTAAAATGTAGAACTGTAATTATTTCAAATAGTCTACCTATATTAGGCCTTATTAATCAACAGGTTCGGCTTTTGTGATTTTTTTTCAGTAAAATAAAATTTTATGCAGAATTTCCAAATTCATTTATCACAGTACAAAATGCTTTTACAATATTTTTGAGAGAATTAATCATTACAAGAAATTTTATATGAAAGAAAAATTCCCCCAAAAAAGTATAGGTTGCAAAGTTAAATCTTAGATTTAGAGAAAATAATGACTTTAACATTCTATGGACACTGGGTATGTGAAAGGATTTGCTGATGAAGTAAAAGTTCATGAACAAACAAATGTGAACTTTATTAAACATGTCTGCCACATGTTCTGTCCCTGAAATTATGCAAAAGCGGTAAAATAGCTAGAAATTCTGAGCCTCTCAAGAGGCTCTCAGAACTCTAAGGGACTGACAACAGTCCCTTAGAGTTTCTTAATTGGTTGTGTTTGTTTTGTTTTTTTCTAATTTTCCATCATCCCTACAGTACAGGGACTTTCTGAATGACATTTCATTGACTATTCAATGAGCGCCTCTTGTGGGCTAAACATTGTGCAAGATGCTAAGAAACACAAAAACTAGTGCTTTCAGACGCATATAGAGTTGACAGACATAATGCAGGACTCCCAATTAAATTTGAATTTCAGATAAATGAGTAATTTTTAGTAAAAGTAGGTCCCAAATATTTCATGGGATATATTTTTACTTTCCAAAACTAGCCACCGTAGATCAGTGGAACTGAGGGTTTTGTCCCTGCCCTACACAGAATCAGTACCTGGACATCTGATGCTACCAGCGAAACTTTGACATGCCCACACCTCTGCTGGTGGCCTCACTTAATCCCTCTTCTATGTGACCTATTTTTTTCTGAAGTTGATCTCTTCCTCTTTTTTTCTGAATTATATATTTCTCTGATGAAATATATCTTCAAGTAACTTCTATAAGTAATAATGTATGGGAGGAAAGACATCCTGAGCTCTTACATATGTTGATTGTTATGAATGTTTCCATGGGGCATATTGAGTCTAGGAACATTTTCCTTCCTTTCCATTTGACTTACTTCTTGGATGATTTCCAGGATTTCTGTCAGTAGACTCATTCCACTTCAGCAAAATGTAGTGACTTCTTCCAAATCAGTTTTCTCAACCAGAAGGGACATCAGATCAACAGGGGATCTAATTCAAAATACACAGCTCATCCCAAAGAGCTTATCAAACTTTCTCCAAAGGGATCCCAGACATTTGTGCCTAGAACAGTCTCCTCAAGGGATCAGGGTATTCTGTTCTCTATCTCACATTAAACCTCCAGCTCCCACACACTACACACACATAACTGCAAAGCACTGTTCTAGGTAGCTGGTTCCCCAACAGAAGTATTCATAACACACATCCCATATAGAATAGCACAGTGTGGTCATTAAAAACTCAGGCTCTGGAGTCAAGCTGGCTTTGAACTCAGGCTTTGTATGTGTGACCTTGGCCAGTTCACTCTCTCATGCTACTGTTAATAGTATTAGCTACAATTAACATTGGGTGTTTTCTACCCTGTTTCCCAGAAAATAAGCCCTAGCTGGACAATCCGCTCTACTGCATCTTTTGGAGCAAAAATTAATATAAGGCCCGGTCTTGTATTATATTACATAAGACCCAGTCTTATATTATAGTAAAATAAGATGGGATCTTGTATTAATTTTTGCTCCAAAAGACGCATTAGAGCTGATTGTCCGGCTAAGTCTTATTTTTGGGGAAACACGGTATGTCCTAAGCATAGTGTGGTAAACACTAAACAAATTAACTCACTTAATTCTACAACAAATCTATGAAGTGGGTGCTTTTATTATCCCAATTTTGCAGATTAGGAAGTTGAAGCTTAGAGAGAAGTAAGTAATATTAACTTGTTTAAAATTATACAGCCAAATAGTAATGGGGTTAGGATAACAATCAGGCTATCAAACTGTAAGGACCATGCACGTGGCCACTTCACTGTATTGACTTAGAAATACAGAGAGTAAAAAAGAAAAACCTACAAAGAAATACAGGAGTTCATGAATCTAAGATAAAAAGAAACCAAAATGAAAATCTATGAATTGGATTAGCCTGGCACTGTTCTAGGAACTAGAAAAGATACGAAAAATAGGAACGTGGATAATATTCAAAAGAAAGTAATGGGGTGGTTGCCCATAGAAACATTTTATAGCTACCAGCTTCTTCCCCACAACTAGCCTGTTAAATAAAGAATGGCAGGTGTCATTTTCATACTTGGCCATTTTAATAGATTTTTCCTGAAAGCACTGAATAGAAATCTCAGTACAACCATCGTTCAGCAGGTCTAGAAAACATCAAGTCCAAAACGGGAACAGGAAGACACAGGGCTCTGGGAGGGAGGTCTCCATGGGGAATGAAAAAAAGGGAGATTAACAAAACAGATGATATTTTGGAAAAGTTGGAGGGGAGATTGGGGCAAAAAATATATAGGTTAATTATGCAGACATACACAAAAAATTAGAACTTGATTTTGTATTGAACAATATTTACCCAATTATAATCATGTGAATACTACTTACGGCTCTCAACTTTTTGAATCAATCTACAGACCAATTATAGAAGACCTACTTTTGGTTACAAGACTGGGTGTAACTATTACTGTGGGTTCAGCTGTGAGAAAAACTAAGTAGTGTCTTAGTTTCTATCTGATGCTAATGCTCCTGATTAGGAATCACACTTTGAGAACCATGGATGTATTATTATAATTATGGTGTAACTTTTTGATTCTCTACTTGTGTGTGAGTTTATTAAAAGCAGAACCAATTGAAAAAAATAGTAGTGTCTTAAACATAACAGATGCTTATTGTCCTATCATATGAACAATCGATAAACAAGCAGTCTGAGGCTGGTATGGTGCCATCCATCACGAGACCCCCAGGCTCCTTACACCAACACAGGGCTTCCACTGCAGGACCCACTATGGCTGCTCAAGTACTAGACATAACATCCACATTACAGAGAGCAGGAAGGAGGAAGACATGGAGAAAAATGTGGCCTCTCTCAGTAGGAACATTTCCTGGAAATCATACTTGACACCTGCTTACATCCTATTGGCCAACCACATGGCGACACCTGACTAGTTTCCACAAGGAAACTGGGAAAGGCAGTTTCTATTTTGGGCTGTCATTTGTCTAGCTAAAGCATTCCATTACTAAAGTAGAGGGAGAACTGGATATTGGAATGATTATTGCTTTTGCCACTGTTATCATCCTTGACAATATAAAAAGATAATACAATTTAGAAGATGAAAGTAGAGAAGGGAGAGGAAGAGTATAAGTAATTATAAAATAAGAAGTTGAGAAATACTATTTATGTTTACAAAAAATTGAAAACGCAAGTAAAAAATTTAAAATACTGTAATGACATAGCTATTGGGCAAAGAAAAGGAATGAAGATGGATAATTAGTATAAGAAAGTTAAATCATAAGTCTCTTATGTTCTCTCTGGGAAAGAGGAAAGGATGGGAGAGTGGACTATAAGATAAAGAGAGACAGTGGGAGTCAACCTACTGAGAGAAAGGAGGCCATAAATTTAATATATAAAGAATTTAAAATTAAATAGAGAAATTTTGTTTTAAGTACTGTGTAGCAAATGTAGGTTTCTGAATTAAAGGCTTGTGTATTTATTCCACTTATGAACTCCCTTCTTCCCACCAAAAAAAAAAAAAAGTTTTTAATCTAGTCATGCTTCATATGCATAGAAAAAAGTGATAACAACATTAAGAAAAAGTGAAAACTGAAGTTAAATTACATATAGAAAAGATGCAGTACCTTTTACATACAAATTCCTTAAAAATGCCAAAAAGTCTCTTTTAGAATCTCCTCAAACATATCCAACCACTCCTTCATCTTCACCAAACCTGTTTTTTCATAGGCACTACCATTTGGAAAAAAAGTTTAAAGCATTTTCATTTCTTTACACAGCTGCTTCATTATTAATATTGAAATTTTCAAAAATAATATTTTCTAAGTTCTGTTAACATATTCTAGGTTTACATACATTGTAAGAGCCTTTAAAAATGCTTTTTTGTATTTTATTTAATACGTTTGGGAATTTTAACTGCATTGTATGTTAAATAGGCTTGGGAATATATCATTTACAATATAGTTTTTCAGTAAGAAAATATTCTCTGAGTGCCAAATAATTAATCTGTGAGTTATTTTGAAAATGACCTATGGAATTTTAGGTTACAAAAACCCCTGAAAAGTCTGAACTGATAAATAAGATGACTACTAACCCCAGACATGACTCTTTTATTGTATTACTTTGTGCTGTCTAAGAAAAATAACACACATTTCTGGAGCAATGCCACCTTTAAAATCCAGCAGTTTTGTGTAACATCAGCAGAATGGAGCCTAATGTCAGCTATGTTTTACTGGACTGGTCATATCTCAAGAAGGGAAGATGTCAGATTGCCAAGGAAGGTATTATATGCCAAGCAATTCAGTATCAAGCACTGAATCCTATCATTCAACAGCATGAAACAAGATTCAGTGGGTGATATACACTACAATCATGGGAAGTGGTGATAAAAAGAAGTTATCAATCTTATTGGCCATTCAACAAAGTTTACTATTTATAAATGATTAGCCTTCAGTGAAAGTGATTTAGTAAATAGCTCCTGTCCATCCAACAGAACCCCAAACTTTAAGCACAAATATTGAAATATGTGAAAATGGACAAATACTCTGTGTAATATTGAGTCTTACCAAAAAAATGCTTAGAAGATGTTTGTTTCCCAATTAAAATTAGCCTTGTGTTACAGATGCCTAAGAATGAGGAATTTTAGGAAGCCCAGATTACAGCAACAGAGTTTGAGATGACTCTCTTTACTAAGGATTACATTTCTTGGTTCATGTGAAGGATCAAATTTCTCTACTAAGAACAGACATTCAAATTTGTTTACTCAGTAAAAGGATTTTAACCACACAAAAAGGGACTAAGGAGAATTTCCACAAACAGCATGTCTCATAAACAAGAACTTTGTTGTCTGTGGTTTCTTTTCATTCTATGTTACTTTGTTGTGCTTTAACTGATAGGAAGAAATCTGCCCTTCAGAACATCAAGACTTTTTCAGAATTGCTTACTTCAGAAGACTTCATGCCATCCCATTATCATTAGGACAAAATATTTTTTAAAAGAGTGATTTTTTTTCTGTACAATTCTCTGAATTGTGGCTGTTTTCCTGTGGCATATGTATCTAGTTTAGCTGAAATGGTTCTGACTACATAAAGGAAAATTGCTCATGGAACAAACATGCTCCTTGAAGAGTATACATATTTATTCCATCCCATTCTGGCTTTTTTCTTATACTTTAATTCTACTTTGCAGTTTACAAATCATACGTAATTTCTCAGTAAGCACAACATCATGCTTTATAGCGTTTCTTCTACCAGGGACACAAGACTGTCTTAGGTTTTTAAAGGGAATTTCATTTCTTCCTTTCAAGATAACATGTTTTTGATATTTGGATTAGGGTTGGTTAATAATCCCCCTGGTTTAAATGAAAGAGTCCACCTCCAAAAAGCCTCTTCCTCAACTTGCTCTCTTTAATTTCAAAGTTGTTCATGTCTCCTTCCTCTGTCTCCCAAATTTAACCAGCCTTCTCAGTGAGTTGATCTGAAATACATTTTCAATAAGATCCATTATGCAGATGACTCCCCTGTCTACACCACCAGCCACATTTCTCCTGAGTCCTAGAATCATAAAACTGGGCTGCCTCCTTGGATGTCCCAAAGACTCATCACTATACTTAACTTTTTGTCCTACACATTTTATTACCCCTCTGTGAGTTTTGCCTCAGTAAACAACACCTCTGTTACCTGAACTAGAAACAAGAATTATCCTAAATTTTTCCTTTTCTCTCATTCCCCAAGCATCCAATCAATACAATAAATCTTGTGAATTTGTTATATCAGAAAGTTCCCAGCAGAGCCCAGCAGAATATGCCATGAGGAGCTATAGACCTCCTCAGTTCCGTTCCCATGTTGTCATCCTTGTACACATGGGAATCTATTTTCTTAAGTGTCAGGGATTTTTTTTTTTTTTTTTTTTTTTTTTTTTTGCTGAAGGAAAGAGAAAGGAGATCAGCCTGCAGGATTCAGGAGAGACAACAAAGTAGTATGGAAATGGAGAGCAGTATAGTAATTATTTCCCAACTAGTTCAAAGAGATTGGTCTGACCTTCTGTAGAGAATGGGATACAGACAAAAGCCAAAAGACTTTTTTAATGAGGGCAGTTATAAGGCTTTCCATAGTTCTGAGCCCCATCACATCACCCTGGGACACTTGCATTCGCCTCTTACCTGGCCTTCCTATACCTTGTGACACCCCTTCAATTGACCCTCTACAGAGCTACCAGAGTAGTCTTTCCAAAGCATTAACTTAATGATTTCACTTCCCTGTTAATGAGACATCAAAAGCTACTCATAACTTTAAAGTGATATGTCCAATTTGTTATCCTGTTCTCCTCCATCAGTCCCATGTTCTGGTTACATCAAACCACTAGTAGTTACCTGAATATATCCTATTGTTTCATGCCACCAATATTTCACATATGCCGTCCTCTCTTTCTGGGTTGTGAAGAAACACAACCAATATGCTAATATTTATTTCAAATTACTCAGGCATTGCCCTAATAGGAAATCTCTTTTTGGCTCCTAGAATGATTTGTATACCCATTGTGTGTGTTCCCAAAGCACTCTGCATTTACCTCTACCACACTCATCCACTGTTGTAAGGTTTTTGAGGAAGTATTAGTCATTTTTCTTTTATTTCTGTACTGCCTGGCACAAAATAGATATATAATAAGCTGTTCCGTATAAACAATATAACATTGGTTTCACAGAAACATATTTTCCTAGTTCCAAACAAATTGGTACACAAATATATTTTGTGAACTCAATCTGTTTGCAAGTTTTATAGGCTCTGTTCTGGGAAATTGAAAGTCACTTCATACACCACACATGAATAATCAATTGTCAAACAAAATACAATCAAATACACTAACTCCAAAGCTGCATTAAATATAATTTCACTTTTATTAATTTAACACCTTCTTCATATCTTGGAATGCCTCATAGGAATAATTGTGAACATCATTTTGCATTGTAGATAAAAGATGATTACATAATGATAAAGAATTTTAGCCTTGATACCGAGACATTTGGCATTAAAATTTATTATTTTTTCCAAAATTAATTCTGAGTTGCATGTCCTGCATTTTACAAGGAACGACATTAGTCATCGTTGCTACCAAAGCAAACCTTCTAAGATTTTTTAAACAGAAGGTATGGAGAGATCCCAGACTCCAACCCACACTCTGCTGGAACTGCAATGAAAGACCTTTCTTTTTTCAAATCATAATTTAGCTAAATATATCCAATATCAGAGATAGCTGTGCTGTAAAATACATAGAAATTTTATAAAATATCCTGCAGAGCTAAGTCCTCCAAAGAGGCACCACATATCCACTTGTCGAAGATCATTTGTGCAACTTGCTATGGGGCAATTCTTTAGACAAAGTTAATATGCGGGTCTATAAAACAAAAATACTACTTTGTCTATCTTGCTAAGTACTTTCTATTTGCAGAAATACTAGGCACATCTTTTTCCATATAAACATAAAAGGGTTCCTCTGGAACATTGTGCTAGAAACACAACAACCAGTAATAAATATTATAATTACAGAAAAACCCTTTATTTGAACGAATCATGTATTCCCCATGCACAATTAGCTGACTGTCCATATTATAATTTGAAATGCCTTTCACATTAAGGCATGTGTTGTTATTATTTTATGTATGAAAACAAAGCTATTGAGATGCTAGCAGTGTGACTTGCATTCTGAGCTGTTTTTCCAAACAAGAATAATAGGTTTTCTCTAAGCACTCATGTTTTGATGAGTGGCAAGTGTGTGTGAGATGGCCACCTGGAATTCTAGCATTCTCTATATAGTCCCATGATGGAGGTTTATTCTGCATAATATAACAGGCATTCGAGAGGATGGAATTAATGACATTGACTTCAGACTCATGAGTGTAGACTTCAACGAACCAAAGTAGTTAAACTTAAAGATACACTAACCATAACTCAACAAAATACGCATTCAGAAGTAAAACTGGATGAATGCTTCCAATGACATCAATATCATGATCACGGCTGTTCTCACTTAAAAATTAAATTCCATAGCTCTAGTCATTGGTGAATACTGACAGCTTCAAAAGAGCTAAACAACAACAACAAAAACATTAAATTAGCACTTACTTCAATGTGAACTATTAGTCCTTTGACACATAAGAAATTGTGGATAAGCTGGTATTTGTTACCAGCTAACATTATGTCCTCCCTTTTTAGACTATTTTTTCCAGGTGATACGCCTATTTTGCACACCCCACAATTTTTTTATTAGCACTTCTCCATGAAATGGACCTTTTTATTTTTAGCTTCAAATTAAATTCCCTTTGATGTATATTTCAAGGTTCCCCTTTAACTGGCTCAGCGTTATAGACCTCACTAAATCCTTATTCAAATGGCAGGCACGACACTGTTCTCTTCTCTAATCACAGCAGCATCCCCTAACAGAAGCTATTCCAAGGCTCTTGGGGATAAAAAAATCATGTTTAATCTATGAGGAGAAATTTAAGGCGGCAGGATTTTATTTCTCTAATGTATATACATGTGTATAAGATACAAGAAACACAAAGTGCTGGTTGAAGCTTTTATGTTTTGTTTTGTTATAAAAGCAATATGTAGGATCTATGTACTGAATTAGAATTATTCTGGCTTAATTTGATTATTGTGGGACTTGGAATGCAACGTCTAAGGAACGTGTACAAAATGAAGTTCAAATGAAGGACTCAGATCTGAAACCAAGACAAATTGGGAGATAATGAAATAGCCAAACTGACAAGATTACTCCAGCCTTTGTTTTTTGTATCAATAGAATGACATTTATTTACTTAACTTGCCATTTTCAAACAAAACATTATGGGAGAAAATTAAAGAGCTGTAAACCTCTACAGAAGGGATTGTCACTCAGACAAGAGGAAATAATAGCACTGAAGCCTGAGTTTGGATACTTTTCTAAACTTATATTTTCATGTATAGTTGACAATAAAAGCTCACTATTTTATGATATATACCCCAAAAAGTTTTTAAAAATTCTTTTCATGTTATATCTTTTTACCAGTTGAAAAATCAGTATTTCCATTACAGGGTCAGCATCTACTCAAGCACATATCTAATGGATCAAAATTTACTCTTTGATTAAACATCATAAACTGAGCACCTAACTACAGGTCAGCTTCTACTCAAGCTCATATCTAATGGATCAAAATTTACTCTTTGATTAAACATCATAAACTGAGAACCCAACTATCTCAAGGGCTGGCAATAGATGTCCTAGGGACAATGAGTATGTATAAGACAGCAGTTTCTGACTTCTGTTCAGTGCCTATGAATAAGATAACGGTCACTAATTTAGTTTAGAGCTTCATTGGGTGAACCGGACAAATTGCACAGTATAAGTCACGGTAGAAATATAGGACCTAAAATGGACATTCACTGTTGACAATTAAGTTTGCGAACTCATCCTAGAAAAAGTGCTATATACCTCATTGTTGAATATCGCTATGGTCACCTTCAAAGTATGCCCCTTGGGAAGCTATGCAGTGGCGCTAGTGCCTAGTCCAACCTTCAAAGCAATTTTGGAACTCTTTTTCTGGAATTTCCATCAGAGCTGTCATCGTATTACGCTTGATGTCCTAAATGTCATCAAAATGTCTTCCTTTCAGTATTTACTGTATCTTCAGGTAAAGAAAGAGGTCATCGGGGGCCAGATCAGGTGAGTAGGGAGGATTTCTAATAGTTATTTGTTTACTGTCTAAAACCTCCCTCACAGACAGTGCCATGTGAGCTGGTGCATTGTCGTGATGCAAGAGTCATGAATTGTTGGCGAGAAGTTCAGGTTGTCTAACTTTTTCATACAGCCTTTTCAGCACTTCCAAATACTAAATTTGATTAACTGTTTGTGCAGTTCATACAAATTCATAATGAATAATACCTCTGATATCAAAAAAGGTTAACAGCATCACTGCAACAAGTTTGTGAACTTAATTGTCAGGCCTCGTGTAAAATGCTACAAGAGTTAAAGTTGGGAGAAATCCCAGCTGATCAGGGAAGTTTTATATTTTCCTGAAGCAGAGAGTAATTGAAAAGCATCTTAAAGGTTGACTATGAATTGTAAAGGCAGACATGAGGAATCTAAGATACAAAAGAGATGAAAACAAAAACATTGAAATTGCACAAGGTACAAAGAGGATAGTAAGTAACTGTCTAGTTTGGTTGAACTGTAGAGTTCAAAAGAAACGGAATAGCAAATTAAGTTGGAAAGAGATAGAGCAAGATAATTACATGAGAGACAAAAGAATTTGTACTTTATTCTAAAAGTATAGAATTTTATAGTTGAAAGGAACTGTAGAACCATCTAGAATAGCCTGCTGGCTTTTTAGTTGGAAAAACTGAGGCCCAGACAAATAACATGAATTTTCCAAGACTATATCATTAGTTAGTGGCAAAGTCAAGATAACAATTAAAGTCTCCAGATCCCCGATCCTCCTATTTCTCTGCTTCTGAGCAGAGGAGAGACACAGTCAGAAACGTGTTATGCAAACATCACCCTGGCAGCATCTAAAGAATAGATTGAAATGATAAAGAAAAGAGATTCTATTTAGCAGACGAAATAGACAAGTGTAGGTGGGAGATAATGAGAACCTGAGCTAAGGTGAGAGTAATGAGAATAGAAAGGAACAGACAGATTTGAGTAGCATTTCTAAAGCCACAAGTTCTGTGGGATGTTAAATTATGTGAGCGGAAAAATGGTTCTTGTTCATTTAATTTTGGAAATGCTGGGTTAAACCACAATAAACAAATGTTTTCACTATAGGATTTCTAAGAGCCTTTACTATCCTAATGTGGATTAAGAATCTCCCAGAGGTAGACAGAGACAACAACATTGGCCAAAGTGCTTTAAGTAGAAAACTGTTTTTTAAGGGAACAACTATTAAAGTGAGTTTTTGTAGAAAAACCAGTTGTAAAACACCAAGTCAAAGACATAATAAATATGAAGACTTTTGTGAGTGATTGTACCAATATGGATAAAGAGAAGGAAAAAAAAGTCAAAATTGACTCTTCAGATTCACAAGTCTAAGTGTAGAAAAGAGTTGATTTAACACTTTTATCATGGACTATAAATCAGTCATATATCCCATCAGTATCAATAACAAGAATCTAGTCAGTGTCCTACCCAAAATCTCTTCTTATTATGCCATTTCAACCAGTTGGCAGGTTTCTCTCAAAATATAGCTGTTTCCTAAATGGGTAAGATTTAATATTAAGTATACAAGTGTTTAAGACAGTTAAAACTTTAGTATTAATTTTATACATTGGTATTTTATATACATGTATCATTTAAGAATATTTGGCCTATTCCAATAAGACTTCAGACTTATAATTCTAATTTTAAATGTATAATTAATTGATTTATTTTATTTTTTCATTATTGACATATGATTGAAAAATAAAAATTGTATACATTTAGGTAGTACAACATGATTTTTTAAGGTGTACTTGAGTATTTGATATAGACTGGTAATTTTAGTTGGCATCTTACCATGAAGAGAAATTAAAATTCACTATATTAATAAGTTTGAGTTTTTATAGCCATAATAGTTAAGAGTCTGAAAGATTTTGCTTATAAAAATTGATTATTTTAGTGTTTATGAGACAAACCAAATATATTAAATTTATAAATACAGGTTGAAATGTTTGAGTGTAATTAACTAAGTTTGTAACTGTTTCCAAATGTTAATCAAAGGTCCCTTGAAAAGTGATAGCTAAAATCTGCTGAACCTATAAACAGAATAAGATTTGTAAAGTGAACCTGAGAGATAAAAGAACTATTGTTTCATTTGTTATTGTTGTTGTAGTTGAGCTTATTTCATGTATAACTTTAATAAATTGAGTAATAATTTTAAATATCAAAATTCTAAGTCTGAATAGTTTTGTCTGCAAAGAAAAGCTTCCCCTGGAGACAGTAAAACGTCACATACAACCAAATCTCAAAGAAGTCACTGGTTGAGAGAGCAGGCGGTCACAGTGGTGGGAGTAGAGGACAGAATTTCTGGTGGTGAAATATGAAGGCAAAATCATGGACTATTGAATTAGTTTCCTGTTGTTGCTGTAACAAATTACCACAAATTGAATGGCTTCAAAGAACACAAATTTATTCTTTTACAGCTCTAGAGGTCAGAGGTCTGATATATATCTTACTAGGCTAAAATCAAGGACTCAAGAGAGCTGCTTTTCTTCTGGAGACTACAGGGAAGAATCTATTTTCTTGCCTTTTCCACCGTCTAGAGGCCATCTTTATGCCTTAGCTCATGGCCCCTTTATCCGTTTTCAAAACCAGCAGTGTAACATCTTCAAATCTTTAAGTCTTTCTGCCTCTCCCTTTCATCTTTTAAGAGTCCTTGTGATTACATTGAGCCCATCCAGGTAATCCAGGATTTCCCCATCTCAAAATCTTTAATTCAATCATATACTAGGTCTGACAATTAGGTTCCCAAACTTGCCAAAACGATGTCGCTAACCATTTTTGATATTCATTATGAATTTGTGCCAACTGCACAAATAGTTAACCAAGTTTACTATTTGGAAGTGCTGAAATGGCTGCATGAAAAAGTTAGACAAAAACAACCTGAAGTTTTTGCTAACAATTCATGGCTCTTACATCATGACAATGCACCAGCTCACACAGCACCGTCTGTGAGGGAGTTTTTAGCCAGTAAACAAATAACTAGATTGGAACATCCTCCCTACTCACCTGATCTGGTGCCCAATGACTTCCTTCTTTACCTGAAGATAAAGGAAATACTGAAAGGAAGACATTTTGATGACACTCAGGACATCAACAGTAATATGATGACAGCTCTGATTGCCGTTCCAGAAAAAGAGTTCCAAAATCGCTTTGAAGGGTGGACTAGACATTGGCATCAGTGCATAGCTTCCCAAGGGGAGTACTTCTAAGGTGACCATAGTGATATTCAGCAATGAGGTATGCAGCACTTCATAGGATGAGTTCGTGAACTTAATTGTCAGACCTCGTATATACAGTCCCTTTTGCCATGTGAGGTAACATATTCACAGATTCCAGGGATTAGGATGTGGACATCTTTGAGGAGGTCATTGTTCCATTCACCACGATTATTATTCAAAACACTTAACAAAGAAGGGAAAAAAGATAGTCTATGATGATGCTTTGAATGATAAAATGTGTAATGGAAAGTTTTGTTTTGTTTTGTTTGGTAGGCAAAGAGAAAGGACTTAATTAAGAAGGAGGAAAAAGATTAAGAAAGAAAATGTTGACCGAGTACGTCCTATAGAGCCCAAATGGAGAGCCACCCTTGGAACAGACGGAGACCCCTTGGGCCAGAAGCAGAAAATAAGGTGAATAAAAATGCCAGTAGATTTGGGTGGAGTAGAGGGAGGTTGGGGGAACTTTATCGCAATGTTTTAACTCTTTTCAGTGGAAGTGAGCTCACCTATAGAGGGTAAAGAAATTTAAAGTTTCAATTAATGTCCCTCCACCTAATCCTTTTCAAGCTTCCACCAATTTCGCCAAATCACTAAATCACTAGTATTGTGACTTCTACATAAATTCTTCCGGTCCCATCCCATGCTGTTTTTACTGGACTTTCATATATATTTACCTATATGTGCAGCAGTATAGTGTTTACAAGGCTCTGGGTTCAAACTGCCTAGATTTCCATCCTCATTCCACCACTTTATAGCCTATCTTGAATTGCATTTCGAGAACATGGGTTGTATCTTGAATTGCACCTTAATTGTCTCTGTGCCTCAGCACCCCATCTATAATAAAACTGAGATAATAACAGCACATATATCATAGGACTCTTGTGAAGATTAAAGGTTTTAGTAAATGTAAAGTGCTTATTTCAGTGCCTGGCACAGAGGGGAAGGACTATAGTAAATATTACTTCTCATTATTATTGTGAATTTTTCATGGATTAATACATTGAGATCAATATTGGTATTTATAGCTTTATTTGTAAAGTTCAAATTTGAGACGATGTATTCATGTTTCTTTATAATCTTTAAAAATCTATATATAGATGGCTGCAATATGGTAAACTAAATATCTTGACCAGCACAGAACTGAAAACAAATAAAATACTGGACAAAAAATTTTTAAATCTTATTAAATGCATCTATAAACTAGCAAGAAAGTAAGGAATACTCAAGTAAAAATTTTAGTGATGCTGAAACCTGGAGGGGAAAGAACACTGAGACTGATCTTAGCCTTGAGTCCATTTGCGAAACCAGGTGAACCTGAGTTTTCATTTTCACAACCTTGAGGTACTGAGAAATAAGACCTGTCTAAGATGAGACACGGGACAGGAGACCCCATGCTAATAAAGCTGGAACTTCAAACGACAATGCTCCAATCTAAGGATAAATTAATACTAATCCCTAATCTCCTCTGAGACCTGCAAAGAAAACTGCCTAAAATATATTAGTAAACACAGCTGTCGTTTCTGCAGATTTGCAGCAGAATTCATACTACCTGAATAGAGCAGAAAGTCTCAGTCCCATATTCTTAAATTTTCAACAACTCTACGTACATACATGCACATTATATTTAACAGATATAGTATTAGGAATAATGATATATGAGTATTTTAAGGATTTGGTCAAATGAAAGTTTTCCAACTGAGGTTGACTGGTAAGATCTTTTCTGTGGTTTGAAAATTACATTTTTTGGTTGTATTGTCTTATTTGATGACATCACTTTCCTAACCATGACCCCAGCTGTCTAATTACCTGTGGCCTTATTATCTCAAGTTTTCATGCACCTGGCAAATATCCATATATTGTCAATTGAGGCCCCATCATATGACCATGCAACAAGGATGTTGAATAAGATAAACATAGTTCCTCTTCTTTTTAAAATGTGAGCTAAATACCATTTCTATCTCTCTTCCCCCTCTTTAGGAAAGTGTCAGAAACAATAATTTAAGATGAACAGTTGAGATGACTAGCAGAGTGGTCTCAAAAAAGCAAACTTCTGTCTATGCCACATGGAAGGTTCATCTGAAATAATCAGTATGTAAGATTCACCTGGCCAACTTGAGAAGCCCAAGAATCAGGACCACAGAGATTGCATTCTGGGATCATGAGCATGAGGTTGGATGCCTCACCTTGCTGAAAAGAAACTAAATATTTCACCCTGATTTTGTTGCTGCTTGACTTATTTCTCAAGACCTAAGTCCACATTGTCATCTGCAGCTTCCAAAGACACAATGGAGAGTGCATCCTAAGGAGAAGGTAAATTCAAAGTGTTAGCTTCTTCAGGAGTGTGAGATTCCTGGCCAGCTCTGCCTGCTCTGCCATGATTCTGTAGAATCCAACGTCTCTAAGGGATTGCACGTTAGACTCAATGGGAGGCAATCTGGATGGCATGACTCTTTCCAGGCTCATGATTCCATGAGCCACCATGGTATGCACAGCATAGAGACCCTTCACCATGGGATATACCCACCCATCACGAAAGGTTTCTGACTCATAGAAAAAACTGCTTGCAGATATTGGAAAGAAAAAAGAAGAAATAAAGATGAGAAAGTTGCAGTTTGAAGAAGAAACTAGTAAACAGAATCAGTCAAACAGAACTATTGGTACACCTTCTAGACTATGGCAAAAGCCCCAAAAGTCAAACACCTTCCAAGATATTGGCCCTCTATGATGGTTAAGTTTATGTGTTAATTTTATTAAGCTATGTTGCCTAGTTGTTTGGTCAACACCAGGTGCTGTGAACGTCCTTTTAGATGTGATTAACATTTAAATCAGTAGGATTTGGGGGGGTCATCTAAGATGGCAGAGTAGATAAATACTGTGCTTGCCTCCTCCTTTGACCACATTAAAATTATAACTAAATTATAGAACAATCAACCTGGAGGACCATCTGAAGTCTGACTGAACAGAAGCTTTATAACTAAGGATATAAAAAAGAAGCCACGTCAAGACTGGTAGGAGGGGCAGAGATGCAAAACGGGCTGCCCCCAAACCTCCGTGTGAAGGCTGAGAATCTGGATGAATATCTCGGCCGTGGAGGTTCCGCCTGGAGGAGCAAGTTACCCAGCGCAAAACCAAGCCCCCCAGCCCAGAGTACTGGTGCCAAGAAAAAGACTTCCCCACAATATCTGTTTGTAAAAAGCAGTGGGAATTCCAACATCTGGGTGGGATGGAAAGCTGAGGGAAACTAAGACATCCTCTTAAATGGTCCACGCACAGACTCACTCATTTGCAGGCACTCACCCTGGGCTCCAGTAGAGGGATGTAACTCAGGGGACATTGGAGGCATATGGCAGGGACAGAGAACAGTTGCCATTTTCCCTGTGTGGAGTCCTCCTCCCAGGCAGCCAGCAGGTGGGTGCCATGTTTCCTGTGTTTAGCCCACCCCCAACAGGCCAAATCTGAATCTGGTTGATCTGGTGAGCTCCACTGGGACCCCATCCCATGAAACTTCCCTGTCACTGGAGGCACTTTCTCCCATTCAACCAGCCCTGTCCACATTGCACTCTGCGAGCCCCAGGCAGGCAGCGACTGGCCTCAGTATGCTCTGAGACTTGTGCTGAGTAGCTGCAGGCTCTAACTGGCACCAAACCATTAACTCTTCCTGCTCTAGTAATTCCCTGAGACCCTGGCTCAACCAACTGATGTACAACATGAAGCTTTATCAATGGCTGTACCTTAAGAGAGCCAGCAGGTGGCAGCAGACCTTGGGGTATCCTGGCTTTTTGCAGAGCTACCCCAGGCCCAGTACTGGTGGCAACTGTCCTTGGTTTGTAGCATAGCCTCTCCCATATGACTCAAACTTTAGCACAGGCAGTAGACATCTGTGGATCACCTTATAGGAGCTAAAGCTCCTACCAGGTAGTCCCCAGCCAATCACAGGCAGTAGGTGACCTGGGCCTGCACTGGAGCCCCTCTCAAGAAGGCCCAGAACATATTTGGAGGTTGGCTTCACACCACATCAGAACACTGTCCAATTAACCCTACAAGCAGCACACATAAAGGGCAGTCTCAACAGGCACCAGAGCCCACAGGAGAAAATCCAACTCAGTAGGATAAGCCCCACACACAGCAGCCCGTAAGCTGTGGACGTGGCCAAACCCCATAGTCAGTCAGCCTGAGGATGGTGAATCCCACCCACTGATATGACAATAGCAATCAAGACTCAAGAGAGCAAACACAACCCACACAAGGGACACTCCTGGAGCACCCAGTACAGGTGACCAGGGAGACTGTACCAGGACCCCACAGAGTACCTACAACATAAGGCCACCCAGCCAAGACTGGAAGACATAGCAGCCCTACCTAATACATAAAAACAAACACAGAGAGGCAGCCAAAATGAGGAAACAAAGAAATGCGCACCAATTGAAAGAACAGGAGAAAACTCCAGAAAAAGAACTGAACAAATGGAGGCAAGGAACCTACCAAAGACAGAGTTCAAAACAATGGTTATAAGGATGCTCAAGGAACTTAGTGAGAAATAAATAAATAAACAAACAAATAAATAAATAAACTAGTAGGCTTTGAGTAGATTATTCTTCCTAATATTGGTGGGCGTCATCCAATCAGTCAAAGGCCTTAAGAACAAAGACTGGGATCCCCTAAAGAAGAAGACATTTTCCTCAAGACCACAATATAGAAACCCTGCCTGAGTTTTCAGTTAGTTGCATGTGGAATAGGACTCAAGATTGTAGCATCAACTTTTACCTGAGTATCCAGACTGCTGATCTGCCCTGCACATTTCCAACTTGACAATCCCCACATTCACTTGAGTGAGTTCCTTAAAAGAGCTCTGTCTCTTCTCTCTGTCTCTCAAATAACATTTTAATTTTATTTTTGGATAATTGGGTAACTTACCCAAGGGAACCTTAACAAAGCATATATGGTTTTCATTTTATTCTTTAGCTAAAGCTGTAAAAGAATCTATATATAGGAAACACTGTCATTCTTGTAGTTTTGATATTTAGAGTGGATTTTAAATTACACGTTTCTTTGAGAGTTCAAAGATTAAGATTATTTTGATAACATTATTTACAGACTGAAAAGATGTGTTTTTTCACAATTCCATATAAAGGAGGAAACTACTGCAGCAAAAAAAAAAAAAAAAAAAAAAAAAAATACTAGAAATAATTTCATCAGTGTTGCCAATTTGGAGAAGGAAACAAGAAATTTAAGCCAAAAGCTTAAAGCGGTCTGGGATTGTTAGTGCAAGAAGATATATAAACCAAAGAATTCTTAGTACTCAAAGAAAAATGAGCAATTCACATTCAAATATCACTCAACATAAAGAAAACAAGGCCATAGACACAGGCAATAGTTTAGTGGTTACCAGAGGGTAAGGGGGCTGGAGGGTGGGAGATGAGGGTAAGGGGGATCAAATATATGGTGATTGAAGGAGAACTGACTCTGGGTGGTGAACACACAGTGGGACTTATAGATGATATAATACAGAATTGTACACCTGAAATCTATGTAACTTTACTAACAATTGTCACCCCAATAATTTTTTTAAAAAAAAAGAAAACAAGGCATGAACACTGAGAATCAGAAGACTAATATTTCACATATTGAAACCAAAAGACAATATAAAATAATGAGTATTAATGTATTATATTTAAAGAATATACAAGCTTGAAAATATGAGCAAGGAACAAGATACTAGAATGAATAACCAAGATATTTTTACAGAACCAAATAAAATGTCTAGATGTGAAAAAAATAATTGAAATTAAAAACTCAGTGAGTGGGTTTAACAACATAAAAGACAGAAGCCAAAGAGATAACAAGTAAACTTTAAAACAGCCCTGAAAAAAATCATTACAATAAAGCCAGGAAAGACACAAGATAGATGCATAAAAGAAAGATTTAGAGACCTGGAAAATAGAGTGAGGTTTAACAAAAGTCTAATAAGAGAGAGAATAGGACAGTGTCCGTTTTTGAAAAGGTAATGGCTGAGAAATAATAAAATACATGAATTGAGAAATTTAAGAAGTCCAATGATCCCAAAAGAATGAATAAAAGGAGAGCTGCACTTAGACACATTATGGTGAAACTCCAGAACACCAAAACATTTCCATGAGGGCAGTCTGCATAAGTTCACTCTTGGATTCCTAATACTGGGCACTCAATATGTATTTGATGAATGAACAATAGAAGATTACAGTCAATGGGAAGGTCATTGTTTGAAATCATGATGATGGGATAGATGTGAATAATGGTGGGTCTATTTGGAGACTACATTCATAGATATCTGAAATGGAGGGGAATTTGACACTAAAGTTGAGAACGTAGAAATACTGTGATTTTTATTACTCTATCTTGTTCAATGCCTTAGAATATTCAAGGCCAAAAAAATCAAATATGCTATAAAAATCTTTGTTCTTAAAACTAGCCCTTGTGCCTTGGCAGACAAAAATATTTTGTTCTAAATTTATTTCATGCCAGCCTAGAGAAAATGTTATGAGAAACTGTGGTAGTCATGAGAGCTGTTCACAAACATTCTGACTTTCTCTCATTTCAGGCATGAGGTATGACTGCACTTTCCTGCCTGCTTGAATTTTAGTGTGGCCATATGATTTACTTTGGCCAATAAAACATGAGAAGTGACATATGTTACTTACATGTGGAAGTTTTAAGAGCTCGTGCATGTTTTGCCTCTATCTTTCTTAACCCTTTGCCATGTCAGTGCTCCAGATGGGGGGCCGCTCCTCAGCTTGGGTTCCAGACAAAGAAGCAAAAAAAACCTAAGCTGCCCATGATGGATATATACTGTGAGTAAGGAACAAACCTTTGTGTTCTTAAACCACTGAAACTTCAGTGTTGTTGTTGAATGAGCATGAGCTAGCCTCTCTTAATTAATACAAAGTCACTATAGAGTTTCTACATGTCAGAAGAACTTTTGGCCTAACCTACAGTGCTTAAATGCCAAATTGGAAGATTCAGGTTATATACTCAGAAATATTTTCTCAGTGACACAAAATCACAGAATGTGGAGCCAAGTAAAGCTATAGAATTGTCTTTTCAGGCAGTGTTTGAAAATACGATTGTGTCTAATCTGATTTAGGTTTCAAGCTGCTTAACAATAAGGCAGTATATTATATAACTACTTGAGCTTCCTTCCAGCTTTCTCGTTTTATGCTATTTAGTACAATGCCATGGCTGGAAAGAAATAGGTTACAGAGAAGAAACAATATGGTTCATATTCAAGGCAAGTCAGCAATTTCTATAGAATATACTCATTATATTAAGATTTACAGTGACTCTTCAATGCTCTTAAAGTAAAATTGAATTGTAACAGTCCTTTATATAAATTACTAGAAAAAATTTAGACCCCAGCAGTGCCTATAATGTACAGAAAGTAAACTAATCACTTTATCATTTATTCAAAACCATGTATTAATCACTGATGAGTCACTAGGCTAGAACCCACTGATACAAAGGAAAATAAGAGATGGCCCCTGTACTCGAGGGGCTTACAGAGGCAGAGTTTTCACCTATAAAACTAATTATACAGCAATATGCTAAGTGCCACAGTTGAGGGATAAATAAAGTTTTAAGTAATCACAGAGGGATAAGAAAATAAAGAACAAAGTATAACAGAGAAAGCCTCCAGGGAGGAAAAACAATCCAGGGCATTAATTATTGCTGAAATTTTATATATGTACATACATATACATATATATACATATACAGAGATACATGAATACATGTGTGTATATACAGATATATATTCAGATTTTAGCAAATTTAAATGCATGATTTATGCCTCTAAAATCAGTATAAAAAGAAATTGAATATTTTAGAAAATTGTAAGGCATAACGAATTTAGGTTTATCAATTTTCAAAAGCCACCTTAAATATGATGACCTCTATCTCTGACAATTCAGAGAGTTGCAGGATCATAAAAAGCCTGAGTTGTCACCTATGGCAAGTTACCTTACCCTCTGAACTTCACTTTCTGATCTGTGAATTGGAGATTACACCTATTCTGACTGTTCAGAGGATTAGAAATAAAATATAAAAGCACCTGGAATGTACCTTGCAAATAATTTGCCTTAGATCAACATTGATGTTATGGTTATAATTGTACATGTTATTAGAATTAGGAAACTAAACTGAACCAGTTCTGACTGCAAAACATGCTGTGGAAGTTATGCTTTTAAACTAAGCCTTTTTAGGACTTTCTTATGTATTATCTTTCTTTTTCTTATAAAAGTATACTACAAACTTTAGCCCTCTCAAAAAAAAATATTCACCATCTGGGCTTTTTTTACTATTTGAATTCAAAATCAACAGGAGTTTATACATTTTAAGGAAATGAAAAGAAGAGAAGCAGAAACATGATAAAGTGGAAAATATATAAGGAAATGAGTGTTTTTAAGACATCTGGCAACCCCAGTCATCGAATCGAAATATTCATTGAGTTACAGTTACTGCTGGAGGCTTCTCCCAACCATAAAATATTGCAATCATCTTTGACATTCCTTCTCCACTACACCAGCAAGGCAAACTACTCCATAGCTAAATAAATGCCTGGAGTGGTTATTATTGTACACTGGGTTACACAAATTATTCCAAAACAGTACCGTTGTTTTCTAAATATCTATGCAATACTTTAAACAGTAGGTACATAATATAATAAGGAGAAATGAGAGCCAATATAACCTCCTCTAACAAGATTTTATATGCACTCTTTTTTTTCTGGTAAAATAAAATGAGAATATAGTCAAGAGATAAGAATAATATCTCCTTAGTCTATCACTGCAGCTGATTAGGAAGTGAAGATTTAGTAATTAGACAGTTAATGTTATACATAAAATAATATATGAACCTAGATACTCAAATCTGCATTGCAAAGACATACTTGGAGAAAATTCTCCATGGGACTCTCATGCATATCTTGCAAACAAAGTCACTGACAGCTTTTGTTCTAGGCTACATTTTCAGGGATGTTTGGATAGTAAGCAGCCTTGAAAAATGAACATAGGACCTCCCTTGGAAGCAGAGTGAAGATGGTTTTTGCTGCCCAATACAATAATGTTTCCAAGGTAAAGATTGGGAAGTTTTGTTTCCAGCCCTTTATGAAAGACTGAAGTTCTGTAAGCTCAGAGTTCCTCAGTGCTGATGTACCCCCACTATACGACCACTGTGTCCCGGAACACTCCACATTGCACCCATGGGAATTAGGAAGCAAGAGAACAAACATGAAGCGTATGCTGCTTGCTGTATCATGAGCAATAGTTTTCTGCTCTGACCCAAGTCTCACGTCCTTTGATCCTTCACAGTTCTTGACAAACATAGCATAAAAGTTAAGTACTTTGTGAACCATAAGCACACTTCAGAAGAACAATGCCTTTCTATCAAACAAATGTGTATTGAGAATCTAGCATATATAAGGCACAGTGCCTCAATTCTCAAGTTCTGAGCTCTATTCGTATCAATGTAGGGGCTGAAGGCAAACATTAGCTTCTTTCAGCAGAAATCAAAGTGTTTTAAGACTTCAGGAGAGTTAAGTAATAACAAAGTTCCACTGAAATGGGTTTGCCATGCAATGGGCTCAAAGTGGCAAAAACCTAATGCGTGTCTTGCCAAATTTATAAATTCCAACATGCCATGGATCTTCAAATGTCAAATATATGAATGCCTAAAGTCTAAATTCACAGTGACAGAGTGACCTGAACTCTGCCCTTTAGGATTGGAGGGAAGAAGTGGTATTACCCATTGCTCAAATGTCATAGCCCTCATCAAGTACTAACCTACTATTATTACATCCAATCCTACTAAGTTCATCTAAGAACATGTAGTTTTTAAAAAAGAAAAATGTCCTTAACTTCAATTTCACTATAGAGGAACTACCTAATTTATCATTTAATCAGGGATAATTTAGAGGAGTGAAAAGGAGCCCTTTTGCTAGGAAGAATAGGGCTTCGGGGAGAAAGGGGGAGGATGGAAAGGAGGAGATAAGGAGAGAAAAAGGAAGGAAGAGATGAGATCATCCGTAAGAAAAAGTGCAGCTACCAGACCAGCCAGAACCAGATTTCAGCGGCCAAGAACCGACCCACAACACCATCTTGCCCCTCAAGGTGACCTCTAATTATAATAGATCATAATATTATTAGCATTACCGGTAGGGAAAATCTCCAGCCTCTGGGTCTCCATGACAGTTCTGACAGAACCAAATAAGGACAATAATCTCTCCTTCCACTGGGAAGGAGTTTTTAGCAAGGACCCATCTAGGAACCCCTATAAGGAATGCCACCCCTAAGTCTTGACTATGTCACGCCCTCATTTTAAGTGTGATAAATTCCCAAGTCCCACTTTTCTTCAGGGCAGTTGCTCCTCTCCGAACCTGCCTACACTCCCTTCTTGAGTGTTCTGTCCTCCTTTTAATAAATCTGCTGCCTGTTTGACTTATGTGGTATGTCCTTGAATTCTTTCTTGCGACAAATAACCAAGAACCCGTTTCTCAGCAACACTATTAATAATTATACTGAGACAACAGACATAAACTAGGGCTGACCTAGGCAAACCAAGACATATAACCAGGCTGAAGATACCACCTACATTCCAAGAAGCTCAAAGAGCCAATCCTTTGACAAAGCCATTCAGAGAGTTCAGAAGAAAACGTTTTTGTATTGACCTCTAGTTGATAAGCTTCTCTCACTTTCAGGTTAGTTATAAACTTATAATTAGAGCAAAGCTAACCAAAATTTAAGACATCCAAACAAGGTAGCTTTGCAAGCAGTTTTTGAAAGTATTTTCTGAGACTGGCTCAGCATACATTTGCTTCTCACATTGAGTTATTTTATTTTGAAATGGCTTGCTAGCTTTCATTCAGTGTCTTCCCTGCAGAGGACACAAACCACAACTAGCTTCAAGAGGACGTGTGCTGTTAATTACCTAAATACCACATTCTTAATTAATCTCAGTGAATAATAGGGTATCTAATGAAAAATTTTCTGATGTCATCCATTGCCTGAAGGTATTTCTAATTATCTACATGAAATGTCAGAAAATAGGCTTTAGTCACCATGTGATAGAGGATTTGGACCAACAAGCAAGAAAATGTGATTGATTTAAAGTCTGTGGTAGCCATAACAGATCAACAGAATCCTCTTAGAGAACTTGAATTTGATGTTCCCAGAAGTTGTTGTCTCTTCCTAAGGAGCAACTGCAACAAAATTAAGAGAGATATGAAATTTCATTTGGAAATGACTGTAATGGACAATTGGTAATGCAAAACAACTCTGGCCATTTCTCTTCAAGGCACATGTCCAGAGAGATTTCTTTCCTGTTTTTTAAGAATGTGAGTAGTCACTAAGGAATTCATGTTGGCGTTGCCATTTGAATATTCTGAAGGAAAGGATTTGTACTGCGTATAACCAAGATTTAATGATCTAAACATTGCTACTGATTCTCTTTTTTTCTTTTTCATATTGCATATCATTAAACTAAATATGAACTTTAGATTGAAACATGCGACAGCAGATAAAATGCTTATATCCTCCTCATCAGGTTGATTGCTACCAGAAAAGAAGTTCAGGTTTTTTGGCATTCTTCCTGATGTCTTCAATTCTAAACATTGATTCACCCCAAGGATGTAGAGAGTAGGGATTTATTTTTCTACGGAAAACCTTTATGTCTTTGAGCTTACACATTTGTGATAAAACCTGTTCACTGCCCTTTAATATCCATTATTCCTTTCTTTCTATTAGTATTACTATTTCTCAAATATTAGGTAGGCATGTTGCTTCCAAGCTATGTTCCCCAGCTCCCGTGCAGCTCTGTGGAGGTTCTACATTCCCCAGTATCCTTTGTGCCAGTAAGATGACCTAAAGTGATATGAGAGCCACTTACGCCACTTCTTCCTTTTCCCTTTTTGAAGGTTGGAACCCAGATGTATGGGTGGTGAACCAGTTTAGAACATGCAGCCAAGGTCAACACACTATATCATGGAGAGTAAGTCAGAAGGTGCCTTAGGTCCCTGAGCTATCTTGTGGAGTAGAGCACCTGCACACACACACACCTTGGACTGCCTTGCAACTCAGACTTTTTTATCAGAGAAAAATCTATCAGGCCACTTTTATTTAGATCTCTCTTAAAGTAGATAGGTAGTATCCTAAACAATAAAATATTACAAACTAATTCATTTTAGGACTGTCTTCCTTGTTATTTATATGAGATCATTTAAAAAGTTGACTTACAGCTGATACATGTCTCTGTTAAAACATAAAATCTAGTCCAGGGATCTATTAGAGAGAAAAAGTTTAAATTCAGGTGCTAATTACATTTCACTGTTCATCAGTTAAACTGTTTACATTTTAATTCATTCTGAGATGTTTACTAAATTGAAACCTTGAAGCTCAACTACAGTTACTTTAAAACACTATGTGATTTTTATTTTTTTCCAAGCAACCACCTTAAATTAAGTTTTGGGTCTCCCAACTTTGCTTTTCTCTCTTTACTGTTAATGTCACATAATAAAAAATGAAATTCTGTTCCTAACACAATTAGTTTAGCAATCATACCAGGTATCTGTCAACTATAAACACTGGTAAAATAGCAGTATGTCTATTTGCTGGGAATTTTACTTCAATCCCATCAGGAACTTGCAATGGTATGCCATCACTGTTTTAGTCTTCATCATTGAGAGAATGTTCACCATACCATCATCAGGGAGGTAAGAACAAAGCTTGCAACCCTAGACTGGTAAGACTCACTTTGTAATTATTGACTGTCTTCTGTTTCTATTTTTCTCTTACATTGGCCTCTGGGAATGAGATAAGTAAGAAATTTCACAAGAAGTCCTACAAGAAACCTCTAAATTTGAGTCATTATGTAACATTGTTATATTTCCGGAGGTTTTTCTTTTGTTCGTTTATCCATACATCCACTTATTATTTCATTCAACAAACCTTTGTTGATCAATGCTCTGGGTCCAGGAGGACCCATGAATAAAACACAGTTTTTCCCTCAACAATGCTAACAGGCTCTTGGAGAAATAGGTAAAGAAAATAATTACATGAGTAAATGAAAATTTTAATCACCAGAATGTCTTTGTGGAGGTATCGCTTTGTTGGAAGAAAGAGATGGCGATGCCACATTAGGGGGTGGGTATGCTCCAATTTTTTAAAAAATGTTGGTTACAAAGAATGCATATCCTGCTGATCGATTAAATTAGTAATGTACTTGCATGTATGTGTGTAGAACTGAAGCAGACATGATTTCATATGCAAAACAGAGAGAACAAGCAAAAAGGAGGTTGTGTTTGATTTTATCAGATCTCCTGAACAGGCTTTTTCTGATTATAGCAAGAGATTCAATAGATACTAAGAGGGAAGTAATGCGAAGAGACCAAGAAACTCTCGGTAGGTTGCACCAAAGTTGTGAAGAGTTCATCATGCTCTATTCAGCAGTTTGGAATTTATCCTACAATTACAGAATTAAAAGATTTTAAGAAGAGAAATAAGAATCAGATGTGCATTTATAACGATCATTCTAGCAGCACTGTAATGGAGGCGATTGCCATGGCTACGTAATCCAACGATGCCACATCTGAAGGCAGTGCCTTCCTGATAAGAAGAGAGGATGCACTGCATAGATATTTCTAGGGAGGGGGATGGTAGATGAGAGTAAATGAGATCAAATATATAGTAATAGTAGGAGAACTGACTCTGAGTGGTGAACACACTATGTGATATATAGATGATGTATTACAGAATTGTACACCTGAAACCTATGTAACTTTACTAACAATTGTCACCCCCAATGAACTTTAATTTTTAAAAAATAGAACTACAAAAAAAGATATTTCTAGACCTGATTAGTTGGATGTGGGAGATGAGGAAGAACTTGGAATCTAGGAAATACTCAGGATTCTTGCATTGAAAACTTGGTGTTGATTTGAAGGGTGCAGACACAAGAAGGGGTGTTTTGTTTCCTTTATTTTTTCTTCTTTTCCTATTTTTAACAATGGGCAAGATCTGAACACTATTTCATATGCTAAAAAAAAAAAAAAAAAAAAAAAAGGAGTCACTGGAGGTAAGTGGTTAAAAACATCAAGTAATTGCTGAATCAACATCCCAAAGGACTCAGGGATGTTTGTGAAGCATAGCACTTGGAACATAATAAGAGCCAATGAAAGTTTGTTCTTGGATTCAAAATTACTTTCTTCTCAATTTTTCAAATTTCTAAATTAGTAAGGTTTTATTCTATTGTATTCTGCATATTATATTACATGTAAAGATAATTTTCAGTCCCATTTTAGTGACCGGATTTTGAAATGCATAGTCATAACAAAAATAGTAACTACCAAAAAAAAATAGTAACTACCATTTAACAAGCATTCATTGTGTGTTTTAAAGAGTATCTCACCCCCTACAAAATTCCATTAAAGTAAATGTTGTTTATAAATTAAAAAAAAAAAAAACTGAGACTTAGAAATGTGGAGGAAAAAGCACCTATTTCAGTAAGTTGAGGAGCCAGATTTCAAAGCCAGGTCTGAGATCTGTAAAAATCTATGTTTTAAATCACTATGATCTATTGCCTCCCATATAATTTGTAACTACAGACCTTTCCCGAAACGCTTCTATAACAGTTTTAGAGTGAAATAATTTAGGCATTGGTACAAGGAAAAAGACAATCCATAATTATAATTAAAACCAAATTGATTTGTTTTTTCCTCAAAGTTCAGATGAGTTTCAAGCTTATGTCCCATAGAATATTTAGGAAAACTGTTTTCATTTACCACAAGTCTAAAATACAAATAATACTGGGCATATAATTAGGTACTATTATTGCTACCAATGTTAATAAATTTTGTTGGCCTTTTACAGGTTATTTCTACCATAATTACAACTTAATTTTTTAGTTTAAAAATATTTTTAAAATTTTATGAGCTTATAAATTTGTGTGATGTTGGAAGCCATTTATATATTAGATTGGGAATTGCTGTATATTTTATTTGCATAATTTTTGAGATGTTCTTAGAAAGCTGTAGGTGGCATGGATATATTTCAGAAATGAGGATACAATTTCAACCATAGTATACAAAATATGAATTTTCAATGAATTAAAAAAATGTTTACCAGTTAAACTTTGCTAAAATGCAGTATGAATTTTTCTTAACTGCAGGATCTTATGAAAGACTCATAATGACCTTGTAAAATACAGAGAAGGATAACGGTTTTCCATATCATCTCTTATCATCAGATCCTCAATTATCATTGGGTGCCAAAATCCTGAAATTCCAATCCTAGAGAGAGAAAGTATCCAGGTTAGAGCTCCCAGATTTGCTATATGCACACCCAGCCCCTGTGAGAATAGGATTCACAAGGAATTTCCCTGGCATTCACCTTTCATAAGCACGAGAGAAAAAACACAAACTGGTTCAAATCATGTCATTTAAGATTCTTTACAGAAAAATACTTCATTTTGGTTTGAGAGGCCTCTGCTTCAGAAAGAGAATTCGAAGTTCTCTGCCCCTATTGGTTTTCTTCCCCTTAATTTTCAATTCTTGCCTTTTCCAAACTGATTGGTTCCTCTCTCTGCAGGAGCAGAGGTAGCAGCAGAAAAACTCAGTAACATCCACTAACAGCCTGACCTCGGAGATACAATGTGCCCCTGACTTTAGAGACCCAGAAACCAGGTCAGTCCATTTCCCTGACACTAGCCTCTTCTAGAGCTGCTGTTCACTGGCTTTTAGCCCATCTCCTGGCTGAGGTCAGCTCTAAGGAAACAGGGCAACCAAGGAAAGCAGAAAACAAAGGGAGAAAGAGCTTTCAAAGTAGGTGAGGGCTTACATTTCACCAAGTATCTTTATGTGAGCTAACCAGGACTTGTTTACTCACTGAGTTGGAACCCAAATGCTGTTGAAACCAACAATATCCCACCTTTCTACTCCTACACTCCATGTCCCACCTGGCACATATTTTCTTTGTGTTTCCCCAAGTGCTTCATTTTCTAGATGGGGCAGAAACACAAGTGGAATAAAAGGGCAGTTGAGAAAGAGAAAAGAATAAATACCACTGGAACAGGTAAAGCATTTTTAAAAGAGTCTTATTAAAAAACAGCCAGCATACATTATCTTAGTTTCAGGTGTAGACCATAGTTATTCAGCATTTATATACCCAAAGAAGTGATCACCATGATAAGTCCAGCAACCATCTGACACCGTACCACACTATCACAATATTATTGACTATATTCTCTATGTTGTATGTTATATCCCCACGACTTACTTGTTTTATTTCTGGAAATTTGGACCTCTTATTCCCCTTCACCTATTTCCCCCTATTTAATTTTTCAATTACAGTTGACATTCAATATTATTTTATATTAACTTCAGGTGTATAGCATAGTGGTTAGACATTTATATAATTTAAGAAATCATCCCTCTGACTAGTCTAGTGCCCACCTGGCACTATATATAGTTATTACCATATTATTGACTAAATTCCCTATGCTTTACTTTACACCCCCATGACTATTTTGTAACTACCAATTTGTACTTAATTCCTTCACCTTTCTCACCCACCCAAACCCCCCTACCATCTGGCAACCATCAAAATGTTCTCTGTATCTACGAATTGTTTTTCTGTTGTGTTTGTTTATTTTGTTCTTTAGATCCCACATATAAGTCAAATTACATTGCATCTATCTTTCCCTGTCTGACATATTCCACAGAGCACAGTACCCTCCAGGTCTATCCATGCCACTGCAGATGGCAAGAACCCATTCCTTTCCATGGCCCAGCAATATTCCATTGTATATATGTACCACCTACTCTTTATACATTCGTCCATCAAAAGACACCCAGGCTGCCTCCACATCTTGGCCATTGTAAACAATGCTGTAATGTACATGGGAATGCATATATCCCTTCCAAGTAAAGTTTTGGGTTTCTTTGGTAAATACCCAGAAGTGGGATTACTGGGTCCTCATCTCTTGTTATAACCCTTGTTTTAAAGTCTATTTTGTCTTGTATAAGTATTGCTACCCCAGATTTTCTATTTTCATTTTCATTGTCAAGAAATATCTCTTTGCCATCTCTTTACTGTAGTCCATGTGTGTCTTTTGATCTGAAGTGCATCTCTTGTATATGTACAAGTCTTGTTGTCTTATCCATTCAGCCACCTTATGTGTTTTAATTGGAGCATTTAATCCATTTGCATCAATAACAATTGTTGAATAGATATGTAGTTATTGCCACTTTAGTATTCATATTTTTTATCTTTTTTGTTCTTCTTAAAGAAGTCCCTTTAACATTTTTTGTAATACCTGTTTGGTGGTGATGAACTCCTTTAGCTTTTCCTTGTCTGGGAGGATCTTTATTTGTCCTTTGATTCTAAATGACAGCTTTGCTGGGTAGAATAATCTTGATTGTAGATCCTTACATTTCCTCAACTTGAATATTTCCTGCCAATCCCTTCTGGTCTACAAAGATTCTATTGGGAAATCAGCTGACAGTCTAATGGCAGCTCTCTTTTATGTTAATTAACTGTTCTTCTCCTCCTGGTTTTAAGATCCTCTCACAGCATTCACAGCCACATGCCCCCTCTGTTTTTAATGGTCACGCTCAAGTGTGGTAACAGCCCATTCCATGTCTCTGCCCCTCCTACCAGTCTCTAGGTGGCTTCTTCTGCACGTCCTTAGTTGTAGGGCTTCAGTTCAGCTAGACTTCGGGCAGTTCTCAACGATGGTTATAGTTGTAAGTTTTAGATGGTCATGAGAGGAGGTAAGCACAGCATTTACCTATTCTGCCATCTTGACCAGAGGTTTGTGGGGTTTTTTTAATTCACATTTTTAAAAGAGATTTGTTAAGATCATAGCCAAGGGGCTCACATCCAGAATTGTTCGAGAGTTTGTAGGCCCTATTAACAAAGTGTGACATTCAGCAGAAAAGAAGTTAGACTTCCCACCTCAACAGAGAATCCAGGGATTCTCTAGCATGCCAAGGGAAAAGAGCACTTTGACACACCATCCTTGACATCAGTGTTGGCATTCTGATTAACAGGCACAGGCAATGGGAAGCCCTCACCAAATGCAAACTGGATTGTGGTCATTTGAGGGTCTCAGTGGACATTAGGAAGGGGCTAATTTGGGCAACTTGTGAGTAAAGGTTCTAACAACCATAATTTGATTAAAAGTAAATATGTAAACATATTTTGTGATCACAGGCTAGTGAAGTCTAGGATATCATGTTATACCTATAACAAGTACATGTATTTCTCAGTTCACACAACCAAAGCATCATTTGACATATTAACGTCAGTTAGTAATACATAAAGTTAATTTTTTCTGACTTTATTGTGAACTTCAACTTTAAAATCTTCATAATTTAATTAAAATCCCTGTCTCCCAAGATGGCTGAATTTCAGAGTTTTCTAAGTCAAGTGATGGTCAGTCCAAAATAATAGCATAGTAAGGTCATTTCTGCAAAAGTTTCAGCAAATGTCAAACTCAATTTAGGTGGCAAGGACTAAAAGCCACAATCATTTACGTAGGTATCAGAATAGAGGCCTTCAAATGCCCAGTGAAGGATTAGGAACAGCAGCCAAGGGCAGTAACTGACAGAGGCAAATGAGCAGAGGAAACAGAATTTGAGAAGACTTGGGCCAGTCCAATCTAACTCCAGGATACAGTATCTTGTAATCAGATGATCACTGAAAATACTGGGAGTGCCAAGAAAATGTATACACATGACTTACATTCATCTTTCGTTATCAGTATATATTGAGTATTACAATTTTAATACAGGTTTTTCCTTTCTTAAAATGTGCATACATTTTTTGGTACCTTCTGTATACTTTACCAGGCACCTCTTGCAAAGGCTTAAAGCTTTTGCCTTTTACCTGAGGCTTTGTGTTTCCTAACCCTTTTGACTGAGGGATATATATACCCAATGCCTGATTTACTGATATGGCCTACTACATAATTTAAAGGTATGTGGAACTTGGTTCACTGACCCAAAATGTTAACCCCACTAAGGAAGTGTCACTAGTTAGTGATTATCTGCCAAGACCCAAGGTCCCCAAGATGAGTAGCCGCTGCTCTGAGACAATGAAACTTAATACGTACTGATTCTAGAGGACAGACCAGATTGCAGTCTTTGTTTTGTGGGCATTAGGGCTGTGTCTGTGAACCAGAAGCCAGCGGCTCCTGATTCCACTTATTAGTGGCAGATGTTCTCTATAAAAGGCAAAAGGCCATTCTTAGGACAAAACCAAATCAGTAATGAGACATACAACCAAATGTTAAAGGTAAGAACTAGGGATCAAGCGAAGGATAGAAAGCAGCTGGCACAACTGGTTTTGCAGACCCAGCTCTGCAAGGAGGGCCTCTCATTGCTGGGAGAGTTAATTATTATCCGACAATCAGAGAAAGACATGCTAAAAAGAAAGAAGTGAGTTTACTACACATTTTTTCCTGGAGTTGATTGTGACATTATTTAAAAATGGGGGTAGGGAGGGCCTTAGCTCCTAAATGACAATTACGGATTTTTTAAGTGATCTAATAAATTATGACACAGTAAAACTAGGTACACCAAATGCACAAATAGTCTTAAAATATATCCAGACTTGTAGGAATTAAAAAATGAAGTCAAAGAAATTATCTAGGATCTATGGTAAAAAGAAAAATTGTGACAGATCAGTTAAAGGAAGACTTTATTCAAGACTGTTGCAATAAAGGCGAGAGATTATTGCAATAGAGAGACAGAACTCAGTTCCACTGAAATAAAAGGCAGGAGGATTTTTAAAGGCTGGGGTGAGCTAGACGATATTAGGGGAGAGGTTGGTCAATGTGATTAGGCCACCTGCATTTGCTATTTGGTGTTTATCAAAGTTAGTCTTGTACCCTTCCACAGACACTTGTTCTGTTTTTTATGATGATTGATTACATTTTAATGGGTGAGAAAAACATTTTGTGGTTGTAGAATATTTAAATCTCAAAGGGGCAGAAAAAGAATTTGGAATGGCAAATTTTCTAAAGTAAACATTCTTAGAAAAGGGAGGTGTAGTGTCAAGAAGGTTGTCTAAAATTTAGTCAAGCTGAGGGGGACATTACAGTCTTGGTCACTATTTTCAACCTTGGAATGAACGTGCTGAAAACTATTTGCATCTAGTTCAATAAAGATCCCTCCTTTTACATGGTTCAGCCCCGCAATTCTATTTTGCAGGTTAATTGTTTCAGTGAATGATTATTCTTAAGGCAAACAGCAATCACACTAAAGCCCTCTTTGCAAATGCTGTTTTCCACTTTCAACTTAAATCCTCTTTGGGGACTTGGTACCATCCAAAAACACATTTGGTATTTATACCAAAGTATTCTCCCACCTAGATTAATCTTTCAAAAGGAGAAGATCCCAAGTTTAATTGAGCACACATGACTACAGGAAGATCTTTTCTGCAAAGGAGAGTATGTATAGGAAAATTTTGACTCAGTCTGCATCTCAACTTAAAATTTAATAAATGCTTTATTTCCTCTATGCGTGTATCAGTCACCTGTCACTCAGTGGTACTAGAGAGCAGGAATGAACTATTTCTGACAACTGTTCTAACAAAAACATACTGAAATTCTTCTGATGAATTCCATTTTAACAGGTCATGGCATCAGATTGATGGGTCGAGCAATTCATTTGATTACTGAAGCTTTGCAGGGGCAAATGAGGTCCGAGAAAACCAGCTGATAAGAAAGCACAGCAAAGGTCGAACAAATCAGAGAAATGATCAGCCTAATGAGCCACAAAATTATTTATTTACTTGTAAAAAATAAATTAGCCATAGTTCATCATACCTAACCAATACCTGTCTTATTTGATGGAGTACATGATTATTCAGACAAAAAGAATTAGTGTGGGAGTATCCAGGTATGCAGCCTCTGGAGGGAATTATTGGATTTTTAACAATTTGAAAACCCTAGAGACATACTCAGAGCCAAAATAAGTAGGAAACCATTGTTGATTGAATCCTATATCTTGTCTGATGGGGCTTCCAGCTTGTTAAGGTGGTTACTACACAAACAAGGAATGAAAGCAGAGTCCTAGTTCATTTTGTTATTTGGCTTCCATCTGATCATGCCCATCAGAATGTGCTGAAGCATAGCTTGCTATTTCATCCTTCTGCTTTCAGGATACTCTACTTCTTTCCCCCTAAAATAAACTTTGACAATCATGGTTAAATATCTGCTTGTCTCTCTTGAATAGCTGTACTCTTATGGTATTTTTGGTGCATTTATTTCCCCTTAATTGTGGGTTGGTGGTGAGGCTCTTGTTTTATGTGCAGATCATCAATGTTTTATACACAGGAAATTAATATTCCATGTCCCATGTTCTACCCTTAGAACAAAGAGCATGCGTTCCTACTCTTTTATCCACTGATCAAATATGGGACAGATGTGAGATCCAGCTTTATAAAGCCTGGTGAAGAGAGTTGCTTGTCTTATCTTCAATGTGATGCTTAGCCTATATTTCCATTCAACACCCTTTGACAGCTCAATTTGGCATTGTAAGTCAGTGTTTTTTCTCATATAATTACAAATTAATGTAATCCTCCTAAACCAGTACAGGATGCACTGTGAATGACCAAAGACATTGTATTTACACTATAGAAGCAAGGAGAACTTTGATGTACATCATTAAAACAAAAACAACTTGGGTGGTATTTTATTTTACTCTTTATTTTGAAATGATAATAAACTCACAGGAAGTTATAAAATTAAAACATGGAATCCTTCGTACCTTTAACCTAGTTCCCCCCAATAGTGACATCTTATTCAATTATAGTATGATATCAAAACCAGGAAATCAACATTGGTAAAATATTGTTAACTAGACTACTAAGTAAACAACAAAATTTATTTCATTTTCACCATTTTTATAAGCATTTGCTTACATGTCCATGTGTGTAGTTCTATGCAATTTTATCCCATGTATAGATTTGTGAAACCACCTTCACAATCAAGGTACAAATCTATTCCATTACCACAAAGGAAGTCCTTCATGCTACCATTTATATTTGCACCACCAACCCACTTCATCCCTACCCTGACCCTGGCCGCTGGCAACGACTAATCTTTTTTCCCATCTCTATAGTTTTGTTTCATGAAAGTTCTACACATTCAATTATATAGTATGTAACCTTTTGAGATCATTTACACTACGAATAATACTCACGACATCCATCCAGGTTGTTGCATGTATGAGTCGTTTGTTCTTTTTATTGCTGCATAGTATTCCACTGTGTGGATGGATTATCAACCATGGAAGGACATTTGGGTTGTTTCTATATTTTGTTATTACAATTAAAGCTTCTATGTATACTTGTTCATATGTTTTTGTGTGAACATAGGTTTTCATTTCCCTGGGATAAATGCCCAAGAGTGCATTTGCTGGATCATATGGTAAATGCATGTTTAGCTTTGTAAGAAACAGTCATATTATTTTCCAGAATGGCTGTACCATTCTACATTCCCACCATCAATGTATGAGAGATCCAGTTTCTTCACATTATCGCCAGCATTTAGAACTATTACTATCTTTCCCTGTAGGTGTTCTAATAGGTGCTATCTCATTGTGGTCACACTGAATCTTTATACATTACATTCCCATTAATACATTATAGTCTTCTACATTTTTTCCAGTATTCACCATTATAGATGCATTTTGTATCCATAAACCATTAGTTTTCTCTTCTCTGTCCTACCTAGACTTCTCCCCTCTGTAGATAATTTTACCCAAAACTGCCTTTAATTTTGTTATCTTTTATCACATCTCAAAAATATTGTTAGACTAACTAAAAAAGTAGAATTGGCTTTAGGAATAAGGAAGCAAAATTAAGTGCTCCAAAACTCCATAAAGCATAAGTCATAAGCTCCATAAAGCATAAATCAGACCTTATGGGTATGATTTTTTAAATGAAAAATATACAGGCTGGAAGGTAGGAAACAGAATGCTTGTAAGGACAGTTTGCCTTAAGCTAGTAGCCTATCAAAAAAGTGTCCTATCAAAAAAGTGAGGGTCATTATGTTCTGGAAAATAGTTTGGGACTGAGAAATGGAACTGATTTTATTTGTCAAGATGAACTAATGAGGATATGAAATCCAACTGTGGTAAAATCTAAACAAAGACAAAGATTTGATTATTATGGCTCCTGAGTAACCCAGGAAATCAACCACATGCTGTGCTGCCAAAGGTATCTTTCTGGCTACAGAAGTTCCATAATGGGTACTTGAGCTCACACTATACTTGTGTGTCTTAAATAAAAAGGCTTCAGTACAATCTACACATTTGTTTATATTGTCTTAACAATGTATCACTATGGAAACAATGAGTTTGAAGAACAACTCTTTTTTGTTTTTTTAAGTATGATAACATATTTAATGTGAGGAAAAGATGTTCACAATTATTAATACCGTGTTTTCCTGAAAATAAGACTTAGCCAAACCATCAGCTCTAAAGCGTCTTTTGGAGCAAAAATTAATATAAGACCTGGTATTTATATTATATTATATTATATTATATTATATTATATTATATTATATTACATATTATGTTATAGCCCGGTCTTATATTACAGTAAAATAAGACCGGGTCTTATATTAATTTTTGCTCCAAAAGATGCATTAGAGGGGATGGACCAGCTAGGTCTTATTTCCGGGAAACATGATATGCATAAAAAAGCACATATGTAACAAAATATCAGAATCAAATTTTGTACAAAAAAGAAAACATAATACTTAATGCAAATCAAAATTTCAGTGTTTTCTGGTACAAAGTCAAATTCCGTACAGTTTTGTTATCTAATTTTATTTATTGGTTTTTTAATTTATTATTTTTTAATTTATAATTGACATACAATATTATATTATTTTCAGGTGTACAACTTAGGATATATATTTATATACCTTGATCACCATGGTATATAAGTGATCACATGGTATACAAGTGATCACCATGATATATCTAGTACTTATGTGGCCCCATACATAGTTAATATAATATTAGTGACTATATTTCCTATGCTATACTTCACATCCCCATAACTAATTTTGTAACTGGCAATTTGTACTTTTTAATCTCTTATCTCTTTTTTGTCCATCCCTTTTTCTCCCTTCCATCTGGCAACCATTAGTTTGTTCTATGAAATTTGTTTGTTTTGTTTGTTCATTTATTTTTTTTAGATTCCATATATAAATGAAATCATATGACATTGTCTTTCTCTGTCTGACTTATTTCACTTAGCATAATACCCTCTAGATCCATCCTTGTCGCAAATGGCAAGGTTTCATTTTATTTTTATAGCTGAGTAGTATTACAGTGTACATATGTACCACCTCCTCTTTATCCATAGAATGGACACTTAGGTTGCTTCCTTAGCTTGGCTATTATAAATATTGGTACAATGAACATAGGGGTACATATATCTTTTCAAATTGTATATATAGATAGATAGATAGATAGATAGATAGATAGATAGATAGATAGATTTCTTAAAATAAATACCTAGAAATGAAATTGCAGGTCATATTGTAATTCTATTTTTAATTTCTTGAGGCACCTCAATACTGCACACCCCGTGACAGGCTTTGGAAACTGCTAAGGCACCACCTGGTCACTGCCACAGATGAAACATCTAAAGGGCAGTCTTGACAGGCACCAGATCCCTACTAAGCAAATCCTGCTCTGTAGGGTCAGACCCTGCACCACTCCTCCCCACTGTAGTCACGGCCAGTCCTCAGAACCAATCAGTCCACTGACATGCAAACAGCAAGCAAGGCTCAACTACACCAGGGACACACCTGGAGCACCAGGCTCCAGTGACAAGGAAGACTATACCAAAGGATTCAACAAAGCACTACTACATAAGGCCACTTTACTAGAGCTGGAAGACATAGCAGCTATACCTAATACATAGAAACAAGCTCAGGGAGGCAGCCAAAATGAGGAGATAAAGAAGAACAGAACAAACTTCAGGAAAAGAACTAAGCAAAATGAAGACAGGCAACCAATCAGATGCAGAGTTCAAAACACTGGTTAAAAGGATGCTCAGTGATCTCGGGGAGAACTTCAACAAAGATATAGGAAACATAAAAATGGAGATAGAAAACATAAAAAAAGAACCAGTCAGAAATGAAGAACACAATTAACTGAAATGAAGAATACATTCAAGGGAACCAGGTGTAGATTAGATGAACCAGAGGTTCAAATCAGCGATTTAGAAGACAAGGTAGCAGAAAACATCTAACCAGAACAGCAAAAAGAAAAAAGAATCCAAAAAATTGAGGAGAGTTTATGGGGACTCTGGGATAACATAAAGTGCACTAACATTTGTATCATTGAAGTACTAGAAGGAGAAGAAAGAGAGCAAGGACTTGAAAACCTATTTGAAGAAATAATGACAGAAAACTTCCCTAACTTGGTGAAGGAAATAGACATAGAAGCCCAAGAAGCAGAGTCCCAAACAGGATGAACCCAAAGAGGCCCACATAAAGAAACATCATAAGTAAACTGCCAAAGATTAAAGTCAAAGAAAGAATCTTAAAAGCAACAAGAGAAAGCAGTTAGTTACCTACAAGGGAGCTCCCATTAGACTCAGTAGGCTAGAAGGGATTGGCAGGAAATATTCAAAGTGAGGAAAAGCAAGGACCTACAACCAAGATTACTCTACCCAGCAAGGCTATCATTTAGAATTGAAGGACAAAGAGCTTCCCGCACAAGAAAAAGTGACAGGAGTTCATCACCACCAAACCAGTATTACAAATAATGTTAAAGGGTCTTCTTTAAGAAGAAAAGAACAATCAAAAATATGAATACTAAAATAGCAGTAAATACATATCTATCAATAACTACTTTCAATGTAAATGGATCACATGCTCTAATCAAAATATAGGTCAACTTAATGAATAAGAAAACAAGATCCTGACATATGCTGCCTACAAGAAACTAACCTCAGATCAAAAGACACACACATTGAAAGTAAAGGAATAGCATAATAATCTCAAGATCCATTCATGTTGTCACAAATAGCAATATTTCATCTTTTCTTATGGCAGAGTAGTATTCCATTGTGTAAGTGTACCACATCTTCTTAGTCAATCCTCTATCGAAGGGCACTTTTGTTGTTTCCATGTCTTGGCTACCGTAAATATTCAAGAATCATATGACTTCACTCATACGTGGAATATAAAACTGAAAGCAACAAAGGAATAAGACAAACAAACAAACAAAAATTCATAGACACAGTCAACAGTTTAGTTGCCAGAAGGTAATGTGGCAGAAGGGTGGTAGTAGAGGGTAAAGGGGATTGAATATATGGTGATGGAAGGAGAATGACTGTGGGTGTTGAGCACGCAATGTGATACATAGATATATATTATAGAAATGTACAGTTGAAATCTATGTAATCTTACTAACCATTACCAATAAATTTAATAAAAGAAAAAAGAAAAAAATAATAAAGGGATGGAAAAAGATATTTCATAAAACGAAACCAACAAAAAATCTGGGTTAGCAATAGCTGTACCAAACAAAAATTGAGTTTAAAACAAAGGTTATAAACAGAGACAAAGAAGGACCCAGCATTTCACTTCTTGGTATTTATCCAAAGAAACACAAAACACTACTTCAAAAAGACATATGCATCTATATGTTCATTGCAGTATTATTTACAATAGCCATTTATGGAGGCAACCTACGTTTCCATTAATGGATGAATGGATAAAGAAGAGGTGGTTACAGGTATACAATGGATTATTACTCAGCCATAAAAAAGAATGAAATTTTGCCATCTGCAACAACATGGATGGACCTAGAGGGTATTGTGCTGAGTAGAGTAATCCAGACAGAGAAAGACAAATGCCATATAATTTCACTTAAATGTGGAATCTAAAAAACAAAATAAATGAACAAGCAAAACAGAAACACCCTCATAGATATAGAAAACATTTTGATGGTTGCCAGATTGGGGGGGGGGGTGAGAGGGGGTGGGTGAAAAAGGGGAAGGAATTAATAAGTACAAATTGATAGTCACAAAATAATCACAGAAATATAACATATAGTATAAGGAATATAGTTAGTAATATTGTAATAACTACGTATGGTGTCGGATAAGTACTAGCTTTATCTGGGTGATCACTTCATAAGTTATATAAATGCCTAATCACTGTGTTGTACACGTGAAACTAATATTGCTTGTCAACTATAATTAAATAATAGTTATAACATAAAAATGTTAATAAAGAGACTGTTCCTTAAAAAAAATATTGCTAAGACTGATGTCAAAGATTTTATTGCCTATATTTTCTTTTAAGAGTTTTATGGTTTTATGGTTTCAGTGTTACTTTTAAGTCTTTAATCCATTTTGAGTTTATTTTTATATAAGGTTCAAGAAAGTGGTCTAATTTCTTTTTCTTTTTTCCCCACTTTGGCATGTATCTGTTCAGTTTTCCCAACACCATTTATTGAAGAGACTGTATTTTCCCCATTGCCTATTCTTTCCTCCTTTGCTGTAGATTAATTGATCATATCAGTGAAGATTTATTTCTGGGCTCTCTATTCTGTTCCATTGATCTATGGTCTGTTTTTGTGCCAGTGCCATACTATTCGATTACTATACCTTTGTAGTATAGTTTAAAATCAGGAAGCATGATACCTCCATCTTTGTTCTTCTTTCTTAAGATAGCTTTGGCTTTTCAGGTTCTTTTGTGGCTTTTTTTTTTCCAGCAACAGTTTCTATTTGTCACCATGAAAAGTCTGATTTTTAGACAGATACTTGCACTGGGGGCTTATATCCATCTGCTCGTTCAACTTTAGCAAATGTCTCATCCCCAGTAGCTTTTCCAGAGCTGCTACCTTCACCAGGAAGCTCCATGAGTTTTCCCAATTCAAACTTGGGCTTCTTCAGCATTTTGACTTTTCTAACAAAGACATCGTGGAGAGGATAAATACATTGGCAAGACTTTTCAATGTCTTTTCCAATGCTATCGGGAATCAATTTAGTGACCACTTCTTTCAAGTCATTTGTCTGCACCTCTCAGGTCATGATTTCCATCATCTTCTTCCAGATTTGGCAGACTTGTTGATGTTGAGCATAAGAAGTCTTCTGAATCTGATTGTTGCATTTTTTAATAAAACCAACACAGAACAGACGAAGCAAATAACTATCAGTAGTCTTGACATCAACATGAGCTTCAATCATGGTCTGACATTTTTTGATCTTGGAGCACATTTTGTCATGGGTAAGATCCATGCCATAGAAATTAGTCAGGCAGTTTTTGCCCTGAACATCCTCAGTAATTAACTTGAGTTTTCCAAATGCAACTTCATCATTCTGCAGATCAGCTAGGCTCACTTCAAAAACACAACCCTTGAGACTATCAGATGCAATTTTGGTTCCTTGAGTTCTTGTGACTAGTGTTTTCCCAATATTTCTTATATTGAACATAGCTGCTGCTTTCCCATCATACCAATCTTTCTTAGGAAATGGGTCAACCACTTTTTTCTTGGCTCCCTTCTTGCCGCCTTTTGTAAGGCACTTATTCTTGCCAACCGCCATGGTGCTGCTCAGAGTCAAAAAAAAAAAAAAAAGTTTTTGTGGATTTTTTTAGGATTACTTGTTCCAGTTCTGTGAAAAATGCTTAGTATTTTGATACAGATTGCATTGAATCTGTAGATTGATTTAGGTTATAGACATCCGAATGATATTAATTCTTCCAATCCATCAGCATAGTATAGTTTTCCATTTATTTGTGTCCTCTCAATTTCTTCAGTCTTCTTTCATCAATGTCTTATAGTTTTCAGAATATAGTTCTTCACTCCTTGATTAAATTTATTCCTAGGTATCGTATACTTTTTGACTCAAGTGTAAATAGAATTGTTTTCTCAATTTCTCTTTCTGATAGTTATTAGTTTATTAAAACACAACAGATTTCAGAATAATATCTATCCTGCAACTTCACTGAATTCATTTATTAGTTCTAGTTTTTTTTGGGAAACTCTTTAGGGTTTTCTATAGAACAACTTTTTTAATTTTTTTAATTTTTTAAAAAATAAAAATAATTTAAAATACAGAAGAGCTATCATCCATTTTCCTCATCATATATGAATACTTTTATAATATTCAATATATTGCTCAAGGCCTCAGACAAATCCATACAGCATACAGTAAAAATATTCTCTATAAATATGTGCTGAAATTCTTGAAACTTATTGTTTGGGAGAAGGCCTTGGGGGAAGGAGTATACAAGTGTGAGCTCGTTCACAGTGATTTTAGTCAGAGAAATAATGATTTTGTTATGCTATGCTCCACTCTAGCAGAATTAAAAAGAAAAAAAAAGACTACCTCAGGAACAGAAGGTAATAAGGGTAGATACCAATTCAATTTGGAAACACCAAAAGAAAGATTTACAGATTTGAAAACCCGTAACTAACTCAAAATGTCTACACGTAATAAAAATCTTCAAGAGTTAATATCTGCTTTTCTAAGAATGGAACTTAAAACTTGGCATACTTGACTGTCAATACACAGTTTGCTACATAATATACAACATTATCTCATTTGAAACTTGATACTCAAAGTCCAAACAGATTGGCAATAATTTTGTTATTTTTAAAATTGTGTGTGTGTGTGCATGCATATGTGCACTCGTTATAGATCTCATAACCAATCTCAAGTCTCACTAGACACATCATATCTGGCAATTTGTAATTTGATGAAATTTCATGACCCTGTATCACTACATCCTAAATAAACAAGGGAAGATTTAAGAAGAACTTCAGGAACATAATGTTTAGAGAAAGAGAAACGTGGGGCAGGGGTAGGATGGTGGGAGAGACTTTCAAAGAAGACACACGGAAAATGTGTCTTCAAGGCAGGTATGTTCTTTTCTCCAAAGTTATAAAATATACTGACCCCAGGATGAAAGAATCCAAAAGTGGCATATGATACCACCATAACAGCAACTAATATCAGCCATCTTGCTGCTGTTAAAATACCACCAGGCCCAAGCTGAGATCATTTGAATAGAATTTAATAGTCTTAAAGAGACAGAATTTAAAATTAGAGTGAAGTTTGACTTGTTTACATTTTAGTAAAAATTTTACAGAGGCACTTTTGGTACATATTCTAAGACATGTGGTTGCAATTATAAAAGATGACTTGCAAACTGACATTTTCCCCTAACATATAAATTTAGGATAACTAACATACAAGTTTTCATTCCGATTTCGTAGAAAAAAGAAAATTTCCTTCAATGGCTTGGTTGAATTCGACAATTCATGCATCTACGGCAGCATGACACTATAGCCATCATTTTTCTTCAAGTAGTTGAGTTGACTAGAGTTTTGAGGATGAGAAAGAAATCTGCATGGACATTCAAGACCCAAATGGTTCACATTGTTCATTGACAATGAACTTGGGAGAGGTACAATATCACTATTGTACCAGTCTTGTGCACATTGTACCATAGCCCCTCATAACTCTGAGAACAGAGTACTCAGGATATCTCCTTCTGGCTTCTTTGGAGTTTCTGTCGTGTGCAGATGGATTCTATGTGATCATGTGCTCGGACATATTCAAGTGAAAATTCACGCTTCCCATTTCTGCATTTTTTGCTACTCTGAAGTGATGAGTTTCTATATTGAATTAAAAGTTTTGTCACATGATTATATTCGACCATAAGTGACACTTTACCCTTTAAAGTCAAATGTTGAGAGAAGGGGGCCTGCCCGGTGGCTCAAGCTGTTGGAGCTCAGTGCTCCTAACGCTGCTGGCTGCCAGTTTGATTCCTACATGGGCCAGTGGGCTCTCAACTACAAGTTGCTGGTTGGATTCCTTGCCCCCCCCAAAGGGATGGTGGGCTCCACCCCCTGTAACTAAGATTGAACATGGCACCTTGAGCTGAGCTGCTGCTGAGCTGCCACTGAGCTCCTGGATGGCTCAGTTGGTTGGAACGGAGGCTCTCAACCACAAGGTTGCCGGTTCGACTCCTGCAAGGCAAGATGGGCTGCACCCCCTGCAACTAATAATGGCAACTAGACCTGGAGCTGAACTGCGCCCTCCACAACTATGATTGAAAGGACAACTTGACTTGGAAAACATCCTGAAGTACACACTGTTCCCCAATAAAGTCCTGTTCCCCTTAAAAAAAATGTTGAGATGAGCATACTGGAAACTTGAATTGGCCAGGGGGCAGCTGGTTAGCTCAGTTGTTTAGAGTACAGTGCTCTTAACAACAAGGTTGCTGAGTTCGATCCCCACATGGGCCACTGTGAGCTGAGCCCTCCACAACTAGATTTAAACAACTACTTGACTTGGAGCTGATGGGTCCTGGAAAAACACACTTAAAATAAATAAAAATTAAAAAAAAATAGTGGCCAATGAGGCACATATAACAGCTTGCAATTAATGGACTTTTTTAGTCTATTTAGATATGAATAAGAATAGAATTTAAAAAACCATAAAACTGTTATTTTTTGTATTAGTTTCAGGTGTACAAAGCAACATAATAGTTAGACATTTACACCTCTCACAAAGTGATAACCCTCCTCCCCCAATCTACTATCCTTCTGACATCTTATATAGCTGTTACAATTCCATTGACTATCCATAAAACTGTTATAATGATGACCTCATTAGAAAAGAGAAATGGAATTAGGGTGATATTTAAAGCATTCTTGTAGAAGACTACTTTATTACAAATATACATACCACTTTAGGCATTATTCTTTTAGCTGTCTTAGGCTATCGCTCAGCTGAATTAATAAGTCTGAACTGTTTTCTAATTCCTGCGTAAAGATGAAGGTATTAGAAACTTATCATGAATACTAAAGAAGAAATATATGCACCAGGGAAAATGCACCTGTGCATTGCTATTCTCCGTCTAACTCTCTAACTGCCACCATTAATATTTTTTGTGCTTCTCACAGCTGTCAGAACGTGCTGGCTTCTGCTTTATTCTCAGAGCCTAAACACATCTTTTCAAGCTACATGGTTTGCATGCAAATGTTCAACCAAGGCATATTATTCACTCTAATTTTGATCTTATCAAAGGCAGGACAAGGATTTTAAATGCTACAACTATTCATACTAATTAGAAGAACTATTTAACAGCCAGCCTTAACTTTCTCAAAGATTAATGCATACATAAGAAATAGACTTCACAATTAAAATAATAACAATAATAGCATAGAAAAATTTTAAATGTGCACATTTGTTTATTTTATGTTTTATATCCAATTAGGTACTATTTTAAATAATCAGAAATCAGAGAATATACCATTTACCCAAGATATGATCACAGGGGTTTCAAGCTGCATGCTACCTTGGAGATCATTTAGCACAACTCCGTAACATCACGAATAAGAAAGCTTAGAAGTTAGAAGTCCTACCTGAAATCACACTGCAAGTTAATGGCATGGTCAGGACCTACAATCATGCTCTTCTGTCTCCCAGCCACACAATATAAACTAAGATCAAACAGAAGAAAAATGTAAATCATTTTTAAAAATTAGGAGCACTTAAAAGATATTTACAAATTGCTTTGTTCTATATAGAATCTCTATTCAGGACACAATGATCAAATTTTCTTCCTGACAAGATTTCTACCAGTGCTTTTCTATCAAGAGCAATCACATCACCTCTTCAGTTCCTATAGTAAGAATTTTAACCTGTACCCCCTCAGAAGACCTGTAATTGATCAACGTGCCACTTATCAAAATATCTCGTTTCCCTAGCGTGGCCTTTTCTCACTTTATTTGGATACAGATAATTTTAGTACTGAGAAAATCATGGCTCTCCACACCAAACACTCCTTAGAAAATACAACCTTACTCTCAAACAAATACCATTTCCCCGAAAATAAGACCAAGCCGGACAATCAGCTCTAATGCATCTTTTGGAGCAAAAATTAATATAAAACCCAGTATAACATAATATAATATAACATAACATAACATAATATAATATACTGGGTCTTATATTAATTTTTGCTCCAAAAGAAAAATTAGAGCTGATCGTCTGGCTAGGTCTTATTTTCAGGAAACAGGGTATATGGAATGTTAATTAGCTCACCATTATTTAAATCATTTGACCTACTTGGAGGCTTACAGTCTACCTACAGGCCATATAGGTAAAGCACACACTTGGATTCCCAAGTGCATAGACCTCTACTATCTTGAAGCACAAATTAGGTAAGGATCAAATCTGAAGGACATACTGAGCATGCTTTCTGATTTAATCATGTAGAATCGTTCACATGTAAAAGAAAAGGCAACATATGAGGCAAGGCTACTTTGAAAAGGATCCTTAAAGAATTTTTAAACTATACGCCTGAAACTAATAATAAATACATGAATGAATGAATGAATGAATGAATAAGAATGTTCAAATTAGTGATTTTATAAGTAGAATATGCTAACTTGATTGTTAATAAGATAGACTGATGAGAGTTGGTGAATTTTCTACAAGATAAGGAAAATTTTTACAACTAAGTGTTAACTGGAAAATTTTTTCAGCTATGAAGACAAATAAGGCGAGCTTCTCAGATTAAAGAGGTTATTAATTTTACATACCTTGTGTTAATTGGAAATTTGAAAAGGTCAATAGAACATTGCCAAACTGCAAGAAGGAAAAATGATGCTCTATGTTAGTAATCTGACAAATAAAATGATTTCAAGGGAGATGTCACTAATTCATTATATTGAACTACTTACAGTTATATATGAAAAACAAAAAGAGGAAGAACCAACAAAAAGGAAAGTACATGTTGGGTAACTGGCCATCATACTTTTAAAAGATGTGAGAATAAATAAATTTTGTGTTTGCCTTTTGATCTGATTCCTGTGAGGCATGAAAGGAAAATTTTCCACTTCCATTTTAAAGAAAACTTGAAGAAATAGGAGAGGTATAATTTTCCTGGGTTTTTTTGTTTTGTTTTTTTTTATTATTTGATATTATTGTTTGTTTTTTATTAGTTTCAGGTGCATAAGACAAAGTAATACTTAGATGTTTATCATTTATATCCTTCACATTGCATGAACCCCCCTCGCCCCATACACCATCCCTCTGACATCACACAGAGCCATTACATTTCCACTGTCTCTATTCCTAATGCTGCACTCCACTTCTTGTAAGTATATATAAACATATATATACATACATATATATAATTATAGTTGGCATTCATTATTGTTCAGCTTCAGGTGTACAGTGCAGTAATCAGGCATCTACATCATCCCTGAGGTGGTCTCCCAAATGGGACACGTGTACATCGGATACCCTACAAAATCTTTACATTATTGATTACGTTCCCCAAATTAATTTTCAAAACCTCGTGGCCATCTTGTTGTTACCGACTGTTTTCTAATCCCCTCACCTTCCCCTTTATCCCCCCCCCGCCCATCTAGCAACCCTCAGTTTTTCCTCTTTGTCTCCAAAACTGTTTATGATTAGTTCATTCACTTATTCTTTTCTTTAGATTCCGCATGTAAGTGAGATCATATGGTATTTGTCTTTCTCCGTCTGACTTATTTCACTTAACATAATGTTCTCTAGATCCATCCATGTTGTTGCAAATGGTAAGATTTCTTTCTTCTTTATGTCTGCGTAATACTCCATTGTATAAATGCACCACAGTTTCTTAATCCAGTCAACTACCAATGGGCATTTCGGTTGTTTCCATGTCTTGGCTATTGTGCATAGTGCTGAAATAAACATAGAAGTGCATAAAGAGTTTTGAAATGGAGTTTTGGATTTCTCCAGATAGATACCGAGGAGTGGAATTGCTGGATCATAAGGTAGTTCCATTGTCAGATTTTTGAGATACCTACATACTGTTTTCCATAGTGGCTGCACCAATCTGCAATCCCACCAACAGTGCACAAGCGTTCCCTTTTCTCCACATCCACTCCAGTACTTGTTGTTTGTTGATTTATTGTTGATAGCCATTTTGACTGGGGTGAGGTGGTATCTCATTGTGGTTTTTATTTGCATTTCTCTGATGGTGAGGTTGAGTATTTCTTCATATGTCTGTTTGACATCTGTATGTCCTTTCATGTCCTTCATGTCTCTTCATGTCTCTTCATGTCCTCTGCCCATTTTTCAATTGGGTTGTTTGTTTTATTGGAGTTTGAGTTTTTTTTATAAATTTATGATATTAACCCCTTATCAGATATATCACTGGCAAATATCTTTTCCCATTCAGTAGGATCCCTTTTTGTTTTATTGATGGTTTCCTTTGCTGTGAAAAATTTTTTTAGTTTCATGTAATCCCACATGTTTATTTTTTCCTTACTTCCCTCGCTTAAGGGGATATATCAGTAAAAATCTTCCTCCAGGTAATATCTGTGAAGTTTCTTCCTATATTTTCTTCTAGGTATTTTATGGTTTCCGATCTTACATTTAAGTCTTTAAGCCATTTTGAATTTATTTATTTATTTTTTCTAATTTAATGGGTGACCATTGTTAGTGAAATTACATAGATTTTAGGTGTACAATTCTCTATTACATCATCTATAAATCCCATTGTGTGTTCACCACCCAGAGTCAGTTCTCCTTCCATCACCATATATTTGATCCCCCTTACCTTCATCTCCCACCCCCCAACCCCCTAACCCTCTGGTAACCACTAAACTATTGTCTGTGTCTATGAGTTCTTGTTTCTCATTTGTTTGTCTTGTTCTTTTGTTGTTTTTGGTTTATATACCACATATCAGTGAAATCATAGGGTTCTCTGCTTTTTCTGTCTGACTTATTTCGCTTAGCATTATACTCTCAAGATCCATCCATGTTGTCACAAATGTTCCTATATCATCTTTTCTTAACGCTGAATAGTATTCCATTGTGTATATGTACCACAACTTCTTTATCCATTCATCTATCGAAAGACATTTTGGTTGTTTCCATGTCTTGGCCACTGTAATCAAAGCTGCAATGAACATTGGACCACAAATGTCTTTATGTATAAATGATTTCAAATTTTGGGGGTAGATACCCAGGAAAGAGATTGCTGGGTCATATGGTAATTCTATTCGTAATTTTTTGAGGCACCTCCACACTGCCTTCAATAACGGCTGCACCAGTCTGCATTCCCACCAACAGTGTATGAGAGTTCCTTTTTCTCCACAGCCTCTCCAACACTTGTGACTATTTGTCTTGTTGATGACAGCCATTCTGACTGGGGTGAGGTGATATCTCATTGTGGCTTTTATTTGCATTTCTCTGATGATTAGTGATGTTGAGCATTTTTTCATATGTCTATTTGCCATTTGTATGTCCTCTTTGGAGAAATGTCTCTTCAGGTCTTCTGCCCATTTTTCAATTGGGTTGTTTGTTTTTTTGTTGTTGAGTTTCATGAGTTCCTTGTATATTTTAGATATTAGACCCTTATTGGAGGAACTGTTTGCAAAAATCTTCTCCCATTCAGTCGGTTGCCTCTTTATTTTGTCGATGGTTTCTTTTGCTGTACAGAAACTTTTAAGTTTCATATAGTCCCATTCGTTTATTTTAGCTTTTACTTCCATTGCCTTTGGAGTCAAATTCATAAATTGCTCTTTGAACCCAAGGTCCATAAGTTTAGTACCTATGTTTTCTTCTATACATTTTATTGTGTCAGGTCTTATGCTTAAGTCTTTGATCCATTTTGAATTCATTTTGGTACATGGTGACAGATAACAGTCCAGTTTCATTCTCTTGCACGTGGCTATCCAATTCTCCCAGCACCATTTATTGAAGAGGCTGTCTTTCCTCCATTGTATGTTTTTAGCTTCTTTGTCAAAAATTATCTGTCCATATTTATGTGGTTTTATTTCTGGGTTCTCAATTCTATTCCATTGGTCTATGTATCTGTTTTTCTGCCAATACCATGCTGTTTTGATTATTGTAGCCCTGTAGTACAAGCTAAAGTCAGGCAGTGTGATACCTCCAGCATTGTTCTTTTTTCTTAAGATTGCTTTGGCTATTCGGGGTCTTTTGTGGTTCCAAATTGAATTTATTTTTGTATATGGTGTAAGGAGGTGGTCCAGTTTCATTTCTTTGCATGTCTCTCTCCAGGTTTCCCAGCACCATTTATTTAATAGACTGTCTTTACCCCACCGTACAATCTTGCTTCCATTGTCGTAGATTAAATGGCCATATAGGCATGGATTTATTTCTGGATTCTCTATTCTGTTCCATTGATCTATGTGTCTGTTTTTATGCCAGTACCATGCTATTTTGATTACTGTAGCCTTGTAGTATAATTTGATGTCAGGTATTGTTAGACCTCCCACTTTGATCTTATTTCTCAAGATTGCTGAGGCTATCCGGGGTCTTTTATGGTCCCATATGTGAATTTCCTTCTTAGGACAGCTTTCGCGGCATCCCATAGATTTTGGGTCGTCGTGTTCTCATTCTCATTTGTCTCGAGATATCTTTTGATTTCTTCCTTGATCTCCTGCTTGACCCATTCATTATTTAGTAGTATGTTATTCAGCCTTCATGAATTGGTGTGTCTTCCAGTTTTTTTCTTGTAGGTCATTTCTAATTTCATAGCACTATGGTCAGAGAAGACAATTGGTACGATTTCAATTTTCTTAAATTTATCAAGACTTGTTTTGTGGCCTAAAATATGATCTATATTGGAAAATGTTCCATGTGCGCTTGAGAAGAACGTGTATTTTGCAGCACTGGGGTGAAACGCTCTGAAAATATCAATTAAATCCAAGTGGTCCAATGTATCATTTAAGGCTGTTGTTTCCATATTGATTTTCTGTCTGGAAGATTTGTCCCTTGTTCTCAGAGGTGTGTTGAAGTCCCCTACTATGATAGTGTTACTGTTGATCTCTGTCTTTTTCTCAGTCAATATCTGTTTTATATATTTAGGTGGTCCTATGTTGGGTGCATAGATGTTTACTAGGGTTATGTCCTCTTGTCAGATCGATCCCTTTATTATTATATAGTGCCCATCTTTGTCTTTTAATATGTTCTTCATTTTAAAGTCTATTTTGTCAGATATAAGTATTGCAACTCCAGATTTTTTCTCATTTCCATTTGCATGAAATATCTTACTCCAGCCCTTCACTTTCAGCCTGTGTGTGTGTCTTTTGATCTGAAGTGAGTCTCTTGTATACAGCATATACAAGGGTCTTGCTTTCTTATCCACTCAGTCACCCTATGTCTCTTGATTAGAGCATTTAATCCATTTACATTTAAAGTGATTATTGATACGTGCATAGTTATTGCCATTTTTAAATTTGTAGCTAGATTGTTTTCATCTTTCTTTTATTTACAGAAGTCCTTTTAGTATTTCTTACAATGCTGGCTTGGTGGTAATAAATTTCTTTACCTTATTCTTTTCTGGGAAGCTCTTTATCTCTCCATCAACTTTAAATGATAGTCTTGCTGGATAAGCAATCTCGCTTGTAGGCCTTTGTTTTCCATCACTTTGAGTATCTCCTGCCACTCCTTCCTGGCCTTCAATGTTTCTGTAGAAAAGTCATTTGATAGTCTTATGGGAGTTCACTTGTATGTAACCCTCTGTCTTTCTCTTGCTGCTTTTAGGATTCTCTCTTTTGTCTTTAACCTTTGCCATTTTAACTATAATGTGTCTTCGTGTGGGCCTGTTTGGGTTTATCCTGGTTGGAACTCTCTGCACTTCTTGGGCTTGTATGTTGGTTTCCTTCATCAGGTTAGGGAAGTTTTCAGACATTATTACTTCAAATATTTTCTCAATCCCTTGCTTCCTCTCTTCACCTTCTGGTATTCCTATGATGTGCATGTTGTTGCACTTGATGTTATCCCAGAGGTCTCTTAAGCCATCTTCATTGTTTTTTATTCTTTTGTCTTTCTGTTGTTCTGTTTGGGTGATCTCTGCTAACCTGTCTTCTAAGTCGCTGATTTGATCCTCTGCTTCATCTAACCTGCTGATAATTCCTTCAAGTGAGTTCTTCATTTTGGTAATTGTGTTCTTTAGTTCTAGCTGGTTGTTCGTTATGATTTCTACATCCTTCTTTATGTCATCTCTAAGCTCCTTAAACATTCTTATCATCAGTGTTCTGAACTCTGTCTCTGATAGGTTGGTTACCTCTGTTTCATTTGGTTCCACTTCCGGAGGTTTCTTCTGTTCTTTTATTTGGGACATGTTTCTTTGTTTCCCTGTTCTGGCTGACTCTCTTGTGTTTGCTTTGATGTATTAGGTAGATCCCCTAGAGTTTTTAGTTCTTGCTGGGTTATCTTATGTAGTATGTTCCCTTTATATTTGACTTGCACCACTTCATTCTTCTCCTTTGCATGTGCTCCAAAGGTGACTCTTGTGTTGTGTATATTATCCTGTTAAAGATCTTTAATTGCTTTTACTTGTGAGTAGGTGGGGTTAACTCCTAGGCTGACTAGCTGTGAGACTTGGCTCTACCCACCACAGGGTGTTCTGCTGCATGATGGTTGACCGCTTAAATGTGGTTTGGCCTCTATGGGCTCTTGTGCCTGTAGAGAATTGCCTCTAGGTGTGTGACTTGTAGGTCAAATCCGGTAGTACTCTGGTTTGGTCTGGAGTTGGCCTCTGGATATGTTGAATCTTGTGCCTCTTAAGCTGGGCCCTGGTAGGGCAATTTCAGAACAAAGCAAATCACCAAGCACAACAACAACAAATCAAATACATTCACATGTAAAAACAACTGACAACCCCCACTCAACACAGGCAAAGATATCAAAGATATAAAGACAAAACAAAACAAAACAAAACAAAAAGCAGCGCCAGTCTTGGCTTAAGCCCACCAAATAGTCTCCAGGTTGTACTCTGCTGTACCAAAGAGTCCCCTGTGTATTGTGCAGGTAGAGCCGGTCACCTGGCACCCAGAGTGACATTGGACTGCAGATTTAGATGCATGGGGCTGTGGGGTCTGGATGATAGTTTTTACAAAGTCAGTGCAGTTTCTGCCCTTGCATGCACATATGCGCACTGAGAGTAGCACCACCAGCCCTGTGTCCAGTTCTCCTGAGTCTTAGGGCACTTCTTCCGTGTGTGTGTGTGTGTGTGTGTGTGTGTGTGTGTGTGTGTGGCGGGTGGGAGATTTCTGAGCTGCTGAAAGCCGGACCTACGTGTGCCACTTACTGCTGATCCCTGGGAGTGCCTCTGCAGTTGTAATTGCCCTGCCCTAGGCAGGCCAGAAAGGGTGGGGGCTGGGGATGGAGGGGTCTTCTCTCTCCCAGCGCACCCATGTCCCTCTTCCCATAGGCCAGAAAAGGTGGTGGCTGGGGGTAGAGGAGTCTCTTCTCTCCTAGCCCAGCAAATATCACACTCTTCCCAGCCTCTTCCCTGGGTCAGAGCTGCCAGCGAGTCTTCCCAGAGCCTGAGCACTAAGGCTCCTCTGTAATCTGACACTACTCCTTAGTTCAGGGGCCAGTTTAAGTCTCTGGAAGGGTGGGGGTAGGATTGGAAAAGAGTGGGGAAGGGCCCAGGTATGGAGTTTGTGTCCTTTGTCTCGCCTAGGGCCCAACTGGAGGTCCCAGCTGAGGTTATTGCCTGAAATGCTGGATATGCTGCCCTCTCTGTGGGAGAGATCAGCTGTTGGACGCAGCAAAAGAGCCCACCTCCTGGTTTTTGTGTTCTCTGTTCTGTCCTGGGATCCCCTGCATCTCTGCAGCTGTGGATGCCAGCTGTGTTTCCACCACCACAGATGTGGGCTGCGTCCCCACAGCCGCAGATGCGAGCCACGGCTCCACTCCGCTCCCTTCCTTCTTCCCATGCTCGCGCAATTTGCCCACCTGCAAGTAATCCTTGCACGAGTTACTTAGCTGTTCTGCGTGATAAGCACAGAGTCCTTTGATGGGTTATATGTCCTGTTTGTGATAAGATCCAGAGGAGAACTCAAAAAGTGCCTAATTTTCCTGTTTTAAGACTAAATTGTGTTCTGAGTTATCAAGCTTCTGAGGACTACAATAAAAATATCTATTAAACTTTCTGCATCACACATTCACTCATATAATCCCTGTTTTTTTTATAGTCAATACACAATGAAAATCAATTAGTCACCTCTGTTTTGACTGGAGAAAGAGGGCAATGAGTAGATATCTTCAACTGGAAGAGAACCATGGCTTATAATTTCAAGGTGCTTTTGCACATTAATCTCTCCTTTCTTAATCATAAAACTAATCTTGAAAAGAACCTCAGAGATACAAAAATGTCAAATGACTTAATTACTGTATTATATAAATCCCAAGGATTATATCCTGAACACAAAGACAGATGGGAAACGGCTTCTGACCCCACTTTTATATACTTGGGAAAGAACCATAAGATATACATAAGCCTGTTTGCAAGATACAGTAGCACAAAATACATTCCCTTTGAAAGAAATGGTCACTTAACAAGATGGCATTTCCTTTACGTCACCTGGAAATCAGTTACATAGTTTCAATCCATTTCATCATACCAATTACTAAGATGGGGACAAAAGACCTGATGAGACATTTTTAGCTTATAACAATGTGTTCTCTTTCAAAACAAAATTGACTTGGAGAAACTTAAGATTCTCTAAGTGAAGTTTTTCAAAATTGCTTTTCCCCACATAATGGAGATAGTTTGCTGTATTATGCAGTGCCCTTCATGTATTCCCAAGTGCAGATCGATGGTTCTGCTTCATAGCACCCACATCCTCGTGGCAAGCAATGAAGTCTGTTTCTGTTATGACTGTCACCATTGTTTTGACTGCTTTTAACCTCCTTGGCAACTTGCGAATCCTTTTGTCAGGATCTGCACCCATAAAGTGGCCATGGCGTGGCCTTTGTTGATAAACTGTTCTCACTTCACTGACAGATCTTTTCTGATGTCTTGAGTATAGTGACAGTGATCCTACAGTGACAGCTAACACTGAAAAAATTCTACAGTCCAGTTTTATCTATAGGATGTGGAAGATGACACAGAAGACCTAGGTGAATTGAATTTATTATGGGTCATAGGGTAACAATGCAAAGTTCTTGCAAAATTGTTGAGAGTACCTGGTTATGTACATCCTTGCCAACATTAGGCATTATGCTATTTTTAAATCTTTTTCAATTGGATTTGTTAAAAGTAGGATCTTGTTATAATTAATCTTTTTCTAATTTAATATTGTCATATCAATATTTTGACATTTGTGTCTTTCACTTCTTTACTCTCTTTGCCTGTTTCTATATTGAGGATATTGTCTTTCTTTTATTGAATTGGAAGAGCACTTTATATATAGAATATCAATTCTAAATTTGAGAATTTGCTAAGGGATAAATGACCAATATCTGTTTGGTTTAAAACACCTACAACAGGATGAATAAAATAATATTTTAAAATTCTACAAGAATTGGGAGAGTAACATATTTCTGTAGTCTGGACATGAAGAAAGGGTAGCTGTGGAGCTTAAATTTTTGGAATAGGCATGAGAAAGATAGTGGAAAGTTGTGGGTGTGTAATATGATTGGAAGCAATCTAAATGTCCAGCAATAGAAGATTGGTTAAATAAATTATAATATAATCCACACAATGATGCTATGCAATTGTGGTAGGCAGCTTTTAAAATACTCCCAGTTATACCCGAGCTCTGGTATCCATGCCTTTGTATCATCCCCTTCCCTTGAGTGTTGGCTGGAGCTAGTGACTTGCTTCTAACCAAAAAAACATGGCAAAAGTGATGGGATGTTACTTCTGAGATTGAGTTGCAAAAAGACTTTGGCTTCTTTCTCACCCCCTCTTGCTCTCTCACTTTCTGTGACAGCAGCTGCTCTATGGAGAAGCCCACATGTCAAGGAACTAAAGGTGGACTCCTTCCAATGATGAGTAAGGAGCTGAGGTCTCTCAATCCAGTGGCCTGTAAAGAGTGCAATCCTGCCAACAAGCATGTTTGCAAGCTAATCTTGCCCCAGTTGTGCCTTGGTATTTCTGTAGGCCAATCCACATAAATGTTTGTTGCTTTAAGCCATGGTGTTGGGGTAGTTTGCTATGCAGAAATAGGTAATGAATGCAGCAGCCATTACAAATGATAATCTAGATGTGTGGTGTGAAAGGCAAGAAATGCCTGTGGGTTTGCATACTCGCAGTCTGTCCTACATGTTTCTGTACACATATTTTTGCATATACATAATTGACGAATAGTGGAATTATGTCAGTATAAAGTGGAGTCATGTTGGTTTATGTGAATTTTTCTAGATAAGCAGAGACAGATAGAAGGAGTAGACTTCTAACCATCACTAGGAAAGGAAAAACCACCTTATCAGCAGCTGAACTGACAACAGGGACCTGTTAAGTCTATATTTTAAAAAAAATTAAAACAAGCCTAATGTAAAACAGGTACAAAGCTTTTTATTATGGCATGATTTATAAGATTTATAATAAGAAAAGACTGCAAAGAACCCAAATTCCATCAATATAAATTGATTAAATACGCCATGGTAAACCTACAAAGAGAGTACTCTGCAGCCATAAAAAGAACTGATGACAATTCAGTATACTAATGTAGAGTGGGCCCCAAGATTTAGCTATTAAGTAAAATATAGGAAGGAGCTGAACACTAAGACTTGTGTTCCATAAAGGGGAAATACCAATATGTATATGTATTTGCCAATATTTTCACACACAAAAAAATTACTCAAGTCATCAAAAAACAAATTAATAACAAAACAACCAAATCAAACTTGTGGAATTTCCTTGAACTATGATGAAAGAAAGCAACTATAAAGAGCATGTTTAACTGGAGAAACTTGACCATGGATTCGATGCTATTATACATGATATTAAAGAATTTTGGTCAATTTTGTTAGATGTGATAATGGCCTTATCCTTACGGGTTTTTGTCTTTATCTGACATATATACTGAGTTATTAACAAGTAAAATGAGAATTTGCTTCAAAATACTTCAGAGGGAAGAAAAGGGATTAGGGGTAGAATTGGGGAGACAGATGCAATGGATTAGAAAAATAACTGTCAAAGCTAGTTTTTGAATACATTATAATATTTTCTTTTCTTATAGGTATGCTTAAAATTTTCCATAAGAAAAAGTTGACAAATAGACAAAAAAATTTTAAAAGAGGGTTTGTTCACAGACCTTCAGTCTAAGTCAGCACAAGCTACCATAAATAGACTACAGACTGTGGTCTAAACAACAGAAATTTATTTTCTCACATCGCTGGAGGCTAGAAGTGCAAGATCAAGGTACCAGCATGGTCCGTTTCTGGTGAGGACTTTCTTTCTAGCTTGAAGATGGCCACCTTCTCACTGTCTTCACATGGTGGAGAGAGAGCAAGCTCTCTGGTATTTCTACTTATAAGAATGCTAATCCCATCTTGGGGGTAGGGGGATCCATCCGAACAACCTCTAATTATCTCCCAAAGGCCCCATTTGCAAGTTCCATCACATTGGGGGTTAGGGCTTCAACGTATGAATTTGGGGAGGACACAATTTGGTCCATAGCACCTTCCTGCTCAGGGAGGCACACTCCCAACCAGCACAGCTCTCAGCTCATGGCCAGTGTCACCAGCACCCATGCCTTTCATAGTAGCCCCACCAGCTCAGGGCACTATTTCCACCTGTATTGTGTATACTCCTGCTCAGCACACTCCTTCGGGTCTAATCAAAGGGCCGATGGCATTGCTGATCTATTGTTCTTGACTTTTTTCAATATCTCACATGCCAGTCTGTAGTCATGTTGAATTGTCTGCCTGGCAGTCCTAGTTATCTCCCTGGGTACCAATGATTGTTTTTGCTACTGCTCTGCCCTAACCTTATTTTCCAGTTAAGCCCTGTCATTTTCAGTGTGCAGTTTTGCCAAATACAAGGTTTTTCGGGAACACACGTTGCATTTTGTAAGAAATGCCTGTATATGAAAAAAAATGTATACAAAAGAGCAAGTTATCAAATCGTTCAGTTCTTACATGCCATCATGCAATTTTTGTTAAAACATACATGTATATGCATAGGAAAAAAATATTTTTGTACTTATTTATATGTTTTCTAATTTTTCTATATACATTTTTATGCGTTTATAAAGGAAATAAGAGTTTTTTTTTAATTAAAAGGCAATTGCTAGCCCAAAGTCTGACCATTTAGACAACTTCAAAGGAATTCAAGAACTAAGAGATGGAGGTAGAATAAATTCTAAAATCACCTGCCACTTAAAGCAATCTCAACACTCCATTCTGAGTGTCTCTGGAAGACACCTTTCCTTCCACTAACCCCACACCAGCAGAACTTAAGTTGTCCTCTGCCAGGGTGAAGAGCATAGTGGAGTCAGAGTGGGGGCCTGACTAGGCTGTATCTTTTTCTTTTTCTTTTTTTTGTTTTATTTTGGAAGACTATTGAGAAGCCAGAAATCTGAAATATGACAAAGTTATCCAGATGACATATTTTTAAAAACTCACTTTTATTTTTTAAAAGTCTCATACTCTGTTAATCACTTTACATATATCATCTTCACAGTATTTATTGACATATGATAACGGTCTTCACTTTACAGAGGAGGAAACAGATTCAGAGAATTTAAGTAACTTAATGAGATTATGAAGCCAGTTAGAACAGAGCAGGGATTCCACCCTACCTCTGTCCGTAAAATCTGTATTTCACAGAAATTGACACATATTGGTACTGATTATTTTATAAGCAACTTATTTTCTCAGAATTGGTCTATGTAAGAAATAATATATGGAGCCACTTTAAAATGGAGTCAGAGCTGCCATCCCAGAGGAACTGCCTTGCACGTCTTATGCTTCAAACCTTTGGAATATTAAAATAGGGCAAAATAACCTTTGGACTGAGCCTAAAGTAGCATTGTATTCCAAAAGACTATTTGCAAGGAATGCAGATACTGTTACTACCGGACTGATGACTATCGGACTGAAAATTAGAAATATTGTTTAGAATTCATGTCACCATCTTATCTGCACAATAGAAATGCCTTCCTTCCTGATGTAATTGTTCCCCTTCCATTTCTCATAAATAATCCTTGCCTTTGTCTCCTAATCTGAACATTATTTGTGTTTCTGCCTGAATCAGTGCTTCCCAAATATTTATTGTTTTTGTATTTCAATAAAAGTTTGTTGTCTCTCTCTTTGGCCTTTTATTTTTAGGTTAACAACTGTCTGCATGACTCTAGAAAATATCAGGGTCTTTTTTATGTTAAATTAATCCCTAATATCTTATTCAGTTCTATGATTCTCATATTAACCATACATAACCATTGGCCGAGCTATGTGGTTAAGTCTTGATTATCCTTGCCCCCACCCCAAATTGGAGATGTCCACTTGCTACAAGGCACACAGTAAACTAGAGCCCAGGAGGTAAGTGTTCCCATTCCACCTGAAATCAGGCACTACTGCCCTGCCTCCCTACCAAGCTCTTGGCAGGGGCCCCTAAAACATACAGGCCGTCGTCTGCCTGCCAAACTTTCTCTGTCCTTCTCCCTTATCACTGAGCCCTAAATACAATTAGCATTTCCTTATGAACACACAAATTATGCCATTAATCTAATCATTACATTTTTTTAATTCAGTTTGAATATTTTTATTTCTAGTATGTTACAAATCTTCGTCAAGGTCTTACACAGCATTACTAAGCTGACACCCTAAGGACCTCATAAAAGCTCACATTCGCTATCCGTTGTAGTACTTTTCAGTTTCCATGTCTCCTGAATTACCAACTTGCATATGGGGGGAAGCCTCTGAACACTGGAAAGCCCCAAGGAGTACACACTAGTTCCCTGTGACTGCTAAACCATTTTCTCTTCCTTTGATTCTGCCCCCATACATTCTTTCCCCCTACGTTTGACCCATGCAGTTCTTGCGGCCCACCCTGCCTCCTCCTCAGGTCAGTCGATCACTCAGGCGAGTTAGGGGGCATTGGAAATGCTAGAACTCCAGCCACCAGCCTTTCACTCACCTACAGCACAAATACTGACATCCTTAAAGAAAGCTCTGAAGTCCTGCCATTATCTAATGCCTTCTAAATTATCCCCCCAAAATCAAGTACGGTAAAGATAATTTTAATATTGAATAACGTTATTATATTCTGGTATTTAAAAAATTAATAATACTGGCATAAATGATAACTCTCAGCTCTTTGCAAAAGCAAAATCCCGTTTCCATAGCAGGCCATCTAGCCCAACCGCCTTCACTGAGATGATTTGAAAGCATTCGTATGGAACAACGGAACCGACCTCCATCTTCCACAGAGTCCACTGCATGTCAGAGGCCAAGGTAGCCAAACAGGCTTCACACAACAGCCAAAATATCATTTACTTATTAAAAAGTATTCTTAGGCAAGAAAAATTTCTCTTCCTGTGGAACTAGTCAGATCCCTTTGGCACTTGCTTCTCACAATTCATTTTTTTTTATATATAATTTTATTGGAGAATATTGGGGAACTGCATGTTTTTCCAGGGCCCATCAACTCCAAGTTGTCCTTCGTTCTAGTTGTGGAGGACACAGCTCACTGGCCCATGTGGAAATCGAATCGGCAACCCTGTTGTTCAGAGCTTGCGCTCTAACCAACTGAACCACCCTGCTTCTCATATTCTTATTTCCCGTGATCTTGATCTTTGCTATTTGCCCAGTTTCCAGGCCCATCCTACAACCACAGCTCTGGCTCAACTGTTCGGCAACACAGTTTCTGATGTCTCCTATTTTTAACCTCAACTGCCCCCAAGACCCTGTCCCTCAGCTCCCAGCCTCAACCGGCTGGCCCCTCGGTGCTTCCTGGGTCTGACCATGTTTGAACAACCAGCCCTGGGTAGTAAGAGGAGCCTGCTGGACACATAAAAGGCTGTCTGATTAATGAAACTCTTGGAACGCTATTAGGCCTAGGCATAGTAAGGCCCTGTTAAAAAAAAAAAGGTTTCTGACACCTGTTAAGTAGTAGGAAATACTTTATTCAGAACTCTCACAATAGGTGTGAAGACTATCCTAACAGGGCTCAACACGGAATTAGAATTCGGCAAAGACAGCTGAGGATTTGTAGCCAAGGGGCAGAGTTGGGGTGGTAGTAGTGAGAGGGGTGTCAGTGGAAAGAAAATTACTAAGAGAAGATTTCAAGCGTCGGAGGATTCTTGCTAACCCCACTTAACATTACTCTGACTGAAGACACATCGGGATGATAAAATATTGAAGGTGGGGGATGAGGAATTTGATTAGCTATTGAGGGTGATCAGATATCAAAGCTGTGGGATTCTCTCTAAACTGAGTTAGCAGGATACTTGTTAAACTGTACGTGGCAGGCTGAAGATGGGACCTAAGGACAAAGATGGGTTAGAAAGAGGGCTCAGAGGAGCCGGTCTACAGTTGGGTCAAAGAAGAGTCTTTGTCAGCCCAAATTGCGTTTGTAAACAAAAGAAGGAAAGAGGGAAGTTAACAGACTTTTAATAACTAACTGTCTCACTGTGATACTGTGCCATTAGGTGGGACTTTGTGTATATTATCTTATTTAATCATAAGTAACTTAAGGAATGTGTTATCCTCATCTTACATATGGAAAAACTGAAGTTCAAAGAAATTTAATAATAGACCCTGGGACCAGAAGAACTGAATTAGATGTTGGCTTTTTCCTGTAACCTTTCACCATCTCAAGTGACCTTAACAAGTCACTTAACCTCTCTCAATCTCAGTTGATATGCAAAATGGAACAATATACCTTCCTCTCTGGTCTTTTATCAACCATATATTATCTATGTGAGGATGATTCTAGCATCTCTCAAATTCTGTCTCCAGATTCATATCTCCAACTGCTTACTAAATAGATGCTTCTGAAAATAAATGTCTCAAATTGAATTCAATGTCTTATTTCAAAATACATGCTCTGCTTCCTCAATTCTTAACCTCATTAAATGATAGCAATATCATTTTCCAAGCTAGAAATATCAGAGTTATACTCTAGGCACTCATGGCTCCTATTCCCAGACATACACTCTACCGTAAGCAGATACCTAATCCTAATAGAAACGTTTTCCAAAACCACCTTCTCAATGATGTCTTTATGGTCACTCTGTTTATGCCTTTATCATGTCACCTGGACTGCACCAACAGTCCACTGGTGACCTCCCTACCAACAATCATTATAGGCCTCAGTCTGTCCTTTTCATTGTCATTACTGTCATATCTATTAAAACTAAATCTGGTCATGTCACTGTGGTACTTACAAACTCTGTTAGCCCCTCACTGCCTACCAGTAAAAGCCAAAGTCCCGAGCTAGGCATACGAGACCTTTCACGGTAAACTTCAACTTCCTGCCAAGAGTTATCTCTCACTGCCCCTCCCCACTGAGCATCCATTCAGGGAATCCTCCCTCTGTATCACCTGTTCCTGGTTCCCTCTCTGGAATAGCCATCCCCTAATTTTGTACCTCGTAAAATGCCTTTAAGATCCATGTCAAGCTTCATCTTCCTCCCTGAATTCCTTTGGCATCATCTCCCGCTCCTCCAAACACCTACAGCACTTAGTTCACACCTCTCAACCACAAAGGAAGTTCATGTCTCATACATCTCATCTGTTTCCCCTATCAAACTAGAAGCTTCTCGATGGCAAAGACCATATCTGAGCCATACTTATGTCCCCTGAGCCTTACTTAATCTAAAATATCATTACATCTATAATACATTTTTTAAATCACAAAATTATGGAAAATAAGAGCTTTCTTTGTCCATCATTTATTTAAAATCAAGAATACCAAAGACAACTACAATTCAATGTGCCATGTTAATTCAAATTCAGTAAGGTTCCCATTTATTTAAAATTAAGAAAAACAGAGTCCAAAAACACTTTTCCCCTAGGATTAAAACACATTATTATATAATTATAGACACATTTAGAAAATTAAAGTGTTTTGCTTCTTTGGGGATTCAACTGCTTTCATTTCATTTACTATTTTTATAGCATGTATGATAAGCCTCCTAAAGTCATTTCCAAAGTAGTTACTAGAATAAAAGAAATTTAAATTAAATACCTTAAAGTTTTTCCTTAGGAATATTAAATCATCACTGCCCATGACTTTCTAATGTATTTTCTGGGTTGCTATGATTTTTAGTTTAAAAACTAAATTCCATGATAGAAAATATTAAAAATTACTCTGCATTAAAATACTTATAAATAAATTAATAACAACTTATATATAATATACATATAAGCTCATTACTTGCAATATTCTTTCCTGGTTTAGTTACCAACCAGATGAGCTACAAATATTACAAACTTTATATTTGCTAAATATAGTTGTTTTAATTATTACATAATCTGCCTTGTATAGTGTTAAATTTTATTTAATAAGTAATGTGCCTTAAATTATTACATAATCTGAATAATTACTATACAATATGCAACTAAATTCTATTATCTTTTTTATCCACACTGACCCAGAATTATTCTGTACTACAATTGAAATCTGTGCTCACATGTAGAACTTTTTCTAAGCAATGCGTTTCAACACATAGAACCACGTGGATATTACACTCACTGTTCTTTGCTGTAGAACTTAACATATCCTCTTGGCTCTAATCTACATTTATCAACTACACTACATTATAAAGGGTTTTATTTACATACTCTAAAAAATTGAAATGCACTTTTCTTCAGGTAAGTTTCCCAACACTGTTCCTATGGATGGTTTCACTTCTGTGCAAAAGACAAATAGAAATTTTATCTACCTTTCAGGTGTATTTTACAACTGCTGGTTGCCTTCTCAATATCCATTCTTCCCTTCTTTCCCCTTAATGGGATTCCAATTTTGTTGGTAATATCCATATGCTTAAAAAAAAAATGGCATCTATGATTCCAAACCTCCCTTGCAGATAGGGATGGCCACAGGACATAGAACAGGCCAATAGCATGGAAGTGGAAATTGTTGTTGTGGCTTCTAGAGAAGCTCCAGAAAAAAGGGAATCTAACTCAGCTAACACAGTCATTTTTGTATTTTACTTTTCCTCCGTTTTCTGTCCTTAGACTTCAAGAAAGGGGCCAAAAGAATTGCAGACATCTCAGCCCTGACACCTGGAGTCATCAAGCCAACACTGGCAAATAGTCCTATATTTAATGAAATAATAACCATAATTCTTTTTTTTAACTGACTTTATTTCCCAGAGTTGTTAGAAGATCCAAATGACAATAAAACTTATTATGAAAATACACTGAAAAGTACAAAAGCTGATGTAATATGATAATCTTCCAGGTATCAAGGGATTAAACTGAAACATAAAATCAGCCTGGCAGCCTGACAGGCACAGGATGTGCTGGTTTCACAGAGGGCCGCGTAGAAAGGCCATCAAATGTGGGCAGGCACAAGTCACAGCCTGAGAACCATTTCTGAGCGGGTATTTCATACCGTTTGTTTTGTAAATTAGCTTCCTTCGTGTAATAATTTAGGATTGTCTTCAACATTTCAAAATTAAAATAATTCATCAAACAGGAGTCAGTTTTGTATGTAAGGTAAATCACAGGATTATGTATTGGGATGACTGTTCTTTTCCAAATCAAAAAGCCTTAAAATGGTCAGGACTGATGGAGTCGGGATGACAAATGTACATTTAGACTTTCATCATCAATGAAAAAATAAAGCATTTTCATAGACCTAAAACTGTCATTAGTGCATGTCATTAGTGCAGATTTTTGTGAAGGAAAACTTGAAACACTGCTACAATAAATGTTAACAAAAATTGGCCAGGTACTGAGGTCATTTTAGTAAGCTACCATCATTAAATGTAAGAAAAATAACTTCTTGATCCAACGTTACAAAAGATTGTCTCTAGAGGACATTATTTGAAAAGAGTGCTTTTTCAGACACATTGTGATACTCAAATTCACTTACAACAATTATAGATTTACCTTTTAATTACTTTTCTTAAAAAGCTGTCAGACTTCCATTTCTTCGGGAGATATTTTCGCCACAGCTTACACTTTCTTCATTACTAAGAATCATACATATTGGTGAGATTGCCATTCATTGCTTTTTCATCTTTTTGAAACAACAGAGGCAGGCCTGCCAGACTAAAGCTGACGTCTTTGAAGGCATGCAACAAGAATATCCCCACAATGATTGTAAAGAAGCCACACAGAGTATCGATGATGTCAACAGGCATGTCTTGCCACTCCTTAAAGAGAATGGCTGAGCACATGAAAACGGATGTTGTAAAGGAGACGTAATTCACGATGGAAGGGTTGAGTATGTCCAGCGTGCTGTTCAGGCACTTAATCTGCGTGGACGAGGCCCAGCAGCAGGCCCCAAGCCGGGGACTGGCGCAGCACAGGCTTGCGGCAAACAGCTCCGTTAGAGCAATGCCCAGGCCCTTCACGCAGGAGACCGACAACGCCCCAATCACAGAGCAGACTGTTATATACACGAGGATGTTTGTCTGTCCGTGGCGAGGTCCCACCACGAAGATTAGTTTCAAGGACACAATGACGACGAGGGTCGCAAAGACCACAAAAGCTGGATCCCCACGCTTGGGCGACATTTCATTGAAGGTCTCGATCTCCTCCTCCTTTGGCGCATGGATGAGCATAAGGGTAGATCCTAGAACACTCAGCAAATATCCAGTCTTCCCGGGAAGGTTAAGTCTTTCACTCAGAAAGCATGAAGAAAGAATGGCACTCCCCAGGACGCTGAGAGCCCCCAGCGGCGTCACTAGCGTGGCCGGTGCAAAGGCATATGCAGCGAAGCGGGCCACCGCACCTGCTCCCATCGAGAGGGGTCCCGCCCACCACACCCGTTCTGTAAGGTACGCTCGGCCCCCTGGACCTGCTCTCATGCAGCCTTTCCTGGCAAGTCGCAGAAGGCCTTTTCTTTTTTTTTTCAAAATGGAACTGCCTCCAGTGAAAATGCTGGAGCTCACAGCCAATCCCAGACCAATATAAAAGTCATATTTCCCACGTCCTTGGCTCATGTCGTTTGTGACTTAAGAAGTCCCCGTGAATCACACTGACCGCACCACAGAGAAACTGCCGGTGCTTGGAGGCAGGATGATGCAGTCTTCAAACATGTCAGTTTAATAATATGTTGTCTCTTATGAAAAAAAAAAGGCTGGAAGAGGTAGAGATGACTTATTCACTCTCATTTCCTCGTAAATAATACCCTTTAATGTCATTTAAATTTCTTTTTAAATTTATTGGTGTAATTTCATTGTTAATGAAATTACATAGATTTCAGGTGTATAATTCTGTATTACATCATCTATAAATCCCATTGTGTGTTCACCACCCAGAGTCAGTTCTCCTTCCATCACCATATATGTGATTCCCCTTACCCTCAAAACTTTTAAATCCTGGCAGAGCAGCTGAGGCTCCGCTGGCGGTCCTGCTCCGGTCACTTCCGCTCACGCCCTCACACACTCACACAGGCCGCAGGGCCGCTCCCTCCTGCGCTTGCGCGGCCAGCGCCTTCGTCATCGCCGTCCAGTAGGAAGTGAGCATCTGGGCTGCACCCGCATGCGCCGTCTCCTCCACGGGGAGCGCCGAGGGGAAGTCGGCCCGGAAGGCCTACGGGCCCTGCGGCCACAGGGAGTGACAACCGCTGCGGAGGGGCGCCTGAGCGCAGCCCAGTCAATAATAGAATTCTTGACAGATCACAAGAGAATGTGCTTTTAAATAACTGGTCATAAGGAACTATATTTTCATATTGCTACCAATTTTTCAAAAGTGATGGCACTCAAATATTTCTTTCACTTTTTAAATTTCAGGTTTTCAAAAAAAAAAATGCTGCACGTATTAAGTACTAGTTTCAACCTTTAGAAGATTTTTATCCTATAATACAAGTAATTTTCTGAAAGAAAATTGTGCGAAGTAAATTAAGCGCCTGTCTCAATTTAAGAGTATGTCTTCAAGAGTATCCCTTAAAAGGTTTATCTTCTCGGGGGTCAGAAAGAATAGACTGAGGTTTGTAGTGTGTGTCAAAATGGAAATTTTATTTTGGTAGACTTTATGTCATTCCAATTGCCCCGCTAAATGCATATATAAGAATACTAAAATCTGCTGCATTAAAATTTTAAACTTGTTGCGCTAAAATGAATGTATCTCGACTGCCTATGTGCTTTGGGCAAGTCATTTATTCTCTTATTCTCCCACAGAGAATTTGACTGCATTCAAACTACCAAGCTGGAGAATTTAGCTACCTTCAGAAAAGCTGATATCTAAGCAGGATCTGTGAGGAGCTCTTCTACCTAGAACAGGAGTTTGAATGTGGTCTGAGGTGCCTTCATCACCTCTTCACAGCTAAGGAGGAGCAGGCATCCGGCCATCTCCTTCAGGAAGCTCTAGCAGTTGTGAATTCACCACTCTAGAAAAGGATAGATTTTAGCATGTTCATGCTTATTTCAAAACATTTTTGTGTTCCTTTGACTAATCTTGTCCTCAATATTCACATTAACACTTCCAATTAGATTTTAGAAATTTCATTAGTATTAAAACCATTCAATTTAATCTACAGGTCCACAAGTCACAGAATTCTAAATAAATACATGACGATTGTCTCTTTCATAGATCTGTCTCTTAAAAACTAATCATAACATACTCCTGTATAGTACTTGTAACTGCAGATACTGTTCCAAATACTGTAAAATTATTATTTCAATTGATCCTCCAACGAACCCTAGGAAGTAAATGTCATTGTCATCTTACAGACAAGGAAACTAAGCAACATGGAGCTAATTAACTTGCTCAGCATCACACAACTGGTAACTAGTTGTTTCGTATTCAGACTCCGGCAACATAGGCTGCAGACACTGGACTTCTAACCATGATGTTATGCTTTTTAACCTAAGTTCTTAGTGCTATATTTTCTTCAAGTGAATTAGGTCTACACACTGTGAATCTGTTATTCTACAGGGATGTAATTGTGCATAAAGTGAGGCACTACTAGATGAGAGGTAGCCGAGATTACCCAATGGTAGGCAATGTAAGTGTATATCCATGGAAGCATGTCTAAGACGACCAATTTGTAAACAATACTTAAATAAGCCAAGTGGGTAGAAAGAAACTCCACACGAGTTTAGAGGAAAAACTCCTAAACCTAGGTTATTAGCAAATGGTTCAAAATGAGAGAGGGATTTGAGGTGTCACTGAAAATAAAGGAATAGGATTTGAAAAAGAGAGGCACAGGGAAGGTAAGCTGGAGCAATGAGGAGAATGAGAAAAGCAAAACATTGTTAACAGAACAGCATATATACCAACTGATGGACGAGTGCATTTACCAGCATCAATGCTAAGGATTCGTTCATTTATGTACAAGTATGTGTGGAATGTCTTTGGACGTCTTGGAAAAAGTATTTCTATCCAATAAAGGATTAATATCCAAAATATATAAGGAACTCATACAACTGAAGATAAAAAAAAAAAAAAAAACAATTAAAAAGTGGAAGGAAAAAAAAAAGTGGGCAGAGGACCTGAATATGCATTTCTCCAAAGAAGACATACACATGGCCAATAGACATATGAAAAGATGCTCAACGCCATTAATCATCAGAGAAATGTAAATTAAAACCACAGTGAGATATCACCTCATACCTGTTAGAATGGCTATCATCAATAAATCAACAAACAAGTGTTGGTGAGGATCTGAAGAAAAGGGAACCCTTGTGCAATGTTGGTGGGACTGCAAATTGGTGCAGCCACTGTGGAAAACAGTATGGAGGTTCCTCAAAAAAATTAAAAATAGAACTACCATATAACCCAGTAATTCCACTTCTGGGTATTTAACCAAAGAAATCCAAAGCACTAATTCAAAAAGATATATGCACTCTTATGTTCACTGTAGCGCTATTTACAATAGCCAAGATATAAAAGCAACCTAAGTGTCCATCAATAGATGAATGGATAAAGAAGAGGTGGTACAGATACATACAATGGAATGTTACCCAGCTATAAAAATAAAAAATAAATGAAATCTTGCCATTTGTGACAACATGGATGGAACTGGAGGGGGAGTATGCTAAGTAAAATAAGTCAGTCAGAGAAAGAGCAATACCATATGATTTCACTTATATGTGGAATCTAAAAAACAAAATAAATAAACAAAATGGAAACAAACTCTTAGATATGGAGAACATTTTGATGGTTGCCAGATGGGAGGGGGTTTGAGGCATGGGTGAAAAAGGTGAAGGGATTAAGCAGTACAAATTGCCAGTTATAAAAGCAGTCTTGGGGATATAAAGTACAGCATAGGGAATATAATCAATAATATCGTAATCACTATGTATGGTGTCAGATGAGTACTAGACTTATTGGGGTGATCGCTTCATAAGTTATATAAACATCTGATCGCTATGTTATATACCTGAAACTAATATAATATTGTATGTCAACTGCAATTGAAAAATTAAAAAGTATTTTAAAAAACAAAACAAATAAGTATTTAAATGAAGCCTATTCCTATTGCTTTTGCTCATGGATTTTTCTTTCACCCAATGCTAATTTTTAAAAAATCAGAGAAACTGCTGGCTCTCCTGAAAACTGAAACCCTTGGATTTCAGATCATTCAATTACAGAATCAGAAAACGAGAGTCAGACCTGTGATCCAATCCAACCCTAACACTTACATGTTTGAGAGTTACTGAAAGTCTCGAAATCCCTTTCCTTCTCTGTACTATGAGAGAATAGTACCACTCTCCTTTGGTATGCTGGGAGAATTTAAACAATCATGTTCATAACTCACTGAGTATCAGTACTAGCGCTTGGCAGTAGCAGGATCTAAATAGGCATTTTTCTCCCACTCCTCCGTTCCCCTTCCCTACACACACACACACACACACACACACACACACAAACACACACGCATACACGGAATTCTTTTTCTTTTTTTTTTTTACACACACGAGTTTCTTAAGATCACCCAGTACACCCTTTCTGATTCAGAAATGAGAAAAAAACAAAGGCTAATGATGTGAAATTATCTATACCAAAACAATCTAAAAATAGGAGACTAATTCTCTTTAATTTTAACTTTTAGCTTACTGAGAGATTTGCATGCTCTCTACATGATGATGAGCACATTTGAAACTAGCAGTAGAGAAGGCGTGTCTGCTCTAAGGTTGACCTCACTTGGAAGCGCTCTGCTTACTTGATCTCGGCTGGAGCTGAACACTCCCTGGGCCTTCGTGTATTTCAGACCCTTTCCTCCCTCTGGAGCCCTCGCAATCAGTCACCTGGCTGAACAACCCAGTTCTGTTCCTGCCAACACTCTAGCATGGCATGAGGTTGCTTCAGGGCATTTTAAAAATTGAATCTACAAAGAAGTAATAAAATAGAGAATGTAGGCAATATTTCAGATAATATTGACAAAGAAACTGTCACCCATTCAAAAAAAAGGGGTGGGAGCTCAACCCAGATAAGCTGAATACCAAATAAAATATACTGAATGATAGCTCAGCTACTCATCTTACTCTGCTAATGTAAACATAGCATTATAGCCTCATAAAACCCTCAGATATATATATAAACACATATAGTAGGCCTAGAGGAAATGATGCCTTCTGCATCATTCTCTTTTTATGTTTGAACCCTCTCAGATGCCAAATGGTCTTTCACTTTCTGTGATGAATATCCATACTTAGAAAATGCTCTATCATTCATTTGTATTTGAATATGAAATTAAATACATATACTACTCCTGCATTTGCATTTGGGTCTTGTAAGCAGTTGTGGAATGACAATCTTTGTCATAGTGAGGATGACTCAAAGCATCACCAGACAGATAAATGGGAGATATGAAAATACCTGCAAGTCCCCTAAAACCACAGACTTGCATTTACATTGCTATGCAAAAGATCAGCTGTAGGGAAGGGAAATCATAAAATGCCTTGAAGATTACATCCTTAACATATGCTTTCATGTGCTTTTCTTTCTTTCTAGAAAGCTGGCAATATATCAATAAAAAATGCTTTTACTTAATGCTAAAGTAAAAATATTTCTGGACACCATTTCATTACATGTATGTTGTTGCCGAAGCAAAGCAAAGCTCATTGAACTTATTAATCAAGTAAATTCAAGTTTTCTTACTTGTTTATCCCTTGATTCCTGGTCAAGTCTTTCCTCTTACCCACACCTTACCAAGACCTTCTCCTCCATGCTCCTTCTCTGTGTTATGCCCCAATCTAGTCTTGCTTCTTTCCCAACCAAGTAAGTAGCAGTTCTTCCTTGGCTCACCTGATTGTCACTGGGGTAGCAAATCCTATCTACCCAGATTTGGGAGTAATTACCATCATATTCAGATCAGCCTACAATGTCAACCCTCTATTTCCCAAACTACAATCCTCCCTCACTTAAATCACTCTGTTTCCTAATCTACTTCCTTGAGGACAACTAAACCTGTCCTTCTGATTCTTGATCCCTTTTAATAATAATAGCTGCTCATGTGGAATATAAAACTGAAAGCAACAAAGGAACAAGACAAACAAAGAAACAAAAATGCATAGACATAGATAACAGTTTAGTAGTTACAGAGGATAAGGGGAATGGGGGTAGTGGAAGACGGTAAAGGGGGTCAAATATATGGTGATGGAAAGAAAACTGAATCTGGGCGGTGAGCACACAGTGTGATGTATAGATGATGTATTACAGAATTGTACACCGGAAACCTATGGAATTTTACTAACCATTGTTACCCGGATAAATTTAATTAGAAAAAAGAGGATATGGATGCTATCACTAATATTCAACATTGTTGAATTTAGGGAAAATGATAAATAAAAGATCAATATAAATAATAATAATAATAATAATAATAGCTACAATTTAAAACAATGGATAGCTTGCATTTATGGAGCCTGTTCTGTGTAGCATTTTGTTAGGTTTTTCACATACATTGCATTTAACTCTTATAGGTAACTCTTACATCAACCCTATGAGTATTTTTATGCCAACTTTACAGATGAGGAATTGAGAAATAAGGCAGTTAACAACCTGCCAGATCTCACAGCTAAGAAGCGGCAAAACCAGGACCCTCTGACTTCCAAGTCCTGTGTGTGATATGTGCTTTGGCATACCTCTCTGTCTGTCCCTAATTCAAGTGCATAGGTGAACACAAAAGGGACACAGAACACATGCTGGAGGAACCCAGTGCCTCCGAAGTATTTTCTCCACTTTCATATTTTCTACAAAATGGGTTTGGTAGACCTTAACATTCTTATTTTTCTCAACTTCCATCTTTTCTGAAAGCTCCCTCTCTCCTTTACAGCCCATCAACCACACAGCTTACACATCAGGGTCCCACATGCCCATCACAGGCCCCTGACAGCATTCTCACTCAGCACGGATGTTAGCACATCTGAAACTCGGGTCTACACTTATAATGACTCCCATGTTTTGCTCAGAGCTTATAATATCCATATATATGTAAGAGGGAGTTTGCCACAAAATAGCACTAGATTGCCGGTCTATAACATTTGAATGCACAGTTTGTTCATAGGCAAAAAGTTTTTAGCAATCTAAGTTCACTTAGTTTTATTAGTTGTTCTTTTACATTAAAAAGTTAGGGATAATTACATTTTGATAATCCCTAAGCCACTTCTGACAGACCAAGCCTTGAACACATCTGAAAATGACACTTGTATAATAACCGTTTGTAAGACAAAACTGGGGATTAAAACTATAACCTTGCATTTTAATGCTCAAATACATAAAAGGAACCAAAATAATAATGCAGATATCCTTTGTTGCACAGAAATTGCTCATGTAGAATTTTGGAGATTACAGAATTAACACCAAAGGAAAGGCCTCAATACCCAAAGAGTCAAATGAAAAATAAAAGTAAAATAGATTTAAATTTTACTCTGTTTTGCTCAGTATTCATCCATACGGAAAACATGCCCATTACTCATTAAGTTATATGACTTTTAAAAATGAGGTTGATTAGAAAATGAAATTTAGTATTTGGAATATTAGTAGCTACCAGTGTAAAGATGATTCAAGTCAGTAAGAATGCCAATCAACATGCTTTCAATTCCAACTAGATGGAAAATATTCTAATAAAAATAATGGGTTTTTTTTTCTATACAGTGTGGTGTCATGGCTCATTGTCAATGGGACATTGGCCCCAGTCACACTCCTACTAAGAGTGGTACCAATCCACACCCTGTCACGAATACTGGCATGTCAGTGGGATTAGAAGCCACAGTGAGACATGCGTCTATAACTATGAGGAAAAGGTTCCTTTGTACAAAGCTGACCTGATCGAACAATAACTTTGGCTTTGACACAGTCTTTCTATGACCAGCTAAGCCAAACCACCTCATCCCCATTGTCTCATTCTATACCCTAACTCCCCCTTCTATACATTTTTTTTTTTTTTTTTTTTTTTTTTTTTTGACTTGTATTCATCTTTTATTATTGGTATATATTGAGTACTACAATTTTTTTTTTTTTTTTAATTAATTTTATTGGGGTGTATACATTTTACTTCAGACAAGTGTACCTCAATCTCCTCATCCATCTATCTCACATCACTGGCCCCACCCAGGCAGAGCTTAGAAGACCCACTAATCCCCATTTCTCCCACAGCCCATCAGAAGATCTGTTTTTATCATTAACACAGCTCTTTAAAAACCTACCATTCAGCTTACTATTGAACTAAGAAAATGAATCAGATGCATTTGTCTTCTCCCTAAATAATGACCCGACTGAAATGACAGGAATAAAAAAAAAATGGAATAAATAAAATGCAAGGAGAGATAGGGTCCAGGTGGAAGGTTGAAAATAGAGAATATGATTGCAAGTCTGTATACAAAGTCACACTCTTCAGGCACACTCCCACACTGCAAGAATTCTAGAAAGTAGAAAAGATAAAAATGGCAAATAAGCAAAAATAAAAAAAAGATAAAAGACTTAGAGGATTCTTCAAAGATATTCATTATCTGACTAATAGTAGCTCCTGAAATAGAGAAAAGAGATGGAACTAAACTAATAAATAATTCACAAAAAATTCCAAGAACTGAGGAATATATCCCAGATTAAAAACACAGACTAAGGCCAAATGTTATGAACAAAACACACATACACATACTCAAAGACTCGTCATTATGAAATATAGAACACTAACGAGAATGATCATAAAAGGATTATACACACACACAAACACACACAATGTACAAGGCATAGAAAAGGGAATAGCAATGCTGGGATGTAGAATATAAGGAATCAATGTTTTCACTATTTTGAGGGAGATACCTTTTTAACCCACAATGCTATATCAAACAAAACTATTAATCAAATATGAGGATGAGAAAAAGATATTTTCAGACATAAAAAAGTACAAAATTTATTTCTCACACCCCCTTTCTTAAGCAGCTACCGAAGAATTTATTTTTATAAAACAAAGAAATAAAACCAAAACAACAAAGGAAGACATGGAACCCAGAAACATAGTCAATCATCAGGATGACAGCAGAAGTAATTTGCCATCCACAAGTCAGAAATTCTAATTTAAAAAGAGAAAACTACAAAGTATAATATGATTCATTCCAAAAAAATAAAAAGCAGTCTTTTCACAAAGTTGGGGAAATAAAATTAATTTACCTACTTCTAATACTATATTTCTGCCACTAAAATCACCTCTTTCTTGTTTCAATCCCTCTTGAAGGCAACACCACATTGAACTGTAGAGGATGCAAAATGTCTCTTCAAATATGAAAGAACCTTGGCATTTCTGAACCAGGAAATATTGGTAGCTTATCGCTTCCTCAAATTATCTGAACCTTTTATTTATCTTACATATATTTTTCTGTCCTCCAAAACTGGTGAGTCCAGGGATTATAAATTAACCCTCGTTTTAACTCCCAAAGTCCTCAACATATGGTAAGTGTTCAATAAATAACTGCAACCTACATGCTACTGAGTGTACAATAACTAAAGTGTAACTAATTCATGTGCGTCGCTATTTCAGGTGTAAAGATTCTTAATGGTGCTACAGAAAAAGCTATCAAAGAAACACATAATGAAGATCCAGTAGGAGTAAACTAATCAAGTGTGGCATCAGCATTTCGAAGAACATAGTAGAAGAAAGCAGACTCTCCCTAAATGTCAAATAATAGTAGCTCATTATTGAAAGACTATACTTTGAGCAAAACTAGGCAAACACTATGAAATTTCTGTGGTTCTGATTAGGGTCCTAAAACAAGAAGTTGACAATCTAGAACTGATGGCATGAGAAATAGAGGTGCATATCCCTGGAACAAATGAAAGAAGGGAGAAAAGTAAGAAAGGAGGGAGGGAGGTTAAGTGGGAGAGAGACTAGGAAGAAAAATTGACAAGAAAAGGGAAGGGAAAGGGAGGGAAGGGAAAGGAAGGGAAAAGAAAATCCAAAAAGAACAGAATATTGAGAATTATTCTCTTAGTGGCACTAAATAAAGGTTATCATTGGTACCCTCACAGAAATTATCAGAATTCACTACTTCTTTCATTTATTTAAAAAACATATATTGTGATTCTAGTGTCAGGTACTATGCTAGGAATTAAGCATTCAACAATGAACCCTATATCATGATAACTCTCCTCAGTGAGCTTAAGATTTGTGTATACAACAAGTATTGGAAAATAAAAGAAAGACCTCTTCCTATCAACCTGTTGCAGAAAGCCACTTCTGTAGATGTCTAGGAAGAGAAATAATAAATCAGTAATTGCCATGAATAACCAAGGCAACAAGACAGCTCAGAAAGAAAGTCAAAAATATCCAGAAAAGGAATTTAAAAATATGGAAATATGTGACTTAAATGACAGAGAATTCAAGATTGCAGTTCTGAAAAAACTCAACGAGATGCAAAAAAACACAGAAAGGCAATTTAATGAACTCAGAAACGCAATCAAAGAACAACATGAGCATTTTACGAAAGAGATTGAAATTTTAAAAAAGAACCAAATGGAATTTCTGGAGATTAAGAACTCAGTAGAAGAAATGAAGAATGAAATAACCAGCTTAGGTAGTAGAGTTGACCAGATGGAGGAAAGAATCAGTGACATCGAAGATAGAAACCTGGCAATGACACGGATGGAAGAAGAAAGAGACTTGAGACTTACAAGAAATGAAAGAACTCTACAAGAACTTTCTGACTCTATCAGAAAGAGCAATATAAGAATAATGGGCATACCAGAAGGAGAAGAAAGAGAGAAGGAAACAGAGAATATATTCAAACAAATCATCGATGAGAACTTCCCAAATTTGTGGACAGCACTAGATCCTCGAATCCAAGAAGCAAATAGAACATCTAATTACCTCAATCCCAACAGGCCTTCACCAAGGCACATTGTATTGAAGCTGTCTAAAATTAACACCAAAGAAAGAATCCTCAAGGCAGCCAGGGAAAAGAAGACGGTAACTTACAAAGGAAAGCCCATTAGATTATCATCAAATTTTTCAGCAGAAACTCTACAAGCCAGGAGGATGTGAAACCAAATATTCAAACTATTGAAAGAGAGAAATCATGAGCCAAGAATAATAAATCCAGCAAAGATATCCTTTAGATATGAAGGAGGAATAAAGACCTTTCCAGACAGACAGTAGCTGAGGGAATTTTCTAATATACGACATGCACTACAAGAAATACTAAAGGAGGCTATTCGACCACCATCAACAGGGACAATTTGTGGCAACCGAAACATACAAAGGGGGAGAGTAAAGGCCTGAACCGGAATATGGGAATGGAGAAAGTAAGCGTGCTGAAGAAAATGGAATACTCTAAATATCAAACTTTCTTTTACATAACCTTAAGGGTAACCACTCAAAAAAAAATCCAGAACTGAAATATATACTGTAATAAAAGAAGAAACAGAAACATCATACAATACCATCACACAGAAATAATAGACAACAACAAAAAGGCAAAGAAACAATGGAGACACAGCCTTACCAGAAAACTAAAGATAGAATGACAGGAAATCCTCAGGTATCAATAATCACCATAAATGTAAATGGACTGAACTCACCAATAAAAAGGCACAGAGTAGCAGATTGGATCAAAAAAACTAAACCCAACCATATGCTGTCTACAAGAGACACATCTCAGCTATAAGGACAAGCATAGACTCAAAGTGAAAGGGTGGAAATTGACACTCCAAGCAAATAGTACCCAGAGAAAATCAGGTGTAGCCATAATGATTTCCGATGAAACAGACTTCAGGGTGAAAAAGATAACAAGAGACAAAGATGGACATTTCATAATGGTAAAGGGGACTATACAACAAGAAGACATAACAGTCATCAATATTTATGCCCCCAATCAGGGAGCACCGAAATATACCAAGCAACTACTAACAAAACTAAAGGGAGAAATTGACCAAAACACAATTATACTAGGGGACTTAAATACATCATTGATAGCTATGGATAGATCATCCAAACAGAAAATAAATAACGAAATAGCAGTCCTAAATGACACATTAGATGAAATGGACATCATTGACATATATAGAGCACTTCATCTTAAACATCAGACTGTACATTCTTTTCTAGTGTACATGGAATATTCTCAAGAATAGACCATATATAGGGGCATAAAAGCAGCCTCAGCAAATTTAAGAAGATTGAAATCATACCAAGCATATTCTCTGATCACAAGGCTTTGAAATTGGATATCAACTGTGAAAAGAAAGCAGGAAAAAACACAAATACATGGAGATTAAACAACATACTTTTAAAGAATGACTGGATCAAAAAAGAAATTAGAGGAGAGACCAAAAGATACATAGAAACAAATGACAATGAAAATGCATCCTACCAAAATTTTTGGGATACAGCAAAAGCAGTTTTAAGAGGGAAATTTATACCATTACAGGCCTATCTCAAGAAAAAAGAAAAATCCCAAATAAATAACCTCATGTTACACCTTAAAGAACTAGAAAAAGAAGAACAAGTGAAACCCAAGGTCAGCAGAAGAAAGGAAATAACAAAAATCAGAGCAAAGTTCAATGAAACAGAGAACAAAAATAGAAAAAAATTAATGTGACAGAGCTGGTTCTTTGAAAAAATTAACAAAATCGACAAACCCTTGGCTAGACTCACCAAGATGAAAAGAGAGAAGACACTAATTAACAAAATCAAAAATGAGAAAGGGGAAGTTACCACGGACACCACAGAAATACAAAGGATCATGCAAGAATACTATGAAGGACTATATGCCACCAAATTCAATAACCTAGAAGAAATGGACAAGTTCTTAGAAACATATAGTTCTTCCATGAAGAACTAGAAAATCTAAACAGACCGATCACCAGTAAAGAAATTGAATCAGTCATTCAAAACCTTCCCAAAAGCAAAAGTCCGGGACCAGATGGCTTCACTAGTGAATTCTACCAAACCTTCAAAGAGGATCGAATACCAATCCCACTCAAACTCTTCAAAATTGAAGAAGAGTCAGTACTCCCTAACTCATTTTATGAGGCCAACATTACCCTGATACCAAAACCTGGTAAGGACAACACAAAAAAAAAGAAAACTACAGACCTATATCTCTGATGAATACTGATGCAAAAATCCTAAACAAAATTCTAGCAAATCAAACAGAACAATGTATTAAAAACATTATTCACCACGACCAAGTGGGGTTCATCCCCGGGGCACAAGGATGGTTCAACATCCACAAATCCATCAATGTGATACATCACAGAAACAAAATAAAGGACAAAAATCATATGATTATATCAATTGATGCAGAAAAAGCATTTGACAAGATACAACATCCATTTATGATTAAAACACTTAATAAAATAGGTATAAGGAAAATACCTTAACATAATAAAAGCCATCTATGACAAGCCCTCAGTTAATCTCATAATTAATGGTGAAAAACTGAAGCCCTTTGCTCTATGTTCAGGAACACGACAGGGCTGTCCCCTATCACCTCTGCTTTTCAATATAGTGTTGGAAGACCTTGCCAGAGCCATCAGGCAAGAGAAAGAAATAAAAGGCATGCAAATTGGGAATGAAGAAGTTAAAATATCACTCTTTGCAGATGACATGATGCTATGTATAGAAAACCCTAAAGACTCCACCAAAAAGCTGTTAGAAACAATCAACGAATACCAGTAAAGTTGCTGGCTACAAAATCAACGTACAAAAGTCCATTGCATTCTTATATACTAACAATGAAATCTCAGAAAAAGAAATACAAAAAACAATTCCCTTTGCAATTGCAGCAAAAAGAATAAAATACCTAGGAATAAACTTAACCAAGGATGTGAAGGATTTATATGCTGAAAACTATAAGACATTTTTGAAAGAAATTGAAGAAGACACAAAGAAATGGAAAGACATTGCATGCTCATGGAATGGAAGAATCAACAGTTAAAATGGCCATATTACCCAAAGCAATATGCAGATTTAATGCAATCCCCATCAAAATCCCAATGGCATTTTTTAAAGAAATAGAACAAAAATCATCAGATCTGTTTGGAACCACAAAAGACCCCGAGTAGCCAAAGCAATCTTAAGAAAAAAGAACAATGCTGGAGGTATCACACTGCCTGACTTTAGATTGTACTACAGGGCTACAATAATCAAAACAGCATGGTATTGGTGGAAAAACAGACACATAGACCAATGGAATAGAATTGAGAACCCAGAAATAAAACCACATAAATATGGACAGATAATTTTTGACAAAGAAGCTAAAAACATACAATGGAGGAAAGACAGCCTCTTCAATAAATGGTGCTGGCAGAATTGGATAGCCACGTGCAAGAGAATGAAACTGGACTGTTATCTGCCACCATGTACCAAAATTAATTCAAAATGGATCAAAGACTGAAGCATAACACCTGACACAATAAAATGTATAGAGGAAAACATAGGTACTAAACTTATGGACCTTGAGTTCAAAGAGCATTTTATGAATTTGACTCCAAAGGCAATGGAAGTAAAAGCTAAAATAAACAAATGGGACTATATGAAACTTAAAAGCTTCTGCACAGCAAAAGAAACCATCGACAAAATAAAGAGGCAACTGATTGGGAGAAGATTTTTGCAAACAGTGCCTCCGATAAGGGTCTAATATCCAAAATATACAAGGAACTCATGAAACTCAACAACAGAAAAACAAACAATCCAACTGAAAAATGGACAGAGGACCTGAAGTGACATTTCTCCAAAGAGGACATACAAATGGCAAATAGACATATGAAAAAATGCTCAACATCGCTAATCATCAGAGAAATGCAAATGAAAACCACAATGAGATATCACCTCACCCCAGTCAGAATGGCTTTCATCAACAAGACAAATAGGAACAAGTGTTGGAGAGGCTGTGGAGAAAAAGGAACCCTCATACACTGTTGGTGGGAATGCAGACTGGTGCAGCCGTTATAGAAGGCAGTGTGGAGGTTCCTCAAAAAATTACAAATAGAATTACCATATGACCCAGCAATCCCTCTCCTGAGTATCTATCCAAAGAATTTGAAATCATTTATACATAAAGACACGTGTGCTCCAATGTTCATTGCAGCTTTGTTTACGATGGCCAAGACATGGAAACAACCAAAATGTCCTTCAATAGATGAATGGATAAAGAAGTTGTGGTATATATACACAATGGGATACTATTCGGCGTTAAGAAAAGATGATACAGGAACATTTGTGACAACATGGATGGATCTTGAGAGTATAATGCTAAGCGAAATAAGTCAGACAGAAAAAGCAGAGAACCCTATGATTTCACTGATATGTGGTATATAAACCAAAAACAACAAAGAACAAGACAAACAAATGAGAAACAAAAACTCATAGACACAGACAATAGTTTAGTGGTTACCTGAGTGTAAGGAGGGTGGGGAGGGAGATGAGGGTAAAGGGGACAAATATATGGTGATGGAAGGAGAACTGACTCTGGGTGGTGAACACACAATGTCATATATAGATGATGTAATACAGAATTGTACACCTGAAATTATGTAATTTCATTAACAATTGTCACTCCAATAAATTAAAAAGAAAAAAAGATTTGTGTATAGATGTATACCTAATAAAATGTATCTTGTTCTCATGGTATTGTTTTTATCATTCTCAACTTATTTTTTTTTGTGTTTTCATTAAAATCCAGAATAAAGAAACCATTCCAGGCCCTAAGTGGGTTGGTCTTAATGGACCATACTCAGGACTTGGGGGGGAAAGAGGATGCCGAGGGTATAAAGCCAAATAAGCGGCACTCTACGGAATCATGTTTTCCTGAGATTTATGTTTTCCTGAGTATACTACATTTTACAGTTGCTGGTTTGTTTTTATGGCTGTTGTTAATGCTAAAAGGGATGTCTGGAAACTAGGAATTAAAAGATTTCAGCTCCACAGGAGCTCAGGGTTATAGCCCCAGACCTTATGTGAGTAGCACTAATCAATTTTGCCCAGGTTCTCACTAATAGAATCTGTGGGATCAAGACTTGTGTGTCAAGGGTCTCTTGTACCAAGATCTATTTTAAAAGCTATAGTCTTTTGGAATTGTGTTTTCCTCTGTAGCCCAATGAGCCACGGGGATACACTGAAGCAGGGTTTCAATAAAGATGAAGCTCTGAATCTGGGAGGTGAACAGACCATGTGATATATCGATGATGTATTACAGAATTGTACACCTGAAATCTATGTAACTTTACTAATAGTTGTCACCCCAATAAACTTTAACTTAAAAAAAAAAAAAAGATGAAGCTGACATTTTACATGTAGAATTGGAACCCGATAGAGAAGACCTGAAATTCAGTTATAAGCCAGTGTTCAGGCAAATTATTTTATGCCTCTCTTCCACATGCAGTCTACAAACGATAGCTCTAAAATTGATCCCACTGGGACGTGAGACAAAACATTTTCCAGGATGCATGTTCTGCGCTAATTGCTCTCCTGTAGCCATTTGTTTCTCATCCTTTCTTGGCTTTCTTTTCTCCTTCCCTCTTTGCTCCTTGGTAATCTCTCATGAGAGGGAAGTTGTTTCCTTTTTTCCCTTACAAAATCAAAAGAAAATGCTCATAAGAAAGGAGCTGTCTGAAATAAGAACTAAAAGGACATAGGGCACATGCAAGAAAAGAATCCCTTAAAAACCACTTTGCATTTGGATATGTTTTCATTCACAACTTGTGCAATTGAATCTTTGAGCCCAGATAAAAAAAGACCCCGTTCTTTTCCCGAAGATCAACAAGGTCATTCATCCCTTTGCCGCCTCCTCTCCGCTGCTTACACGACCCTAATAAAGAAGTGAATTCCCCTCTCCTTTTTTTTATTTTCCTGGAGTGTGTCAAAGCCTCAGATGCACATTTTATTATTCTAGAGTCCTTGTGGACAGAAATATCTGAGATGTGAGGGGCATGTTAAGAAACCATTTATAGCTTACACAACAGAGTTTTTAAAAGCCCAGGGTCAGCACAGCAGTGTCTTTCACCTAAAGCCAAATTTTTAACCTAAGAGAAATGGAAAAATAATGTTTTGAGCTTTATTTACCACATACGGATAATTCAAAGAAAAACAAAAATAGCCGAGACTAAATACACTGACTATTATTGACTCTTCTATGTAGGGAAGAAAAACAGGATTTTGTGTACAGAATGCAAAATTTAAAAATTACAATGCTTCAAAATTGTTATTTGACAATGTTTCTGTATCCTGGCTTCAATTTAGAAAAATCCCAGGAGTCAGAACTTCCCTTTTCTAAAACAGTATAAATAAACATCTTTATCCTGAAAAACTTGGTTTCTAAATATCTTTGTGATGATGATGACGACAATGATGATTGCAAGAGTTTACTTTCAAAGGCTTTTATTTTTACCAAAAGACATCAGAATGAGAAAATAGTATTTGGTGGTCACTAACTTGAATTCTAGTATTTTAGTTACCCTACATAACTTTGCTATTATCAGCTTTTAAGCGATTGAAACAGCAGTTTAAGGGTTTAATGATATTTTCTCATCTTCCATTAATCCTTGTCTGAAAGGAATCTGGTTGCTGACCAACTTTGCGCAAACTACTAGCACCCCAAGAGGTATTCAATTGTAAAAGTTTTCATGAAGTCTCTCAAGAGTCACATTCAGAAATAGGTGTACCAATGCACAGGATTTGGGTGGGAAAGAGTACATAAATGGAATAGCTTCTTTGAAAGGGAATTGAATCTGCATTGACCCGTGACAGAGATGACCGCCAGTCTAACTCACTCTGATCCTGTATTTCTTCTTCTCCTACCTACCAATCAATCAGCTCTCTTTCCCTATTCAAATCCTTTCTTCTCCCTTTGGCTAAGTTCTCTTCAAAGACATTGAGGTCAGGAAAAGAGAAAACATACCACGTATGAAAAATTACTCCTTCTTTAGTTCACGTCTTTAATTTCCACTCTTCTATCCATTTTAAAGGATATTCCCTCTCCCTGCTTCCCAAGAGCAAAGCAGTTACTTTGTTGAATTAACCCCCAAAGAACTTGTTGGGGGTGCCTGTGTTCACAGCGCCCACTAGGCTTGGGAATGCAATTGCCCTATGTTGCAACCCTGAAGCAAGTCCAGTGAACGACACGAATTCAGGTCCCCCCTCCAAACAGGGAATGTGACAACAGTCACCAGCACTGGAGAGAGGGGATATCCTGCAGACCCGAGTCAGCCTAAATAGCTTGAATCTCAGCTCTGCTAGCTCTGAGCTGTTTCAACATGAGCAAGTACCCATCTGTATAATGGGGTTGCTGATGACAGTGATATTAATAGTACCAATATTCAGAGGATTATTACAAGGCTTAAGTAAATGAATACTCATAAAGTGCCAAAATGTTGAGAATAGGGCCTGGCTCTTAGGCTGTTAGTTTGTCAAAATAAAATTTAGTCTTGTAAAAATAAATTAATTTTGAAATTTAGATTGTAATCTACTTATCACCTCCATTTGTGATTAAAATAGAATCAGTCATCTTTGTTACCTTTTTTAATTTTACATGCTTGTCATTAGAGCCCTTTGGCCTCCATTCTTCTACTTCATACAACATAAAATAAAACTCAAAATCCTATTTTTCAGATAAGCAGCTCATCTTCTTTTTTCTTCTAAACACTAGCAAAAGAGCTTAAACTTGAGTGGATTATTGCAAAAATGGACTTTCTTAGTAATATACTCTCCCATTCTAAATGACATAGGGAATCATATTCTAAATGACATAGGGAAACGTATAGTCTAGCTTATTTCCCTATGTTTTCTTTTTATTTGCAGGCTGTGCTTCCAAGCATGAACACAACTAAGTAGGGGGAAAAAAGAAAAAAAAAGAAAAAAACACAAAGAACGGCTTCAGTTACTGAACCTTATAAGCCAGTACAAAAAAAGATGCAGCTGAAGGTGCCATTTTCCATCAAAAGAGCTACCTTGAATGCATTTCATTGTGATACTTCCAATTTTCAATGGTATTTTAATGGAAGAAAATGGAAGCTAAGGCCAGTTTGAGCAATGCTGTATTATAGGCTACCGTCATGACTCAGTGTAATTTGATTTAACCAGGTTCAATACTAGCTACACAATGCATTACATCATGAACTTCAGATTTTTCTCGGCAGTAAAACTCTTTTGAATCCTGACTTCCAGCAGGAACATTCACATCACCTCTTGTAATTCCTAATTAGAGTGGTGAAAACCAAGACACGCCAATGGACAAAATCTCATACACATTGAGACGTCGGTCCAGTGACCTTGCTCAGTAAGGAAGCACAGAGCAAGCCCTCAAGGAAAAAAACAAACAAAACATGTGAGTTATTTATTAATATGAAAAATATAAAAGACTCCTGGAAACAAGGCATTTGAAGTTTTCAATTCAATATGAGTTTAGAGCCCGAGTTCCAAACCTCGGGAGAGCAATCAATTTAACCACAGTTGTCACCAATAGCCTTTGTAAGGTTGAGGCCAGAAGGTCAAAGATCTGCCAGAACAAGATTTACCATTTATTAAGTCATAGTTCTGTCCTTCATCTGCTCCTGTTCAAGCAGTGATCAATGAAGGGATATCCCTCTAAAGTTCTGACACTTGGGACAGGTGCTACATAAAATTCAGCATATTAAAGACTTGTATTGATATAATTCCAATTTAAAAGAATGATTTCATGGTAAAAGTCTTCATTTCACAAAATTTGAAAGCTATGTTAAAGAAAAATGAATACATTTGTGAAGACATTGCTAAGTAAAGTCCCCAAAAGAAAAGTTTGAGAGATTCACTGTCCAATTAAAATTATGTGATTTCAATAATATTCAACATCCACAAAATAAATCAGAATCCTTATAGTGTGCAACCTCACATTCAAAAAAGAAACAACTCTAAAAGAATCAACCAAGATGGTAAAGAAGGCAAATTAAAAGCAGCAACAGAATCTAAAGGATCCCATACATCACCTTGCTTTCATGTTAACAAGAAAACAGACTAAATATGACCTAAATGGGACAAGCCCTTTCATTCACAAAGGATGATGACTTCAAATACATTGGTGTCATACAGGGTCTCTGGTCCCGTTCCTGCTCTCGGCAGGTGGACACAGAGCAAGGTGAGGCCAAAAAGGAACACCCACGGAGCCATCGGTAGGGGAGTCATACCACTATAGTCTCATTGGCTGCTGTGTTGGAGATACAGGAAATAGTAGCCACATGATCCGCAATCCACCGCCCAGTTTCTCGGCCAACCAACCAATCCCCTAGCATAGCCACAGCAGTTATATTAGTGGCTAATGGCTAATTGATTACAGCTGATGGCCATCCAATCACAGCTGACGACCATCTACTACCCGAGCCAGCACCTTTCCACATGAAGTCTAGAGCCTGGAAATTCCTCTCCTGGCTCTGTCCCCACAGTTGGCCTCCACAAGCTTAATGGATCTTATTAGAAACACTAAATTAGAGTTTTTCTGAGAAATGTTTGACCAAAGTCTCACTTATCATCAGTTGCATAAAAGAGTACCCAAGATTTTTTTTTTTTTTTTTTTTGTAATCACCTGGCCTTTCCTTTGGAGATAAAATTGAGTAACTATTTTGAGATCCCTCCTGTCCTCCTGCCCACCTACCATACACAGACCACAAATTTTGACACTGAAAATATTAGAAAATAAATGGCAATAATCAGCTTTTCCAAATAACTAAGCTTTGAAGTGAGCTTTTTAAAAGATTGTGTAAAGTTTTCAAAAATATAAATAGCTTGTGAGATTTTTTCAAATTCATAAACAACACACGCTATGTGTTTAAAAAAGGAGAAAAAATAAACAAAATACAAAGAAATAAACAAAAGTCATCTATTATCCCTGTCACGCACGGTGTCAGGCGGGGTCTCTGGTCCTGCTCCTCACAAAGAACACAAGATATGATGAGGCCAAAATGGAAAACCCACGGAGCCATAAATAGGGGAGTCATACCACTATAGTCTTGCTGGCGGCTGGGTTGGAGACACAGGAAGCAGGAGCTCCACGATCATCCGCAACCTGCCACCCGCTTCTCTGCAATCCACACTCTGCGCTTGCTAGCTTAGCCACGGCAGTTATATCAGTGGCTAAGGGCTAACCGGTAACAGCTGATGGCCAGCTAGTCACAGCTGATGGCCATCTACTACCCGAGCCAGCACCTTTTCAAGAGAGGCCAAGAGCTTGGAAACTGCACTCCTGGCTCTGTCCCCACATTCCGTCCCTATAGGGTCTCGTCTCACAATCTACGTGACAAGCGTCTTCCGCGAGGAGCCTGGAGGGGAATGCAATATCCTGGACACAGCCAGGCTCTCTGGGCACAGCCAGGGTTTCTCAAGGCACCACCAGTCCTTCTGGGCACAGCCAGACTTCCTGGGCTTCTTAGGGTACCGCCAGTCTCCCTGGGCAGAGCCAGGCCCTCTCAGGACACTGTCACTTTCTCTGGGCACAGCCAGACTTCCTGGGCTCAGCCAGGGTTCTCAGCCACTGCCATTCTCTCTGGGCACAGCCAGACCCCCTGGACACGGCCAGGGCCTCTCAAGACACCGCCACTCTCTCTGGGCACAGCCAGACTTCCTGGGCACAGCCAAGGTTTCTCAGGGCACCACCAGTCTTTCTGGGCACAGCCAGGGTTTCTCAGGGCACTGTGCTGGAACAATAGTGGCTCACAGCCATGGTGCTTATATATTCTCGATGGCAGCCAGTTGAGACACAGGAAGCAAACATCCACCAGTTCCAATGCATGGTGGTATGTTCCCAAGCAAATAGTCAAGCGATCCATTAAATTAGGGATGGAGCGCATTCCCCATAGTCCACAGTCATTCACCAGGGCTGTGCGTCAGCCTCACTATGAGTGCCCTCTCTGCAGGGCGAGGCTCTAAGTTCTCCCCAACCTGGGGGTGACGGCCTCAGCAAGCACTTCCTAGCCCACAGGGCCGCAATGACCTTTGCTTTCTCCGGCCTATGCTGGTTGGGAAATCGTCCATGTCTTCCTACCCCTCCACCGGGTCCAGCTCTCCAGCAGCTGCTCCTCCTGGTCTTCCTAAGACTGAGTGTTCATATACACAAACTGCTCCACCGCCCTTCGGAAAGCTTTGGCCAGCACTGTACCCTGCTAGCTGAGCCATGTGTCATGCAGGGTGTGTCATGCAGGGCAGCCTGCAGAGTCTCTAGTCCAGCTCCCCACATAAAAACGCAGGACATGGTGAGGCCAAAAAGGAACACCCATGGAGCCATGGATAGGGGAATCATACCACTATAGTCTTGCTGGAGGCTGGGTTGGAGACACAGGAAGCAGGAGCCACACGATCTGCAACCTGTTATCCTCTTTTCTACCAGCCAACCAACCCCACTTGCTAACTGCAATCCACGCTTGCTAGCTCAGCCACCATCTTCTTGCTAGCCCCCATTTTCTGCTAGCGAAGCCATGGCAGTTATATTAATGGCAAATGGCTCACTGGTTACAGCTGAAGGCCAACTAGCCACAGCTGATGGCCATCCAATCACAGTTGATGGATGTCCCGAGTGAGCACCTTTCTACATGAGGCTGAGAGCCTGGAAATTGCACTCCTGGCTCTGTCCCCACAGGGTGTCATGCGGGTCCCGTTCCCAACATAAGAATGCAGAATATGCTGAGGCCAAAAAGGAACACCAACAGAGCCATGGATAGGCGGTTCATACCACTATATTCTCACTGGCAGCTGGGTTGGAGATACAGGATGCAGGAGTCACAATCTGCCTTCCACTTCTCTGCCAACCAGCCAACCAACAGACCAAAGTAGCCACAGTTATGTCAGTGGCTAATGGCTAACCAGTACCAGCTGATGGCCAACTAGTCATAGCTGATGACCATCTACTACCCTAGCCAGCACCTTTCCAAGAGAGGCCGAGAGCCTGGAAACTGCTCTCTGGGACTCTGTTCCCACAATCCCATCACCTGAAAAAAGTAAATATTAACATTTTGGTGTGTACTTCAATCTTGGTTCCATGCTTATACATATATACACATGCACATACACATCTACACATATGCTGGGGGTGCCAAATAAATGTATACACATGACTTACAGTCATCTTGTGTTATCAGTATATTTTGAATATTACAATTTTAATACAGTTTTTTTCCTTTCTTAAAATGTGTATACATTTTTTGGCACCCTGTTTTTTGGCACCCTCTATATGTGTGTGTGTGTATATATATATATATATATATATATATATATATATATATATATACATATATATGTGTGTGTGTGTGTGTGTGTGTATTTGTATATATATAATGTATTTAGTTCTATAATATTGGGAACCCACAGAATACAGATTTGCAAACTTAATAACATACTATAAACATTTTTTTCATATTATTAAATATTCTTCTAATTATTTTGGTAACTAAATTGTATTTAACCAATCTCTATTTGAGATTGCAGGTGGCTTAATTTCTCCTTAGTGTAAACGATGCTTTGATTTATCCAAGTTCCTGAAACTGTTTTCCTGGGAAATGTTCCTAGAAGGAAACTGTTATGTTAAATTATATGTACTTTGTAATTTTTTGATATATATTGGCCAATTGCCTTCTAGTAGGCTCTTTTTTAAATGTTCCATGTTTTATTCAATTGACTGTGCTGGTAGATAGATTAGTAAAAATCATAGTCGCCTAGTATCTTCCCATGGTTCATTCAAAAGTCTTTCACGATGCAGAGCTCCAGGACACCGAAAACACATCAGTTAGAGCTCATGTGTCATTGCTCCACCATCACTGCTTATGACCCAGAAATGTCACCAACAACAAATGCCTGCAAAACTCTAATATCAGCATACATCTTCCCCAAAGAGTTGTATAAACATCATTCCTTTGTGATTACGTGGCATTCAAAGAGGGAAAATAATTGGTACATTTTCTAAAAATACTTCAGAAGTGAGGAATTCATATTCCAGGAAATTCTATACTAAGTCACAATACCCAATTTTTATAGTTGAAGTAATCCCTAAATAAGTTTCTTTCAAAAAACTATTTTGTACAGTGTTTTTCACAAAGATTCATCTCAGCTGTGATTATTTTAAAGGTGAGTCCACATAGTATGGCAGGTAAGGGCAAAGTTGAATTCAGCAATTGGCTTCCCTGTGTTTGGATTTTTTTCCCTGCTACTTCCTGGTTCTGTGGTCCTGAGCGAATTATTTAACCTCTCTGTGCCTCAATTTATTCATACGTGAAATTGGAGTATAAAAAGAGTGAAATTCCTCCTGAAGTTGTTCTAAGCAAGCATTAATTAAGAGAAACCTGTGTAAAATGCTTATCACCATGCCTAGCACATAGTAAGCATTCACTACCTCTTGGTGGTTGTTATTAAGCAAAACTTGCCTTTGGCTCTTTGAAACCGGTAGCCCTTCATCAACCTAATGAAAGAATGTACATTCTGTGCAACCCGTATGAACGTAAGGTCTTTTTCGTCTCTGTGATGCTAAAAGAACTTTCATGACCCTTAGAAGCCAGCAAGGATGCAGAGTGTTGATTAGCAGTCAGATAACATCCTCTTGGGCTCCTCGGTCACCTCACCTGTGTTTGCAATGAAACAACACTGACATCTAGTGGTCAAAAAGATGAATTACAAAGTGTTCCAATTGTTTTAGGGTAAATGAGTCAAATTCTAGATAGATTTGGGCATGTGCTTTTCATGTTGGCTATCTCTCATCCTTTGGTTGCATAGAGAGTGTTTTGAACAACTAAAATCGACATTATCCATCAAATCAAACTTTGTTTTTTGTTTTAATCAATTTGTTTGCCTTAAAATTCTGAAAAAGAAATATATTTAAAAGAAATATTAATATGTGTTCATTTTTCTTTCAAAGCATATATAAAAGTCTAGAAAAGTAATACAAATTAATTAGACATAATACAGCAGGCATCAAATACATTAATGAGTTTTTACTAGTATATATTCATTTATGAATCTATTTTACATGATTTTATAATGAAGATTAGAGAATTGAAACCATTATTTAAATAAAATACAACCAAACAGGGATTTTTCTATTTTATTTATATTTTTCTATAACAAAGAGGATTTGGAAAATTAATATTTTTTTAAATTTTTATTAAATTTGTTGGGGTAATATTGGTTAGGAAAATTATATACTTTTCAAGTATACAATTCTATAATACATCATCTATATATTGCATTATGTGTTCACCACTCAGAGTCAGTTCTCCTTCCATTGCCATATATTTGACCCCCTTTTCCCTCTTCTACCACGCTCCTGCCCCCTTACACTCTGGTAACCACTAAACTGTTGTCTGTGTCTATGAGTATTTGTCTGTTTGTCTTGTTCCTTTGTTGCTTTCAGTTTTATATCACACATATGAGTGAAATCATATGGTTCTTGACTTGTTCTGTCTTACTTATTTTGCTTAGCATGATAATCTCAAGGTCCATCCATGCTGTCACAAATGGCAGTATTTCATCTTTTCTTATGGCAAAATAGCATTCCGCTGTGTATATGGAATACTATTGTGCGTAAAGTATTGTGGAATGCATTGTGTATAAAGAATACACTTCTCCTTTATCCATTCATCTATCAAAGGACACTTTGGTTGTTTCCATGTCTTGGCCACTGTAAATAATGCTGCAATGAGCACAGTGGTACATATATCTTTACGAATAAATGTTTTCAGATATTTTGGGGTTGACACCCAGAAGAATTGCTGGATCATACGGTAATTCTATTCTTAATTTTTGGGACCGTCCATACTGTTTTCCGTAGTGGCTGTACCAATTTACATTCCCACTAGCAGTGTATGAGGGTTCCTTGGAAAACTAACATTTCAGGAAAGGGTTTACACATCAATCATAGAGTTTTAAGAGAATTTCTTACAAGGAAGTTAGATGGAAGTCACAAAAAATCCATCATTATGGATCTATATTTACTGAAGATGTGCCAGTACCATTTTGCCTCGCCATAGTAACTTGGTTAAACTCTCACAAGGAAGCTTGAAGATTTAACTCAGCAGTAGTATCTCAGAAATTCTAATTAGAAATGCTAATAAGAGCAAGTAGATATTAGAACAAAACTAAGACTAACCCATTGAGTCAGCTAAACGCTCGGTTCATCACCATCCTTCTTAATATCAGCTCCCACTTGTAGAGCATTTACTATGTGTCACGCTCTGCTGTGCTCTTCTAATTCATAATTGTTCATTTATTCAACAAAAAGATTGCATACAGTGCTGCCAGACTATAATAATAGTGGCTCACAACAGATACAATCTCTGTCCTGAGATCATATGAGGTCGGATAATTAAGTTCATGAACTCATTCTAGAAAATGTGCTACATTACTCATTCCTGAATATCACTACAGTCACCTTCATAGTACTCCCCTTGGGAAGCTATGTATCAATGCCAGCACCTAGTTCACTCTTCAAAGCAATTTTGGAATTCCTTTTCTGGAATGGCCATCAGAGCTGTTGTCGTATTATCCTTGATGTCCTGAATGTCATCAAAATGTCTTCCTTTCAATATTTCTTTTATCTTCAGGTAAAGAAAAAGGTCATTGGGGGCCAGATCAGGTGAGTAGGGAGGGTGTTCCAATACAGTTATTTGTTTCCTGGCTAAAAACTCCCTCACAGACGGTGCTGTGTGAACTGGGCATTGTCATGATGCAAAATCCATGAATTGTTGGTGAAAAGTTCAGGTCATTTTTGTTTAACTTTTTCACGCAGCATTTTCAGCACTTCCAAAGAGTACACTTGGGTAACTGCTTGTCCAGTTGGTACAAATTCATAATGAATAATGCTTCTAATATCAAAAAACATTAGCAACATCACGTTGCAACAAGTTCGGGAACTTAAAAGCCACTGAAGAAGACAATAATAATCACCAAATTGAATATAAACTTATAACTGTCTTACGGGCTGAATTGTGTCCCCCCAAAATTTATATATTGAAGCCCTACCCCCAATACCTCAGAATGTGACTGTATTTGGAGACAAGGCCATTAAAGAGGGATTAAGTTAAAATGAGGCCTTTAGAATGTGCCCTAAACCAATCTGACTGGTGTCCCTATAAAAAGTAGAAGAGACACATAGAACCAGGGAGGCATGCACACAGAGAAAAGACCATGCAAAGATTTAGTGAGAAGGCAGCCATCTGCAAGCCAAAGAGAAGGCTCAGGAGAAACCAAACCTACTGACACCTTGATCTTGGACTTCTAGTATCCAGAATTGTGAGAAATTAATTTCTATTGTTTAAGCCAGTCAATCTGTAGTATTTTGTTACAGCAGCCCTAGAAAACTAATACACTGTGATAAAATGCCATTTAGGGAAATTTCACAGAAGAATCAGAGAAAAATGAACTCTGAAGAATGAGTAGAGGTTGTCAAGTCTGAAAGTAGCATGTTCCAGGCTGAAAGAAGAGCTTGCAAAGGCATCTGTGGTAAGAAGAAGCAGGGCACATTTCCAGGAACTAAAGGAGAATCAGTATAGCTAGAACACAGGTATGGGGCAAGCTATGAAATGAAGCTGAAGAGGGAAGTAGAGACCAGATACTTGCAGGTCAAGTGTTAAAGATTTTGTCTTTATCCTGAGAAAAATTGGAAGTCATTGATGTGGTTTAAGAAAAGGATAAGATAATTTTGAATTTCAAGATCACTCCAACTGGAGTAGAGAGAACAGATTGGAAGGCAGCAAGAAAGGAAATAAGACCAGTTGGGAAGTTATTTCAATGCGTAGGGTAGAGAATTGATATGCTGAACGAGGGTGAGAGCAGGGCACATGGAAAGACTTAGATAAATTCAAGAGATTCAAGCGATAAGGCCAGAGAGATATAACAATGGATTAGTTACGGGGCATGATGGAGAAAGGCCTTGCCCGATTTCTGGTTCTGTAAAATGGATAGACAAAAATGGTACTATTTTCTAAAATAGAAAAATGGATGGGAATAGAATTTGCAGAAGAAAAAAATTTAGCTTTATTTTAAATTTGTTGAGTCTGAATTCTTCTACACTGAGACATCCAAGTAGAAATGTCAAGAAGTTAGTTAGAATGACAAGTGTGGAGCCCGGAGAATCTGGGCTACAGATATGGATTTGAGAGCCATTCTCATTTAAGTTGTAAATGAAGCCATGGATATAAGTGGGAACACATAGAGAATGAATATAAAGTGAGAAGAGGAGGGCCTAGGACTAAGTTCAAGGAACTCCAAAATACAAAGGAGTGAATAGAAAGATAGGACGAAACCCAGGGAATGCACAATGTCATAGAGTCTAAGAAGAGAATGATCATCAAGGTAGAATGCTGCTAAGATGGGAGGATCAATTTTGGAATATGTGAGAGTTATTTGAGGATTTAGCTGAGGGGTGAAGGGAAGATGAGAAAATGGAAATAATGAAAATAGACAAGTATTTAGAGATATTTTCCTAGAAGAGGAGGGAAATAGCTGTGAGTTTGACAAAAAGTTTGGGGTGTAGTTTCTTGGGTTTATAAAAAGAGACCCCAGAGAGCTCCCTCATCATCCCTTCCACCATGTGGTAGACCACTGGGAGAGAAGTCAGCCATCTATAAGTCATAAGAGGGCTCTCATCAGAATCGACCATACTGGCACCCTGATCTCAGACTTCAAGCCTCCAGAACTGTGAGAAATAAATTTCTGTTGTTCACAAGCCACCCAGTCTATGACACTTGTTACAGCAGCCCAAACTGACAGGGGAGATAATTAGATACAGAGGAAGTCATGAAAGTGGAGCCCTTACTGCCCTTATAAGATGGAACATCAGAGCTTCTTCTCTCCGCTCTATGAGGACAGAGTGAAAAGGTGGCCATCTGGAAGCCAGGAAGAGGGTCCTGACCAAGAACGAAATCTGCTGGCATCTTGATCTTGGACCCCACAACTTCTAGACCTGTGAGAAATGTCCGTTGTTTAAGCCACCCAGTCTGATATACTGTTATGGTAATACAAGCTAAGACTGAGGGGTTTTCCTTTTTTTTTTGGTTTGTTTATGGTTTAGTGGGAGATACAGGTATTTGTTTTAAAACGGGTGAAAGTCACACCATCTTTGAAAGAAAGACTGACAGAGGAGTCAGTTCTGGTGCTATTTTTCAGGAACCAAACGATCATAAAGATTAAGTAAATAGTCTTAAATAATACAGCTAACAAGTGGTTGAACCAAATCCCAAAGTCAGGTATGTCTCCACTTTGCCATGCTGCCTCTCAATAAATACCTATCATGCACCAACTACATAGAAGACCAAATGACACAATTCAAGTCTAATCGAGGTTGGGGACCGATTCAGTACATAATATGATGATGACCCCTTATAAAAACAGAAGCTATTCTCTAGCACATACCAGAAAGACACTTTCCTGACCTTATAATTATCAATTCTGTATAGTGATATCATGAAAATTTAGAGGTGCCTAAAAATTTTGAGTTGCCTACAGCAACCAAAAGTTAGGGAAAGGGATGAAGAATTGGTGTGCATAAGTCTAGGATATGTTCTGTACTGGTTTTTAAAAATGTCCCCAACTTATCCAAATGTGTAGCCACCAGCCCCTGAGACCCACACAAAGGTTTTCTAGGAGAGTTAATTCTTGTAACAAACTGTCAGTACCAAACAGGCAGATACCGTGCTGTACACCGGGACATAGTTAAATAACACAAGATCTCTGTCCTCAAAGAGCTCGCCTCTTCATGAAAGGGTCAGATGTTAAACAGACGATCTTTAATTAAAGTCTTGTAATAGAGATATAATCCAGATGCCAACCCCATCACCACTCCTACCAATTTAATGGATGCCATTTGTTAATTGTCAGGGTTCAGAATATTTGGTCCTATTTTCTCTACAGCAGGTGAATTTTTCTTGAAGACCTCCAGAGTTATGGTTCTCTAGATTTTTCTGTTACTAAGAGCCAACAGGGACTTTCCATCACAATCCACTCTGAAGGTAGCTACTACCCTCCCTCCCAAGACCAGGAGGATGTGAGAAACAGCAAAACACCCTGTGGAAGAACTGTTCTTTGGCTACTAAAGATATCATCCCTACCTACCACTACTATTTGTTCCTTCTGTGCAACCAGAACATCGATTTTGTGTTCAGGTAGATATCAGGGATGTCAGGCTTCCTCCTGCTGGTCTAAGAGTTATAATGACCAATCTAAAATAGTCACCTTCCCACTTGCCAAATAAGGTCTTTCCCAGACTCCTTTGTAACTAGAGGTAACCATGGGATACCGTTCTAGCCAACAGGCCAGAAGGGGAAGTCTGACGGTGGACTTCAGGGAAAATGTCTCCATGATAGGAAAAAATCTCTTGGTCCTTTTCTCCCTTTTCCTGTCTTAAAAAAAGATGTAATGTCTGGGGCTGAGCCAGGTATTTTGAGACTATGAAGCAACAAGCACAAGCACAAAAAACCAACATGCTGAGAATGGTAGGTAGAAAGGGTAAAAGACGCTGAGTCCTATATGACATCATTGAGCATCTGTTTGAGCACAGGACAAACTTCATCCAAATTTCTTACACTGTGCAAAAACAAGTCCCTGTTTGTTTAAGCTACTCTTAATCAGGCTTTCTGCTACTATCAAAATCATCAATAATTAATACACAGCCCTTTTCTCATTGCCCCTTTGTCCCTTTGGACTCCAGAAGCCTAATTATATTAGATACCAATGTAAATATGAAGTACTTTACCAAAGTGAAGTTCAGAAGACAAATACGGTGTGGTATGCACAAAGTTAACATTCTGGCTAATCTGGAATTCTCCATGCACCATTTAAGTGAGGCATATCAAGATGTTGGCTTTCATCCTTCACAGCAAGGGGAGTGAACATCTCATAGCTTCCTTTGTTTCTAAACAGGCCCACTACCCTCAGGTTCCCAGCCCTGCTGGGAAAGTTCATATTGTTAAATTAAGGAAAGACCTTTCCCAGGATCCACTTCCCTGTACGGTTCTGAGATAGGTGGGACAAAAGAAGAACTTGCATGGCATTTAAATGGCAGAAGTAACAGAAAACCCTTCACCAAAGACTCCACCAAAAAGCTATTGAAACAATAAACAAATACAGTCAAGTTGCTGGCTACAAAATTAACGTACAAAAATCCATTGCATTCCTATACACTAACAATGAAATTTCAGAAAAAGAAATGGAAAAAAAAAACAGTGCCTTTTGCAATTGCAACAAAAAGAATAAAATACCTAGGAATAAATTTAACAAAGGATGTGAAGGACCTATACACTGAAAACTATATGATTTTTTAAGAGAAATTGAAAAGGACACAAAGAAATGAAAAGACATTCTGTGTTCATGGATTGGAAGAATCAACATAGTTAAAATGGCCATATTACCCAAAGCAATATACAGATTTTATGCAATCCCCATCAAAATCCCAATAGCATTTGTTAAAGAAATAGAACAAAAAATCATCAGATTTGTATGGAACCACAAAAGAACCCAAATAGCCAAGAAAAAAGAACCATGATGGAGGTATCACACTCCCTGACTTTAGCTTGTACTACAAGGCAACAATAATAAAAACAGCATGGTATTGGCAGAAAAACAGACACACAGGCCAATGGAATAAAATTGAGAACCCAGAAATAAATCCACATAAATATGGACAGATAATTTTCGACAAAGGAGCCAAAACATACAATGGAGAAAAAGCCTCTTCAATAAATGGTGCTGGGAGAATTGGAAAGCCACCTGCAAAAGAATGAAACTAGACTGCTATCTGTCACCATATACCAAAATTAACTCAAAATGGATCAAAGACCTAAACATAAGACCTGAAACAATAAACTGCATAGAAGAAAGCATAGGTACTAAATTTATGGACCTTGGGTTGAAAGAGGATTTTATGAATTTGACCTCAAAGGCAAGGGAAGTAATAGCTAAAATAAATGAATGGGACTATATCAAACTAAAAAGTTTCTGCACAGCAAAAGAAACTATCAACAAAACAGAGGCAACTACCCAAATGGGAGAATATATTTACAAACAATACCTCTGATAAGGGACTTATATCCAAAACATATGAGGAACTCATATAATCCAACAACAAAAGGACAAACAGTCCAATTAAAAAATGGGCAGAGGACATGAACAAAATTTCTCCCAAGAAGACATGCAAATGGCCAAAAGATATATGAAAAAAATGCTCAAGTTCACTAGCTATTAGGGAAATGCAAATCAAAACCACAATGAGATATCACCTCACCCCAGTCAGAACGGCTATCATCAACAAAAAAATAATAGCAAGTGTTGGAGAGGCTGTGGAGAAAAAGGAACCCTCATACACTGTTGATGGGAATGCAGACTGGTGCAGCTGCTATGGAACACAATGTGGAGGTTCCTCAAAAAATTAAGAATAGAATTACCATATGACCCAGCAATTCCTCTCTTGGGTATGTACCCAAAAAATGTGAAAACATTTATCTGTAAAGATATATGTACTCTGATGTTCATTACAGCATTATTTACTTTGGCCAAGACATGGAAACAACCAAACTGTCCTTTAATAGATGATTGCATAAAGAAGATGTGGTATATATACACCATGGAATACCACTCTGCCATAAGAAAAGATAAAATACTGCCATTTGTGACAACATGGATGGACCTTGAGATTATTATGCTAAGCGAAATAAGTCAGACAGAAAACGTCTAGAACCATATGATTTCACTCATATGTGGGATATAAAACTGAAAGCAACAAAGGAACAAGACAAACAAAGAAACAAAAACTCATAGACACAGACAATAGTTTAGTGGTTACCAGAAGGTAAGAGGGGAGAGAGGATGGTAGATGAGGGTAAAAGGGATCAAATATATGGCGATGGAAGGAGAACTGACTCTGGGTGGTAAACATACAATGTGATATATAGATGATGTATTACAGAATTGTACACTTGAAACCTATGTAATTTTACTACCAATGTCACCCCAATAAATTTAATTTAAAAAAATAAAAGGCAGAAGTAGAACAGTGACCATTACTCTCCAAAGATCACTATTGATAGATGCAGAGATGTAGAAATGCAGAAATAATGAGAAGGTTCTATTTCATCCTCGCACTCCTCAGTTCTGTGTCCAACTCTTATTCACTCATTGACCTCTCAGCCCACGACCAGACACTGGACTGCACACCCACCAGAGGCAATAGCCACACAGAGGCAAGAGCTCACCACAGCTCACAACCCCACTCTGGTGGCTGGACATGCTTGACTTCTCAGATGGACCAGAGTCATTTCTTTACTGATCCTACAACTCTCCTTCAAGATCTTCACTTGCACAGCTCCTCAACTGTATATACAGTCTAATTCCTATAATAATTTCCTTATTACATAAAACTCACATTACCTCTGCTGCCCTGACGGATATTCCTGCCCACCTACTCCCTATGTCACCAATTTCTTCCTCAGATCAGGTGGTTAGCAGTGATATTACCCACACCCGATTGCAGTTCTTTAACCAAAGTGAAAATGTGTCCCCCCAATTCTAGTTCTAGCTTCCCTCCTGTGATAGTGGCAAGCCTGCTGATTCTCTTACTAGGAGACCAATTAAATAAGCACTTTTCTCAGTGACAAACATGAGATCTCCCTGGAGACAATAAGTCTCCATGTAGAAAAAAAGAACATTTTTCCAATAGTAGGGCTCTGGCTTGCTACGGAGAAACAACGGGCAACCCATTTTCATTCAGGGCAAACTGCAGTCCTGTTCACCAGGCCGAGAGTCAGGCTGAGACCAGGCTGAGAGTCACACAGGTGCACCCTGTCTCCCAGGTGATGACCCCCAGCTCAGGTTGTATCCTTTCGAGTTAAGAGTCTCTCTCTGAAAGAAATATTGGGGAAGGGGGATTATCTGGCAATTCCTCTTTCCGAAGAGTGTGAAATGAGAACTGAGGAAACACCAAAGATAAAGTGATAAACAGAGCTAGGGAGATCTGGAAAAGGTTTCACACAAGCGGTTACACTTTAGCTAGGGCCTAAGGCAAGTAGACTTCTATTGTTAGAGAAGGGGGAAAGATTTTCCCAAATAGAGTATCCCTCACTATCTGACTATCATTTCCTGAGTCCACATATTAAGGGTGGGAATAAGAAGGGGATACAGCATTATCTGAGCCTACACAGTTCCTGTTGCAGACAAACTGGAATGCTATCATCTCCTTGCAAGAAAAGAAGAGGGAGAAAAATTTTCACAGCAGTTCAGTAAAATACCAACCTTGTTTTATTACCCAGTATTTCCAGTCACAGATTTTTAAACTCTGGAATCCAATGAATCATAACCCACAATCATTTTGGTACAACGGTCAATAATAGCACAGAAACCCCTTCACAACCATTTTTCTGAGGGGGAGGCAAGAATTGTTATCATTTAGACCTTTCTTTCTCAAATTTCAAAGCTGCCAAAAAATGGATATGCATTGACCTCCGACAATAGCAAGATGACATCAAAAGCAATCTACTTCTCCATAGTCTTTTCTAAGGAAACAGTTATTGTATAAAAATTAAGATAAATTTAGGCTTCCTTAAAGACAAGTAGCACTTTACCACATAAAATAGATCATAAAGTTCAACCACAACATTAACTTTTATCTCAGTGAACTTTTCTTAAGCTTCTGAAATAGTGCATTGAAAGATCAAATCCTTGGTAAACTCCAGAGAGCGAGACTAATGTTCAGGTTGAAATAGGCAAATAGATGTGCTTACCATTTGAGCAGGATAAGACTGGAGTGGGTAGAAGAAGCGAAATGCCGCTTGAAAAACTCACTTAAATATAGCCAATATTAATCTCACTCAACAAACTCACATGTAAAAGAAAAACCACTTTTACTTACTATACATCAATGTAATTTTTGGCCAGCAAAAAAACTTGAGGCGTCTTGGCCCTGCCACACACACTCGCAGGATTTAGCCAAGGTTCCATGGTCTTATCGAACCCCAGTGCAAACGGAAGACCATTTGGCCATCTGCCCAAACGGGTCATGTCTGTGAGCTGGTCTCCATGGCTTACTCCAAATCCAACGGCCCTCTACAGCTTCCTTGCCACAAGAGGGACATCAGAGTCTGCTGAGGTTGGAGACCCAGCACTCCATGCTGCTTTCCTGCCCACACAAACTCCCCACGGAAGTCTGGCAACCTCAGGTATAGAGCCAAGGGCTGTATACTCTACAAGCAGTACCCACAGAGCTCCTCCCCCTTTCAGTCCCGGTCAGTGTCCCCGTATTTCTCCAGGACACCCTGCCTCTTCCCTCAAACCCTACCCCACTTTTTAACAAAACACTTTAGTGGCTGCTATGGTCTGACTGTGTATTCCCCCAAACTCATATGTTGAAACCTAATGCCGGGTGTGATGGTATTAGAAGTGGGACATTTCAAACATGATTACATCATGAGGGTGAGGCCCTCATTAATGGGATTAGTGCCCTTATAAAAGGAACCCCCACAGAGTTCCCTAGCCACTTCTAATTTGTGAGGTTACAATGAAAAGATGGTCGTCTAGAAAGTTGACTCTCACCAGACACCAAATCTTCCAGAGCCATGATCTTGGACTTTCCAGCCTCCCAAACTACGAGACATAAGTGTTTATTGTTTATATGCCACCCGGGTTATGGTATTTTTGTTACAGCAGCCTGAATGGACTAAGTGGCTGGTTAAAACTTAGAGCCTAAGTCGTTACATAAAATAGTCTCCTCCTCCAGGAGCCCTCAGTCCTTCAAACTTCACTCCTTTACTTGCTTTGTTTTGTTCATAGCACATTTTTGAAATCAGACATCTGTATTTTTCATTGCATTGCTCTCCCTACACATTTCTCCCTATGCATCTCCCTATTCATTTATATAAAATGTAAACTACCGTGTTTCCCCAAAAATAAGACCTAGCCAGACAATCAGCTTGAATGCGTCTTTTGGAGCAAAAATTAATATAAAACCCAGTCTAATTTTACTATAACATAAGACTGGGTTTTATATAACATAATATAAGACCTGGTCTTATATTAATTTTTGCTCCAAAAGACAAATTAGAGCTGATTGTCCAACTATATCTTATTTTCAGGGAAACACAGTAGTACCTAGGATAATGGCTGATATGTGATAGAGTTGTTGATAAAGTGTTGAACACATAGTTTCGTCACCAAACAACTAGTTTTCCTGTCTTCATGAGCAGGGAGGGTTTAATCATCAAACTGAAGAAAAATATTTATTTCCCACCCATCTAGTACACTGAATAAAAGGAAGTAAAACATAAAGTTATTTACATGTTTAAAATAGTCTGCAGCTACATGAAGACACAGCAAGAAGGCAGCCATTTACAGACAGGAAGTTGGGCTGTCACCAGTAACGAAATCTGCCAGCACCTTGATCTTGGACTAGCCAGCCTCCAGAACTGTGAGAAATAAATGTCTGTTGTTTAAGCCACCTAGACTATGGTATTATGTATAGCAGCCCAAGCAGACTAGGAAAGGAGGCATAAATTTGGGTAAGGCACCTAGGGAGTTGAGTGTTGCTAGAAAGACAAGAGGTCCAAGGACACAGCCTGACGTGCTCTCCCTGAGTAAGTTTGGGGAGAGGATGATCCAGCATGAAGACCGAATAGAAGCAGACTGCCAGGACAAAGGAGAACAAGAAAGAGGTGAATCCCAAAAACCTATTGTTGAGAGTGTTTTAAAGAGGAAGAAAGATCAATTGTGGAACATGCAACTGGAAGATGGCACGTAATGAGAATGCTATTTGAAAGTTAGGAATAACCTTGACAGAAGTTCTTTCAGTGGCGTGGTCTGGATAGAAACCTGATATAATTACAATAGAAATGAAATGGAGGGAGCAAGAAGAGACAACACTTTTTAGGAGTAAGGGTTTGGCTATTAATGAGGACAGAGAAAAAATGCAGTGGCTTGAGGATAATATGGAGGAAAAGAAATTTTTTACTAATGGAAGATATTATAACATATTTGTATGCTATTGATAAATAGCATTACTCTCTGTTTCAGTACAGAGAGTAATATTAATGATATTAAGAGATACATCACTTTTGGGGTAAAACCCTTCACAAGAGTAGATGAGAGCCAATGCTGAAGATAGGATGGAGCTTCAGACAGTTCATTGGTTGTAAAAGAATGGAATGCACAGTATGTGGATACAGGTAATTTGACATGTTTCATGAGGGTGCATGTGGAATTTCTCTTCTATGGCTTCTACTTCCTCAGTTAAATAAGAAACAAGGCCATCAGCTAAGAGTGAATGATAGTGGTGGTATCAGAGGTTTAAGAAAAGTAGTATAAAACTCAGTGAATTGCTAGGGCAAGGTGGTAGGATTCCTGAGAAGCACTAAAAGCCCCACCCCCACCCCGTGAGGATTGTAGTCATAAAGTGAAGCCCCTCACTCATGGAAGTTGTGCGTTCTTCTCCAGCACGGTTTAGCTGATCGGATGCACCCGTGGAGTATGGTGAATTAGCGCACACGATGAGCACACATTACATTAAAGGCTCGGAATTAGAGGGAAAAAATGAGTAGGACTTCATTACATTTCAATTTTTTGGAAATTGAGGGGAAGTACATAAGCTCAAAAAAAAGCAATACAAAATGCAGAATAATAATTAGTCTGAGAACATACAGAGGGAGACGGTGACTGCACTCATGGCAGGGGAGGGTCAAAGAGGGCTGCCTGGAGAAGGTTGCTAATAACTTCCCTCTCAAATTCATGCAAAGGGTCATTTCACATCTTCTTGGGATTCATAAGCAACTGAGAGAATAGTTTGGTTATGGTAGCGACCTGTCTCAATGGCTACGATCCCAATTCAATGTGCAAAGGTTGCCAACTGAGTAAATGAATACCCCTCTTTCCCAGTTCAAGTCTAAATGCTTGCAGATATCCTAGATAAGAGAAAAGAAAATGAAGCAACATGAATCTGCTAATGTTTCCTCCTTTACATTGTCAGCCAAATGAGAGGGAGAAATATCAGGTCTGCCATTTCCCAGATGTGGTATATCCTCTCTAGATACAAAAAATAAATAAATAAATAAATAAATAAATAAATAAATAAATAAATAAATAAATAAATAAATGAATAAATAACACACAAAGTGCCATTTCTTTGTTGCCCTTGCAACTCTACTCAGGTTTCCACTAAGACCCTCTACTGAGGTGGTGACAACCCTGCACTCCCCAGACTGCTGCCTGGCACACAGTATGGACTTGTACACCCACCTTGTGATTGCCACATTATAGTATGAGGGTGTTTTGAGGTCCTGTACTACCTCATTTTGAGTCTGTGAAATTCTTTTGTCAGAAACCTTCATACTATTGGTTTTCTTCTAAGTAAGAGAAAATACTTTGTTTTAGTATACCTACATTCCTCCAAGAACCAGAATATTTGCTTCTCATTATAGCTTATCGGCACTAATAGATGTTCAATGACGTGTTTTTTCATTTCTCTCATAGTTTTAGATCGGTTTTGACTGCAAACATTTTTTTCTACAGATCATAAAGATTATTTCTAAAATACCATCTAAACTTGAGTGTACCAACTTACGTGGTTTTATTCCTCATCATTATGATCCCTTCAAAAGTAACAACCAAAATGTGGATTGAAAGATGAATAAATATTATACTGGCAGAAACGAGAATGTAATTCCCAGGCCGAAAGATGAACATCTCCGATGCAGTAGATTAAGAGATGAAGCAAGTCCCACACGGAAAGATACTGTTCTCAAGATACATGCAGCAAGAAAGGAAGCCCCAGCTCCAGGGGGTAGGGGTGTTTTATGACTGGTCCAATCCATTCCCAGTGATTCCATTTTTGTTGCCAGTGATTAATTAGGTGTGAACATGGGAAGCAATTTTGGCCAATGACACATGAGGAGAAATCTGGAGGGAAAGGCAGTCGTTTTGGTTTCCTTACTTATACAGTGAGACATATGGAAAAAGCTGTCCCTCTTCTTCTGCTGGACACTGTTATGTTTTTATACTTCCATGGAATGGTCATAGCTATCTTGCAAACAGAAGGGGCACGAGCCAAAAACAAGTCAATATGCTGAGGAAAGGAGAGTGAGAATTTGACAAGGATGTGAGCTCCAAATGATGTCATCATTGAGTAGCTGAATCAACCACCCCAGAAGCTGCCCTCTCAGGATTTATTTTTCTGTGATATATTAAATCTAATTTTTAGGAAAAAAAGACGAAAAGGAGAGAGGAAGAGGGAAAGGGAGGCAGGAGAGGAGATAGGAAAGGAAGGAGAGGAAATAACTAAAACCATTAATAGAATTTTAAAACTTTAGAAAAATTTTTAAGTAACAGTATGGAGACCAACTGATAAAATTTCTTACTAGTAGTCAAGTCTTCTTTCTCAGATTACAGACATAAGAATGCTATGAGAGACGCAGTTTTAAACTTCTTATTTGATAGATAAGAATGCTGAGGTCCAGACATGGTAAATGTTCACCCAAGCTCACAAGGCTACTTGACGCAGAGACAAGACTTTGCTTGAGGTTCTCAATTTCAAGTCTAATGCTAAAAAACTGCCACTGTTTCAATATCTACAAATAAAATTATTCCATCTGCCCTAACTACCTCAAAGGCTTGTTGTGAGAAGCCAATGATACCATATTCATGACTCATTTTTGGTTCTAAGTAGTGTTATTTCACCATAAATAAAAAGTATTAATGTTTAAAAAAAATAGTCTGAATGCTCTTATCTTGCCATATATGCTTCCAAGTTAAATGATTATTATGTTACCTCGAGTCTGTATGAAGTACATTGTCTTGAAGTTAATTTGTTCTAGGACTGAGGACCTACAGTTTTCTCTCATGCAATACAATGGGAGAAACTTGTGAAACTTAAGAAAAAAGGAGGAGGGCAGAAGGGACTCCTGATCTTGCTGTTTATGCTCTATTTCTGTTATATTTCAATCATTAAAATATATCATGGGGTTCTAGGAAATTGTATGAAACCTTTTTATTCGGTCAGTTAAAGGAAGAAAAGACAAATTAAATAAAAATTGTAATTGGTAAATAAGAAAGAAATCGTTGAAAGAAGTTAAAAATATATTCTCATTCGTTTACTTTTATCTAGACTATAGAAGACAAAAGTAGAAATCTATTTCACAATTAAATGTCAGATGTTATGTATCTTTATCACTGTGTGATTGCACTTACAATGTATTCATCAGGCTTGTTGACTCAAGTTATTACACTCTAATATAGATTAGCTAAATTGCTGGAACACAGATGCACACTCAAAAAGAGCATGAATTTTAAAATCCAATTTTATATTACATTTCTTGAGAAGAGTTACTGTGGTTTGAAATCCATCCTGGAAGAGCACAAATATTCTGCCCATTTATATTTTATGTGACAAAACCAACAGGTTCACCATTTATTTCTAACTTAAATTGAATTGTCTAGAATTGCAATAACTGTCAGCCTCTAAAGAGCTTATCTCATGTCTCACAGTTTAATTGGATTGTTTTCTGAGACAGCATTTCCTTTTCAATTTCATAAAGACCATACGTGCTCACATTATTGTTCTTTCGTTCTCTTTCTCCGGAACTTCATTCATTTTCATTTTAGTCATAGCAACCTAAAATCACCCTGTTTTCCCTTCTTACCCAAAATGCAAGTGAACTGCAACTTTGAAACCATTTGACATCTTTCCATCTAAAACTACACGGATAAGATACAAAGGAGCTTATAAGCAAGACAATGAGTGAATCATTTATATTTGCAAGTGATAAAAGTCATAAAGGGAAAAGCAAATTTCATTCTACAAATCAATGATTCTGCACCTGGAGCTCGACCAGTTATCAAAAAAATCAAACCATAAATGAGAGAAGGCTTTATTTAGTCATGCCAACCTCCGAGCTGTAAGTGCTCTGACCAGAGGTAGCCTTTGGGTAGGAACGAGCTACTCAACAAAATTCACTGTAAAGCAAATTTATATAGCCACGAATATTTGGGGAGGGGGCATTAAAAACTAAAATAAGATTATACTGGAAAAAATCTCATCCATAAATACATCACAATTCGTTGAAGTCCTAATCATGCTTGGCACTGTATTAGACACTATAGCAATACAAAAATTTTTAAGTTTGGTTTAAAATATACTTATAGCACAAATGCAAAAAGAAACTTAAAAAGCTAAAAAGATTTTTAATATTCTTTTATTATAAAAAAAAAAGTTGTCATAAAGAAGGGCATCCAAGCAGCAAAGCATAGCATCGTCCAGATACATATACAGCTACAAATTATTCCAATTATACACAGAGATATTAATTAACAGCAGTTATCTGTGTGGTGGTATAATGAGTAATTTTTATTTTCTTCTTTATACATTTAGGTATTGACAAAATTTCTACAACAACTGCATCTTACCTTGGTAATCACACAAAGGCATATTTAAATCATCTTGACTCTCTACATATCTACCTAATCTAGCATCCTTATCCTAAGTACCAAATGTTCCATATATATTAAATAAATATTAACTCTAGGATGTTAGGAATATAATCCTTACAGCCTCCTAGAAAACATAATTCATCCCTGAGTTGTTTATTATTCCCATGAAAATCAGAAGCTCCCCGCCCCCTTTCCCCACACTCCCAACACACACACCAGATGCAGGCAAATAATTTATTTACTTCTTTATACTTACATGTCATAGAGAAATTTAGAAGGCAATGTCTGAATCTGAAAGTCTTTCTTAGATACTTTAGGTAGATGCCCTTGAGGTTCCCTCCAAATTTCAGTCCTCCAGATGGAGGACTACCATCTGTCAATCAAGAGTCAGATTAGGTTCTTTAGAGGCTGAAACACGGAAGAGATTAAATAATTCATATCTAATTTTTCAAAATGACAAAAATCACATAAACAATAAAGTGAAAATAGCCTCTGTCTAAGTGTTCTACTTGCAAAGTTCGAGTTCAGAATTCCCTTTTCAGTGGTGGAGGTAGACGGTTCTTTGCTGGTGTCCTGAGCATGTCCACACTCTCTCTCTAGATCTATTGCCTAATCCACCCCATGCACCTCACAGTGGTCAGCTCTGCTCCCCTACTGCAGAAAAAGACTGAAGGTTAGGGAATGGAATTACCAGCACATTCTCTATTTGTATAAATGCCCACTTTGCAAAGTCTTGAAGGTTTCCAGATTAACAATAAAAACAATTTATAAATTATTTTTCTTCCTGTCTGAAGCACACAAAGCCCTGCCTACAAGGTCAGATGCCAATTAATATATTACTCCTCTTGCTTCTATCTCTTACAAAAGTATTCCTTTATTCACAAAGCAAGCTAAATGAAAGACTGGAGAGAAGTTGGAATAATTTAACCCAGTCTAACTACAGAAACACATAAGCAACGATAATTTTAAGATGTAAGTATGTGTGTGTGTGTATGTTTGTATACAGTTTAGACATTTTAAGACTTGACTTTGAGTTCAGAAAAGCTACCAAAAGAGAGCTTATGTGTTCCAAGAAGCAGAGTCTCAGGCAATATTCAGAATGAAAACCAAGACTGACTCCAGCTATCTAAAATAGTTAATTGTCAGCAGCTCAAGGTGGGTCTGTACTGCGCTCAGTATTTAAGTGTTAGCAATTATAAATTCACAAGTGTAATTAACATCTAAAATGAAGGAGAGAGTTTCAGTGCTATTATTGAACCTTACTTGGCAATTAAGAAAAAGGAAAAGGAAGCTTTATTTGTAATCTGAAAGACCCCACACACACACACACAAAAAGAATATGCTTCTACCATCACTCTCTTAGTAGTAGTAACCAAAGAATTCAGAACCAAAGGGTTTAGGAATTCAAGAGTCCATGAAGTAGAAGGAAGTATTAATCTGCAGGAATTTGCTTACCTTTTGTTAGAGATAGGTGTTTGTTACATGTCCTGTTTAAAATGGAATAAGACCCATACAGGCCCCAGGTCATCCAGAGATGGTTCCCAGTTGCAACTTTAGCTGAGAGGCAGAAATGCCGGACAATTCTACTGCGAAGCTCTAAGAGATCTTCAAGCCATTCCCCCAAAAAGAACTGAGACGTAATTGCCTCTAATCAAATTCTCTTTCATCACCAAATGAACTTCAAAATGTAATTCAGGCTTTTCTATTCTTTTTAACCCAACAAAACTGCTTGTAGAAATGCATTAGTAAAACATAAATACTGTTTTATTGTGTATACTTGTGCTAGTTCAGCCTTCATGCATGTATTTTATTTATATTGTTATTAACAGATTATTAACCCATAAAGAAGGCTGACTTTATACTTTGATAAAGTCAGGGTTGCCATGTGGTATAATATGAGGTGTATGCTAAGGCCCGATTTTTCAAAATTAGCTGTTGGTGGGATTGTAAATTGGTACAGCCTCTATGGAAAACAGTATGGAAGGTCTTCAAAAAATAGAAATAGAACTACCATATGACCCGGCAATTCTACTTTTCAGTATTTATCCAAAGAAATCTAAAACACTAATTCAAGAAAATATATGCACCCATATGTCCATTGCAGCACTATTTACAACTGTTAATATATGGAAGCAACCTAAGTATCCATCGATAAAGAGGAGGTGGTACATATATACAATGGAATATTACTCTGCCATAAAAAGAATGAAATCTTGCCATTTACAACAACATAGATGGACTTAGAAAATATTATGCTAAGTGAAATAAGTCAGACAGAGAAAGACAAATACCATATGATTTCACTTATATGTGGAATCTAAAACAAAAACAAAATAAATGAACAAACAAAACAGAAGCAAACACATAGATACAGAGAACACATTGATGGTTGACAGATAGGAGGGGGTTTGGGGAATGGGAGAAAAAGGTGAAGGGATTAAGAAGTGTTAATTGCCAGTTATAAATATGGTCACAGGGATATAAATGACATGATAGGGAATATAGTCAATAATATTATATTATAATAACTATGTATGGTATTAGATGGGGGTATTAGACTTATCAGGGTGATCTCTTTATAGGGGATATAAATGTCTAATCACTATGTTGTGTTCCTGAAAGCAATATAATATTGTATGTTAAACATAATTGACAAATTAAAAATAAAGAAATAATTTTTAATTAAAATAATAAATTGGAAAAAAATTGCTAAATCCAGGAACCTCTTGGAATACCCTTGGAGAGTATTATAATCAGTTAATAACTAATTCCCAAAAAGTAGTCATTAAACAACATAAAGACAGTCATCTATAAAAATACTGTCTTATGTACAATAAGTCTCTAAGTCTCTAAAATTTTCTATTTCATTTGATAATGGTACTATTAACAAACTATATCTTATTCAATTACCTTATCAGTGAACAGTTTTAAAAAACTATATTAGCAGAAAATTCACCAATCACTTTTATTGAAGTACCTAAACCAGGGCTGCCAAACTCAATGGACTTTTCTCTGTTCTCATCTTATCCAGCCTTCCAGTATTGTTTCCCAGTCTCCACCCTCTTTTCTCTTGGTTTTTATGACTCCACTCTCTCCAGGTTTTCTCACTGGTCATTTTTCCTCCATCTACTTCCTGGCTCTTCTTCCTCTACCTCTAAATGTTTAAGTACCCCAGTGTTTATTCCTGGGTGCTCTTCTCTTCTCTGTCTTCATTCTCTAAGTGGCCTCACCAATTTTCACTGAATTACAGACTATTTATACACTAGAAATTCCCAAATTTACATCACTAGCTCAGACTTTTTCCTCTGAGCCTCAGACTCAGGCAACAGCCGTTTGAAAGCTGTAAGTGAAAGTCTTACATCTCAAATTTAACATATCCAATATGGGACTCTTTGTCATCTCATCTATCAGGTAGATAGGATGACACCTATCCAATTGATCCTATCTAGTTACTAAAGCCCGAAACGTAAGAGTCATCCTTGAATTCCCCCCCGTTCTCTCATGCCCCTCAACCCATCTCCAAAAATATATCTTGAATCTACCCACACCTTTTCTGTTTCTCTGTACCGGTAGCATATCAGATGACCATTATGTCTTAGCTGGATTACTACCACTGTCTCCTCTCTGCTCTTCCTTTCTTTGCCCTACTCCAATCCACTAAACACATGGAAGAAAAAGCAATCCTAACACATGTTTTGAACCAGCCGTTTCCTTTCTTAAAACCATTCTGTAGCTTCCTGTTTCACTTGGAATAAAATCTAAACTACTTAACCTTTCCATAATGTCTTATAATAATATCAACCTCCACCTATGTCTTTACCACTCTCCACCTTGCTCTGAAACCTCTAGTCACTGCTCCTGTGGCTCATCAAGCACTTTTCCACCTCAGGAGCTTTGCGTATGCTAGAGGTGTGGGTCAATTCCAGATACATTTTTGGAGACGGGTTGAATGACATGAAAGAAAGGGGAGATTCAAGGATGACTCCTGTTTGTCTTCCTTTCACTCTTCACCTGACTGTCCAGATGGCCAACTCCTCATTCTTTGTATCTCAGCCAGCCCTAAACATCATGGAGCTCAAGCCCACTGGCACTCTGAGGCTGTCTCCTGTCACTGCATATGCCTTCTATTAGGACTGGTGGGACTTCCAGCACAGGAGCAAAACACAGACAGAAGAGCTCTGTGTTGGGACAGAGCTCCAAGGTGGGACAGTGAGCCTCCAGGTCACTGTTGTAGCAGATATGAATTAAAGACTCGACATAAGACAGTAACCCTCCCAAGTGAGACTATCCTTATTATACAACTGTACCTACTTTTCTTGGCTCTGAACTCCCAGTCAGTCCTAAACATACCATCTAGTCTATTCCATTCTGATCAACACAGTCAAATCCTTTTTAAGTCACTTTTAGTTTAAAACTTGGTTCTTCCCTTTCAGTGAAATTCAAGCACTAGCTCAGTCACCACTCATGGCTCCAAGGTTTCTTTGTGAGCTTTCTTCCCCTGTCCCCTTTGCATTCTAAACTTCCACATGAACCAGCCCACTGCTTCCTGACAGAGAGTCAGTACAGCCAGGGAGAGTCTGCTTCTAAGGGACAGGTTGCACAGCTGGTTCACAGTCCCTTTTATTTGGCCCCCAGCTGCTGGCATTCCCACTGATCTGGCTCATGGTGCTGATGGAATCCAGCTGCTAGCTGTATTGTATGGCAGGTGTCATGGTCATTGAGCATCCAGTGGGGAAGTGTCTCCACACTCCTTAGTATCAGGATAAAGGCTGTAGTTTTCCACTGAGGCTCCCAATGGATTGTCTACTCCACAGCCTACGTATGAGGCCTCTTCATCCTTCTGCTGGTAGCAAGCCTTAGTCTACAGTCCAGATACTTTCTCTGGCCTGCTTCAGACCTCAAGGAAAGCTATTAATATCAGCTGTGATGGGGCTCAGCTCCACAGGAATAGAGAGGCTATATTTGCCTTCTACTGACAGGCTATGTATGCACTCCAACGATTTTCTGCTGTCCTACTCCCAGTTCTAGGCATTGACTATGCCTATATGTTCTGCTTCTCGGAGAGCTCCAGACAAGAATCTACTACCAGTGCCTGTATGAAATGCCTCTAATTCTAAAAGAGAATTTATTTGGGACCCTAATTTCAGGACAGGAGAGGAGAGATAGAACATTCTCCTCTCCTTGGTGGGAAGGCACAAAGCACCTAACGTTAATGTTCCATGAACTCTTCCCTGCCACAGAAATTGCTGACTTCCATCCACTTGCCTGAGATATCCTCTTTGGATTTGAGGAATCAAATTTTCTCACACCTGGCAAGGTCTACATCCTGTCTAGACATTGCCTTTGTCCTCAGAGATCCCAAGTGGAAAATGATCCTAAAAAGGGGGAGTGGGAGGAAACAAGCTCTGTATTTTAATGTCTGGAGTGATTGCCATGAATAAATGAGCAGCATTTGTCTCACAGCCCCCATGCAAGATTGGGATGGCTATTTAAAATCTGAAACCAAAAGCACAATGATAAAAATTAATGTTTATTTTACATACTGAAGAGCTATGCTGGTCAGGCTGAGCAAACTTATGATCTTATAGAGCATTCTTGGGGAATGTTTATTGATGACAGAAGGGAGAGGCAGGTGACATCAACCCTAAAAGCATGCTTTATGTTGATTACAGAGGCAACCATATTTGATGTCCCCTGGAGTGAGGCCACAACCCATTACTGATCACTGTTGCTAATCAATGACAAGTTGTTTCGGGTTTTTTTTTGGTTTTTTTGTTGTTTTTTTTTTTTTTTGAGGAGTGTGGAGAGTGAGGTTCATGAGTGAGAATCCCTCTTTTGGTTTCCGAAGCACAGCCAGAGATGTGGGCAGGGCCGTCAGAGTGATGCTTTGCATCACTCCTCAAACCTTGGTGGAGCTGATGTAAAGGGCTCTACTTCATAAGACTGGGTTCTTCATGTACTTAGCAAATGTCATGAGGGAGACCCTGCTCGCTGTGCCATTTGTCATGCAAGGCGGCCTGTGCGGTCTCAGCTCCCACTCCCCACATAAGAATGCAGGATATGGTTAGGCCAAAAAGGAACACCCACGGAGCCATAGATAGGGGAGTCATACCACTATAGTCACACTGAAGGCTGGATCCACACGACCTGCAACCTGCTCTCTGCTTCTCTGCCTGCCACCCGACCAACTCACCAACCAACACAGCAAAGGCAGTTATATCAGTAGCTAATTGGCTCACTGGTTACAGCTGACGGCCGATTAGCCGCAGCTGATGGCTATCCAATCACAGGTGATGGACATTTACTACCCGAGCCAGCACCTTTCCACGTGAGGCCGAGAGCCTGGAAACTGCTCTCTAGGGCTCTGTCCCCACAGCAAAGGATACCAAAACTAAGCTGAAATGAAGTGATAAAGCAGGAACAGATCTCCAACTTCCAAGGGCCACCACATTACCAAACTGGGGCACAGAGTCCCCTTCCCCCCAATATCCAATATGACATTAATCAGTCAAACTATAAGAGTGGTTGAAAGATACCCACACACACTCATATTAAGGGATCAACAGTATGGAGGAAAGGTGTTGACAGAACAAGAGACCCTCCATTTGAAATGGAAGCCCATGTGTATGTGGGAGCTCCACCACCTCTACAGAGAAGGAGACCTGGAGCGCCTTCACCAGACCATAATCCAGTTCAGCTGTAGCATTCACAGACTGGACACAGCTCAGAGTCCCAGGGCAAAGCTGGATCCCTGATTCAGCGATAGCACTGCCAACTATGAGAAATGCCTTTCAAAAATGAGAGAAAGGATCCCTGCCAACTTTCAGGGTTGGCCCCAGGCCTTTGAACAAGTTGCATTAAATAGAGGCACTACACTCACTGTCTTCCACACTCTGACCTGCTTTAGCCTGAACTGAAGGGATCTATGCATGATACCAGGTGTGCCTGACAAGCTAACAGCAAATCTGCCTTTTGCACAGCAAACTCCTCCTCCCTCCTCTGACACAGGGGTTGTGAGTGACATTTATAGAGAAAAAGCTAAAATCCACAGCAAGCAAAACAAGAGCATGTCGTTACCCCTTACAGACTGGAGTCTCAACAAGGCTTCTTTCTTCTTGGGTATACTACAAGGTACACTTTTTCCTTTTCTTTCCATAAACCACCACCAAAGAGGGAGAGAAAGCAAGTAGTTCACTGATAGAACTCAATTATTTTTTTTAATTTAGCAAATAATGAGCACCAACTTTTTGCCGAGCAGTTTAGGAAGCATTTTTTTAAACAGCATCAATCTGAAAATCATATGATATTGTCAACTGAAGCCTTGCAGAATTTTGATGTTTTAAAATTTAAAGTACTAGTGAATGTTGGGGACAGGTGGTCTCAAAAGGATGTCTAAAACAGGGTGCTCCCAAGAAAGAGAACGTGATTGCTCTGTCTCTGGCCTAAAACATCACAATAAATTAAAAATTGGTGTCCTTAGGTCCCATTTGGGAGACCACCTCAGGGAAGATGTAGATGCTTGATCAATGTACTGTACACCTGAAGCTGAACAACAATGAATGCCAACTAGAATTTTATATATATATAATGTGATGGCTTGGTGCGATGTCGGAGGGATAGTGGAAGGGGGGATAGGGGTGGGGGGGTTCACAGTGTGAGGGATATAAATGATGAACGTCTAAGTATTACCTTGTCTTGTGCACCTGAAAGTAATAATAAAAATAAAATAAAATAAATAAAAACTAAATAAATAAATAAATTGGTATCCTTATCTCCTACCCATTATCTTCTCTCAAATCCATGTTTTCCCATGCTGTCAGAGCCATCTTTCTAAAAAATAAATCTCAGCATTTCATTTCCTCCTCTTTTCTTTCCTCAATAATCCTAAGTAAAGTCCAAACTTCTTATCATGGATTCCTAAGCTTTTTATCATCTGACTCTGATGCCTCTTTCCAATTTTATCCCCTCCTCTGCAAAGGCTAGAATACAGCCCCCAAGCTACAAACTAAAAGAAGTTTGAAACATGCGATTATTATTTTTATTATTTTTTTATTATTAGTTTCAGGTGTACAAAACAATGTATACCCCTCACAAAGTGATAAGCCCTGTCCCCCAATCTACTACCCCTCTGACATCGTATATAGTTGTTACAGTTCAACTGACTCTATTCCTTATGCCACATCCTGTGAAACATGCTATTAATTTTGTTTTGAATTCATATTGTCTATGGCAACTGGGACAATAATATGGTAGCTCTTTCCCAGAAATAGTCTTGTCAAAACCCCAGAGGAACCAACGGTTGGATTGTGATTCAAAATATGGCCCCTAAATTGAGCATCCCCATTGCTATGAGCAGTGGGATTTTTTTAGGAAAGCTACTTGGAATATTATTTGTGACACAATGAGGATATTTAGGCCAGGATCTTAATGGACATCATAAAATCTGCTGAGAATAGGCAGTGACCAGAAACCCTAATTGACTACTCCTCTGGGTTGGGAGAATATAATGGTTCAAAATAAACGCTGCCATTGTTCCCTCTAAATGGTCCCCTTATTTGGGGAAGCGATCACAAATAAATTTGCTAGGTAGATCCTCTCGGATGGGAACCGAAAAAGGAGATGAAGAGGATGCTACTCTCCTTCCTGGCACACCTACGACCTGGTCTAGACTCCTGCTGCTCTGTGGCAGACCTGCTACGGCACACCATGGGTCCTATTCTCTATCTCCCACCCTCCCTGCAGGGTGTGACTGACATTTTCTCAATGCCCTACTGCCAACTAGAAGGTGAATGGATTACTGGTCCCAAGTGTTCATCTTCTGATAGATTACACATCCACGCCCTCGGCCATGTCACTTTGTAGTGCCCTCCCACTGAAAGGAAAATATACTTTCCTGCCCCTTTGACATTGACATTGCTTTGGCTAACGAATGTCAGAGGATGTGACATGAGCCGAGACCTTAAATGTGCCTCCATGGTTTGGCTTGTGCTTTTGTGCTCCTGTGATTTGCCATGAGAAAGATAACACCCCCAGATAGTTGCTGACCTAAGGAGAAAGAAAAAGACGTAAATGCAACTGATTACAGCCAAATCTGGCAGAACCACAGGCAACCTACAGCTCCATGAGCAAAAATATATAAATGTCTGTCTTTGTAAGACACTGAGTTTTTGAGATGGTTTGTTAGTCAGAATTATTGTGGCAAGAAGTGAGTAATACACTATCAAACAAACCAATTTTCATAAAGGCAAAAATGTTCCAAATTACCTACCATATGCCAGATTTTTATCCATAAAAGGGAAATAAGAAAAACCTAACTCAAATGATCATAACAAGAAATAAATGAGATAACAATTGCAAAGCCCTAAGATAGGGGCTAGCCCTCAGAAAAACTCCATATAGTAATTTTGAGATTATTTCATTAACCTGTTACCTTCCCAAGTTTATTTGTATTTTCAGATGTATTCCCCAACCAGGATGGTTGAATTTATGAGTACAGCTGCTAGTTGAGGCCTTCTAGGTACTCTCTGCCCTCTGTGCCACAGTATCTGTTTGGGAAGGGCCAAAGGGTACAAACATTTAAGGATGGAGAGCTGAAAGAGAGGAAACAGAAGAGCAATTACTTAGAAAATGTGCGCAGCAAATACACTTGAAAGAAGTAACATTCAAGCCAAACAGTCTCCAGTAAGATAAGTAGCTTGACCAAAATCCTGTAATTTTAACCCTCCCCTGACTTCCACCGCCAAGAGAAGTCTTAATAAGCTCTTCCCAGCACTAAGCACTTGTCTCCAACAAAGCCTCTGGTCTGATTCACAACTCTTCAAAGTTGACCTTTGAAGAAAGCATTACCGAGTAATACTCCATTGCATAAATGTACCACAGTTTCTTTATCCAATCATTTATTGATGGGCATTTCAATTGTTTTCATATCTTGGTTATCATGAATAGTGCTGCAATAAACAATAAACATAGGGGTGCATATATTTTTTCGAATTAGTGTTTTGGATTTCTCTGGATAGATACCCAGGAGTGGAATTACCTTATTTGCTACCTTATTTGCTGGGTTATAAGGTAGTTCCATTCCCAATTTTTTGAGGAATCTCTACTGTTTTCCCTAGTGACTGCACCAATCTGCAATCCCACTAACAGTGCACGAGGGTTCCCTTTTCTCCACATCCTCGCCAGCACTTGTTGTCTCCTAATAAGTCCAGTGCCATCTGACATTCTACATAATCTTTACAACATTATTGATTATATTCCTCATGCTGTATTTCATATCCCTGTGACTATATTGTCTACTAATTTGTGCTTTCTAATCCCTTCACTTTCTTCCCCATCCCCACACGCCTCTGTCTAGCAACCATCAGTTGTTTATTTCCCCTATATCTCTGAGTCTATTTCTGTTTTGTTTGTTCATTTATTCTGTTCTTTAGATTCTACATATAAGTGAAATCACATGGTATTTGTCTTTCCCCATCTGACTTATTTCACTTAGCATAATGTTCTCTAGGTCCATCCACGTCATTGCAAATGGAGTTCAGCATAGGGAAGATAGTCAATGGAATTGTACCAGCTATATACAATGTCAGAGGGGTAGTCGATTGGGGGGGTATCATTTTGTGAGGGTATAAATGTCTGACTATTACACTGTTTTGTACACCAGAAACTAATTTTAAAAAGAAAGAAAGAAAGGAAGAAAAGAAGGGAGGGAGGGAGGAAGAAAGAGGGAGGGAGGGACAGAGGGTGGGAAGAAGGGAGGGAGAGAAGGAAGGAAGGAAGGAAGGAAGGGAGGGAGGGAGGGAGGGAGGGAGGGAGGGAGGGGGAGGGGAGGGGAGGGGAGGGGAGGGGAGGGGAGGGGAGGGGAGGGGAGGGGAGGGGAGGGAAGGGAAGGGAAGGGAAGGGAAGGGAAGGGAAGGGAAGAGAAGAGAAGAGAAGAGAAGAGAAGAGAAGAGAAGAGAAGAGAAGAGAAGAGAAGAGAAGAGAAGAGAGAAAGAGAGAAAGAGAGAAAGAGAGAAAGAGAGAAAGAGAGAAAGAGAGAAAGAGAGAAAGAGAGAAAGAGAGAAAGAGAGAAAGAAAGAAAGAAAGAAAGGAAAAGAAAAGAAAGAAAAAAGAAAGAACTACCATCTCTGAGGAACATAGAGGGAGGACTCTGTCAGAATTATCACTGATTCTTCCAGGTCCCTTCCTAAAGGAATCTATTTCTTTCACTAAATTCTAACTAAATATGACAGTTAAAGCCAAAATGCTTCCCATAGGAATTTTGCCCTTTTCTTTTTCTAAACATTTTACATGATTTGAACAAAACCACTTTATGCTCAGTTACACAGGAGTTTTACCTACAGTATTTTAAAATAAGACAGCACTTTAACCTAGAGGAATGAATGTCTAATGTTGAACTTGGAAACACTGAGTGAAGTAAACAGTGGAGAGAGATTTGAGCGGAGAGGCAGCTTTATGAGGCTTGGCAAATCACAGCAAATGGCTATCCTCTAATTTAACCTATTGACCAAGCCAATTATGGTGACTGAATCAGGACAAAATTGCAAAAAATTTCAGTTTCTTTCTGAAAGAAATTTAAAAGTATGCTGTAATTCTTTCTCTTAGGAAAAGTAACAAGTCGAATGTGAATAGTTTTCATCACCCCTTGGGCATCAAGGTTCTGAGTCTTGCCTTCATGTATGTCTACTCTGAAGGAATCTAATATTTTCTGTAAGAAAATGGAAGGACATTTATTGGTCACCTACTATGTACTCTGCTAGGAAACTAAGAACATTATAAAGTAGGTACAGGGTCAGCCTCATGAGCACGTGATGAGTGCAATCACAAAGAGCCCTGCTCTCAGAAGGACCTTGCACTTGTTTGAAACTTCGGCTCTTGCCACCTTGAAATTTCTTCTTTTGCAAAGGTGACATTTACTTAGTTTTATTTATTTTTAAGATTTTATTAAAATATAGCTAACATGCATTATATTAGTTTCAGGTGTACAGCATAGGTATTCAACATATATATACCTAAAGAGGTGATCACCATGATCTTTTCAGGAACCATCTGACACTGTACCACGCTATCACAATATTATTGACCATATTCCCTATGCTGTACATTACATCTCAATGACTCATTTGTTTTATGCCTGGAAATTTGGACTTCTTATTCCACTTCACCTTCCCCCTCCTTTTTTAATTTTTTAATTACAGTTAATACTCAACATTATTTTATATTAATTTCAGGTGTACAGCATAGTGGTTAGATATTTATATAATATGAGACGTGATCCCCTTGACTAGTCTAGTACCCAGCTGGCACTATACATAATTATAACCATATCATTGACTATATTCCCTGTGCTTTACTTTACATCCCCATGACTACTTTGTAACAACCTATTTGTACTTCTTAATCCTTTCCCCTTTTTAACAAAACACCAAACCCCCTACCATCTGGCAACCATCAAAATGTTCTTTATCTATGAGTTTGTTTCTGTTTTGTTTGCTTGTTTATTTTGTTTTTTAGATTCCACATATAAGTGAAATCACATTGCATTTGTCTTTCTCTGTCTGACTTACTCCACTCAGCATAGCACCCTCCAGGTCCATTCATGCTGCCACAGATGGCAAGAATCCATTCCCTTCCATGGCCAAGCAATATTTCATTGTATATATGTACCACCTCTTCTTTATCTATTCATCCATCGACAGACACCCAGGCTGCCTCCACATTTTGGCCATTGTAAACAATACTGCAATGAAAATATGAATAAATAGTCCCCTCAAAATAGCATTTTGGGTTCTTTCCGATAAATACCCAGAAGTAGTGGGATTAAGGGTCCCTCTTTATCTCTTGTTATAGCCCTTGTTTTAAAGTCCATTTTGTCTGGTATAAGTACTGCTACCCCAGATTTTTTATTTTTGTTTCCATTTTCATGAAATGGTCATGAGAGAAGGTAAGCCCAGTATTTACCTACTCCACCATTGAGACTGCATCCAAAAGGTCGCCATATTGAAATTTTTAATAATTATATCTTTGAGCATGTGTTTTGTATTTTGGGTTGGTTTTTTTGTTTTGTTTTTTTAAGTTTATTGAGGTGACAATGGTTAGTATAGATACATAGGTTTCAGGTGCACAATTCTGTAATACATTATCTATATATCACATTGTGCGTTCACCACCCAAAGTCAGTTCTCCTTCCATCACCATAGGTATTCAACATATATATACCTTTACCCTCATCTACCACCTCCCTTCCCCCTTACCTTCTGGTACCACTAAACTGTTGTCTATGTCTATGAGTTTTTGTTTCTTTATTTGTTTGTCTTGTTCCTTTGTTGTTTTCCGTTTTATATCCCATATATCAGTGAAGTCATATGGTTCTCGACTTTTTCTGTCTGATTTATTTCACTTGTGTAATAATCTCAACATCCATCTATGTTGTCACAAATGGCACTATTTCATCTTTTCTTATGGTCAAGTAATATTCTATTGTGTATATATACCACAACTTCTTTATCCAATCATCTATTGAAGGACACTTTGGTTGTTTCCATGTCTTGGCCACCATAAATAAAGCTGCAATGAACATTGGAGCACATATATCTTTACGGATAAATGTTTTCAGAGGGTTTTTGTTTTTTTTAAGCAAACATGTATGTGTTTCATACGTGAAGTTCAATGGGACAATGGAGCATGCCTATGAGTTGAGTAGGTATGTGCATGTGTCAGCTGTAGCTTGCAACTCCATTTGCATATAGCATTCATGGTTTCTACAACATGCTTATTTCACTTTGAGTCTCACTAAAATCCAATGCATAATGGGTCCACCAGAATTCTATGGTTGTGTTTCATACAACACATCTGTGACTGAGTAAGCAGGGTCACTGACAGATCAGAGAGTCCATGCTTTATCCTTTTGAGCCAGGACTTGCTTGGAACACAGAAAGAAGGTAATGGTATTCTATGAAACATGAATGACCAAGAAAGCCTACTATATCTTTTTTCATCATGTTACTTCTCAGTACCACTAATGCTGAATATGATGTCAGAGAAAAGAAAGGGAAAGATAAGGCAACCCACAGTTGGGTTCATTTCAGTCCTCCCTTCCTCATCAGTAAACCGAGGGTAGAGAGAGTGTTGGTAGAATGTACACATATAAATAAGTAAAGTAAAAAGTTAGTTTTGTGCAGCTTTCCCCCCATTGTTCTGGTAAAAATGAAATATATATGCATGCATGAGATATGCATGGAATGGTGACAATTCCACATGAGTTAAATGCCCTTATATTTGTATTTACAATTGTATATTGTAAATATATATTGGCATTATACAATATAAAGATGAAAGATAAAATTTATGGTAAGAATTTAAGTTTTTAATTTTTCCGTGTTTATAATGATTATAAGTAACAAAATATTTATAAAGGAAAAAAAACTTTATATCAGTACTTTTAACTGTATTTTTTTCCTGATTTTTGAACAAGGAATCTAGCATTTTCCTTTTGCCCTGGCCCCCACAAATTATGTACCTGGCCCTGAGTAGGTACTGTTGTCTCCTATTTACAATTTACCTTCTGGCTTCATTAGACTTTGTCCTAAATTCACAGCAACAGCTTCTAAGCCCTCTCTCTCGCCTCTCCTAGCAGCATTTACAAAGTCTGAGTCAGCAAGCATACAGGCTAATAGTTAAGGATCATAATTCTTTGCTACCTGTAAATTGTCAGTGAGAGAGTTATCTTGTTACCACACCTGCAGGGGGAAATGTGTTTCTAAAGCTAGAAAATACAAAATAGGATAAAGAGCTTTACTTTTATTTTCTTGAAATAAAAGTCATCATCCATATATTTGAGGTATTTTGTTCATATATATATATATATATATATATATATATATATATATTCACTTTTCCCCCGTAGAATTGTGGAGCTGCTGCCAAAGCTAAAAATGTGAAACATTTGTGTCAAAAATTTTATCACAGTAATTCTTCCTTTGAGAGTTTGAGAGAATTGAATATATTTTTTACCTATTTCCAGACAGAGAACACAAATACTGCTGTTAAGAAAATTTCCTGTAAGAATGATGCAGCAAAGATGTTGCTGTCAAAAAAACAATAAATTCTTCATTGATAATAATTTCTATAATACATTTTTGAAAGAGTAGAAGTAACACTACATAAATATTCTTATTTGAACAACTTGAGAGGACATGCATAAACATAAATTGTATTTATAGGTTTAAAAATTGCACTACATGAAGTCTTGAAAAAATATGCCTTATGATTTTTTAAATCCAAGGAGTCTCACTGCTAGCCAAAGAACAAAATGAAAAGTGGAGGATGCAAAGACACACAACCAGGGACTTCTACGCCAAACCTAAATGCAGCATATTGTCATCAAGTGTTTTTAAATAAGAGAGAAATTATAATTTTTCTTAGGCCAAACACTGCTCATCTGGTCTCCATTTCCAAGGGGTAAAAAAATAGTGAGCCTACTATATAAGAAGTAAAAGCAAATGGTGTTCTTTTTTAGAAGATGGAACCTGAGAAATGATATGATTTTCACTTAAAGAAGCATAAGTTACATAAATATACTGTAATAAGTATGGGATTTGTGATATTGTGATAGCCAGCCTTCCGAGAGTGCCCCAATAATCACTGCCCCCTGGTACTCCTCATACTCATGCCCTTAGGTAGTCTTCTCCCACAGTGAAGCATGGCTAGCCTGTATAACAAATACTGCAGAAATAGAAAGCATTGCTGCTTCAGCTTTGTTCTATCTCGGATTATTAGCCATGCAGAATAGCAGTTGCCATGTCATGAAGTCACTCAAGCAGCCTATTGAGAGGACCAGGTAAGAAAGAACTACCGCCTTTAGTAGGACCAACTTGCCAGCCACATGAGCAAACCACTTTGGATGCAAATCCTCCAGCTCCCATTAAGCCTTTGTATGACTGCAGCCCTGGCTTACATCTGGATGGCAACCTCACGAGAGACTCCAAGTTAGAATCATCAAGCTAAGCTGCTATTGAATTTCTGATGCACAGAAACTTTAAAATAATAAATGTTTATAGCTTAAACAGCCAAAGTTTTAGAGTAATTTGTTATACAGCGATAGATAACTAATTCACTGGCCTTCTCATCCTGATGGGTAGATGTCCTGACATAAGACATCTACATCTTGGTGAGAAGAGAGGAAATTGATTCTTTGCTTTATAAGTTAATAAACTAAATTTTATCAGGTTACCAAAAAGTGATGCATCTCTGGGAAATTAATCATGTCCACTAGATATTAAACTCACAACAGCATTGCTCTTAACCCAAAGTGTCAATTTAATAATTTACAAATGGAGTGGACCGGCCATTGCTCAAAATGGTAGGTAACTTCAAGAGGCCAAATTAAAATCCAATGATTGTTTTATGAGGGTAGAATTAGAAAATGCGATCAGTGGATCTTTTTGCAGAAAATACCCACAAACTATGGGAGTTGAATTTTTAAAATCTTTCTTTTTTCTAGAATGTTTCTTTTAAAAGAATTAGTCACTAGAATCAGAGCACCCTTTAAGCCTGCAAGCATAAGTTACAGGGGTCTTTAAAATAATCAATACTAGAACTATAACAATTGTTAAGGGACTAAGAAACACGAGTACAGCCCTAAGTTCTCAGACAGAGCATTTATACTCTCTCATAAAACATCTCTTCATTTTACAATAGAAGCGCCCTGCTGATGTGCCCCAGCCATACCAGCACACTTCCCTGGTGAAAGTACTGCTGGGACCCATCAGCAAACAAAGCTCCCAATCTTCCCATCCCTCTGAATGCCTCTCCCCCATATAAACATAAAACAGAGGTAGACCCAATGAGGAAAGTTTCTTTGCCTTTAATTTTCATTTACTTCCCCCTACTCCTCTTCCTCTACCAAATTCTTATATCAGCTCCTTTTTCCTCCAGAGAGGTAATTCATCTAATGTCTGATAATCTATTTAATGTACTATCCTTCCCAGTGGGCTTGCATTTTTACCTGGTAAAAAGCCAATCTAGATGTATTTCAGGCTTCAGGGCCTCTGATAAGGTCGTGACTTTTAAGCTTCAGTATGTATAAAAATCACTAAGAGCTTTTAAAAGTGCAACTCCCTGGTCTCATTCCTACAGATTTTTAAAGTAGGGCCCAGAAACTTGCATTTATAACAACCTCCCCCACCCTCTGTGATGCTGAGAAGCGATCTGAAGACGACTCTTTGAGGAAGTGTAAAGGAAGATATTTTGGGACTGAGGACATCTATTATCAGAAGCCACCAGCAACTATGGCTTCCTCCCTCTTTTATCACCAGTATCACCATCTCCTTGCAATTATAGTTATTTAATTTCCTAACCAGTTGGAATTATCCTGCTGCCCGCTCTGCAAATCCAGACCCACAAGTGTCCACTTTCTCAACAGGCATACAAAGTGCACCTTGGTTCAGATTGACTCCATGTTGAAGTCAGCCTTTTGTTCTCAAGCTCTGAGAGTTAACATTAGTGCCATAATTGATCCCTGTGCCATGATTCCCAGCTTAAGGCTCTTTCCTATTCTGTCCCTTTAGTACTTGTCTGCCTTCTAGGATTTCCAAGTTACCCATCTCTGATGACTACAGACCCCATTCTGCCAAGCCAGGTATCTGACATCGACCCTCCTGAGACCCCGTTTTTCCAAGGATGGTTAATAGAGCACTCACATCTTCTAAAATCTGGGTACTTGGGAATGGAATCCAAAAACACATGTTTAATAAGTTCCCCCACTGCACTCTGTATAAGAATCACTGGTTTTCAGCAACTTCTCAAAATTGCCTAATGATAAAAAGCATCACAAGGTGAAAAATACAGTTTCCTAGACTTTGACGTCCAGAGATTCTGATTGGGGAGGGGTTGGGCTTTATTTGTGACAAATGTTCCAGGTAATTCTAATAACTGTGCAAATTGGAAAACCATGGCCTAAAGTAACGATTTAAGACTTTAACACTTTCTGATTTCAGTTTTATATTAGTTTGAGCATGAAAACTAGAGACATGAACATAGCCGGTATTAGAGAAGTAATCCTCAGAAGATGACAAGTAGCTTAACAAGGGATCTTGCCTTGCACTTATATTTCATCTCTCACATGCAAATATTTTAAGTGGTAATGAAGGGATTTTTAAAAAACACTTGAGTCTAAAAACTCATGTTGCAAGAGTGAGGTTTACCAATTCCCTTTTAAAAAGTAAATTACTTAAATTCTTTAAATCATGTTACAAAGTTAACCTTGCAAATATAGCATTTAAACAGAAAAGATCTTTGGCAGACATCCTACTACATCGTATTTATTATATAAGTAATATTATGTTTGTATTTTATTAATATACTATATAAATGATCTGTAATATAAAAAAAGTATTTAAACTATTCATCTTTGAAACACTGTTTTAGATACACAACTATTACTGCAGGGTTTTTTGTTTTCTTTTAATAAAAGTCTACTGATTCCTGTTTACCAGGCTCTATTCTAGATGAGAATTTGGCTTATTCAACACAGAGTCTCTGCCTTCGTGGGGCTTACATTTGTCATATTGTCATGAAGACAATAAACAATGTATTGTCAGATGGTGATAAATACTATCCAGAATAAGCGGATAGGGAGTGAAAGAAGAGGGGAAACACCACATTTGATAAAGAGGTTAGGAATGGTTTCTCTAAGAAGCAAATGAAACAAGGGAATAAGACATGTCTGGTAGAAGAGCATTCTGCAGAGAGAACAGCAAGTGCAAAGGCACTGGTGCAGTAAGGAAGCAATATGACCAGATGCCCAGATTCACCATCCAGACATCCTTCATCAAAACACACTGCCTGAGTCATCGGGAAGCCAAAGACTGTTTATGCCACGTGCAGTGTGTAGGTGTGAGGGTGACTGAGAAAGCCCAGAGGTCATCATGCTGCTCAGGTTGGAACAGAATTTGCACCCTTCACATATACAACATTGACTCAGAGTCTCTGCATATTATAATAGAAACAGCTCTGATCTGTGGATCAGGAGACCTGGAGTTTATTTTTAAATATTCTGGGTGAAATGTCAGTGGCCCGGGTCTCTGTCATCATTCCAGTAGATCTCTCCTAAATCTCCAAATATCTTGGAATTTAATTTTAGTTGTACACACCACTGATTCCCTAAAATAAATAGTGAGAATGGGAAGGGAGGTTCAAATTTTGGATAAGACCAGTCATCTATGTACATCCTTTTTTAAACTGTTTAACAATGGTAAAATTACCAAAAGTTCTAATTTTCTAGATGGAAATCTATCAAAAAATGGTCAAAATATTAAGGAACACAACTAGAAGTTGGAGGTAGAAAATGCTACATGGTCTCCAGTTTGTGCACATAATTATACAGAGTTTCTCTCTTTGATACTGTCATTCTTGGGGAGATAAACTACTGATTTATTGAGGAACTAGTGATTTTTTATAGTTCTCATGTGAGGCATCAAGGAGCAATGAAAAAAGCACTAGGATTTGGAACACATAAGACCTGAGTTTGAATCCGGACTGTCATTCATCGGCTGTATGACTATGCAAGTGATATATTTCTGCATGTCATAATATTTCTGCATCAACCATAAAAAAGATAACAGTTCTTTCTATGAAAAGTTATACTGAAATAATGTTTTTAAAATGAGAGATAAATTATTTATGAAAATGCTACATGCACTGCTGCTATTACAAACATAATGTATGATTTTTCAACTCTGTCTTATTCAATAGTATAATTTTCTTTATCCCAAAAGACTGTTTACTTTACAAAATATTTGTACCCACCTGATTTCCCTCTTATGTTCTATTGTGCCAGTCAAAGCTTTTTCACCAATGTGCCTGCCAAGTTCAGAGATCTTTGGGCCCGTCTGGCCTTGGACATACCCAATGCCAATGCAAACGTTCGGTGCAGGAACTGGGAAGAGCTGGAATGCTCAGAACCCTCACAGTGGTCAAGCCCCTGAAACATGCTTCATCCCAAGCCTGTGACCAGCCTTGGGCCCAGAGAGCTGCTGCTTACACCCTCTTCTCATGCATTCTACTAGCTTCCTACTGCTGCGGCAACAAATTACCACACACTAAGGAGCTTAAAACAACACACATGTATTCTCTTAAGTTCTGGAGTTTAGAAGTCCAAAATGGGTCTTACTGAGCCTGCTAAGTGGTCAAGGTGTTGTTAAGGCTGAGTTACCTCTGGAAGCTCTAGGGGAGAATCAGTTTCCTTACCTTTTCCAGCGTCTAGAAGCTATCTGCATTTCTTGGCGCATGGCCTCGACCTCCATCTTCAAAGCCAGCAACACAGCATCTTCAAATCTCTCTCTTCAGGGACTGTTATTCTGTACACTACACTTGCTCTATCTATTTTTTGAGGCTATCTCAAGTTTAGCTGCGAAGTATGAGCCTATGTGCTTAGATCCCCACTACATTGCTCCCAATAAAAATATGGATAGACACCTTTCATTTTAAAGGTTGATATTGCTAATCACTGTGGAGGAGTTAATAGAGGCAATAAAAGTACAAAATGAGGGACATTATAAGGGCCCAGGAAAACTTACAAAGTCAGAGATAGACCACAGTGGATAGGAGCTCAGACTTTAGCCTCCACAGGATCTGAGTGAGAGATCCAGTCACAAACTTTGAATTAACAATGCCTTGATGTATTCATGTTGTTAATACCAAAATCAGATTGTGGACCTGTTTCAGGTCAAATCAGCCTTCTCTGGAAGCGGAGAATGGGACAGGATTGAAAAGACACAGCAAGCATGTGTGGCAGGAGACTCTAATGTCCTGCTTGGGGCACAGCCTCTGGAATCAGGCTGCCTGGCCAACTGCTTCAACTCTCAGTGTATGTAAAGCACTTAGAACAGTGCCTGGCACACAGGACAAGCTACGAAAATAAGGTGGGTTTTGCTGTGATGATGGGGGTTTCCATATGGTCATGTAAGAAATGGTTTAAGAGAGAGTGAGCCTTGATGCTATTAACATATAAACATAGGGTAGGGATGATTACCACCTGGATAATAATGAAAGTATTAGCAGAATTTGAGTGTTTACTGTGTGCCAGGCACCTGGCTGGGCAATTTATATGATCTCATTTCATTCTCACAAAAACCCCATAAAGCTGCCATTTAACGTGAGTTTCTATAATCTTTTTTCCCATTCCGATACCCTAGACAGTGGTACTTCTGACCTCCCTGGCTTTGCTCACACACTGTCCTCCACTAATCCTCACCACTCTATCCCACACATATCCTTTGCCTTACCACCTGCCCACCTCTCTCCATGCCCTCCCAAGCTGGGTTGGAGGAAGAATAGAGGAAGAATTCCTCCTCTATTTTCCCACAAAATGATGTTCATATCACTATCATCACACGTAGAAAATTCTCTTTTATGTATCCCTCTCCCCATTACATTGTGACCTCTTGAGAGTCGGGGCCACCTATTCTGAACAGTTATAATCTAGCCTCTTAAATAATAACTGGCACAAAATAAGTGTTCAAGAAAGGAAGAAAATACTAAAAGATTAGATGAAGGAAATCATCAGAGAAGCATACAAAACATACAAAGATATATTATACGGGGATATCCACATCACAAATTGGAATAAAATCTCCAATAATAAGGATAGGTTAAATGCATTCTATTTCCTCCATAATTTCTCTTCCATGTTTTCCAAGATATTTAAAGTGGAAGAGTGCTACATTAAATAAGCAGAATACAAAATTACATAAATATAATAATATAGCAACTGTGTTTTAAAAATAACCATGTAAATAAAAAATATACTGTAAGTAACAATATAAACAGTAATTGTAAATTACTGTTTGTGGATGAGTAAATTGTGGGTAATTTTATTTTGTCCTAAAACTTTTTTATTTTTTGAATTTTCTATTGAAAACCAGATATTTTCCCCCTCCCCCTGGCGCCTCCCCCCTTCCCCAAAGCTCACTGGCCCATGTGGGAATCAAACCAGCGATCTCGGTGTTAGGAGAACAGAGCTCAACCACCTGATTCACCCGGCTGCCCCTATAAATGTTTTTATAATACACATTCATGTTTTTAAAAATTAGAAAATTCAGAGAAACAAAAATAAAAAAATTAAACATATAATCCCACAATAGATAGGTAGATAGATACATAGATAGATGTATATAATGTTTTATTTAATAAGCTAAAGCTGATAAGGTGCAATCAGGAAACATCTTACTTTTTTTTACCACTTCCTTCAGACTGGATCTGTCACCTCTCCCTTCCCCTCCTCTTGACGAGTGGATTCCATTGCTTTGAGAGTCACTTTCAGCTATAATAGTCTATTCTCTCCCCCATTTCAGAACTGATCCAAGGAGTAGGGACCTATAGGGGCTGGGAGCCAGATGAAGGAAACTGTTTTGTTCTCTCCCATTTCTTGCTTTACCTCCTCTCTCCTTCTGGCTGAGACAAGAGATTGCGTTCAGCTAGCAAGAGGGGGAGTGTAGTGGTTGCCACAGGGTAAGGTGGGGAGGTGGGTGGTAAAAGACGGGAAAAGGGAGTCAAATGGTAGTGGAAGGAGAACTGACTCTGGGTGGTGAATACACAATGCAGGTGATGTATTATGAAAATGTACACTTGAAACCTATAAAATTTTACTAACCAACGTCACCCCAATAAATTTAATTTAAAAAATTAAAAATTAAAAAAGAAGAGGGATGAGAAGAAAAGGCCTTTTTTATTCAGCTGATTGATACCCTTCTATCAATTACCCACTGTCATGGCAGGCAAACAAATTCTAATTGTCGCTTATGGGGTGAAGAGCATTATTTTCATCCTTCTTTAGAGACATCTGTGCATCTCTGTGGAGACCTAAGCCTGTACCATCCCTGGACACCAACGATGCTCTCTAGGGTACAAACACTCCCCTCAGGACCTGCCTTTGGTGGTTCACCCACAGCTTCTTTCCACTGGAGCCACCCAGCCCCTCCCCAGAACAAGCAGCCTTCTTGGGGGAGACACTATAAAGGCCATTAACGCCCTCCTCAGTGTCTACCTGGTGCACAGAACTCACAAATCTTTGTCCCCATCTATTCCCATTGCTGCCCTCTCTCAGCCTCCCAAAATCAGGACTGTCCAAGTGAGAGGAAGTCATCAATTTCAATTTTCCTTATATTTGTACCCAAAGCCCTGGACACAGGTATCTGGTTCTCTCATGCAATCTCTCATGTTCCACATCCGTGCATGTGAGCTGCTCAGCGGGCATCCAGAAGAGGAACACAGTGCAGGCTCCCCTTCTTACAGGTACCCCTCTAACAACGCAGGGTCCTCTTACAGCTCCCTCCATGTGGCTCGTGGAGAAGACTCAAACACCCATCTTACTACCATGTTTCCCGGAAAGTAAGACAGGGTCTTATATTATGGTTTGCTCCAAAAGACGCATTACGACTTATGTTCAGGGGATGTCATCCTGAAAAATCATGCTAGGGCTTATTTTCCGGTTAGGTCTTATTTTTCAGAGAAACATGGTACCATCTCGCTTTAAAGAATCCTCTTAATGAACATCCAGGCATAAACAGGTGGCCGCTGCTGAGGGATACCGGCCCCAGACCGTCTGGTCCGGGAGCTCTGGCACGTCGCCCAGCACCTCTTCTTGAGGATTTAGCCAGAATTCTATGACAGCAGAAGAAAAGGTCATTTCGCCAGTTATGTACAGGTGCTTTCACAAAAATAGGATTTTATGTATACATTAACAAGTTATGTTTCAAAATGCATTCCTGGCCTATTATGTTCTTGGTATATTAAGAGGAAAAAGATGAATATGATGAAATCCCAGTGCTTTAGAAAGTCTGCCATCCAGCAAGGAAGAAAAGGCATATGAATAAATAACTGTAATAAAAAGCATTACAAATGCCGTATAAGCGACAAAACCAAAGCATTATAGGTGATACAGAAATGGAAGATTGCCTCCAGTGTGGAGTACAAAGGAACACTTCTCAGAAGAGGTTAATTTTCAGCCAGATTCTGAAGAATTGGTAAGATCTCAACAGTGTGACACGGAAGTGGGAGAACGCACATTCCAGAGATGGGAGCTGCAGGAGTAAAAGTTCAGAGACTGAAAAGTGTAACATTTCTTTCAGGAATACTGAGTCGTCTAATTTTCGGGGGAATACTGTACTGTGGAGAACTGGGAAAATGTCTCGGGGCTGTGTCGTAAGGGCCAGCTGCCGATTCTGGGCTATTAATTTGGCAGGAGGGAGGCTCTGAAGAATTGTGAATGGCAAAGAGACACCAAGCTGTGCCAGGGCTTCAGGCATGAAGGAAAGTATCGTGGAAGCATAAGCAACAATCCCTGCCTGACTAGGACAGTGGCAGGGGGAATGCAAAGGAACGCACACTGATGCAGGTGACAATCCATAAGCTTTCAAGTATTCAGCCCATCAATCACCCGGATAACAGCAACAAAATCTTGCTGGGGAGACTTCGGCTTGACTGTTTGCTAGTAATGAAGGATTTGCACTGAGAATATGCATTCCCATTTCATATCCCCCTCAAAGGCAGGAAAATGAGTTTTCAGAGGCTGTTTGGGGTCCAGGCTGAAGTCATGGAAAGAAACAAAGTTAACTAGGTCATCAGGGGATCAAACTCACCAACTGAGACCAAGGGTCATAGGCACATGTCAGGAGGTTTAAATGGCAGGACAGAGGAAAGGGGTGGCAAACTGACTTATATCTTCTTGAACCTGCCTCCAGAATAACATTTCCCAAAATACCAAGACATTGAAACGCCAATGGTAAGTAATGATCTGTGCTGACTGAGAAATAACAATAAATGCTATGGATGGATTGTGAACATTTTAGACTTGTGGTGCTAATTTGAAGTGCTATACAATACTCAATTTCTGCACTAGATGCCCAAATAATGTGTCGATTCATGACCAAGAATTCTTCATGTCGTAGGCTGTCTTTATTGTTATTATCATTAAAATGCCAAGTTTAATGGCTACTACAACTTTGCAGCACCCGAAACCTGATCCAGCACCCTGTAGCTACCTTGATGTTTTGCCTTGATGATCGATGCCAGATGTAATTAGTGATCAAATGTTTCAAGATTAGGTCAGAGGGAAAATAATGAAAGAAGAAGCTATCATGAGCAAATGAAGGTCACCTTTGTAGAAGCAGGAACACCAGTTGTGCATGTATAGCAGAAAATCTACGGGCTTTTTCGGTGGTGCTGCACTGCCACCTGGAGTCATAGCAAAGAGACCATAACGTGCAACATGGCTACCACTGTTAAAATTGAAAATCTAAAACAAATGCAAGTACAATTAAGGGAAAACAGAAAACATGTGAGATTCTACAGTAATATTTCCAAAGAACTACTGCCACAACAGGATATAGAAATGGCTTCTGAATCAAATATAAAGAGAAGGGTGTTTTGAAGGAAAGGATGTGCATTTTCCCAGAAATCTGAAATACAAAGGTGAATGAATGGAACTTAAAGCAGTGTGAAGATCAATATATAAATGGGTAAAAAGAAATGGGGAGAGAACAATAAAAGGAAAAGTTTGCTGGGAAGGCAAGCGCTATTCATGACTTGGACAGCAAACGATGGTACAAAAGATGGGGGGCGGAGAATTGGGAGATTTGGTCAAAGGGTACAAACTTTCAGTTGTCAGAGGAATAAGTTCTGAGACCTAACATACAGCATGGTGACTATAGTAAATAATAATGTACCATATACTTGAAATTTCCTAAGAGAGTAGAACTTAAGTATTCCCACTACACACACAAACAATGGTAAATATGTAACATAATAGATATATTAATTAGCTTGATTGTGGTAATCATTTTACAATATATTTATCAGAACATCACATTATATTCCTTAAATATATATGATTTTTATTTGTCAATCATTCCTCGGTAGAGCTAGAAAATAATATATGATCTGTGAGGCTAGATCAGTTCCCTTCCCCAGGAAAAATTAAGGCAGCCTTCACATCTTCTCTGGTCATTTTAAATAATACCAACATTTCTCCCTTAGAACAGATGCCTCTGAAACTGAGTCACATTCCCTTGGCCTACTCCTGATTTCAGCACCAATCTGGGGGGACAGTTCTGGGTAAGCTTAGACTCACCCAACAGTAATTGGACTAACAAAATGATAGAACATTCTACAAGGTCAGCTGAGACACCAATTCAGGGATGATACTCTGTAAGAGAGGGGTACAGTACATGCTGTTTCAACCAATGGCTGATGAAGAGATCTGTGACCCAATAACTGAATACATGGGGACAGAACCAAGAGGTGGGTGTGGTATTGGCCTATCTCTCCATCACTCCCAGTGACTCCACGTGCAGAATGTGTGTTTCCCTTCTCACCATCTTGGGGTCTCTGATTAGAGATTTTATTTCCACCAGGAAATGGCAAGGACTGCACTGAACCTGACACTACAAATAACAACCTGATTATTTGGGATCCTTATGCCAGGGGCCCCGGAGACAACAAAATATATGACCTCTGCAGGGACAGTGACCTCTAGTTATCATGAGGAACCAAGATTGCTGCTATATCATGGGGGCGTGGAGAGATATATTGGTACATGGGATATCCAACTGTATCTTCTGGTGTTTTCATGTCCATTTATAACAGCAAACAGGCAACTGCAACAACCAATGCCTGGTAAGAGCAAGGCAACCAAGAGTTTGGACCTCTCAGGGATGAGGGTCTGTCTGGATCACCCTGCCAGAGAAGTAAACGACATCCGTCAAAGTACTAAAAGACATCTAGGATGGGTGGTAACAAAAAAAAAAAAAAAAATGTCAGTCGTGGCCTTGTGACCCACTGCAACAGCAGGGACTAAAATCCTGTTCTAACCTACTGTAGTAAGTCTTACGTAGATATTGAAGCCAACCATCTCCTTAAAGACTCAGTGAGAAAGTGGACTGAATGTGGGGTACATGTGAATATAAGCTATGTGAATGAGGAGTGGACAACAGGAAATCCCTGTGGTGTGTCTACATCCCATCCTCAAGGCCCACCTCTGATTTCAGCCATAACTGTGGGGGACAGCGCTACATGACCTCAGACTCACCTCCAGCCTCCGGCTCCCCATTTAAAGCAAACGCTGCACTTCTTTCTCCTGCTTGCAAGAATCACCTCCCAAATAAACTACCTGCTTCCAAATCCTAGTCTCTGGCTCTGCTTTCTGGGGAAAGCAGATTGTAACACACATTTCTCTTCTTCCATTCTCACTGCCTTTGTATTATAGTAGCATCGCTGCCGCTGCCGCTGCTGCTGCTGTCGCTGCTGCTTTTACTTTCTACCCCCTAATTCTGCTGTTCCCAATGTCCCCCACCACATCCCCCACGTCCCAAAAGTGAGCCTCAAAGACCAGCACTTCTTCTGTCCTTTAAAGGCCCGTGTTCAAGCCACCAGACCACAAACGAATCACTTATTGAGGTTCTTTTTAAACAGACTTTATACGAAGGCTCTCCCATCTGCCTACATTTTCAAGTATAGAATGTTTATAACACAGTGACAGTCAGACTCTCAAAATATGTTAGTCCTTTTCCCCATCAATCCAAGAGGATTCATTAACCAAGGGATAATCAGGAGATACAGAGGATTACTATGAAACCTAGCCTGCCAAGCTGGTGCTTCTCCTGTCAACAGTGAACAGGTGAGGTTTATAGTCTCATTTCCTTTCTTCTCATCGCCGTACCTTCTGCTCCCCAAGTGCTTCTGCACGCTGCCAGGGTAAAGGTGGAGAAAGATAAGAAAATTATACAGTACTCCTTTCCCTAAATGCCAGATACCAAATACTGGTCCAAGTGTTTCAACCCAGACCTATCTATGTGTCTTAAAATAGAGCTGTGACTCATGCTAGGCTCCGGGGGAAAGACACTTACCCTGTAACCAATTGGTTGTGTCTCAACCAGGCACTGTCCCTGCTGTATAAAGTTCTCAGGGGAAAGACTATATACCATGTGCAACATACAAGTTCATTGGTGGTCACTCATGAAAGAATAATAGGTAGTAAGAGAGGGACGCTGTGGGTGGAGGGGAGAGAAAAGAGAAAAAAAGCAACCGTTCTGTGGCGTGCTGAAGAGCAAATGGCTCACCAGGCCTCTGCTGCTGTGCTACATGTGGCTCTGTCATAACAGAGATCTAATTTCCAGGGTTATATGAAAAAGTACCCATGGCATCCTCACGGCACAGAAAAGGGGCGAATTCAGAAGTAGCCGGATGGCTCAGTTGGTTAGAGCCCAAGCTCTGAACAACAGGGTTGCCAGTTCGATTCCCACATGGGCCAGTGAGCTGCGCCCCCCACAGCTAGACTAAAGACAATGAGCTGCCGCTGAGCTGCCGGAGGGGCAGCCGGATGGCTCAGTTGGTTAGAGCACAAACTCTCAACAAGGTTGCCAGTTCAATTCCCGCATGGGATGGTGGGCTGCGCCCCCTGCAACTAAAATTGAAAACAGCAACTGGACTGGGAGCTGAGCTGCGCCCTCCACAACTAGATTGAAGTCTAATGACTTGGAGTTGATGGGCCCTGGAAAAACACACTGTTCCCCAATATTCCCCAATAAAAATTTTTTAAAAAATGGGGCAGGGGATGCAAATTTAAACCAGACTTAAACCTGTAGTCCTTAAACCCTATAAAACAAGTGTTGCCACAGCAGAATCTCCTAACCAGGATGACACTAATTTGAGGCTCTCTGGAAAAAGAAATTTATAAATATGAGCAGGTTAGAGGAACCTTCTTCACCCTAGAAGTATATCCAGTAATACACACACACACACACACACACACATACACACACACACACACACACACACACACACCGAAAACCAAAAGAGAAAGATCTCTGGATACACGGGGAGGAAACCATCAATTAAAAATAACTGAAACAAAGGACCAAAATTTGATCCAAATAAAAACCCGAAATTTACTATTAATAAAAGAATTTATACAACAAAAGATAAAAGGGCATAGATTGGATTTGGGGCTTATATAACAGGTTCTGAATTAACTTTAATATCGTATGATAAAATGCAACCATTGGCAAACTTTTATGGACTTAATCAATACCAGAGATTCCACTGTATTTAATCAAGGTACACCCTACACTCCTACAGGAGTTAAATGTAAAATAGGGGACAAATAGTTATGCCTCATCTCAACCATTGGAACTACTTCCTTTCCTAAATTACCCCAAAGATACAGCATTGCCCTACAATATATCAGAGTGGGCATAGATGCTCTGACCCAATGAGGAATAAATTAAAATTAAATTAAGGTGTTGGCACCTGACAAAATGGGATACCATGGACCTTCTCCCCCTGTTAAAATATTAATATGGCCCAATGTAAATTAAAATATTCAATAATTGAAGATCACAGATATAACACGACACTGATGAGCTTCATTGGAAACACTCATTTGGGACACACAATGACTCACCAAGGAGCTCACAGAAAGGAATGAGCCATTGTCCCACATATAATGCAAAGCCCCAGCGCTTCAGTTAAACTCCTAAAAAGCATTCAGTAAACCAAGGGCTACTCCATCTCGACACTGTCAAGAAACAGCTATTGACCGTCTCAGCACCCACAAAGTATCTTTGTTCTTTTTGGGTTCTGGAGAAAACATATTTTTCATTTACAAATTTTCCTTAAGCCCATTTATCTATTACTTGCAAATCAACCCACCCTGAATGGGGCCCCTCCAACAAAAGGCTCTAGAAGCTATCCAAATTGCAATACAACAGGCATTCTTATTAGTGGCCCAGAGACACCTTCTCTATGAAAGCTTTACCAACCTTCTCTCAAGCCTCCTGGAGTCTCTTGCCCTACCTGTGACAGCTGCAAGTTTTCCACAGGTTTCTTATGCAAGACACTACTCTCCTTAGCTCTGTGCTACTATATACACCATTAGAACAGAAACTGCTGGCCACAGATGGTTTCTCCTGGAAATAGAAGCTCTTACAGACCCTGAGTTCATGACGCTGCAGACGCAGCTGCCCATTATGCTTTGGGACATGGAAGCAGCACCCCACAAGCTCAGCAAAGCTAGGGAGGCCTACTTGCTACAGAATGGAGCTAAACCTCAACCCTCTACCAGACAGCTAATATGTTACCACATTCATATAAAAACATAGACTTTAAAGCAAAAAGTATTACTAGAGATATAGAAGGTCACTTTATCATCTTAACAGGTTTACTTCACCAGGATGTTAAAACAACGTCAATTTATATACCCCTAATTCCCATCCCTCTTTGTTAGGTTCCCGTGGATAAATTAAAGTCCAAATATGAAGAAATAAAAGTCTCAAGGAAATCAGAGCCCATAGTCCTCTCCTTTAATCTCTCATTCTGCTCCGTGTCACCAGGAGGGTAACCTCAGAGGCCTGGCTGGCTTCTTAGCTGCAGCCCTGTGGTCTCCCCCTGGAGTGAGTGGTACCCCTTCAGCACCACCTAAATTAAGGTAATCCTGACCTCCATTCTCAGGTGTCTTACTTCAACATGTCAGTAAAACACCCACAAAAATCAATGACACTCCCCTACATTTTTAAAAGTTTGGAACCAAATGTGATTACTGCCCCAGTGGCATTTCCTAGACAAAGCAAAATTCCCACATGCCGTCCCCTACCATGACCATAGCAGAGAACTGGTGTTATCTGAGAAAAGGAAAATAGACAGGGGGGGGAAATGCAACAGAAAAAACAGAAAGTTCTCCATGGTTTCCCTCATCAGGATGCTGGTCAGTCCATGTTAAACCTTTGGAGACTACAGTTTATGAAATTAAATGCAATTAAATTCAATTAAATCCAAGGCTTACAGAAACTCAAGGTGTTGGTAATCTGTGAGGTCGCGGTTGTTTTCTTTTTCCTGCGGTCCAAAAAGCAACAATCTCTGCCAAGGGATTGTCACCAAAACTTATTCTCCTCGTTGTTTGTTTGTTTGTTTGTTTGTTTGTTTGTTTGTTTGTTTTAATTCCCGAGGACTTGGTTAATCTTCACTATTCCAAGGGCAACATCAAAAAATAAAAACCCAAATGAATCAAAATCCCTTGCCACCATCTAGTTTTCCACTACCAAAGGACCTGATCTTCCCCGGAGAACAGAACTTGCCCTGGCTGAAAGACAAAGTTAGGAGGAGAATGGGCCAGTGCTACCTAACCACAGATACATCCTTACAAAGCCTGAGCACCAAAGCTCCGCCATTCTCAGGTTTGTTTTCTCCAGCTCCAGCCAGAATTTGCCCTTTCCCTATGTACTGTGCACCTAACACCTGAGCTGTCTCTACAAGTTGACAAGCTCGAGAGATTCTCCTCGCCCTGAAAAATACTTCTCTCCCCTAGCAAGACCAGAACCCTGTTCGCTCAGGCTTTGGTCTCAGTCAAACCTGTTCTGACCCCACAATGAACCCTTTTGCTTGCCAAACCCAGCCCCGGCCCCACGCCAGTAATACCATCTGCTGCAGCTGGGCTGCCACAATTTATGCCAGCTGCGGCCTGCCACACAAAGCCGAAGCCTTCCACACAGCACTTCAACTCTATGAATTCCAGGCTCTCTGTTTATACTCACTCAGCCCCACAGCAAACAAAAATTTAGGAATTCAAGGTGAAGTCTGGATGACATGAGGCTGCCCTACTACTCACCTCACCTGTGTCGTGCTGGATGTCATGCGGGGTCTCTGGTCCCGCTCCCCACATAAGAACACAGGACACGGTAAGGCCAAAAAGGAACACCCACGGAGCCATAGATAGGGAAGTCAAACCAATATATTCTCGCTGGTGGCTGGGCTGAAGACACAGGAAGCAGGATCTACATAATCTGCCTAACAGCAGTCCGCGCTTGCCAGCCACCATCTTCTTGCTAGCCCCCATTTTTTCTGCTAGCGTAGCCACAGCCGTTATATTAGTGGCCAATGGCTTACGGGTTACAGCTGACGGCCAACTAGCCACAGCTGCTGGCTATCTGATCACAGTTGATGGCCATTTACTACCTGAGCCAGCACCTTTCTATGTGAGGCCGAGAGCCTGGAAACTGTTTTTTAGGGCTTTGTCCCCACACCTGCCTGCACATTTTCCAACCACAATAGCAGTAACAACCACAAGAAACAGTAACCAGTGTGGAAATTACTACTTTATTAACACCCAAGCCAGCACCCACTAACCTCCAATGCTGAGGTGACAGAAGCTAAAGTGAAGAATGTGGCATAGTCCCAAAGGCTAAAATGGGGCTTCCCATCTCTGTCCACATTGAAAATGGCAAAGCCTGAAGAGGAAGAGAGACTCTGCCATCACGTAAGGGCCCAGTTGCAGACATGGAAGAGTGGAAAAAGACAGACAGACAGAGTATCTTGTCTAGACAGCTCAAAATGACAATTCAAGATGCAAAAGAACAGGGAGATACCTGGCCTGTTCTAAAAAGGCAGGACGTGCTTGGGCGTGCTTACCACAGAACAGTAAGGAGAACAACATGGGAGACCATCACAGGTACTGACATTTACAGCACAGTCCCCAGCCTATGGGTAATGCACGGCCCAGTGAAGGTCCCTGGGCCCTAGACAACCAAATTATCAACTTTTCCTCCCTTGGGGAGGGGACACTAAGAAAGGGATGAACAGAGGGCAGAAAGTATAGGAAAATAGATTTACACAAACACAAACACATACCTGCCACACACGAAGACATACACATACTAGGTATCTAACTAGGCGTGGGTATAGGACAGAACTTAACTTCAACCGGAGCATCAGGACACCATCACAGGTAAACAGGTAACTTCATAAGGTGCATAGGGCAAACCGTTTGTCTTGTGAAAGACCAGTTCTATTGGCTGAATCAGGGCCAGGACTAGGGTGCGCAAGTGTGATGCCTAAGGCCTCCCTAAATTTTGTGACTAAGCGTCACACTTGCCTCACCCTGGTCCTAACCCTGGACTGCATTAGCATGTGGAGTGGGAAGCAATGGGATTCAGAATTGAGTGAATGCAAAGGTAACATAGAAATCCAGATCTGACTAACAAAAGAGACACAGGGGAAATTCAACAATTCAGTAGTCATCACTGGAGCAGCAGAACCTAGGTCTAAGAGAGCAAGTGAGCTCTACCAGGTCCCAATAACCTGTGACGTATGTCTATAGAATATTAAATTTTCATTTTATGTCTCTCCTCACAAAGCAGCCCAAAATTAGTGGCTTAAAACCGTATTTACACTCTCATAGTTTCATTAGGCACCACTCAACTGGGTCCTCAGGATCAGGGTCTCCCACAGGCTGCCTTCTAGCTGTCAGCTGTGGCTGTAGTCATCTCCACGCTCCACTGGGGAAGGATGTGCTTCCAAGCCCCCTCACGTGATTAGTGGCAAGATTCGTTACCTTGCTGACTATTGGTCAGAGGCTGTTCTCAGTTCCCTGCCACTTGGGCCTCTCCAATATACAGCTTATTTCATTAAAGTGAGCAAACCAAAAAGGCAAGAAAGTGCCAATAAAGATGGAAATCACAGAGCGGCCAGTTAGCTCAGTTGGTTAGAGCTCGGTGCTCTTAACAATAAGGTCACCAGTTCGATCCCCACATGGGCCACTGTGAGCTGTGCCTTCCACAACTAGATTGAAACAACTACTTGACTTGGAGCTGATGGGTCCTGGAAAAACACACTTAAATAGATAAAAGTTAAAAAAAAAAAATAAGATGGAAGTCATAGTCTTTTATAACCCAGTCTTAGAAGGGACATCCCACCACTTTGGTATATCCTATTCAATTAGAAGCAAGTCATTAGGCACATCCCACATACAAGAAGAGGGAGATTACACCAAGATGTGTATACCAAGATGTGAATACCAAGAGGCAGATGTGAATACCAAGAGGCAGAGATCATTGGAAGCTATTTTAGGAGACCTTCTACCACACCCATAAAAATCAGGGTTAAGAGAAGACATATATTTTCAAATTATAACAGGTATAGCCTATACTTACCTTGTAAAAAACTCAAACAGAAATTCCCTTGCTTGAAATTTGGTGAGCCTAATAGTTTTGCATCATTTGATTAAATGCTTAATGCTAAAAAATTAAATGCTAAAGAATTAGAAATTAAATGACTAATACCCCGTGATAAATCGTGGTCCCACCAGATGTCTTTATATCATACTCAGATAGGTGGGCCTTAGCAGAGTTTATCTGTGTTTTTATCTCCCCAATATGCCTTTTTCCACTGAAAAACTGCCTCTTTTCCACCCTAAATGGTTCTGATGAAATATAACGACAGGCCCTGTCTGACCCCTAGCTAATCACATGACCATCCTCCTTTTCACAATGATTGGTCAAAGAGGTAGGTACATGAGCCAAGCAGAGCCAGAGTCCATCCATGCGACTGAACAGAAGTAAACTGGGAGCAGAAGTTTCCTTACTTTTGAATTATGAACAATAAAAATGAAAGTTTACAGTTGTCAAAAGCCACCTTTCTCACCACACGCAAAGGACTGTTGGTAAAGCTAGGAGAGAAAGGGAAAGCTAAGGGTATCATTTAAACCCTTGCAGAGCATCATGCTGTACTCTTGCCAGTTCCACTCTGAACTTCCCAGTTACATGAGCCAGTAAATCTCACTGTGCTCATGCTTGTTGGGTTCCTGACATTTGCTTATAACCAAAAGAATGCTGATGAATACAGGCTTGTGTCAAGCTAACTCTTCATACCAATTATGTAATATGTATATTCCATCTCTATGCAGTTCACACACCTGGAAACACAGCAGAGTTACTCACAAAGCTTTTCTCAAAATACAGATTTCTAGGCCCTACCCAAACCTTCTGTTTCAAAATCTTTAAGGGTTGGAATCCTCATATCTGTATTTTTTTTTTTAATTTCACAAATGATTCTGAAGTCTAGCCAGTACAGAAAATCTATCCACAAAAGGACAAATTCCAAGTTATAAACTGACTTTCTTCTCTTTGAATTGCAGGTGTGGACTTTCACTCTAGAATCCTGCAAAGGAAACAGATAGGCTTCCCTACGTGGACCACCATTAACCTATATTTATCCTAATAGAAAAGTCAGTGAAATATTTTTTAAATACTTTTATAGCATTTATTGAATTTTATTACTTCTACTGAGAGAAATCATTAGTGGGTGGAGTATTATAATCACAAATATGGTAAATATATAATATGTATACACACACACACACACACACACACACACATATATATTTAGTGCTCCTTCAGTTCTTTATCACAAAACTAGCAGAAGAACCAGAGTGGGCAGTAATGGCTTTCTAATGCAAATTTCTGCATTAAATGGCACATAACAGACGCAGGTCATCTTCCTACATCTTTTTATATCTGCATCCTTTTACATCTGTACCTGAACAAATTGGTAATCTAATCTTATGTTCTCGTATTTTAGCAAGAGCAAAGAAAAAGCATCTTTTTAAAAACAGTGACATCAAGGCTCGGTTTCAAGTTCATGATATAGAAACCTCTGACTAGGTCTGTCCAAGGAAACCTTGGACGATCCTGTGAGCAGGCTGGGTGAGACTGGCAGGGCATTATTGAGCCATTCGCAATGTCACCATGATTGCCTTAAATCTGAATATACTGATTTGAAAACTGGTGCTATGACAGCATGGTAAGCAAAGTTTAGGTCAACTGTTTCCACAGGATAATTTATATTATGTCAAGGGAAGAAAACAAAAGTAAGAGATGTTCTGCAGTCTTTCTATACTGAACACGTATGGGAATCGTTGCCTGTTTGCTGTTTTGTATTATCACTTCCTTAAAGAAGTCCTCTCTCAGGGCTCCTAATAAGAAGGAAAACTAGCAATCAAATGACTGGAGATCATCTTGGGTATAAAATCAAGAGACAGATCACCATCAGAGAGAGACCAAGCAGTAACCAGATAATTTCCAGAGCTTGACTGTGATCATGTTTCTTTCAGTCCACCTCTTCTAGGATTGAAGATTGATGAGGAGGTACTTCCATTTCTGCTCATATTTTTGAAAACTTCAGTAGAGGTATCTCACAAGCAGGGGAGGGAGGAAGAGATAAGAAACCAGTAGAGATAATATCTGACTAGTAATGTTATCTTTTCCCCAGGTTTATTGAGGTATTATTGACTCAGTTGCTAAAAGTGTGAGGCAGAGTACCAGAAAGAAGGGAGCTGCTCAGAAAAAAAGATCCAGAAATCAGCATAAAGACCCCTTGAGTCTTTTGCCAAATAGTAAGTTGTGTGCACATAGAGACAGAATCTACAAAGCTGCACAAAGAACTACTATTGGAAAAAAGAATAATTACCAGGCAGCTGTGAGCTGGAGTTCACCCAAGTCTGGGAGCCATTCTAGTTCTGACCTTACTGAAAATCCTGCAGCATTCAGAGGAGACCTCGGAAAGGCTACACTTTAGGAGCAGGGTCCTAAAACATAGACAAGCTTATTCTACAATTTATACAGAAAGGTACAGGACCTAACATAGCCACACACAAAATTTTTTTTTAAAGAATAAAGTAGGAGGAATCACTCTAATCAATAATAAGGCTTACTGTGTTGAGTCCCCAACACCACCCAAGTTCAATGATTTGCCAGGAGGACTCACAGCCCTCAGTCATATTCATGGCTATGATTTATTACAGCATAAGAATATGAAGCAAAGTCAACAAAGGACAAGGTACATAGCGCAAAATTTGGAGGAAAACAGACACATATTTCCAAGAGTCCTTTCCCACTTGAGTCACAGGAGTTGCTTAATTCCTCCCGAAAGGAATTGTGATAACATATGTTTTGAAATGTTGTCTATCAGAGAATCTCATTAAAGACCTAGTGCCCAAAGTTTTTTTGGAGACTGGTCACGTAGGCACATACTGCCTCGCACATATCAAAATTCCAGATTCTCAGATGGAAATCAGGTATTCAGAATAAATCATCTTTATTTGCACAGGTTAGGCACAGTGAGCACAGTTAGGTGGTAAGAGTCCCCCTGAAATCCTAATTCCAAGATGCGAGCGAAGGGCCAGCCTTGGAAGCTGACCTTTCTAAGAATAGCAGTGACAGGTCTGCTATATTAACTTTTTTTGCATGCCATATAGCTTCATCACTGTATAGCTACACTAACCAAGATAATGTGGCAGGGGGATAGACATAGAAATCAATGAAACAGAATAGAGAACCCAGAAATAGACCCACACAAATATACCCAAATAATTTTGGACGAAGCTACAAAAGCAATTCAGTGGAGGAAGGATGGCCTTTTTCAACAAGTGGTGCCAGAACAATTGGACATATATACACAGAAGATGAACCTTATCGTAAACCTCACACCTAACACAAAAATTAACTTCAAATGGATCTTGGACTTAAATGTAAAATATAAAATTATAAAAATTTTAGAAAACAACATAGGAAAGAAAATATTTGGGATTAAGGTTGGGCAAAGTTCTTAGACTTGATACCAAAAGCATAATTCATAGTATAAAAAACTGACAAACTGGGCCACATCAAAATTAAAAATGTTTGCCCTGTGAAAGACCCTGTTAAGAGGATAAAGAGACAAGCTAAAGACTGGCAGAAAATATTTTCAAACTACTAATCCAACAAAGGCTTTTATCTAGAACTTTCAAAAGTAGTAGAAAAAAAATCCAATTAGAAAATGGTAAACAGACATGAATAGACAATTTACTGAAGAGGATGTACAGATGGCAAATAAACACATGAAAAGCTGATAGATATCATTAGCCATTAGGGAAATACAAACGAAAACCACAATGAGATAGTGTTATACATACATCCATCTGAATGGCTAAAATAAAAAATAGTGGTAACACCAAATGCTGGTAAGAATGTGCAAAAATAGAATCACTCAAGAGCCCCAAAGATGCCACCAAAAAACTATTAGAACTAATAAGTGAATTCAATAAAGTAATGGGATACAAAATTAATATTCAGATATCAATTACATTTTTATACACCAATAACGACCTATCAGAAAGAAAAATTAAGAAAATAATCCCATTGCATCAAAAAAAAGATAAAATACCTACAAATAAATTTAACCATAGAGATAAAAGACCAGTACTTGGAAAATTTTAAGACATTGAGAAAGAAATTGAAGAAGAAACAAATAAATTGAAGCTTATACTGTGCTCATGGATAGAAAGAATTAACAGCATTAAAATGTCCATACTACCCAAGTAATTTATAGATTTAATACAATCCCTATCAAAATACCAGAACCAAAATAAATAATCCTAAAATTTATATGGAACCACAAAAGACCCGAATAGCCATGGAAATCTTAAGGAAGAAAAACAAAGATGGAGGTATTATACTACCATAGTAATCAAAACAGCATGGTTTTGGCATAAACACAGACACACAGATCAATGAAACAGAATAGAGAGCACAGAAATAAACCCACATCTATATAGTCATTTAATCTATGACAAAGGAGGCAAGAATATACAACCGGGTAAAGACAATCTAGTCAATAAATGGTTCTGGGAGAACTGGACAGCTACATGCAAAAAAATGAAACTAGACCACAGTCTTACTCCACATAGAAGAATCAAAATAGATTTGAAACTTAAGTGTAAAACCTGAAACCATAAAACTCCTAGAAGAAAACATAGGCAGTATACTCTAACATTACTCGGGTGATATTTTTTCTGATATGTCTCCTCAGGCAAGGAAAACAAAAGAAAAAATAAACAAATGGGACTGCATCAAACTAAAAAAGTTTTTTCATAGCAAAGAAAACCATCAACAAAATGAAAAGACATCTGACTGAATGGGAGAAGATATACATCAATGATACATCTGTTAAGGGGTTAATATTCAAAATGTATAAAGAACTCATGCAATTCCACACCAAAATCAAACAAACAATCCAATTAAAAAATGGGCAGAGAAACTATAATTTTATATATATAATGTGATGGCTCAGTGCGATGTCGGAGGGATAGTGGATGGGGGGATGGGGAAGGGGGCTCCACAGTGTGAGGGATATAAATGATGAACGTCTAAGTATTACCTTGTCTAGTGCACCTGAAACTAATAAAAAAAAAAAAAACTGGAAAAAAAAATGGGCAGAGAGACAACCAAGATGGCGCAGTAGGTAAATGCTGTGCTTACCTTCTCTCACAGTCACATCAAAATTACAACTAATCTACAAAACAACCATTATTGAGAATCATCTAAATTCAAGCTGAACTGAAGCCTTTCAACTAAGAACATGCAGAAGAAACCACCTCTGGGTGGGTAGAAAGGGCAAAGATGCGGAAAGGGCTAGTCCCACACACATGTGACCATTAAAGATCAAGAGGGATATTTTGGCTGTAGAGGTCCTTCACACCTGCCCGAGGAGCAAGAGGTCCCAGCCCCACCCCAGACCAGGGTTCCAGTGCCGGTCTGGAAGTCCCCATAATTTCTGTTTGTGAAAACCAGCGGAGATTGTAACTGAGTGAGACTGAGTGCGGCTATACTCCCAAGCACTTAAAGGGACTGTGTGTGGACTTACCTACCAACTAAACCTACAACGGAATCACTCGCTCTGAGCTCCAGAGCTGGGGCAGCAGCTGGAAAGGTGGCAGGGACATATGGTGGGGAACTGAATTGTCTAGCTTGAGACGGGGGCTGGAGAGGTGGCTTTCTCCTGGATGTGACAGCTGGCAGAGGCCATTGTTTCTTTGCTGAGCCCTCCCCCTTCCCTGCTTGTGGATGCAGGTGGCCACTATTTCTGACTCTCTGCCATTCGTTTGCCCCACCCTGGCAATTTGAGACCCAGCCCCGACCAACTTTCAGGCATAACCAGGCCACTTTCAGCGGCTTTTTCATGTAGACCATCTACCTTGGCTCAAGCTGCAGACTTTGCTAGGGTTTCTCAAAGGTTCAAGGAACCCAGACAAGCAGCATCTGGCTTGAGCATGTCCTGTACCTCTGGCTGAGCAGCCCTAAGCCGGCACTAGTGGCAGCTGGCCTTTCTTCACGGCTTGGCCTCTTAAGGCCCTTCCAAGCACAGCACCAGCAGCAGACATCTGGGGATTTCTTTCTGGCTCCCACTAGGTGGCCCCGGGTGGGGCACAGGCTATGGCTAAAGTAGACCTACAGAAGATCCCCTTCTGGTGGTCCTGGAGCTGGCACCCCAAGTGGCCAGCTTCAAAACGAGCTGGAGCATCACCTAGCTGTCTCCAAATATGACATACCCAAGGGGCAGATTGGGCAGGTGCCACAGTCCTACTGAGGCAGCTCCTGCTCTTCCACTACAATAATTCTTCCATTGTAGTCAAGGCCAGTCCTCACAATTAGTGAGCCCAACGGTCAATTCCTCTCACTGATGTGCATTTATCAATCAAGGTTCAACTACAAGACGAGGGCACACACAACCCACACAATGGACACACCTGGTGTGGCTCAGGTGACCATAAAGACTGCGCCACTGAACCCCACAGCACACTTACTACATAAGGCCACTCTACTAAGACCAGAATACATAGCCACCCTATCTAATACATAGAAACAAACACAGGAGGCAGCCAAAAAGTGGAGACAAAGAAACATGTCCCAAACAAAAGAACAGAACAAAGCTTCAGAAAAATAACTAAGTGAAATGGAGATAAGCAATCTATCAGACACAGAGTTGCAAACATTATTTATAAGGATGCTCACTGATCTCAGGGAGAACTTCAACGGAGAGATAGGAAGCATAAAAATGGAGATGGAAAACATGAAAGAAAACCAGTCAGATACAATAACAGAAATGAAAAATATATTACAGGGAATCAACAATAGATTAGGTGAAGCAGAGGATCCAACCAGCAATGTAGAAGATAAGGTAGCAAAAAACACCCAACTAGAACAGCAAAAACAAAAAAGAATCCAAAAATTGAGAAGAATTTAAGGGGTCTCAAAGACAGTATCAAGCATATCAACAGTCACATTATCGGGGTACCAGAAGGAGAAGAGAGAGAGCGCAAGGAATTGAAAAAGTATTTAAAGAAATAATGACAGAAAACTTCCCTAACCTGATGAAGGAAATAGACAAACAAGCCCAGAAAGCACAAAGTGTCCCAAACAAAATAAACCCAAAGAGGCAACACCAAGACACATCATAATTAAAAAGCCAAAGGTTAAAAACTATGGAAAACAGTATGGAGGTATCTCAGGAATCTGAAAATGGAACTACCCTATGATCCAGTAATTCCACTCCTAGGCATCTACCCGGAGAAATCCAAAACTCCAATTCAAAAATCTGTATGCACTCCTATGTTTATTGCAGCACTTTACACAATAGCCAAGATATGGAAACAACCGAAATGCCCATCGGTAGATGACTGGATTAAGAAGCTGTGGTACATTTATACAATGGAGTATTACGCAGCCATAAAGAAGAAAGAAATCTTATCATTTGCAGCAACATGGATGGATCTAGAGAACATTATGTTAAGTGAAATAAGTCAGAAAGAGAAAGACAAGTACCATATGATCTCACTTATATATGGAATCTAAAGAAAAGACTATGTGAATGAACTAATCAGAGACAGTTTTAGGGACGCAGAGAAAAAAACCGAGAGTGGTTAGATGGGTGTGTGGGAGGGGGTTGGGGATAAGGGGAAAGGTGAAGGGATTTGGAAGCAGCTGGTAACCACAAGATGGCCTCAGGGTTTTTTTGAAAATTAATTTGGGGAAGGTATTCTATAATGTTGTAAAGATTTTGTTGGGTATCCGATGGACATGCGTCCTATTTGGGAGACCACCTAAGGGATACTGTGGATACCTGATCATGGCATTGTACATCAGAAGCTAAACATTAATGAATGCCAACTATAATTTTATATATATAATGTGATGGTTCAGTGTGAGGTCGGAGGGATAGTGGATGGGGGGAGGGGGGTTCACAGTATGAGGGATATAAATGATGAACGTCTAAGTATTACCTTGTTTTGTACACCTGAAACTAATAAATAAATTAATTAATAAAAAAAAATAATAATAAATAAAAAAAATAAATAAATAAAAAAAAAATAAAGTACTCAAAAAAAAAAAAAAAAAAAGAAAATTAATTTGGGGAAGGTATTCTATAATGTTGTAAAGATTTTGTTGGGTATCCGATGGACATGCGTTCTATTTGGGAGACCACCTCAGGGATACTGTGGATACCTGATCATGGCATAGTACACCAGAAGCTAAACATTAATGAATGCCAACTATAATTTTATATATATAATGTGATGGTTCAGTGTGAGGTCGGAGGGATAGTGGATGGGGGGAGGGGGGTTCACAGTATGAGGGATATAAATGATGAACGTCTAAGTATTACCTTGTTTTGTACACCTGAAACTAATAAATTAATTAATTAATTTAAAAAAAAAGAAAAAAAAAAGAAAATGAGAATAAAAAAAAATGTGAATAATAAAATAGCAGTAACTACAAATAAAAAAAAAAAGAATCTTAAAAGCAGCAAGAGAAATGCTGTTAGTTACCTACACGGGAGCCCCCATAAGACTGGCAGCTTATTTCTCAACAGAAACTTAGCAGGCAAGGGAGTGGCAGGAAATATTCCAAGAGATGAAAAGCAATGATATACAACCAAGATTACTCTACCCAGCAAAGCTATCATTTAGAATTGATGGAAAGATAAAGAGCTTCTCAGACAAGAAAAAGCTGAAGGAGTTCATCACCACCAAACCAGTATTACAAGGACTGTTAGAGGAACTTCTTTAAGATGGGAAGGTGGCTGGGTGGGGGATGGGTGAAAGGGGAATGGATTAAGAAGTACAAATTGGTTGTTACACAGTAGTCATGGGGATGTCGGGTATAACATAAGCAATATAGTAAATAATATTGTAATAACTAGGTATGGTGCCAGATAGGTACTAACTCTGTCAAAGTGATAGATGGGAATGATGTTGGGGGAAGGGTGAAAAAGGTGAAGGTATTAAGAAATACAAATTGGTAGTTAATACAGTATGGGGAATATAACCAACAATGTTGTAAAGATCATGCAAGGTGCCAGATGGGCACTAGATTTATCAGGGGGATCATTTCATAGACTGTGTTCAATGTGCTGCACAGCTGAAGCTGAGGTAGAATAGTATTGAATGTCAACTATAACTAAATATATAGGTATATATATAGTCACGGCATGTGGAGTACAACATAGGGAAGATAGTCAATGGTATTGTAGCAGCTATATAAGATGTCAGAAGGGTAGTAGCCTGGGGGGTGGGTTATCACTTTATGAAGGGCTTAAATGTCTAACTATAATGTTGCTTTGTTGCTCTGAAACTAATAAATAAATAAATAAATAGATAAATAAATAAAATGGTCAAAGGACCTGAATAGATATTTGTCCAAAGAGCACATACACATGACCAATTGACATATGAAAAGATGCTTAACGTCACTGAAATATTACCATTTATGATGACATGGATGGACCTAAAGGGTATTATACTAAGTGAAATAAGTCAGAGAGAGACAAATACCATAAGCTCTCAGTTTTGTGTGGAATCTAAAGAAAAAATAAACAACAACAAAAAAACAGAAATGTATACAAAGATGTAGAAAACAAATTGACGGTTACCAGATTTTTTGGGGGGATGGGTTGGAGAGCTGAGTGAAAAAGGTGAAGGAATTAAGAAATACAAATTGTTAGCTACAAAATAGTCATGGGAATGTAAAGTACAGTATAGGGAATATAGTAATAATATTGCAATAACTATGTATAATGCCAAGTGGATACTAAACTTATCAGGGTAATCACTTTGTAAATGTCTAACCACTATGCTGTACATCTGAAACTAATTGATATTGAATGTCAAATAAAAGTAAAACAAATAAAATTAAAAAATAAAATTAAATTTATAAAACTGGATCACTCATACATCACTTGTGTGATTGTAAAATAGTATAGCCACTCTGGAAAGAGTACGACAGTTTCTTTAAAAACTATACATACAGTTACCATATGACCCAACAGTTGCACTCTTAGGCATTTATCTGAGAGAAATAAAAATTATATACACACAAAACCTATACACAAATGTTCATAACAGCTTTATTAATAATTACCAAATTTGGGAACAATTCAAGTGTCCTTCAACACAGGTATGGTTAAACAAATTGTGGTATATCCAAAACATGGAATATTACTTAGCAAAAGTAGGGAATGAACTTTTATACACACAACTTGTATAAATCTCAAGAGAAATATGCTGAGTTAAAATCCCACTGTGGCTATAAAAATGTATCACATGAGATTCTTGTGATGGAACTACTGTGTACCTTGATTGTGTTGGTGGTCACAAAATCTACATGTGATAAAACTTCATGGAACTAAATGCCTCTACACACACACACACATACACATACACACACATACACACCCATGAATGCATGTAAAGCTGGTGAAATCTGAATAAGGTCACTGAGTTGTATCAATGCAAATTTCCTGTTTCTAATATTGTACCATAGTCATGCAAGATGTTATCAATGGGAGAAAATAGGTGAAAGGTACATAAGAGCTCTTTGTATTATTTCCTACAATTGCACGTGAGTGTGGAATTATCTCAAAATTGAACTTAAAAAAAAAACTTCAAAAGAATCAAAATGATATGTAAGTAAATCAACTGCCTGCGAGGCAGTGCCATTAAGGACAACAAAATCTAGACTCACGACAACATAACATCCATTATGTAAAGTATAAATTAAAAATAACTAGACATGTAGAGAAACAGGAAAATATAACCTATAACCAAGAAAAAAAATCAGTCAATAGAAACTGACCTAGAAATGACTGAAATGATGAAATTAGCAGACAAGAATTTTATAACAGCTATTATAAATATGGTCAAAGAGTTACAGGAAAATATTAATGTAATTAAGGAAAAATAGGACATGTCAAAAAAGAACATAGTTAAATATAAAATAAACAAAAAGATTCTACAACTGTAAAATTCAATATCTAAAACAAAAAATTTACTGAATGGGTCTCCATAGCAGCCTAGACTCTGCTGAAGAGAAGACAAGTAAACTTAGAGACAGGAAATAGAAATGAACCTTAGTAAACATAGAAAGGAAAAACAGCTTTAGAAGAAATGAACAGAGCCTCAGTGGATTATACGATAGTAATAAGTGGCTACCATATGTATGTTGGGGAGCAGAGAGACACTGGCACACAAAAAATACATTTTTTAAAGAAAAAGGGAGTTTTCTTTTTCCAAATTTGATGAAAACGTAAACCCATAGATACAAGAAGCTCAACGAAGCAAAGCAGGATAAGGGGGGGAAGCACATGGTCATCAAATTTTTAAAAACCAAAGAGAAAACCTTCAGCATATCCACAAAAAAAGATACATCATATTCAGAGTCAATAAGAATTACTATTGGCTTCTCAAGGGAAAGAATACAAGTCAAAAAACAATAATATATCAGTGCTGAAAAAAAAGACTATCAAAAATTCTATATTTAACAAAAATAATGATTAAAAATGAAGGCAAAAATGAAGATATTTTCTGAAATACAAATGCAGAGATAATTCATCAGCAGCATATGTTCCAGTTACATATTACTGGGTAACTCTGTGGCTTGAAACAAAAAACTTTTTACTATATTTCACAACTTTGTGAGTCAAGAAATTTATGTAGGATATGATTCGGTGATCCTTCCTTTCCTTGAGGTATCAATCAAGTTTACTAGGTAGTATTCACTCACATACCTGGCTCCATACACATGGTTCCTCTCACATATCTAGCACATTGGCAGAGATGGCTAGAAGGCCAGGCTTAGTGTGGACCAAAGAGTCTACCTGTGGCCTCACCAACATGGGGCCTCAGGGTAGTTAGACTTCTTACCTAGTGGCTTCAAGAGCAAGAATTCTAGCAAATAAGATAGAATCTACATGGTCGTTTGTGACTAGGCCCAGAAGTCACAAAGCATTACTTCTGTCATACCCTAGTAGTTGAAGCAATCACAATCTCATGCATTTCAAGGGGAATGAACATAGACATCTAGAAGGGAAGAATGCCAAAGAATCTGTGGAAATGATTTTAAATTGCCATAATCTGCCCTTTGGCCCAAAACTTTCACATTCCTTTCTTATGCAATACACAGAGGGTGACAAAAAAATGTATACACATTTAACGAAAGGAAAAAACTATTAAAATTGTAATACTCAATGTATACCAACAACAAAAGATGAATACAAGTCACGTTTGACTTCTGCAATTACAAGAGGTGCTCGAAGTGATTACCATCAGCATCCAGACACTTCTGATTACAGCGAACTTCTGCTTGAGCAATGTTGACCAAAATGTCCACTTGTATACATTTTTTGGCACGCCCAGTATATTCACCTCTTCCCAAGGCTCCTCCAAACTCTCATCCCATTATGGCATCAAGCTCAGGTTCAAAGCCCACGATCTTAACATCAAATCAAGTCCAGTTATGGATGAGGCTCCATACATTTTTGAGTTCAGATTTTGATCTGAAAATCTGCAAACTAAAAAGACAAATTATCTGTTCCACACACAACTAAAATACAATGGTGTGATGGTCATAGAATAACTGCAATAAATAAAAATCCATTTAATAAAGGAAGAAAATAGGAAGTCATCAATTCATTGAAATTATAAAATCCAGCTGGGTACATGCTACCAGTTCATGATTGGGGCCAAATGTTGGTTCCTGGGAATGATTTTCTATGATTCTTGCCTCTTTGCTCTGAGATCTTGGTTTTGCCCTCTAAATCATTCTTCCTTTTCCATAGAACTATCCATTTCTGCAGCTGAGTAGTCTACTCAGCCTGCTTCCTGCCCATAGAAGTTTGAGGGTACAAAAGTCTCTTTTCATTTGATACAGTCTCTGTGTTTTTCTTTGTTTTGTTTTGTTTTTAGAGTGCAAGCTGACATAATTACTGTAAAAACTTTGTGGATGTTTTGTGTATCAATTTATAATCTCTTCCATTAGATAAAAGCCACATCCACAAATATCTTCCAGATAAGCCCATTTCTACCTCGGGTTCCCTGTGAGTCGGTTGTGAGAGAATGTCCTAAAGATTCTTAAAAGCTTTAGTGTTTAAGAGAGAAAGTCTGTACCATAAGCCCTTAAGAACCTTACAAGCTCTTTTATCTGTTTCTAAACTCTTAACAAAAAGCTTTACAATCTTGGCTTCATCTCTACCTTGAACCCATGCTTTTCTCACAGGACCTTGGATTTGACCTTTGTCCTATGGCTATATCTTACTCTGAGTATCTTCTGCTGAGAGAAACTAAGGATGAGAAATAGCTTCATTTTTTACATCTTGTTCCTACATAGTTTCTCTAAATTCTATTTTACAATTGAACAATTCCTTCTTTAGTACAGCTTTGTCTATCCATACCTTATGATACACAGTTAAAAAACAAACAAAAATACCAGAGGGTAAGGGGTGGGTGATAGAAGAGAGTAAAGGGAGTCAAATATATGGTGAAGGAAAGAAAACTCACTCTGGTTGGTGAGCACACAATGTGATATATAGATGATGTATTATAGAAACCTATGTAATTTTTACTAACCATTACCACCCCAATAAATTTAATTAAAAAGAAAACAACAGTTGACACTTTCAATTTTCTGCCTCAAAATCTAAGCCAGAACCGTCAGTTTATTAAATACATTTTATAATTCTCCATGTTATCACATTTGCTAAGCCATCTGCCATAACAAGATCCTCCCTCCTCTATCTTCCAATAACATTTCCCTTCCTTTCCTTTAAGCCCTCATTGACATCTTCCTCCAAACCTCTCAGGATCCACAAACAGGTCTTTTTGAAACCCTTTCAACTTCTGCTTGATATGTTGCCCCAAAGCCAATGCCACATTTTAGGTTTTTGTTGCAATAGCTCCCGGAATTTTCTTCCATTTATCTAATGCTGTGTAACTACTTCAAAAAAATAATTGTTTGAAACAATGATTTCATTATTCTATCTCACAATTAAGAGTATTGGGAATTTAGGCAGGTTTAGACTAGATGATCTTTCTCTTCCTGTGGCATCAAGGGAGGTCACTCAGTGGTATTCACCTGGTGAATGGGAGTTTTAGTGGGTTCAGGACAGTTTCATCCACATAGCTGGTACCATGGCGGGGGAGACAAGATCGCTGGGCTCAGCTGGCTGTGTTGAGCTGAATGTGCCCTCTCCTGCCTGACACTCTTCTCACATGATGGTTCTAAGAGCAAGTGTTCAAATAAATAAGGCACAACTTCATGGTCTTTTATGACCTCACCTAAAAAGTCACAGCGTCTCATTTCTGCTATATTGCATAGGTCAAAGAAATCTCTAGCCTACCCAGATTTGAGAGGATGGGGCAGAGACCCAGTGTCTTAGTGGACAAAGTGTCAAAGAATGTACAATTATTTTTAGAAACAACATAGCAAATCTGCACTACAAAAAACATTAAGGGAAGTTCTTCAGGCTGAAATGAAATGAGACTACATGGAAACTAGGATCTATACAAAAAGAATGAAGAGGACCCAAAATGGTAAACACGTAAGTAAATAAAAAGGACATCTATTTTTAAGTTTCTTAATTTCCATGTAGCGTTAAAAATATACGGCAACCACAACACAAAAGACAGGAGTTAAAAAAATGGATCTGACCTTATGCAATTGCAGAATCACTCATTTCATCAACCAGCATGGAAATTGCCAATGCTGTCAATCAAAGAAGCAAGGGAGATAGAAAAAGTGCCACTTTCAAATAGCACAATAGTAGAAGTGCTGACACCACATCACAATATCAGAGTGGGGAGGAGAATGAAATCAGAGTTTTTATTCCCTTGGGTCTCTCCTTGAGGGGTCACCAAGAGCTGGTTGTGTCTGTAAGATGGCCTCTTCAAACAGGCTCTCTGTCTCCAAGTTTAGATATCAACATCCCCCTCTCACTTTTTCAGGCACTCTCACTACCCCAGGGCATTTCATTAACCCTTGGGGTACACTCTGGACCTGTTTTGACATCTACTAACAAAGTTTATAGAGTCAAGCAAAAATTCAACTTTTGGAAAAATGACAGTAAAAACAGTGTACTACTAATAATGTGAGTCTTAAACAATACTTATTAAAACTAATATGTTGTTATCTGTGTACATTTAAGGAAAAACATTATTATTAAGTATTTGATATGAAAAATTTGAATGGACTGTAAACCCATTCTCGTTATTACAAGGAATTTCAACCTTAACACTTGTCAGGAAAAGAGCAATTAGATTTAAGAGTAGATTTGATTTTTTAAAAATCAAATCATCTAAATTCTGATTAATAACAATAAAAAAATGTTCTCGGAATTGAAGAAAATCAATGTGTTCTCTTCTAGTATTTGCCATCACCTGCTTCTGTGTACAAAGACTGGCTTAGGCTTTTGAGGTTCAGTCACAGAAAGATATGTGGAATTTGCCTTCTTCACTGACACGCTTGCTCTTACAGACCTGAGCCACTACGAGAGAAGACACCATGTTAGAGAAGCCACAAACTGGTCACCAGAGCCAGCGGAGCCCAGCCTTCTTCTGTCAATGGTAACTCTCCAGAATCTGAGGAATACATTATTAATATGGCTTGATGAGGATTTTGTGTAGTCATCTCCAACATAAAACCTAGTGTTAACAAGCCATGTGTAAAGTAAATATAATGTGAGTTAGGTGCCCCCTTGTGCCTTCCACTTGTTGCGTCAGGGGAATGCTCTGTCCGAGTGGCACTCAGACATTGACTCCCCAGTCAGCAGGAGTAAACTCGGGAAGGCCTCGCCAGACCCCCTGGTTGAACAATAGCTGACCAGCCGGTGGAACGCATGAATAGGATCACGTAGGTTGCCCTGTGGCCATAGTAACTTCATGTACATTGTGAAACTGCCGGAATCATGTCCCCCTGCTTTCTACCCTAGATAATTACCCTGAAACTTGTGATTCATTGTCTCCATGCTTGCTGATTGTAATCGCTATAGCCTAGCATTCTTTCCCGACTGGTAATCTGTTGGAAAAAACCCTATATAATTAGTGTCCTGCGGGAGCCCTAGTCAGAACTCTCTGACGGGGACACTCGCCGGACACACCTGAAGCTAACTAAGATGCTGTCTTGGTTCCCCAGCACCTTGGAAACACTGTTTGGGTGGTGAGAACTCACTGTTGCTCTTTATCTTACTTTGCTTTATTCTGTTTATCTTACTTATTGCCTCACTTAATAAATAGTGTTTTGCTGCCTCAATTCCGTCTCAGTGTGCATGGTGAATGCGTATTTGACACCCAAATTCTGTGGCCACTTAAAATGTAACCCTTTGCTGCTACACCGTGTTCATGATTACTCCCTGCAGGTGGCATAGTTTAGAAAACTGTCTGACAGTATCTACTAAAGTTCAACATGTGCATACCCTAAACCCAGTAATTTCACTCTTACACATATTCTCAACATACATAAGTAGCAAAAGACACATACTGGAACTTCAACAAACAGGACAAAAAAAATATGTGCTATTTCCAAAACAATACTAAACAGTAATAAGAACAATCCATATGGAACAATGTGAATGAATGCCATAATCAATGTTGAGAGAAAAAAGTTAGATACAAAAAGTATATATTTTATGATTCCATTTACATAAAGTACAAAAACAGGGACTACTAATCTATGCTGTTAGAAATCAGGATAGTGATTAGCCTTGGGCAGCAGGTAATGATAGGAAGGCAAGGCTGGGGGACGGATAATGTTCTGCTTCTAAATCAGGGAGCTGGTTAGATAAGGGTGGTAGTTTCAAATATATTCTCAGATCCTTTGACACTCCTCCCATTAGAAGGTGAAGTCCACTTCCCTCCCTTGAATGTGTGACTCACCTCCAGTATGCAGAATGCACTGACACTACATGACTTCCGATGCTACCGTAGGTTAGAAAAGGCCTTAGGGCCTCTACCTGGCTCTCTGTCTTGGGATGCTCGCCTTTGGTACTCAGCCACCAAGCTATGAGAAAGTCAAGGAGTGACGTGAGGTATTCTCGTCACAGACACAGCTCAGGTCCCAGTCAACAGGTGGCATTAACAGCCAAACATGTAAGTGAGGGAGCTTTCAGATGATTCCAGCCCCTAGCCTTCAAATTTTCCAGCCAAGCCCTGACTAACTTGCAAATTCATAAGGAAAAGTAATGTTGCTATTTCAAGCCACTCAGTCTAGGGGTGAATTGTTATGCAAGTATACACAACTGGAACACATCACAGGTGTGCTTATTTTGTGGAAATTTATCAAGATGCATACATACTTATGACATATACACTTTTTCTTATATATTAGTTTGGTTTGAATGAAGGTTTGAAATAAAAATTGTAGAAACAAGCTCAAATTTCTCATCAAATTTTCAAATAGATTTTATTAAGAAGTTTCATATAAATTCAGTATTTCATATCTCCTTAATACTTTGTCTTTTTCTTAAAATTATATAATATAAAGAAAATGTAATAAATATTTGCAGCACATGCCATACAGATACCTCTTAATTTCCATCAGTTTATCCTCACACACTGCCCAATTCTGATCATTTATAATGTGTGGATGTAAAAAAAAAGTTGGGAAGCACTCTTATATCTGCCCAGCACCATTCCCTCTTCTTCTGTTAATAGGATCTCATTGTCCTTCGGGGAACTACCTCCCTGCTGACCAACCAAGGTAGCTCAGATGTGATTTTCAGCTTTTTATTTAATTCTATTATACCTCACATCCTTTCAATAAATTTTTTATTTTAAGACTAGAGAGCCATATCTGCTCTCTAGTCTTTGCAATCTAAGAACACTTACTGATATGAGTACATATCTCCAGTGCTGGCACACTGTGTGACATATAATTGATGATGAATAAATATTAAATAAAATGTTTATAAAGTGACATTGGACAACTGATTTTTTTTTTATTGCTTATTTTATTTTATTTTTATTTTTATTTTTTATTTTTTTTTGTTTGGTGTAATTTTTTTTTATTAGTTTCAGGTGTACAAGACAAGGTAATACTTAGACGTTCATCATTTATATCCCTCACACTGTGAACTCCCCTTCCCCCATCCATTATCCCTCGACCTCACACCCAGCCATCACATTATATATATAAAATTACAGTTGGCATTCATTAATGTTTAGCTTCTGGTGTACAATGCCATGATCAGGCATCCACATTATCTCTGAGGTGGTCTCCCAAATAGGACGCATGTCCATCGGATACCCAACAAAATCTTTACAACATTATTGAATAAGTTCCCCAAATTAATTTTCAGAAAACCCTGAGGCCATCTTGTGGTTACCAGCTGCTTCCTAATCCCTTCACCTTTCCCCTTATCCCCAACCCCCCTCGCCCCCACCCATCTAACAACTCTTGGTTTTTTCTTTGTGTCCTCAAAACTGTCTCTGATTAGTTCATTCACATATTCTTTTCTTTAGATTCCGCATATAAGTGAGATCATATGGTACTTGTCTTTCTCTTTCTGACTTATTTCACTTAACATAATGTTCTCTAGATCCATCCATGTTGTTGCAAATGATAAGATTTCTTTCTTCTTTATGGCTGCGTAATACTCCATTGTATAAATGTACCACAGCTTCTTAATCCAGTCATCTACCGATGGGCATTTTGGTTGTTTCCATATCTTGGCTATTGTGTAAAGTGCTGCAATAAACATAGGAGTGCATACTGATTTTTGAATTGGAGTTTTGGATTTCTCCGGGTAGATGCCTAGGAGTGGAATTACTGGATCATAGGGTAGTTCCATTTTTAGATTCCTGAGATACCTCCAGACTGTTTTCCATAGTGGCTGCACTAATCTGCAATCCCACCAACAGTGCACTAGCATTCCCTTTTCTCCACATCCGCGCCAGCATTTGTTGTTTGTTGGACAACTGATTTTTGACAAAGGCAACACAGTGGGAAAAGAATGGCTTTCAACAAATGTTGCTGGAACAATTGGATATCCATGTGTAACAAATATGAACTTGGATCCATGCCTCAAACCACAAATAAAAATAAACTCAAAATGTGTCAGACCTGAATATATACAGGCTTAAATGTAAAACTTCTAGGAGAAAAGATAGGAAAAGGTCTTTGTGAGCTTAGAGTAGGCAAAGATTTCTTAAAAATGATACCAAAAGCACAATCCATAGAAAAATAGTTTAGATTTGATTAAAATTGAAAACTTCTGTTCTTCAAAATTTACTGTTAAGAGAGTGGGGGAAAAGCCACATACTGGGAGATCTTTACAAAGATAAAAAGATAAAGATAAATTTTTACAAAGCATATACCCGATAAAGAACTTATTTGCAGATAAATATAAAGAACTCTAAAAACAAAACAAACAACCCAATTTTTTTAATGGAACAAAAGTCTGAACAGACACTTCACCAAAAAAAAGATATATAGACGGCAAATGAGCCCGTAAAAAGATGCTCAAAATCGTAAATCATTAGGAATATACAAATTAAAACCATAGCAAGATATGAATACACATCTGTTAGAATGGCTAAAACTAAAAATGACAGTCCACACCAAGTGCTGGTGAGGATGCAGAGGAAATGGAAGTTGAATCCACTCCTGATGGGAATGTAAAATGGTATAACCACTCTGGAAAACAATTTAGCAGTTTTTAAAAAAAGTTACACATCTACCATGTGATGGTAGATCACATCTACCATGTGATCCAACCATTCCAATTCTAGACTTTCACCCAAGAAATGAAGGGAATATATGTCCATATAAAGACTTGTACACAAGTTCATAGCAGCTTTATTGGTTAAAGCCCAAAATTAGATACAACCAAATGTCCATCAACAGATAAGTGGATAAACTGCGGTACACCCATATAATGGAACATATTCAGCAATATAAAGGAATGAACTATTGATACACAGAACAATGTGGATGAATATCACGATAATGATATTGAGTAAAAGAAACCAGACCTCTAAAAAAGAATACATACCATCAGATTCTATTTATATAAAACTTTAGAAAATGCAAATGAATCTTTAATGACAGAAAGTAAATTGGTGGTTGCTTAGGTGTAGGAGGCGGGGAGGGCTGGGAGGAAAAAAATTACAAAGGAACACGGGAAAACTTGAGGATGATGGATATAATCACTTGAGTGTAGTGATGGTTTCAAGGGGTATATGTATGTCAAAACTTATCAAATTATATAATTTAAATACATTCCATGTATTTATGTCAATTATATCTTAATAAAGCTATCTCAAAAAACCCTGCAACACAGCTGACAGATTTTGAGGAAAGTAGAAAGGAAGCAGAATGAAAATCTCAGTAAAGGCCTAATGAGGTTTGTGAGTTATTTAAATATTCAAGCAATGCATGCTTCCTCCACCTCGCCAAGTCTCAGCAGAGTTTAATGAGCCATCTCCCTGCTATTCTCAAGAAATGGTCACAACCACACTATTGGGTCTGTTTGGGGGAAGAAAATGACCCAATCAGTATAAAATGAATTCCCTATCTTGAGAAAGGTTGTCAATTAAACATATAATCCAATTTATAAATATTTTTAACGGGCTTTCTACTTGCAGGGTGGTTTTAATATTGAGAATGAACTTTTTTGCATGTGAATTTCAACGCAGACACAGTATTTAATCTCTCAGAGCCTCAGTTTCCTCATCTGTGAAATACCATAATAAGAAAAACCAGAAAACTAAAAAGAGCAGACTTTGACAGTTATTAGTCGTTGGGGGGCGGCGCAAAGCCATCTTTCCTCCCACTCTGTTCTAGGAGACATCCATTTCTTCCCATCTCCACCAGCACTAATTATCTTCCATAAGTCAAACTTCTCTCTCAGCCTCCATCCCTAACTCCTTGAGAGAGGTGCATGAAGAAGGTCCCTGCTATAGCCCTGGCTGGCCATCACACTAGTCAAAAAGGGGTCCAATCTCAGCCAGACTGGGCTGTGAATAAGGACCACAATGATGTGCTGGGCTGACGCTGAGCTCTATGAATTGTGTATTACGGAGACTAAGCTTTACTTCCCAGACAATCATTATTTGTTGAATGGCTAGATGTGAGAAAATCTCAACAACAACCCATTTCTAACTGCGGGTGGAGGTAGTTTCCCAGGGTGGCCTGTGTTCTTTGGGAGCAGAGCCATGTGGGATTTGACTCTTTAAAGGAGACAAGAATTCGGGCCTACTAAACAGGAATAATGGTTGAACCCACAGATTCTAGCATAGCAACTCTAACTTAAATTTCCTGCTGTCACTTAATGTGTGGGGTCTATCATCTTCAAAACAAAAAAATTTCATCTCAAACTCATAGACACCGACAATAGTTTAGTGGTTACCAGAGGGTAAGGGGGTGGGGGGTGGGTGATGAGGGTAAGGGGGATCAAATGTATGATGATGGAAGGAGAACTGACTCTGGGTGGTGAACACACAATGGGATTTATAGATGATGTAATACAGAATTGTACACCTGAAATCTATGTAAATTTACTAACAATTGTCACCCCAATAAATTTAATTAAAAAAATTTTTTTCATCTCTACAATGAGACAAAGCTATCTTATTTATTTAAATGGCTTTAACTTCCATTACAAATTATAGCATTTTGGCCAATTATTACCTTCAACGCTATCATTTAACACACTAATTCAAATTTTTCCTAAATATATATTTAAATCAAAAGCTTGAACAATTATAACTTATTGAAAACACAAAACTTTCCCTTCTGAGTTAAGAATTTGAGAATACAAGACCTAGAAGAAAATTAAAATCAAGTAAGGTCCCAAAATGGTACAAACCGCAAATAGCCAAACGCGAGTGCCAACAAAGCTCCGCCTCCGTGCAAAGCCTGCCCACTTCCGGCTGCTCCATCCACCCGCAACACTGTAACCCCGCCCCTCTCTGCGAGGTCCCGCCCCCCGCACTTGATCCTGGTTCCCATTGGGCGAAGCTGAACGCTGTACACACGCCAGACACACGCACGTTTGGCCAGGGCGTCTTCGCGCCTGCGCATCTGCACCGTCAGGCGGCTGGGAACTGGGGGTCTGGGGGGAGGGGGGAGGAGGTCAGGCCGAATCTTCCTCCGTAATAAGAACCTACGCGTCCCGCGGTCCTGGCTCCGTGGGTCCGGTCGGATCGGGCCTGGGCGCGGGAGCTGCTGTGGCTCCCGCCGCGGCGGGTGCGATGGAGGCCGTGCCGGAGCCCAGCATTCATATCTGGAGCGGCCGAGACAGCCGGCGGTGCTAGTAGATGAGGCGGCGGGGGCGGCGGCGGCAGCGGCAGCACGGGCTCTCCATGAGCAAGCGGCGGCGGCGACGGGTGCGGCGGCACCGGCGGTTTTCGGTCCCCGGGGAGGTACGAGGAGTCGGCTTCCTAGTGGACGGAGACTGTCGGGTGTGGAAACGCCTTCCACGGCCCGGCCCTCCCGCTCATTGCCCGCAGTCCAGGCGCTCTGCGGGGCCACTGCACGGACGCAGACACGGCGCCTGGCGCCCCACCTCGGGGACCCGCCCGCGGAGCGGGGCCAGCCCTCTGTGCCAGGCCTTCCCGGGTGCAGCGGGCCTGGGGCCGGGTGGGCGTGGTCGGAACGCGGGCAGCCGCCGAGGGTGCCCACCGCGCTCAGCGGGTCCCTGCAGCGAAGCCCGGTGCTGCTTCGAGCAGCAGCGCGCGCCTGTTTTTCAGACTGTTTCGGCGCGCTGATTCTAGAGGGGACCTTTAGGACTCCCCAACTTTTAAGGCGTCCGGCATTCAGTGCTTTGGGCAAAGGGTCTGGTCCTCACGGCCGGCGTGGAGTACCCTTGGAAATGACCGCAAAAAAAAAAAAAAAATGTTTTGCCAAGGAAATAAGAGGTCGGGGGAGTTGAGCAGGTTTATTCAAACTGGAGGGCCTGTTGAGGCAGGAGAATAAAGACAGCAGAATATCTTCTCCAGGGCTCCTAATACAGTGCCTAACGAACAGTATTCTAAGGTGCGGCGAAATCTTGAAACAATTTTAAGTAAAGCTTTTTAACAGCCATTTCTCCATCTTAGTCATTTTTACTGTTATTTACTTTGGGAGAAATCACCATGTTAAGGCCGAAATTAGGTAAAGTGCCCTCTAATTCTTCCAATCCTCTCTACCCTCCTTTTTTTTCCAAAACAAGGCTAGTTTCATTTATACATATATATATATGCGCAAGAAGATCATATATACATATTATATAGGTATAGTATATGTAGTATACATATATACAGTATGTATACAATTGTAGTTTAATTCTCTTAGAATATAACTATTTCTTTACAGAGCTATAGTTACTCTTCATTTAGTCATGTCCAAAAAATAATTTGGAAAAGAACCACACAGATTTACGATTTCTTTCCAATGCAACATTTAGGAATCTGAACTAAAGCTCTTATGACATTGCTACAAAGTTCTTTAAAATTAAACAAATAAATCATGAAGGAAGTTATTTTCATTTTTAAAGTATTTAAAATGAAAGTATTTTAAAGTATTTAAAAGAGTGCCTTATGGTTTTTCAAATCTGCTTCAGAAATGAGTCCGTTCTTATTAAGAAACAGTTTGTGTTTTCCTAGGTTCCAAATTTGCCACGCCCTCTTATTCCTGATTGGTTGACTAAGCTAACCTGTTACTGACTATAAACATCTACATTTCAGACTAAATACAATGTTGAATATTTTAGAGTATACAGTATCTGTCTCCATGCAGAAAATTCTGTTTGTATGTTTAATATATTGTAGAACTGAATTTTTAGTCTGCTAGTATTGCAAAGTCGGTGTGAACTAAATTTCTCACACAAATAAAACACATAGGTCTGCAATATTGAGCGTTAGATTAATGTTGTGCTTGGGTGGGTGTGGCACTTGAAAAGAGGGTCAAAATAAGACACTGACCTCAGTAGCTCACCTCTCTTTTCCTATTCCTCAGATGCTTCCCTATGTTCATAAAAATATACTTTTCCATGTAAGTAATATATTGGGAAACCCTATGATGTGTTTAGTTTAGACATTTTTGTCCCAAGTAAAGTAAAGCAAGTTTTTAATTCAGTTTCATTAAGACATTCTTTATTTTTTTTAAATTTTGCTTTACATAGCATACATATGACATAAACATGTTTATTAGAATACTGTCGTTTACGTTAAAAACAAAATACTTCGCTATCCTCAAGGTTTCAGGGAGGACAGGTGCCAATTTAAATACGGAGGACACCTCAGTTCATTCCCAAGACATGCAGAGAAGGGAATCGGGATACTTAGCAAGTTCTGAATCAGATCTTCACAGCACGGTCTCTAGTTCAAATTATAGGATATCTAGCATGGTCCTAAATTGCAAGTAAAGATCCCAAACTTCATAGAAATGATATTTGTATTATCTGTACTAATATTTAGTTAAGTTCTCTTCACTTGTCTTTCAGAGTTAATTGGCCACTATTCTGTAGCCCAAATAAGGATTCCATTACAGTCTCTCAGTTTCGTGAAACTACACTTATAACGAGAAAATCAAACACAGCTTGTATTTTGGAGAGTGGAAGAGGTTTACATTAGGAATAGCCCTAGCCAAACTTAGATTGCATTTTTAAATAGCTTTACTTTCATTTAGGATTTTTTATTATAGGGGTTTCCTATGTCACATATAAAATCTGCAGTATAATTATATAAAGGCCTATCAAATGGCCATTCTGTACCTCAAAAAGAATGTATTCACCAACCTAATAGCTTCTTAAGTGGTCTTTTCAAAGACCATGCATATTGCCCCTAAAATGCCGCATAGGTTGAACTGTTTTAAAAATTTTTTGTTACACTGGGAGGTCATCTAACCAAATTTAATTTAAATCTTTAGCTTTATTTTCATTTAAACATATCATGCATTTAACATAGGAAGTCACAAATCTACGTGTTCTATTTTTAACTTAAAATGCAGGATGAAGACACTGTTTGAAGAGATCAAAGCATCAATTAAAAATAACTATAACCAAGATCGCTCATTTTGGAGGCCTGTTCTTCCTTGGGGAGGTGTTTTTACTATCAAAGCTGGCCGCAAAGCAGTATCCTGTACACCACTCTATGTCGAAATAAGACTGAAAAATACCTGCACCATAGATGGATTCTTGATGTTACTATATGTCATTCTTAATGAAAATGAAAGTTTTCCCAGGGAACTCTCTCTTCATTTAGGCAGAGAGTTTGTAGACTGCTTTCTTTATTTAATGGACACCTACAGTTTTACAACTGTGAAACTGCTTTGGATTTGGGACAAGATGGAAAAACAGCAATACAAATCTGAAGTTCATAAAGCTTCATTAATAATTGATTTGTTTGGGAATGAACATGATAATTTTACAAAAAATCTTGAAAATCTCATGTCTACCATGCAAGAGAGTTACTGTTCCAACTGGCGATGCCCAACTCGAGTGCAAGAAGATCAGCAGCGCACAATTAATATAAAGTAAGTTGTTCTAAAGTCTGTTTTGTCACTTTTAGCAGAAATAGTATTTTTTAATGAAGTGTAGACCCTGTGTAATTATTTATACATAAAGCAACCACACAAATGCAAGACACTAGTTAGTCCCATGACAAAAACATCCAGACATCTTAGAGTTTACTTCAGTCCAACCACAATGCTGTACACTGAAACTAAGATGACACTGAATGTCAACTGTCATTGAATAAAAAAATTAAGGAAACAAAAAATTTACAAAACCAACTGATAACTTTCAGTGCAAAATAATGAATTATTCAGTGTGCAAAATATTTTGCTCTTGCTTTGAATTTACTAATGTGACTATAGATAATTCGTGTCACAAATTTAACTTCTTAACACTTAAGGGGCCGATGACTTAGGCGGGTGGAGCTCCACACTCCTAACGCCGAAGGCTGCCGGTTCATTTCCCACATGGGCCAGTGGGCTCTCAACCACAAGTTTGCTGGTGCGATTCCTCAACTCCCACAGGGATGGTGGGCTGCACCCCCTGCAAGTCACCTTGAGCTGAGCTGCCGCTGAGGTCCCAGATGGCTCAACCACACAAGGGTGCTGGTTCGACTCCCACAAGGGATGGTGGGCTTTGCCCCCTGCAACTAACAATGGCAACTGGACCTGGAGCTGAACTGCACCCTCCATAACTAAGATTGAAAGTACAACGCATAGACACAGACAATAATTTAGTGGTTACCAGAGGGTAAGGGGGTGGAGGCTGGGTGATGAGGGTAAGGGGGATCAAATATATGGTGATGGAAGGAGAACTGACTCTGGGTGGTGAACACACATGGGATTTATAGATGATGTAATACAGAATTGTACACCTGAAATCTATGTAAATTTACTAACAATTGTCACCCCAATAAATTTAATTAAAAAAGAAAAAAAGGAAGGACGATTTGACTTGAAAAAAACCCTGGAAGTACACACTGTTCCCCAATAAAGTCCTGTTCCCCTCCCCCAATAAAATCTTTAAAAAAAGAGAGAACACTTAATACTGTATCTAATATATGTTTCCAATATATTGTAGTGGGCTAGTTCTACATGAACAAGAAGGGCACAATTATAGACAGAAACCCCAAACTTGGAATCTTAATACCTGGAGAGCATGTGGATGTGACAGGCATTTTCACAGACTAGGCAAAGTGCTGGTTGCCTGCTATGTATTTTTGCCTTTCAGAGGAGGCAGACCTCCAAGGTGGTAAATGATAATGAGGAAAGCCAAAAGCCTTAGTAGAGTGTTGGGAAATATTTAAAGCACCCCAGGGGCATGAGCTGGAAAAGGGATAATTACTAGTAGGGAAAAAAAAAGAAAACAGGACAAAAAGACCCAAACACATTGTTGGAAAGTGTATTTGGCCCTATGGTCCAGAAAAAAACCTAATAAGATTGTTCTCTTTGGGGGATGTACATCACATACCCTAACGTACTACATTCACATTTCTTTATACCATATTTACTTTAATATACTACTTATGGAAAGCTGAAGATATTTTATCCTTTTTAGAGTCTAGCAATTAATGTCTCTTTTTCTGGCATACATTTTGTCCATTTTCCTGCATGGCTGATATGAGGATGTCGATTTTGAAATCTCCATCAGGGGAAAAAGTGCTGTTACTCTAAATCATCATGGATTCAAAAGCATTTCAGAACTTTGTCTTTTTTTTTACTAGTAATTTAATTTGCATATGTTTTGAAACTATAAATATTAATAACCCTATATTAATACTAATATTTATGCTGCCTTAATATTTTTATCATACTCTATAAAATTTTAAAGCTTTTGCCTATTTTTTTTAAATCCTATATTTAAAACAACCTTTGAAGTATACAGAAAAAAAACTTTTTTAAACAAATCAGGTAGCTGAGGCCAACAATGGCTTCCACTTACATTTTGTCTGGTAACTAATTGGCTACTATCCTTATTCTGCATCCTACTTTCTTCCCTCTAAACCATTGAAGAATCCCCTCATTGAATCCTCTGGAAATAATTTTAAAGTAAAAACAACTGCATATTTCAGGATCAGTTTACAGAAAGATTTAATGTTTCTTGGAAAGCTTCGCGCGTTAACGTTAAGTTCAACTGGTTTCCATACTATCTACAAGAAATACAAAGATGGTAACAGAGGCTATACTTTGATTTGCTAATAATGAATTGACCTGTAAATTTTGTTATCCCAGTAATGTATTTACCTGTAAAATGCTGAAACAGTTCTTACATGCATTTTGCAATTGTTGTAGTCCTCCTCAAGAAATTCCACATGGGAACTTAATACGACTGGCTGTGGATGAGTTATTCTGTTCCAGGATTGAACTGTGTGAAGAGCATGGGTGAGTATATGATACTTTCATTTAAAATGAAAGTATTTCTGTGTTGTTTCTAAAGAAACCCAGACTGATCAGCTCTTTTGATGTTAATTCTTTATGAAATAGCAACTCGTAAGTATTTAGGAAGCCTAACGTTTTTGGAATCTTAACACCTTCTAGTTTCCTATGCTATCTTACTCTGTGTTGTCATTATCAAATCAAATAGAATATAATGTTACAGTTAATTGATGAATAAAAAGCAAATGCCTTTTCTTTTTTCCCCACTGCTGAGTAGGTACAATAAAACCTTGGTTAACCATAACCCAGCTAATCGGGACCCTCATTTAACTGGATATTTTCAGCACTCTCCATTTAGGAGAAAGAGGTAAATTAAAACCAAAAAAACTTAACATAGTAAAGGGAAAAAAAAAAAAAAGGAAATCCAAAGGGGCAGAAAGAATATATTCATCCCAATCTCTTACTTTCTGTATCTATAGTATTTTACAATGAGAATTAATATTTAGAAGGATGATCTTACAGCTAATCAATCACAGAAGAAGGAAATAATAAAATATGCTCAGTTAATTGTACTTAGGTTCTAAAAGTGAACTAATGTATTTTAGCAACAACTACTGAAACAAAATGGTTTTCTGGTTAACTTAGTTTAGTTAATAATGTTTGTTAACCAAAATACTGTACCCTGAGCATTCAGGTTAATCAAGATTTTACTGTATAATTGTATTTGTTGTATTCTGATCCATGTGCTTAATATCTAGTACTAATAAGAAAACAGAATTTGCTTCATCCTAATGGCAAAGGAAGCAATTAGGGAATTTTATCCAATCGAAAGAGGCCTGTAAGAATCATATTATTCCACTCCCTGCTACTACTTCCCTTTGAAATCATCTTAGAGAAAAAAAAATGTATCTACAAATAAAAGCTTTCATATCAGTTCATAAGACTGTTACATGCTTTTATAAGCTTATAAGATATAAGCTTATTAAAGATATAAGCTTTATTAGATAAAGTAGCTTTTTGTGGAATTTTAAAAGTATCATTTCTTGTATATAGAATCTCACAGCTTGTAAACTTCTGGTAATAGATATATAAAGTATTAATATAGCCACATCATTACTCTTACATAAAATAATTATGCTATTATGAAATGAAGTAATAAAGACAGCCCAGAAGTGATAAAAGGCAGTTTTTGTTCCAAGTGTAATAAAGTTCATGCCTTTTTCAATTTTAGGTGTGGTGGCTTAAGAGAATTTTCCCAACGAGTTTTCTGCCACGGGGCACCCCCTTTTGTTGTCTTAAATATGCAGCATTGGAAATCTGAAGATCTAGCATATGTACCCTATAACTTGGATTTATCTGATCACAAGTAGGTGTTTATTTGCTTTAAAAAACAAATTTATTTTATACTTTTCTGCTATTCTATTACGACTTTGACCAGCCCTTAAAGAAATACTGTTGAAAAGATCATAGCTATCTCTAAATGTACGTATCCTGAAGAAGATCAGAATCTACTACAGGCAGTCAGTCGCTGGCAGTGTACATAGTGGTTAGGTGTTCGGACTACGGAATAGACAGAATTGCGTTCCAACCCAGCCCCACCCTTTACAAGCTATGTGACCTTGGGTCAGTTTACACATCAGTTTTCTTATCTGTAAAACAGAGCATAGTATCTATCTGGTGCCATTATTGTGAGGATTTAATGAGATGGCACATGTAAAGTGTTTAAGGTAGTACTTGGTACATAGTTACCAGTACCTGCTGGCTATTATTTGTATTTCAAGTCCAAATATAGTATGAGGTCATCATTTAAAAAGAAAATGTTACTGTCATTATTATAGATAATGCATACAAAGTTAGGACATACAGGTTTCTTTCAGCTTTTTGCCTTTGAATGTGTTTTTGTTTGTCTTTTCTCTTATTTAATAGAACCATACAGGTTATGAGTTAAGACATATGTTTTTAATTCGTAAATTACATCAGTTTAAAAAAATTCTTAAACATTTTACTCCTATTACAGTACATGAGTTTTACAGATGGGTGTCTTTTTTAAGGAATAGAATGTAAACAATCTCAATTTTTTATTCCTTAGTTAAGAATTTAAGGAATGTTTTATCTTAAGAACAAGTATTGTAACTTTCTGCTACACTTTGTCATTGAACTTACAGGTATTTTTTGGAAGGTGCCACATTATTTAACAAAGAGGAACATCATTATTCTGCAGCTTTCCAGATTGATGGACATTGGATGCACTATGATGGCCTCAGAAATGTGAATTTAATTTTGTTAAATAAACCCCCAGAGTTTCTCCTCTTGTCATCATTAGTTTATATTCGAGCAACAGAGAAATAAATATAGACTGATGCTAAATTACATTGTTTTCCCTCCTGCCCATGCTCTGCAAGATGGTTTTGTGTGTACTTGGTATCCAAGGAAATAGTTCAACTATACTAGTTTCAGAGATGTATTTTCCAGTGGTTAGCCCCAGGTAAATGTTTTATATAGAGAATCTATGCAAAAACATTGACATTTCCTTTTTCTATATCCTGGGTTATTTTTATACAAGCATATTTTATGTTGAAATGAAATATATCCTCTAGCCTTTGTATTTTTTTATTTATATGTACCTCAAAGATTTTTTACAATTCTGCCATTGAATGCAAGAAAATACTTTGTCAGTTGAATTCTCAATTTCTTTTTTTTTTTAATGGATATCCAAATTAAACCTGGGTACAAGTTAATGTTTCAGTTTATATAAATTGAACAGTTCAAAACGTATCTGACTGCATTTCTTTGCCCTACCTCGCTGTAACCCAAAGTGCACTGTTGCATCAAGTATGTATTTGAATGTACAAGTTTATAGATGGCTTAGTCTATTTTACTTGTTGTTTTGCCTAATTTCCCTGAAGCAATTTAAAAATATTTTTGGTGAGAATGTTTTTCTGGGCTTGAATTATGTCTTTATAATGGCAGATTCTTTTAACCACTTGCTGAAGAATTATTAACTACCAGCAGATTTTAAGTGTTAACTAAGTTCCTAAACTTAAAGTTATTATTACAAATAAGTTGTATAACTAATCTAAACATTTATCTCATAATTAAATGTAATGGAAATTTTCCAATAAAAAAATTATTTTGCAAGTAAGACACCTATAAAAAAAGTAGGCAACTGGATGTTTACTAATGTTGGATTTACAATAGAAATGTACTTTAAACATATACTTAGGAGGAAATGGGTACCTGAGAATAGTTTTCTTAGTAAGTCATATTGGCACAGAGAAACAAAAACTTAAATTTTTGGAGTAACATCTCCTGGTTCCTTTGTAAGTAGTAAATTGGCAGCATGAGGTTTTGATTTGCAATAGAAATCACTAGAATTTTATAGTTATCAGAATATTGTTTCTTTTCAAAGATCCTAAGATCTCTCTTCTTTTTATAATTTAAAGGAAAAAATTAAGTACTATTCTCAAAGGAAAATACTTTTTGTATCACCATTTTTTTATTGTTTACATTTCAACAGACAATCCACCTTATTAGGTTTTCGGTTGAAATTGAACTCAGTACATCTGGAGATTTCTACATGACACCACAGTTCACTGCCACATACCAAATTTCTAAGGTTTAACTCAGTAAATTAAGTCTTACCTTCGCATGGTGCCATATTGAGACAACTTACTGAAGAATGGATAAATGTAAGTGAAACGTTGCTGAGAACGCCTCACTTTGAGCAAATACTATGAAAATTCCTTTTTTATGTAAGATTTAAAAATAGTGATTTATTTTACAAAAAAATCCGATATCCCCAGGATTTGTTTAAATAGTTTCCCACATGTATTTAAATAGGATTTGATTTACAGTGAACTTTTTCTGGGGACACCTTATCGCATGAATCAAGGTATCAAAAAACAAATACTAGCATATACATAAATGGTATCATTAACAAAATGCATATTTTTTTTTTAGAAATTGTACTTTATTTGAAATACTAGTTTATCACAAAACAATGACTTACCTACCTCACAGGGTTGTTGTGAGGATTTAAATGTTAAAATCTTGACTACCTTGAACATGCTAATAAAAAAACATTTTTTCTACCTCTTTCATGTATAGGCAAGTCTCCCATAGTCTGTTTTACTAATGAACTTTTCAGATCTTTGTTCTAATCAGGCAGTAGCTCCTATCAGTAATGGATTGAATGTGTCATGGAATTCAAGTATGCCTCTGGACCCCAGATGGTTGGGGTTTAAAGATAATAGGTAGTGTATTGTTATGCTGGTGGTTGGTTGGTTAGAAAGAAGAAATTATTCCTTGCAGATCAAATAGGGGTGAAAAAAAATGAACTAAACTAGATTATCTGCAGAATGTGAAGGGGAAGATATGGAAAATTCATTACAACCAGTAGAGAAATTGGGAGGGGGTGACAAAAAATAAGGGAATAATCAATATATTTCTCATAAAAATGCCACAAACCATAACTATACGTACCAATGGGAAAGCAAAAATGATTTTAAAACCTTGGTCTCAGAAAGGGATAAAGAATAAATGTAGCATATTTAAGGAGGAATTTCCAACTTGCCTATCTTCATCAAAAGAAACCTTTTCCCTCCCAACTTAGCAAATAATCTTACTTAGATTTATCCTTCAAAGTGGCTTTTTATTATTTATCATTAGAGTCGATTCAATGTCTGAGGTCTCACTGCGTCTAATCCAATCAAAGAGGAAGAGAAAAGATTATGAGGTATGCTTTGCACGCTTACTAGGGTAAATTCCATATTCGATTTCATTTTTAGAGTCTGAGCAAACAACTATGCTATATAAGCAGATAACTACTAGAATACAAAGAGCTGTATGTGTTGAGCAAATCAACAGTTTGGTTTTATAATTAAATGATTGAATGACAATTATTTGAAAATAATTGTAATGCACAATAAGCACAAGGGGTAACCAGTTTATGTAAAAATGACTACAGTAAGTATTACTAAACTACAGCCAGAGCAAACATTCATATTCTCATCTTCTGTTACTGCTCTAACATTTAGAATCAGCATCAAATTATTCTGCATTAAAAGCTAAAATCACAAAGCTTCTGAAACTCATCTCAAGGACCTGATGCCTTACTTCTACTAACGAGTTCCAACCTACCCAGCTGCCCCGAGGTTCACTATATGGTCACCTGGACGGGCTTTAACTTCAAATTTAATTTGATTCCAGGGAAAATAACCTTTTATTCTATCTCTGGAAGATTGAGGAAGAAGTTAGTAGGGAGTCTCTGCAGATAGATAATTTTTTATATGCTGATAACTGTGAGGATGTATATCAGATTATTTATCCTCATATCCTCAGTTCTATAGTCCATCCATTTTCTCAGTAAGGTCTAATGCAAGGTATCAAGAAGAACATCTCTTGAAAATGAAAGTGAGGGCCTGCTCTGACAAGGCCCTCAAAAAGAATGTGCAATGGAACAAGAGTTTAGGGAGCAAATTAGCTATGCAGACAAGTTAGCTAGCCATAGTGGAATTAGAAATCTGCTGTTTGTAGCTTCATTTTCATTACTTATTATCCCTTTGAATTTTGTAGTCTCATTTTTAATATGATTATAAAAATAACATATAAATCAGTAAAAAAAAATCAGCAATTCCAAAAAAATGTGAAGCCTGTTTGAAAAATCCAGCATGACTCTAGTACTGCAGAGAATCAAGAATCAAGGAGTTATGGCTTTGAAGAAACAAGTGTATGAGTATGCTCCTGGGAGCTGGCATAGTGGTGATAGAAATAATCAATCAGCATGAGCAAACTTGGAGAGGAAAGTGAGACTGAAGAAAACTGCTGTGGCCACCTGTTCAGACATTTCCTTATACTTGGATACTTACTTGCCTTCAGAAGCTTTCATCTTCTCAAACCTTCAAGAGCTCATTATTTTATTTTATGAAGGATGCCATTTCTTTACATTCCTCTACCTACATCTCAAAACTAGTATTCCAGGTGCCAGAACTGGGAAGCAATACGTACCCTGTGGTATAAATTGAGCCCAAAATGATACAATGAAATATATTTTGTAGGTTTCGTTTCTCTATTAACCTAATAGAGTGTAACAAAGATTAAAATACACTGAGCATGATTAGCTTGCTTTAAGGTAAAGTAGAAAAAAGTTATCTTAGGGCGTCTGTGAAAAGGATGGAAGTAGACACAAATAGCTCTGCACATTAAACATGAGAATTTTAGGGTAGAAGGAAAGGTGAGGAAGAGAGAAGATAGTGGGAAACAGGAAAGCTGACCTGTACTCAAGCCAAGAAGCAACCAGGTTAAGGCTTGGAGAAAATGGTTGGCTAGGGAAATCCTTGTCCAAGCAAGCTAAGCTTGATGTGGGGGCTACAAGCCGGAACAAATTAATATCAGACATGCCATGTTTCGCCAAAAATAAGACCTAGCCGGACCATCAGCTCTAATGTGTCTTTTGGAGCAAAAATTAATACAAGACCGGGGAAACACGGTACTTTCTTTGCAGCATTCACTTCTTACATACTACTAGTTATTACTTGCTTGTTGAATACATGTCTAGAAAAGAGGAAAGATACAGCAATCACTGATGACTTTACAGAGGGACGTACTATGGCAGGGTAAGCACCTGAGGCTTTGAGAGTCAGAGGACGGGTGGCTCAGCAGACAGCTGCTGTGAGGTCTTAAAAACAGGCCTTTCACAGTTGCTGCCTAGCGTTCCTGGAAGTAGTTTGTGGAGGAAAGACTGTTCTGCTTGTGATTTGAAGGGCAATTGTAAGGTCCTGTTATCTCTACCTTTACCCCCAAAACCTAACCACCTCTAATTTCCATTACTATAAATCCTAAAACTAAAGATAATTTTCAGACACAATCACATTTAAAAAGATAATTTGTTGTAGCTAAAGTAATTCACAAGGATTAATACTTTCAAATATTTTCTACTTTTGAAAAGAGGTAAGACAGTGAGAGGGCCGTTGGGACAATTCCTTCTTAAATATTATACTTGGTGAATGAGCTAGCCGTTGAAGAGGGCAGGGACTATGGATTCCCAACTCTTACAGTCTTCTTCATGAACAGTAGGTGGCAGAGCTCCTCAGTATGGAATGTAAAAGAACTGCAAAGAAAGAACTTGCCAGCCTAAAAACTGTTAACCTACAGACAATGGTTTAGTGGTTACCAGAGGGTAAGGGGGGAGAGAGGTGGTAGATGAAGGTAAACAGGGTCAAATATATAGATGATGTATTACAGAATCATACACCTGAAACCTATGTAATGTTACAAACCATTGTCATCCCAATAAACTTTAATTGAAAAAAAAGTAAAAATAAACAAAATAATCATAATAGTATATTTTACTTAACCCAAGATATCTGAAATATTATTTCAACATGCAATAAATAAAATTGTTAATCAGCAAAAATAAAAAAATAGTATTAACCTAACTTCACAATTTCAGTGAGGCCAAGTTCAGTTTTCCTTCTGTTCTGACACTATACACACTCATTGCGTGGGGTTAACATTCAGTGGTGACATCTTTGGTGAGGTTAGCTAAGCTCTCTGCCAACATCCCAGTTCAAATGATATTTGTAAATTAACTCGGGTTTCTTCATCTGCTTCCCTAACCCTCATGGTTTCTCTATGCTTTCTTTCTTCTCTTGAAAAGGGTTAGGAATTCCTGTCCCTAGAGAGCTTATGGAAATGCCAGAAGACCTGATTCAGGATGGACATTTTTTCACTCAGGAAAAAAGATAAAAGGAATTGCAGGCTTTCGAGGTAAATCATGATATGTGATCACGTTACTACTGGATTATCTGTTATCATCAGTCCTAGATGACTAAATTTTATGCTACCAAGGAGAGGCAAGGGTATGGCAATTAAACACCTGGATTCTAAAGCTAGATTGCCTGAGTTCAAATTTGGACTCTGTCACTGATTGTGTGGCTTTGGGCCTATTACCTAATCTCTCTTCCCGTTTCCAACTACAAAATGGAGATAATTGCAGAATATATGTAATGAGGTTGTGGTGAGGATCAAATGAATTATTACGTATAGCACTTACAGTGTGGTACGTGGTAATAAGCACCATGAAAGTGTTAGCTACCATTATTGTAGATACCTCTTTAAGAAATGAAATTAGTAGGTGAGCAGAGCTGCTGTTGAAAATGAACTAAATGCTGTGTGGGTATTTATTTCAAGTTTGCTGGCTGAAAACAATTGCTGACATTTCTGTGGCAATTAAGCTCACAGAACAAATTATATTAAAACAGTACAAAAAATGTTAAATTCATGAATTAGTTTGAAATGCAAAAACAAAGTGAAAGTTAAAATGTTAGAGAAAAGTGAATAGCTCAAATTTCCGTAGATACTAAGTAATAATAAAATATCCCACCTTGTTCCTGCTCAAAATCGATTATCCACCAGATATTGTCCAGAATCATTTATTCAAAATCTTTTAAAATCTGGCTCTAAAACTTTCTGACACATGACGTCCTCTTCAGTGGGAACCACCTACTTTAGTAGATTCTAGGACCACTGCCTCTTTACTTTCCTCAGGGCACACACAAAACTAGCCTTCCCAAGCCTTTCTTCCTGATCACAATGACAAAAGTGACTGGTCCATCCTTGTTCAGATCCTGCCTTGCTCAATAAAGGATTTAATTAAAGCAGCTTTCAAGTAAACTGAAAATTAGAAACTTTTCATTTCTTTATATTTCAATGTTAGACATAATTTGGGCCAACAAACAAAACCCCTGAGGTCAAGTGTTATCTTTTAACAAGCCTCTGAGTAATAAAAACAGCCTACAAGGTTTTTTTCTTGCCTGTCTTTGATGGGAATGTCTCTTAGGAGAGTTAGACAATGTTACAGGACTGTGTCCCCCTAACATTCATATATTGAAATCCTACCCGCGTCCTTGTGAGGGGATTAGGTGAGGCCTTGGGGAGATAATTAGGATTATATAAAGCCATGAAGAGCCCTCAGGAATGAGATTAGTGTTCTTACAAGATTCAGGACAGCTTTCTTCCCCTCTCTACTCTCTGCCCTATGAGAATACAATGAGAAGTTAGCAGTCTATAACCCTGAGGAGAGTCTCACCAAAACCGCCAATGGTGGAACCTGGACTTGTTACTTCCTATCCTCTAGAACTGTGAGAAATAAATTTCCGTTATTTACAAACCACCAAATCTATGGTATTTTGTCATGGCAGCCTGAATTGACTAAAACAGGCAAGATCTAGCAAAATTACGTATCATCTACCCTTCAACCCAGCAGTTCCTGCTTCAAGTCTATGCCAAAACACAAAATGACAAATTCACAAGGCTATTGATTACAGCATTATTTGTAAATAAAAATACTGCTGTGCATCAGCAGTAAACTTAGAAGTCCTATAGTATATCCACACAGTAAGGTACTATATGTAACTGCAAAAAAGAATTATCTCCATAATTTGATATGGAATAATCTGCTGAATATATTAAGTAAAAAAAGTTTGAAAAAAGTATTTTTATAGTATGCTAATTGTAAGGAAATGGGGAAGAGGGCATATTTATGTTTTCAAAATGAAACAATGGAATCAACATATTATAAATATGATTACCTACAGGGGAATAGAAATAAACAGAGTGAAGAGATGGAAATGCAGACAAAACTTCTGTGACTGTATCTTCTCATATAGTTTCAACCCCATATAGCTGGGGTCAATATTTTATATCATTTAAAAATAAAATATATCCCTAGAAATTAAAACATAAATGGAAATAACCTAAGTGTTACAGTAATGTAAAATTGTTTTGTTTATCCTTAGACAAAAAAGAATCACAAAGGTGGCTGGCCCGGTGGCTCAGGCGGTTAGAGCTCCATGCCCCTAACTCCGAAGACTGCTGGTTCGATTCCCACATGAGCCAGTGGGCTCTCAACCACAAGGCTGCCAGTTCAATTCCTCGAGTCCCGCAAGGGATGGTGGGCTGCGCCCCCTGCAACTAGCAACAGCAACTGGACCTGGAGCTGAGCTGTGCCCTCCACAACTAAGACTGAAAGGACAACAACTTGAAGCTGAACGGCACCCTCCACAACTAAGATTGAAAGGAAAACAACTTGACTTGGAAAAACGTCCTGGAAGTATGCACTGTTCTCCAATAAAGTCCTGTTCCCCTTCCCCAATAAAATATTTTTAAAAAAAGAATCACAAAGGAATCTGAACTGCATTCATTGTTCTTATTTATATTGTTATTGTGAAACTATTAGAAATATGTTGTAAGATAAATCAAATAGGTAATGATGTTAATGTTGATAGAAACCAAGATTTTCAGACTAAGAAAAAACATTAAAATCCAAGAATTTGAGTAAAAGCCCCTTTTCAAAAGTTTATGGACTATCTAAATAAATGAGACATTTCCAATCCCTGCATGGACAGGTTATCTGAATGTTCTCAGCCCGCTAGTTTACACCTTCTTAAAGATGGCGCCTGGGGCACAATCCCGTTTACAGCTTCCCTTAGGGGGACTGCTGATTACCTGCTGCTGGCCATAAAGGTAACAGAATCTTCTGGAATGTTCTCTTGTCTGCCTCAGGTAAACCTTTCTTCCAAGGCTGGTTAGAAAATCTAAAGGGATAGAAAGCTGGACTGCATTGAACTTACAACAGAACTCTTCCGTGCCTGCTTTGTTAATGAATGTTTCTTCAGTAAGCGCCTGAACCTGTGGCTATCCCACACCCACTGCAACTTTTGTGGCTGTGACCTAGAAGAACATAAGAGTTGAGCATAACAAAGTTAGCCTGAGTCAGTTCAATGATGCTATCATCTAGATAGCATCACATTATTAAAAATTACATTATAAAAATAATTGCTTCATTGGGGAAAAAGAGCTTGGATGATAAAGATAACGTGATCTTTCCTAGAGGAATTTTACAAATGATGTTTTTAAGACTATAAGGACATATTCTTATTTCAAGCTACAGATAACAACGTGTTGGTGAAATTTGACTGGAACAAATCTAATTAATATTTTTAAAAGTCTGGGATAGTACATAAAATTGGCAAAATGTGTTGATTTTCTAAATTATCAAAATAAATGGCACTATAGAATCCAAGGCTCAATAAAAAAAAAAAAAAGTGACACATGAAAGTCACGTTTTTCAAATTTATTCTAAACGTTTCACATTAAATGAAATTTAACCATAGTCATTACAGAGCATTACCACAATAGTGCACACAAATAACTTCAAAAATAAAAGACAAAAGAATACAACCTTCAACAAGTTAAATGCCACTTATGTAAACAAAAATAAAATGAAATCCTGATGCTAAAAAGATACATATTCAGAGGTAAAATACATATACAAAAACATTTAAACATTACAATAATCCACAACTAGATCATATTCTTTGTAACAGAGTACATGTATTATTAGTACTCTACATCTACAAAATTTCAGAATCCTGTTAAAATCAAAACCATCTCTGGTTTATGGTACAGCACGATTCATAAGGCAAAAATATAGGCATTATCATCCAGTTCTTTAATTTCACTTGTATTTTAAGGCAAACTTGGAACTTTTTGCTTGGTATTTTAAAATAAATGGGACTTACACATGATAACTTGACAAAATTAACAATAAATTATCTCTAGTTAAATATGTGTAATATAAAAGATATATGGATAACAATTTTTCTCTCTGCAGAGATGTAAACTGGATTTTTGTTTAACTCCATATTCATACCAGTAAGAAAACTTGTAAACCTACAGTACTTAAAACTTACTGTATCCTTCACTCGTCTCAAATGTTTCAACACTGACTCAATATACTGTGAGTGAAAATCCAATATATCCAGCCATAGAGTAACTATCTAATTAATTCATGTCTAATTTAAAGTGCTGTTTTACAAAGGAAAAAAGGTTAAAAGATAGAACTGGATGTTAACTGACATGTGACATCTTAGAATTTCTTGACTTTCTGACTACAGAGGTTATAGAGGTTCTCACAAGTTTATTGAACTTTAAGCAGTATATTTATTGTAGAATCTTATTTTCCTGAAAATGAGCACTTAGGTGACAATACCAGAAATCCAACACCAAAACTGAAAACACAGCATTGTATGTACATATATTTCCTTCAATGTCAGCCAGAGCCTTGATAATATAGTTAAGTACTTTTTTAAAGTTTCTATAACTTTGTTTTTCTACTAGAAAATATATTATCCAATTCCAGGAAATTGGGAATTCTATAAATATTAAGTTTTCTATAATTCTTTTTCCTATCAATAAAACACTGGACACTAAAGGACACAAATATTTATACATAAACTGGGTCTCTAATTACATCTTATGATGTTGGAGATAAAGAATTAGATTCACACTTTATCCATAATAGTTATTTGGGTACAGAACTCCTTCACTATATTTGGTTCTTTGAGTAAAAAGACTGCATCTTTTTTAGATTTCTAGCCCCTATAGCACAGTATCCCATACATATAGTTGACCCGCCATACTTGTCAAGCTATCAAAATAATTTTTCAAAATCTAATGAATGCCATTTTCCTATCACTTGATACCACTTCCTATAATTTAATATTCATTCATATTGAAACAGTATTAGCATTAACCTATGGAACTTACATAAATATTCTTTGGGCTACATTAAAAATCACTTAAATTCTATTACTATATTCAACAAATATTAAACAGCCAAACATTAAGTCTTCATTAAATCATTATAGAAGGTGATTATCTTCCAATTAATTAAACAATTACTATTTCCACAGTCACTTTTTTCAAAAATATTTCTGGGTAATCTTAAATAGCTATCTCCTCCTTGCTTGAGGAAATGAAATTATTTCTAGTATCTTTAACCCTGGGAATTTATAATCAAATATCTTTATCCTTTTTAACATAAGAAACATGTGGCAATTTGTCTGTAAATTGTCACAAATCTGTACAAGAAGGCCCTATCCTAAAATTATCAGTTGTTAGGTCACATTAATACCTCTTGTTATGAACAGTACAATAGGATTAGCAAACCTGAAATAGTTCTAAATTTGGTTTTTCTCTTCCTTTCATAGGTTTTTGTAATTTGTTCTCTGGTATACGGCTCCTACTATTGCCCCAAATGTTTTATATTTATTCTTCTTCAACATGAAATTCAGGTTTTTCCAAAACAATGATAGGTATATGTCTTTGATCTAATTTAGCAAAGGATTATTTTATACTAATTTGATAGTGGGGATGATACATTGAATAAAACGTTAAAATAAAATGTATTGTATAGATATGTTTACAATTAAAATAATTTTCTCGTCTTTCAAACTCCCTTCTGGGGAGACAGGATTAAAAACAGAGTAATAAGATGTACTTAACAATTTCATTGATATAAATAGAAAAAAAATTGAGTTGGGGATTTAAAATTAAGTATGTGATAGATCTATTTTAAATTGCTTTTATTTAAATAAAGTCTAGGCCAATCACAATAGTGCACCTTGTTTCTATTCAATAGATTTATTCAAATCAATTAAAAAGTTATTGCTATATATCATTATTATTTAAACAAAGCAATACAGACAATACTCAGCCTGTCCATTTTATTAGTAGTTCCTGTTGAGTTCTTAATTAGAAGAAACTAAAAATCACTTGCAAGGTTTTATAATCTGTGCAAATATTCATAAAGCATGATAGCACTTATGATTAAAGATGATTTTTACATAGTTTTGTAGTATATATTTAAATCTACAACTAGCAGTGTATGGAAGAATAAGGAAAACCGCAAAATGCCTGGCTATAAATAGTTTTCAAGAAATAACATATATGCTAACAAACGAACTTACATTTTATAATTATAAATGGCTTCTTAACAATAGTTTAGAACATTATGGCACTTAAGAATGCAGTATGAATTTTTCATAGGAAACAAAATATACACTGATTTTGCAGAGACTATAAAGAGATGGGGGTGGGTAAAAAAAAAAAAAGAAGGCCATGGTAAAGGAAATGACTACAGTACCAAAAATAAAAGTACCAATATCCTAATAAAATGCAAGGTAATGTGTTCAAGACTAACAGACATTTACTAAAACATGCTAAAACAAAATGAGCCAACCACCTCTTTTAAATAAGCTGACACCTGGCTATAGCAAACGAATTGCTTTAAAAGATCATTTCTTTAGTCAAAGTAGAACCAAATGTAGAACCATTACTCAAGTAAACATTGAGTTCCAGTTTTCCTCAATAACTTTAAAATATTCAGTTACCTAAGAAGTGTACAAAGTGATGCATAACTAATTGCCTAGTGCTTTATGTTTAATGCATACATTTCTGTTCTTAAGAAGGACATGTAATATCTAGCACAAGAAGATATAGAATGTATCTCTCTAAATCACTATTCAGGAACCATGAAAAGCATAACAGGCATTTAGGTAATTTTTGGATGTTAACATTAGTATAATTACTAATGTTTTTAATAAGCACAAATGAATCAAGCCAATAAAAATGAAAATACGATCAAAACATGTCATGCATATCTCACACTGAACATCCAAAAGAACATCGTTATAGCCTTGTAATAGCTCCTACAGTTAGCACCATTTTTATATGTGAACGCTTTGAAAAAGCAATGGTCTTAAAAACCTGAAATCATTACAGGATATATGAAAAAAATCAATATGCCCTAAGGGTGGTACTAAACATTTGTCACATATTTACATCAACACTGGGAAGCCTCCTGTACTACTACAAAAATATTAAACTGATATGCTTAACTCTTTCTAGCCATGCTTAGCATAGCTTAGATGGGAAAAGTAAATTAATTCATCCAGCATTAACTTGCCCATATAAAAAAAGGCAGAAACAGTATGTATCTGACTTCTTCTTTAAATAGGCCCCCAAATATCATAAGAGTAAAAGCATTTTTTGCAAACTTATTACATCCCCAGCCCTTAAGCCTTTTAGCAGAAAGAATATCCAGGTGACTCACAATGGTATATAATTCATACCCCTTAAAAGTACCAAAAAAAGCAGCCCTTTGTTTAAAATGTGAAGCATATGAATTCACACCCAACAGACAGTATCAGCACTGTGTCCAGTCATTCAATACACTCGAACATCCAGGCATCACTCACCTAAATCCTGGTGTGTTTCAAGGAGGGAGAGAACGAAAATAATAAAAAGCAGGAAAGTTTTCTCCACATGGACACTTATGAACCCAAAACTATTCCAGAATCAGGGGCAAAAGTGCACAATTCAATTGGCAAGATCTTTCCCCCTTTTTTTTTTTTTGATTATTGATTCACTGTGCAATCAAGAACAACCAAAGCTACTTGTCAAAGTACCCAACAAAACCCTTGAGTCTTCATGCCACTTCACGTTAAAAAGAAAGCAATGCTGTTTAGGGGTTTCGGGAAATTGCGCATCCTTTCATGCGGCACAGGTTCATCACTTCAGTTTCTACGAGCCCACACTGTCAAAGTGCAGTTAATCCAAAATTGCAGCGACAGTATATCATGCCAGCTGAATCCAGCCACGTATCTGAGATAGGGTCATATTTCTGCACGGTGTTCAGATAGGAAGACCCTGAGTGACCACCAACTACATAAAGGTAGTTGTCAATGACTGCAGCACCAACTCCTGGGAAAGGGGGATAAAAACGGGAAAAAAACACAGTAACTAGTTAGCAGACTTCTCACTAAAAATGTTCTCTTAAAGTACATGTCAACAATCTATCCTTAATTAGATAAGCAATACAGTAATGTGTGCTCACTGGAAAAATACCCCTGAAGACAAAAGTAAGAGTTGAAGCCTTCCTTTGCCACTCCTCCGCAATCCTACTCTCCCTCCCTCTCCTCCACAACAGGAAAATACTACTACTAAGAAGGCAGTCTGTCTACTTCCATGTGCTTTCTTCTCAATTTCTATTTACAGTTTTCAGAAAATCATTCGTTTTTATTAGGTTTTCAAATACAAGTATCTCCTGCTTTTCTGAAGTTCGTTTCATCACTTTGCTTATACGAAAGACCTGCATTCGTACAGTTGACCTTGAACAAGCGGCGCCAACACCCACAGTCAAAAATCCAAGTAGTTCTGAAAAGAACAAGGTTACTCTAATTTTTTACATCCTCGTTGTTTTATGGCTTTCTCTCCCAAAGACACCACAGAAACTATGTATAGTAAACAAAACAGTTCATTCCACTTTGTCCTTTCAGTTTCCAAAGATTCTTTAATCACAAATGCAAGGTATATTCCTAAGGCTTTCTATCAATAATTTAAATCCTTAAAATAATATGACTTGAGTTTGGGCTCAAAGATAATTTCTTCTTTTCCTTGATGTATTTGTTTCTCTCTGGGAACCCTGAAATTCAACCTTTTCTTGATCAACTATACCCCTTGAGAAGGAGAGAACAATTGAAAGTGAACATATAGGCTGCTGACGTGTATGTAACATATACAAAGATGACAGTTGTTATATGGACAAAAAGAACTTCTATAAGATACATTCCATTACTAGCATTTCTCAAAATGTGTTCTCCAAATATAAGAAATAATAATATGTACACATCTATATAGTAGAAACATCTATATAGTTCTGTCCAATCTAGTTGTCTCTCAGGTTTACCACACACATGTTTATTTTTTCTTGACAAGTAATACTCTTACTATTATGTTCCAAGGAACCACTATTCCAAGAACATTGTCCTACAGTTATAAATTAGTAAGATGTTATTACCTGTTCTGGGTTCTTTCATCGGTCTACACACAGTCCACTGATTTTGATGAGGGTCGTATCTTTCAATGCTTGACAAATGCGAGACCCCATTATGTCCACCCACCACAAAAATAAAGCCCAGCATGACACCCACGCCAAAGTGAATCCTTTTATCTGCCATGGATGCAACCATCTCCCAGGAGTCCTTACTTGGATCATAACGCTCCACACTGCAAATATTCACAAAAGAAAAGAATTAATTCACATATCCTTTGTGTCACTCTTCCTATTAAAGCAAAACTAAATCCCACCATTTGAACTTTTAAAAGTTCAAATAAATACACAGATATAAAACCAGAGTAGTTGGTCCCAAGTGTTTTGATTTTGCTGATTAGATTGCAGGGATAAAAGCTTACTTTGGGGACTGGGTGCAATAACAGCCATACACTATCTCATTATATTATACAAGCAGCAAGGGATATTAAGGTTAGAGTATTCTGGCATTCAGAAAACCTGGGTTCAATTATTAATGCTATGTATCTAGAGCTGAATGAACCTTAGCCCTACCACTATGGAGCTTTGTAATCCTGGATAAGTCATTTCCTCTCACCTGCAAAAATGTCAATAATACAACCTTAAAGGATTCATGTAAGAGTAAAATCAAATGCGTATGCATTTGAAACGACTTTGAAAATCACAAACTTCTGAATATATATGTGCTCTAAGGATACTCAGGTCTACTATACAGCGAAAGAAAAGGGAAGAGAAGGAAAGAATTTCTTACAGAAGAATTCACGTTGGTTTGCTGCAAAGCACACATTGCAGATTTCATAATACAAACTGGCAAATCATAATACTCTCAGAGTGATTGGAGAATTCAGGGATTTAAGTCAAATCTACATTGCAGAGAACCCTTGTCATTTCCAAGCTATATTATGGAAATCAGAATCAAATCAGAATTTCCCAAAAAGCGTCCATATACAATCCCAGAAGGCCTTAAGCCCATGCTGTGCCCTGAAGGGGCATAAAGGCATAATTGTTGAGCTTGTTCTGGTTTTAATCTAACTTCTCAAAAAAACCTAAAGCCTTTGAGAGTCGGTGACATAATTCTATAGAATAGAGACTAGACTATATACTAGAATATAGGCTAAACTATAATTTCCTGAAAGGACACCTGGATAAAAACCTTTACAGCAAAACTACGGGAAAAGAGGAGTTGATAAACTGTAGCAAAAACAAACTTCAAGAGCATTATCTCAAAACTAAGATACTTTTATCTTATAAATTTCTGACAGCAACTTTTCAAAACAGAAACGTATGCCTGGTCCCCAAATACTTTCCTTCAACTAAGGGAACAATAAAAAGGGGAATACTTTAGCTTATACATAAATAAAAATTTATAGTTGAAATGCCATTGTACTATTACTTTCTAGTCAAACAATATATTCTTTCATTAAAATGCTGACAATCAATAAACACATACCAATCTAATTATTATTAGAGATAAAATCTTTGGAACATCAATTTTCAACAAAGGTTTATAATTATGATTAATTTTCCATATAAGCAGTCACTTTATGCTTTTATTTCTCATATATGTCTCTTTTTTATGTATTATTGTAGTATGTATTATTTATTATTATGTATTTATTATTCGGAGAATACAGAAATCTCAAATTCAGACTCTAGCACAACTTAGATACATAATAATGCATGTATTATAAAATAAGAATCCAGAAAGGAATATTTAAATAAGGCTTTAAGTTTATGCATTGTAATAATATTGTGTAAGCATACAGGAGTTACGCTTTTCACTTTTCTATTATATTTGGGCAATGCGGTAATAGGACACACACACACACACACACACACACACACACACACCCCACCCAAAATCTAAAGTAGTCTAACTTCATCTTATTTTAGGTCTGTATTAAATCCCCATGTGAAACAAATAGAATTATACTCATGGAGCAGATTAAGTTTCCTAAATGTCTATCAATATCACTTTAAATATTAAAAAAGGAAGTTCATTTATATACACAAATTGTTTAAAAACCAGAAATCACTGTTAATAACACTTTACAAATCTACAATCATTCACTGCTTGATTAGGTTAAATACCTGTTCATGTGGGCAGGACCATACCCACCAATGGCGTAGATCATTCCATCCAGCACGGCGGCGGCAAAACAACTTCGTGTTGTAGTCATTGGGGCCACAGGCTCCCACTTTCTTATTTTCGGAATATATTTCTCTACAGACTGTAAGTAAGACTGTCCATCATAACCACCTAAAGCATAAAGTTCTCCTGCAAGTACTACTACTCCAAGGGTACTTCGGTTCTCATTCATTCTCTCAAGAGAAGTCCAGGTGTTTGTATCAGGATTCCAGCATTCTACTGAATTTTCATGTTTTCTGATAGTGAAATCAGGACGCACGTCAGTTTCAATGCCACCTATAACATACACTTTTTGGTCTAAAACGCATATTCCAAACTCATAGCGAGGAACGCGCAGCGGTGCCAAACCAATCCAAGAATCATTCTGAGGAAAGTACATCTCCACACTAAAGAATGAGCAAAAACAATTAAATTTTAAAATTCAAAAAGGCCCATAAACAAATAAAAATGTTTAATCTCATTATCAGGGACATGCAAATTAAAATAACAATAAACCACGACACACTTTCCAGACTGGGAAAATTTAAAGGCAGATAATAACAACTATTGGCAAGAATGTGGAGCTAGGAATGTGCACTCTGATGGTGAGAGTGTGAACCGGTACAAACCACTCTGGAAAACAATTTCACGTTATCTGATAAAACTGAAGATACACACATGTTCTGACTCAGCAGTTTCATTCCTGTGTTATCTACTCTACTGAATGCCTATTACAGTCAGTTTTGTACCAGGACCTACACAGAAACATTCACAGCAGCACAATACAATCATCTGTCAAAAGGAGAATGGATAAGTAAGATGTAGTATAACCACCCCATGACTGAGTCATTTCATTCCTAGATGTGTAGCCAAGAAAAATGCACACACATGTGTATGTACAAGGAGGTTCACAGCAGCATTATTTGTAACTGTTAAAAATTAGAAACAATCCAAATGTTCATCAACCATAAAAACTGACAAATTGTGGCATATCATATAATAGAATACTATACAGAAATGAAAATGAACAAACTATAGCTATATGCAACACAGATGAATCTTACATATATATTATTAACGGGAAAAAAGCCAAATGCAATAGACTGTATTTTATAGAGTTTCATGTATATCAAGTTCAAAAACATTTCTAATCTCTGGAATAGAAATGAGGATAGTGGTTACCTTTGGGGAGGAGAGAGAGGGAACTCAAGGGTGGTTTCTGGGTGTTGGTCATGTTTCCTATTTCTCTAACTGGTTTGTAATGTTCACCTTGTGATAATTCACTGAGCTGTACACTTGGAATTTGTGAAGTTTTCTGTACATATGTAACACTTCAATTAAATTTTATAATTAACATTTTCATGGTGGAAAATATTGTATTATGTCCATTACTATAATACCACACACCAATGAAACTAAATGAACTATTTGCTCATGAAGTCTCACAGATGAATTTGAAAAACTTACTGTTCAGTGAGAAAGCACATCCTTGAAGAATATATACAGTATTACTACATTTATATAAAAATGTGTAAAACCTAATGATATATTGAGGCACATGTAAGATGTGGCAAAATTACAACAAAAAGCAAAGAAATAACAGCAAATTCAGGACTGTGGGGGCGGGAAGGAGTCTGCATCAGGAGGGACATAAGGGGACTTTGTTAACAGTTTATTTTTTAAGCTGCTTGATAGGTACTTGAGTATTTATTCTTTATACCCAGCATGCATATTATATACGGTCACTCTTCCATGTATAGATATTTCATTACAAAAAAAAGTTGGGAAAAAGTAGCCAATGTTCCCAGACTCAATAATGCATGGCATAAAAATATATATTCTCTATCCAGTATGATGAAAGTACATTCATTCATTCAATAGTTGTTGAATGTCTATGTACAGTTTTGTTATAGTGCTTGTTTTAAAATATGAATTTGTTCCAATGAGAACAATACATCAGGGAACTATATGACCTTAAGGAGAGCAGTTTCAGTGACGTGATGGGGACAAATTTTGACTAGAGTGGTTCAAGGGAGTGGGAGATGAGCAAGTGAAAACAGTGGTCATAGACAATTTTTTTTATTTTAGTGCAAGGAGTAAGAGAGAGAGGAGGCAGCTATAAAGATGAGCAGAGAAACACGAGAGCCCAGGGTAGGTTAATTTCATCTGGGAGCTTAACCCAGAACATATCTGGTGGTGGTGAAGCAGTGGAGTAGGAGGTGATGATAGAGGAGAGTGACAGGTGAACTGCAGGAGCAAAGTCCTTTTGTGGAGGAGAGGAAATGCGGGCTGGTGACTACACGGAGAAGTGGAGGCTGGTCTTAGCTAGGAAGAACTTGGTGGATTTGCTGATGAGGTAGCTCTCTTCAGGCTGCTTCTGTCTTCTCAGTAGAGTAAGAGACAAGGTCATCAGCTGGATTAGGAGGTGAGGGTAAGAGGCTTTGGCTGTTTTTATGGAGAGAGCAGAAGGTATGAAACAGTCCTCCAGGGACGTGAAAGAGTAAATTAATTAGGGACAGGTAAAGGGGTGGCTGAGAGTGCTGAAGCCCACAAGTGAGACCGGCTAAGATGGGTATGTGTGCTTCTCTAGCCACGATCCGTTGCAACCATGGCGTTAAGTGGAAACCTGAATTTAACTACTAGATGAGTATGACGGAAGGAAAGAAGGGCAAGGGAGCCATGTGTATATTGAAAGTAATGACGACACTGATGTTCCTGGAATCTAAGCTAGGTAAAGAGTGAAGGTGAGGACATGTGGTGGTTGGTGAGCAGTCAGTTTTCCTAACTGATTAGAGAGCCAAAGGATTACAAGTCCTGCAGGGAACAAAGAATGGCTGCAGTGGGTGTACTGAAATAAATGAAGTGGCAAGAAAGGAGGTAGTAGACAGAGTGGAATGTCTGAAACCAAGATTTTCAAAGTGTTGATGTCATTGGTAATGACAAAGTTGAGGGTATGATCATGAGAACAGGTGCCTCAGGTAAGGCAGAAAAGACTGGTAGAAGTGAGATCAAGAAGAGAGGCAAAGGAGTTAGATAATTGTGGATGATACTATGTGTTTGTTGAAATCAGTAAGAATGATTACTTATGTAAAATGGTGAGAAAGAGTAAGACAGCTATAAAAATCTTCAATGAATGAAGTCAGTAAAGGAACAGCAGATGATGACAATAGAAGGGATATCAAGTGATATTATTGCTTGATGGCAAATGCTTGAAATGAGTTGAGGTTTTTGATGGAAGGGAGATGAAAAAATTTTGGAAGTAGCTATGAGAAGCAAACACTTATCCACCTTGAGGACCTGTGATACCTGAGAAATGGGGGGAAGAAACAGTTTTGAGAGGATTTTAGCAAAAACAGTATCTTTACACATCAGCCTATTTCATTAAAACAAGAAGTTGACAATAAAGAGGATTTTTCTTATGATAGAACGTGAGTTCTAGAGGACACAAGAGACAGATCTGAGTCAAAAATAAATAAAAAGGCTGGGCAATAAGGTTAAAATAGATGACATATAGGGCCATACAATAATAGTTTAATAAAAACCATATTTGTTTTTTGTCCTAGGTTCTTAGCACAGAGCTCCTAAACTACTTGGAATTTCCTGAGTAATAGGAAGGATGTGATTTCATCTTATCTCTCTAAATTATACTATACGCTAACTTCCAAATTTCCAGCACTGACCTCTTCTTTGAGCTTTGCAATCATAGCCAGCTGGCAGTAAGATACCTATCGTTGGATATTCAAAAGGCACTTCAAACTCAAGATGTCCCAAACTAAACAAACACATTATTTTCCCCTTTAAAATGGCTCCTCCTGTACTCTCTCGCGCTCGGTTTATAACCATTCATCCAATATCTATGTAACCAAGAAATCTCACTCATCTTTGATTTTCCCTCATCATCCCTTCATATCCATTCAACCACATCCTATCAATGTGCTCTCTTAAAATATTTATTAAATTAATACCCCAGTCTCTATCATACTGTTACTACCCTAATTCAGGGCCTCATGATCTCTTGCCTGTACTTTTATAATAACCTCTTTTCTAATGACTCTGATGCTACCAGGTCCGCTTGATCTTTCCCCATAATGTAGTCAAGAATGATCTAATATACAAATCTGATCATTTCACTACCCTCCTTAAAATAGTTTTTCAACCCACACAATACATATCCTCTCTTCATCATGGCACACAATACCTTCTTTGACATGGCTCTTACTGACCAGAGCCTGCCACATGCCGGTGAAAATTTTATACTTCAGAATACCAAAAAGCTGTGTTTCCTGCATACCCTATAGTAACATCCACTGTGTATTTGTGTACTTCCTGTGACCGTCCCATCATTTTGTGCTTGGCTCTTTCTTTGTCTTCAACACTCAACTTAGATATAAATTTTTCCATAGTATCTTCCCTGAATCTCCCAAATGGGATAAATGCTCCTCCTTAATACTTCCATAGAACTATTTTTAGCACTGTGCTAACACTATGTTATAATTATCTATTTAAACATGTCTCCTTTACTAAATTATGAACTTGTTAAAGATCCATTATCTAGCATAATGTGTCTGATGCACAGGTGTTTAATATTTTTTGTAGAATTAAACTGAATAATTATTCAGGTTGAGTCCAATTTTTCCATAGTTATAAATAATACTACCATAAACAGCTTAGTGCAAATGACATTTAAATTTTTTTCTAAGATGAAAGCTTACAGAACTAAAGATATAAACTGTTCTTATGACTCTTCAATAATTTGCTTGTTATTTTTAATATTACAGAGACCAAGAGGCAACTGCTCAAGCATTTTTACAATGTACATTCATATTTGGAATTCTTTATCATGAAATTTGACTGATTTACTTCATGCCAATAATGAATGCCTTTAAAAATAAGAGAAAACAATTCAGTTACCATAACTAATGTTCTATCTGTAGTCCAATTTCAACAATACTAGTTTTAGGCTACAATTAAGATGTACATTGAAGCTTTTAAAAAAGATACAGAATGTATCAGTTCACACTGATAAAACATCAATAGTTTCCTACCATTCGTGGCAGGGGGAAGCAATCTACCAAATTTTTGGAAATGGCCAGAAAGAAATCCACAGTATTAAAAAAATATATCACACATGAAAGTTTTCATGAAGCAATCCCATTCAAGGGAAAAGTGAAGGTAACATCCAGCTATATTTTCAATGTATAAAGGTTATTTGCATAATGCTATAAATCATGAATTGGCAAACTACGGTTATGAGCCAAATTCAGCCCAGCAGCTACTTTTGTAAATAAAATTTTACTGGAACCCAGCCATGCTCATTTATTTATGGAATGTCTGTGGCTGCTCTCACACTACAGTGGCAGAGTTGAGTAGTTACAACAGAGACCATATGGCCATAAAGTCTAAAAATACTTATTATTTGTTCTATCTTTATAGAACAAGTCTGACAACTCCTAATCTAAGTTATCAGAAAAGAAAATACTTTTTACTACTGTCATTAAAAAATATTTATATTGAAGAAAGTTAATTGCACATAAAGTCCATGATTTGTATCACTACCCTATTTTTTCTTATTTCTTTGGTGGTTTTTTTAAATTAACTATTCATTCAAATCTACTCTTGTCCCCAGTCTCCTTCATCCCAGATTCCTAGCTCTCCTCTTTAGCATCTCTGACCTGGTCTGCCTCAAATAAAGATGTAAATGGTTTCACAAAGGAAAAGAAAGATCTAAAACAGAAGAAAAGTTAGTGAGCAACCAAGACAAAAGAAATTTGTGCACTGGGAGGAAGTGCGGTGATAATAATTGAGAGTGCTCTAGAGAATGGATGACAATGTGATTAAAACAACCAGGTAAGTGTTTAGGAAGAAAAGAAAAAAACACAAAGAAGCAAATTTAAAAAAGAAGAAAAAAGAACTGTTTGAAAATATAGAAAGCATAGTTAAAAAGTATAAAATCTCTTAACATAAATCCTTCTATTTACCTATCCAAACAGGCAAACAGTCCAGATTTTCCTCCCACTGCACAAAGCACTTTGGGAGCACAGCGAGGCCGTGTCACCAGGACTGTCTGATGAGAGAGTCTGTGTTCAGGCATAAAGTGATACTTTAGGGCTTCATTCAAAAGATGTTTACAGGTGCGATCATCACGAATAAGATGATTTGCTTCATAGAGTCTGGTGAGAAATTTCACACTCAGCAGTGGTAATCGCACACTGTTAAGTAGCTGTGCTAAGTATTTCTGGCGTTCTTGTACATCGTACTTGATCCAAGACTCAAGGGCATAAAAAACAGTCTCTTCGGTGGCTACATTCAAACAGTCATTGGAAACAATTTCATCCAAATCAGCATGTGTAAGCTCAAAAAATTCTTCAGTCTGACAAACAGCTTCAAAATTCTGGCATATGTATTTAGTGGCTGCCAAATAAAGGTCATGACAACCATATGTCTCTGCAAAACGAGAAATTCCAATACAATTACCAGGATCAAGTTGGCTTTCAAGAAATGCACAACATTCTTTGAGGACAAGTTTTATCTGTAGTAGGTTTGCTGCTGGAAGGAGCGATTCCACTGTGTCCTGTGAAATAAAAACAGTCCCCGTGTAGGCATACTCCACAATGGCCTGGAGAGCAGTTTCATCAATGCACTGAAACTCAACCTCACTGTTCTCTTTTTCAGAAAGGTTTCCAGTGAACATAGCTTTGAAATAAGGGCTGATGCTGGCCAGGACCACTTTGTGAGCATGGATTTTAACAGCACCTACTCGAAGAATGACGTCACAGAGTTCGTGATGTTGACGAAGAAGATGCAGGCCCTGCAGGAGTTGTTCAGAATGTAGGTGGGTCAAGTTAGCAAGCATGTACGTCGGGGATGTGTGGTCCATCTACAGGGAATCGGAAAGCACAACAGTTACTTCAGAATACTCTTGGCAATGCGATTCTTCTTTCTAATAGTACAAAAGAAATGATGGTTTGTTGTTGCTTGGTGTTCAAATATTTTATACCACATACTAGACAGAAGTTTTTAGAGTTAGAAAGGATGTTACCAATCACATAATTCAACTCCATTAGTATAGATGTTAAGAAAGGTTATGTGTTCCGCCCCAAACCACAAAACTCTCTCGACGGTGGACTTTTGGATTAGAACTCTGCCAACTCTTTACCTTCATTAAATTCAAGTTGAGCTATCACTGAAACAAATGCACATGTGAAAAAAAATAAATCCCTAAAGGAAAATTGGTTTTGAAACCATGCTAGAGGCTATTTGGCTATTTTCTCAATAATGATTATCAATGCCTGTTAATCTGATCAACCGATCCTTTGACTGGAAAGAAATTTCATGTTAACTCACATACTTTACTCAAAGATTTACCCAAATTATTGCTGTCAACTAATTCAACGACGATAAAAATGAACACTATCTGATGTTCTATAATGAGGCCAATAAGTAAGGTTCACCCCACTGATGAAGACCGCACCTCTCACCTCTTGGTCATAACTCTAGAACATACCCACTCAATGTACTTGCCATGATGTGCGTCTGGAAGATGAAAAAGAATAAATAGGAGAGAAGGAAAGAGATGAGAAAAAGAAGACGTGAAAGGCAATCAGGACTGTTGTAGGCTGAATAATGGCTTCCCAAAAAGACATCCCATCCTAATCCCTGGAACCTTTGACTGTTACTTTATATGGCAAAACAAAAACAAAAACAAAAAACCTTTACAGATATGATTAAGGATTCTGAGATGGGGAGTTTAACCTAGATTACCGAGGGAGGCCCTAAATACAATCACAGGTATCTTGTAAGAAGAGGGTAGGAGATTTGGCACAGAGCAAAGAGAGAAAGGTAACGTGGCCACAGAGAGGGAGAGATGAGAGTGATGTGGCCACATATGCTGGCAGCCACCAGAAGCTGCAAGCAGCCAAAGAACAGATTCTCCCCTGGAGCCTCCAGAGGGAGCACAGCCCTGCCCACACCCTGATTTCTGCCCCGTGATACTAACTTCAGACTTTTAGCTTCCAGAACTGTGAGAGAATAATTTTTTGTTTTAAAAAGCAACTGAGTTTGTAGTAATTTGTTACATCCGCCGTAAGAAATTAATACATAAATACTTTAATCATAGTAGCTGCTTAAAATAGATAAAAGTAACATAAAGACATCTATATGATATGAAGTGTTTCCTTCCTGTCTCACACCTCAACCACAAGCGATGGGGATAATAAAAAAGTCGAAGATTTGGTTCCTATGTTTTATTTTTATTTTATTTTATTTTTTTTTACTTATTTGGGTAACTTATTTGAGAATACACCTAGAAGATCTCAACAGACTGAGAAAAGTGCTTCAATTTGGTTCCTATTTTTAACGTATTACCAATAAATTAAAACATTCCAAACATTGTTAAATATGAATACCGGTAGAATTGAAAGAGTACAACTCTTCATTTCTGTGCATTTTTATGTAGAAATATCCAAATATTGAAACTTTCATCTTCATCTAGAACCTCATCATTTGACACTTCTCAGTTGAATTTTAAGTCTGCTAACAAATTTTGTTAATATGGCCACCTTACAGCTGATATCAGCAACCTCCACTTCTGACCTTTCAAGATAATTCTACACATATCTATCAGAATAATCCTCAATCGTGGTATGAACAAGTCTCAAGAAACTTCGGGTTCGTCCAGCAGGTACTTAATTCCGGAAGAGAATATTGGTAAGACGGAAACCACAGGCATCAGTTTTGATCTGGATCATTTTTACTTACTAATAGTGGTGACCTTTTTAACCTATTTAACTTCTTTTAACCTCAGTGTATTAGAAAAAGTGAATATCTAGACTGAACAGTGAAAAATAAACAACAGGAAAGGCAAGTAGATATAGAAAATAAGTGATGGGATTAAGAAAGCAGTCCTAGATACTTCACATCTGGGGAACTTTGCCTTCTCTCATCTTCATTTTCCTTATCTGTAAAATGAGATATACTTAAACTATACACCTCACAAGGTTTATGAGTATCAAATCAGATAATGCACATGAAAACACAATAAACTGTAAGATTTACAAGAGTAGGGTACTGTGGTGAGGCAATAGAGGTATAACAGTATCAGTGAAGAACAGGGACCTTACAAATACAGATAACGAGTTTTAGTCCTATCTAGGTTGCATACTGTTATATAGAATTGGTACATTTTTTAATCTAAGTATTAATTTTTTCATTCATAAAATAGGAATACCGCCAGTCTATCTCAAAATGTTACATGAAAACAGTTTTATAAAGTGAAAAGTCCACACAACTTAGGTGCTACCATGTTTCCCCGAAAATAAGACCGAGTCTTATATTAAGTTTTGCTCCAAAAGACGCATTAGGGCTTATGTTCAGGGGATGTCATCCTGAAAAATCATGCTAAGGCTTATTTTCTGGTTAGGTCTTATTTTCGGGAAAACACGGTCTGAATACAGCACTTACGTCTCATTTTATTAAACTGTTTTTTCCCATGATCTCCACTTTCACTAATGCCCATTCTTTTTACAATGACCTTTCACTCCAATAAAACTCACGTAATTAATACAGCACTATACAGATATTTTCTGACCAGAATGCCAAATTTTGTCTACAACTTTTCTCTTCTCTTGTCTTCTTTTCATCCAATTCAAATTTTCAAAAGGCTAGGTCAAAATTAAATTCACCTGCAAGTCTATAAACATGTAAACACTCAATTTATTCACATGCAATTAATTTAATTATATGTGCTGTTTTGTGAAAAATATCCCTCTCAACTCTCATTTGTCTGATTTAACAAGGAGAACGTTATTCAGACTGAAAAGTGAAGAATAAACAGGAAAGGCAAATGGACACAGAAAATAGAGGAAGAATTGAAAAAGGAGACATAACTAATGCAGAGAAAGGGACATAAAAAATATATTTTGGAAAAGAAAAAATAAAACTGTCTTTGCTGGCAGATGACATGATTGTCTATGTAAAAAATCCAAAACAATCAACAAAAAACTTCTGCAGTTAATAAGCAATTTTAGTAAGGTTGCAAGATATAAGGTTAATATTAAAAAGTCAATCATTTTTCTATGTACCAGCAAAGAACAAGTGAATTTGAAATTGAAAACATATTACCATTTACATTAACACCTAAAAAATGAAACACTTAGGTATAAACCTAACAAAATATGTATAAGATCTATATAAGAACTATTAAAATTTTAATGAAAGCAAACAAAGAACTAATTAAACAAATATGGAGAACCACTCCATGTTCATGGATAGGAAGACTCTATATTATCAAGATGTTAGTTCTTTCCAACTTGAACTCTAGGTTCAACGTAATCCCAATCAAAATTCCAGCAAGTTATTTTGTGGATATTGCAAACTAATTCTAAGTTTCATATGAAGAGGCAAAAGCCCCAGAACAGCAAATTCAATAATGAAGAAGAACAAAGTTGAAAGACTGACACTATCCAACTTCAAGAACCATTACAGAGCTATAGTAATTAAGACTGTGGCACAGGCAGAAGAACAAATAGACCAATGAAACAGAGTAAGGAGCCCAGAAACAGACACACATATATATAGTCAACTGATCTTTAACAAAGAAGTGATGGCAATACAATAGAGAAAAGATAGTCTTTCCAACAAATGGTGCTGGAACAACTGGATACCCACATACTAAAAAGTGAATCTCGGCACAAATCTTAAATCATTCACAAAAATTAGTTCAAAATGGATCAGAGACCTAAATGTAAAATGTAAAACTATAAAACACCCAGATAACAGAGGAAAAAAATCTAGATAACCTTGGGTATGGCAATGACTTTTTAAATATAATATCAAAGGCACAATTCATAAGAGAAAGAACTAATAACCTGGATGTCATTAAAATGAAAAACTTCCGCACTGGGAAAGGCAACGTCAAGAGAGTAAGAAGACAAGCCACACACTAGGAGAAAATATTTGTTACAAGACACATCTGATAAAGGACTGTTATAAAACAAATAACTCTTTAAAAGTCAACAATAAGAAAATAAACAACCTGATTAAAACTAGATGAGATTTTAATAGCCACCTCACCAAAGATATACAGATGTCAAGTAAGCATATGAAAAGATGTTCAAGATCATGTCATTAGGGAATTGCATATTAAAACAATGAAAAACCACCTATTAGAATGGTCAAAATCCAAAACAATGAGAATGCCAAATGCTGGAGCAATAGGAACTCTCGTTTATGGCTGCTGAGAATGCAAAATGATACAGCCACTTTGGTGTCTTACAAAACTAAACATACTCTTAGCATACAATTCACTAATTAACTTCCTGGTATTTACTCCCCAAAATTGATGTCCACACAAAAACCTAAACATGGATGTTTACAGCAGGTTTATTCATAAGTGCCAATACATGGAAGCAACCAATATGCCCATTAGTAGGTGAATGGATAAACTGTGGTACGTAAAGACAATGGAATATTATTCATCGCTAAAAGGAAATGAGGTATCAAGCCATGAATACATGCAGAAAGCTTAAATACATATTACTAAGTGAAAGAAGCCAATCTGAAAAGGCTATATACTGATTCCAACTATGTGACATTCTGAAAAAGGCAAAACTATGGAGTCAGTAAAAAGATCAATGGTTGCCAGGGGTTAGAGGAAGGGAGGGATGAATAGTCGGGGCACACAGGATTTCTAGTAAAATAACCATATATGATACTACAATGGTAGATAGATGTCACTGTACATGTCATTGTACATTTGTCCAAAACCATAGAGTATGCAATACCAAGAATGAACCCTAAGGTAAATACTGAGAAGCCATAAAGTGCTTCCTTTAAGTGAAAAGGTGAGAGTTCTCAACTTATTAAGGAAAGAAAAAAAATCATATGCTGAGGTTGCTATGCTCTACGGCAAGAAAGAATCTTCTGTCCGTGAAATTGTAAAGACGGAAAAAGAAAGTGGTGTTAGTTTTGTAGATGACCTGAAGCTGCAAAGGACAGCAAAACCTCTGGATAACAAAACAGGATCCACAAGAATTGACATCTAACAAGAAGAAATTCAAGAGGAATAAACGTTAAGATTCTATATGGATTCCAAAACAACTATACAAGTAGTAGACTAAGAGGGGGAAAAAAACCTCATCTGTAGGATGTGTTTTAAGGGCTTATAAATGTTAATTTTAGTACTACTGTAGTACACTAATTTATGTAGGTTTAAGCTCCATTGTAACATACAGAACTAGAGCGGAGACACTATTGCTTTGACTGAAAATGTCACACTACATCTAGAGTACAGATTTTGGGGACCATCCTTTAACAGGGAGCTAAACAAAGTATAACACCTGATGAAGAGAAGAAATTCAAATCATGTCTTATGGGTAATGGAACTGAGGATGCTCACTCTGATTTAAAAAAAAAAAGGAAATCTGAGGGTTATCATGTAAAAAAACAAGAGGCACAAGTTATTCAATAATAATATAGGGTTGTTTTCAGGATTAAATGAGTTTATACATATGAAGTGCTTAGAATAGTGCCTATCACTTAGCAAGCTCTTGATAAGTTGTCCTATTACTAGATAATTTTTTTAATTGTCTGCTTAAAAGTTATTCTGCTTTCCATGTTGCACCATCTCCCACTGGAAGGTAAGAAATCCACCATGTACCACTGACACCCTAGGCCACATAAAGTATTGCAGAACTGTTGATTATCAAATCAAGTTCGAGTTATTGGTCAGATTCATTTAGCATAAATAGGAGACATAAAGTGGTAGATCCTCATATTAAACTAATGTTTGGTGTATCCAGTTCAAGACCAATAAGTTACCATTAACATATGACAGCATGATACAATATTGATTTGTAAATATACGTATGCACGCGCACGTGTGTGTGTGTGTGTGTGTGTGTGTGTAAAACACATATCCAGATATGCAGGACAGTAATTTTAAGAGACGTGGCTCTACAATCAGCCCCTAGGGTTACAATATTGTCTGTACTATTTAATAGCTATGTGACCTTGTGAAGGTGATGTTAGTCTCAGTTTTCTAATCTGTAAAATATAGACAAAACAGTACACATAAGCATTCAATAATTGTTAGATGCTACTTATTATTATCATTATCATCCTTCAAAAAGCTGATTTTTGCCAGTTAAACCCACATGACTCTCTTCCATGTTTACCAAAAAAAGAACAAAGCTTACTATCAAGTGAACAAATATAAACAGTACAAGGGTAAAGCCTGACTAATTTGACCAATTAAAGATACCATGAGCCACTTTTAAAATTACAGTTTATTACTTACAATGAAAAGAAGAGTAAGCCAAAGACTAAGCTCCCTGGTTCCTTTTCCTGCACTTGAAAAAAAGGTCAACACCAAACAAAGGGGGCTGGATGACAGCAATATAAACTATAAAGAACCCAAACTAGACAGCAGCTAAGCAGTTTTATATTCTGTAGTTCTATTCTGTGGGATGGGGAAAATGAAAGCTCCATACCTCATCACAACCAGGGAGGTGAAGAGAAACTGTCTCATGACAGACTCCCAGGGGTGATTGAGAGGCAAGTGAGAGATGGCCTTGAGCAGCTCCTTAAAGGCATCCCACCCTCTTGTGTTCCAGAATCAATCACAAGGTGTTCCAAAACACAGATAAGCGGTGGTCCTGCGGTCCAAGCTTTTGCCTACATGGATACATACAAGATGTGATCAAACAATATGGTAAATGTTTAACAAAAATTTATTACAGGGACTGCCCAGTGGCTCAGGTGTTTGGAGCGCTGTGCTTCTAATGCCGAGGTCGCTGGTTCGATTCCCATATGGCAATCGATCTCTCATTCCCAGTGAGCTGCACCCTCTACAGCTAAGATTGTGAACAACGGCGAGACCTGGAACTGGGCTGCGGTGAGCAGCCAGAGGACAGCGTGAGCTGCTGTGTGCTGCCGGGGCTGCCGTGTGTTGCCGTACTCGGCCAGTAGCCAGCATCAGTGGTCGGCTGCTGGCAAGAGCTGCCATGAGCTGCTGTGTGTGAGCTGCTGGCCGTTGGCCGGCGACCAACTGCCTGGGTGGGGGGAGAGTACAAGGCTCATAATACCAACAAGGGCCAGGGAGCTGAGTCCTACACAACTAGACTGAGAAACAACGGCTTGAAGCAGAGTTGGGGGGAAAAGGAAAACTCTATTACAGTAAAAGACACATTGTCATTAACCCCCCTCAAAATGCTCCCCCTTGCTTTGAACACACTTATCCCATCTTTCTTGACACTTTCTGAAGCAATTCTGGAAGTCCTCTTTCGTGAGTGTCTTTAGTTGTGCTGTGTTGCTGTCTCGATGTCCGGAATCATTTTGACTTTGGGGAAGAGTCAGAAGTCACACGGTGCCAGATCCAGTGAATAAGGTGGATGATGACACACCATTATGTTATTTGACAGAAACTGCCATATACCAGAAGCGATGTGTGACACAGAGCTTTTCCATTGTGATCACAAAATACGGTGAATGCTGCTGCCGAGTGCCATCCAACAAGAAGGCAGGGATTTTCAATATGGGAAGTAATGCGTCAAACCTTAGTATCAGTGTGTGACAAGTTTCAACGTGCTTGGTGCAGTCAGTTGGGTGTGAGCTATGGTAGAGAGAAGGTGTGTTTTAAAGTGTGCCGTAAATCATCATCCATCATGACAATGCTCCATGTGACACATCATTTCTGGTATAAGGCAATTTTTTTGTCAAATAAAAACATTACAGTGTGTCCTCATCCACCTTATTCGCTGGACCTGGCAACAATAGATTTTGGCTCTTCCCCAAAGTCAGAATGACCATGAAAGGTAAAGATTTTGAATTGATTCAGGACATCGAGGCACCCACGACAGTGTAACTAAAGACAATCACCAAAGGACTGTCAGAACTGCTCCAGAAAGCGGCAAGAATGATGGGATAAGTATGCTCAAAGCAAGGGGGAGTATTTGAGGGGGATTAACAGCAATGTGTCTTTTACTGTATACATTTTTTAAATTTAAACATTTAAATTTTTTAAAATTTAAACATATTTGTTGATCACACCTCATATAAAGCAAAATTAAATCTTAAAAACACAATCCACAAGAAATATGAAAATAAAAGGAAGCAAAAGAATCCAATGTTCATCTAGTTAGTGGCCTAACCATACCATTCCAATTAACTTTAAAACAGTTATTTAATATACCATCCCTAGTGGGATATGCCCTAAAAAAAAGAAAAAAACTTACACCATTTCCAGTAACCACATTACCAGTGAAAGTGTTATCTGTATTCTGAAACTGCTACATGTGCACTGCCACAAATGCGTAATTACAAGAGTTCTAATTTGATTATCCCTCAGGTCATTGTGATCTGGGATTCTCAGATGGAAGAAAAGAGTTAAAGATGTAAGACTGAGACTTTAAATATAAACTTGGTAGTCTGATTTGAATAAAAGTATCAGAATACATATATAAACATTATTTATATATGCTAATACATAATTTACGTATATAACATATATCAAATATGCATAATATACAAACGTATAAAATATATGTACTCTTACGTTGCTTTGTACACCCAAAACTAATAGAAAAATGTACATAATATTATTTTAAGGAAAAAATAAACTATATTACCTATCTCTGTGTACTGAAAAGGGCTACAAACTATTATCAACCCAGAGGCAAAGAGCACTCCTAGCACCCAGATGTGGTCTCTAAATATCGTTTCCCTCAAAGGGAGGAGAACTCCTTGGACAAATGGCTGACTCCAGGCCTAGGGCAGAAAATGTCAAGATAAATTTGGAATCTTTACATCTAGGTAGCAAGAAAGCTATCAATGACTAAGGGCATAAAAACTTAAAAATCAAAGTGAATAGGGGCTGGCCTGGTGGCTCAGGCGGTTACAGCTCCATGCTCCTAACTCCGAAGGCTGCCGGTTCAATTCCCACATGGGCCAGTAGGCTCTCAACCACAAGGTTGCCAGTTCAATTCCTCGAGTCCCGCAAGGGATGGTGGGCTCTGCCCCCTGCAACTAAGATTGAACAAGGCACCTTGAGCTGAGCTGCTCCTGAGGTCCTGAATGGCTCAGTTGGTTGGAGCGCATCCTCTCAACCACAAGGTTGCCAGTTCGATTCCTCGAATCCTGCAAGATATGGTGGGCTGCAACTAGCAACAGCAACTGGACCTGGAGCTGAGCTGCGCCCTCCCAACTAAGACTGAAAGGACAACAACTTGACTTGGAAAAAAAGTCCTGGAAGTACATACTGATCCCCAACAAAGTCCTGTTCCCCTTCCCCAATAAAATCTAAAAAAAAAAAAAAAAAAAATGTGTGATAACATAAAATGTACCATTTAAAAAAAAAATCAAAGTGAATAGACTTTCACTTTGATGGGACAAACTGATCATCAATAATACGAAATGCAACTGATTATAAAACACATCAGATATGCTTAAATCCATGAGTTCGTAATGATAAAATTATGACTTTTTTTTTTTTAAAAAGACTTAATTGGTTTCCACTGGAGGGTGCTAATGAACCAACTCATTTGAAACTAGTACTAAAAGGACAGAATCAAGCATTTATGATATAACTAAAAGCACTTCCTATACGAACTGTACCACTGGGTTACCAATTAGATGAGCGGAGGTTTCTCGTTATAAAAGTATTCCAGTTAGTAAATGAAGAAATGATAGAATATCACCATTTTGCAATCTTAATGAATTAATGGGGAGATAGGCACTGATTATGAAGTACTGCTAACATCACAAAAAGAGAGACAAACAGACATCAGGGCCTGCTGATGGGAGACCATAACACCTATGAATATTCTTGCACCCCTCCCATATCACACACCAAAATCAAACATGCAGTCAACAGTACAGATCCAACTATTAATTTACAATACAGAGAACAGCAAAAAGAAGATGTTAAACTACACCAGAAGGATGCAATCAGCAAAATCATTCTGAATGAAAAATTTTATGGAATAATCTAGATGCTTCAATAATAAACTGAAAGAACCTACATATTAATATAAACTTAAGACTTCGTATCAATCAAACACAACATGTGAACCATATAGGCATATGCATATACATGCATATGTACACACACACACACACACACACACACACACATACACCAGGAGACCCTGGAAATTTATACACTGACAGAATTGACTATCTTAAGTAATCACTGTTACATTTTGTTGCTAAACAGTGATATTGGATCTATGTTTTTAAAGACTTATCTTTTAAACACATACTGAAATACTTATAGATAAAATAATACAATCTCAGAGATTTGCTTCAAACTAATACAGTATTAGGGAGTGGATAGGAATACAGATGATGTCATGAGCTGATAACTGCTGAAGCTGGGTGACAGGTACATGAGGGTTCATCATCTTCTACTTTTGCATGGTTTTGAAATTTTATGCAGGAAAAAAGAAAAAAATATATATGGCACTCAACTGACTACAGATGAAGAATCTGATGTTCAGAGAGTTTCAATGAATCAACAAGATCACACAATTATAAGAGACATTACTGGGAATATGTTTTCTTAGTGTTTGAACAATGTTCTCTACACATTATATTTAAAAAATTACAATACTGAACAGTGGTGACCAGCTTAAAATATTTACTGACTCTATAATTGTTGCCACTCTTGACAAGACTAAATTATTCTATAAAGAACATCTAGAATACTTAGTCATAATATACATGTATTCACTACTTTCACCCTCAGAGTAAAACCAAGAGATCGGTACTGTTAGTATCATTCCCATTTTACAGATGAAAAAATCTGAGGCACAGAGAAATTAAGCCCAACGGAATATTTAAACCTTGGCACTCAGTCTCCAGAGTCCTTAAATACTATGTTATACTGCCTCCCTTATGAGCTCCTAATTTCCTATTCTTGTTAAAGTTTTAACTCAAACAAAAAACTAAAAAGGTGCAGAATAGAAACGCCCTCCCAAAAAACAGAACCCATACAGATGCATTTACATATGTATGTATACACACACACACACACTGAGGATGCCAAAAAAATATGTACACATGACTTGTACTGATCTTTCGTTATCGGTATATATTGAGTATTACAATTTTAATAGTTTTTTCCTTTCTTAAAATGTATATACATTTTTTGGCACCCTCTGTATACATACATACATACATATAGATAGATACATATATAAAATATAAACATACATTATGTAGACCAGATATGAAAGTACATCAGGGCTTTAAAATGAAATAAAGAAGGATCCATGAAACAATTATTTCGTTCTGTTATTTATATCATAGTGGGATTGATTCTTCTTCCCCCTGCATCCCTGCCATACTTTTTTTTTCTTGTTTTGTTTTGTTTTTAATCTTGGTACCATACAACAAATATTTAGGACAAATCTAAACCCAGGTAACTGGATTAGTTAATATTGAATAAATGGCATTCATTTGAAAAGTTTTAAAAAGGTAATAGTATTATTGTACTTCATTTCTAATCACATTATTACATGAATATCCACAACATAAAGATGATGTTAGATAAAATTAAACTTTCCAGAGTCTACAGCAGATTCACAATTTAGAATTAGGTTCTGAAACAAAGCTAATAAAGGTCAAGCTGTGAGTTTAGTAACTACTTAATTGACACCTAAACTACAAAACAGTGGTGCTGAAATCAGTTGGGAGGCAATTATCTGCTACAATGAAAGCAAATAAACGTGAAGAGAAATGAGGATTGTTTTTTTAAAAATCCAAACACATATACTTTTCTGTAAAAACTGTGATTTATGAATTCAAGAGAGTATTTTATCGTAGCTGTTTTCTTAAATTTCTTTCCCATACTTCAACTCTCCTCACAGAAGAATTCAACTAATGATGGCATATAATTTTATCAGTGAGCCTATGGCACACGTTGACATATTTTCCTTTTCTCTGAGATTGACTTTCATTATATCTGGAGCAACAAAAGTAAAATTAGAGCCTGTTATAATATGAATCATTATATCAAAAATTCAGGAATAGCACAGAAAAAACCAAGTCCTCAAAGCCACTAACTTCAAGTAAAAACCGTAAGTTACAAAGCTGACCCATCCATTGAAAACTGGTAGCAACAGATGTGAAATCTTAACTTATGCAAATCAGTGCTTAAAATGCAACAAAAATTGGGTTTGTTTAAAATTATAGTTGTTTGACGTAGTCAGAAATGTACAATGGTTTTTGAACATAAACCTAAGTAATTTAAAATGTATCACTGATATACACCAAGAAAACCTGTTTTCTTTTAAACCCACATGTGTTAAAAATAAGCTAATAATTTCTTTTTTTTTTTTTTAAAGATTTTATTGGGGAAGGGGAACAGGACTTTATTGGGGAACAGTGTACACTTCCAGGACTTTTTTCCAAGTCGTTGTCCTTTCAGTCTTAGTTGTGGAGGGCGCAGCTCAGCTCCAGGTCCAGTTGCCATTACTAGTTGTAGGGGGCGATGCCCACCATCCCTTGCGGGAGTTGAGGAATCGAACTGGAAACCTTGTGGTTGAGAGGATGCGCTCCAATCAACTGCCATTCGGGAGCTCAGCGGCAATTCACCTTAAGGTGCCTGTTCAATCTTAGTTGTAGGGGGCGCTGCCCACCATCCCTTGAGGGACTTGAGGAATTGAACTGGCAACCTTGTGGTTGAGAGCCCACTGGCCCATGTGACAATCGAACAGGCAGCCTTCGGAGTTAGGAGCATGGAGCTCTAACAGCCTGAGCCACCAGGCCTGCCAAGCTAATAATTTCTTAAACTTTGACTCAAACAAGAAAATACAAAGGTTCAGAACAGAAACCCAAAAAGAAAGATTAAAATATATGCAATCAAATAATACATAATAAAAGATATGAATGATTAATAATGGAAAAATCTAATTTTATCCTAGTTTCAACACTCTTCCCCACCAAAACTTTTCTAAAGCTCCGAGCAAGTAGCTAAATCGACTAATCTGAATTTTACTTTCTCTGTCAAATACTTTCCAATGAAAACATTACTAAAATGCGCCATAGTACAAATGTAGAAGATGTAATCTCAAAAATTTGTTGTGAGAATTAAATGAATTAACATTCATTAAGTACCTAGCACAGTGTATGGCATATACAGCACTCAATAAATGGTAGGTAGTATTTTTATAATTATCTATTAATATTAATAGCATCACCTGTCATTTGTAGACCATTTCTTCACAATGTCTTAAACTATACAAAATTCTTAAGAGTTTATAGAATTCACATTGAGTTCCAATATTCCTGGATATCTGTAAAATTTGAGTAAGAACACAGAAAAAACTATAATATAGTAGTTCACCCAACCAAATGAGATCTTACCACTGATTATGGAAATACAGGATGTTTTTAGGACAACTGTGTTTACCTTGCTTAAATTCAGCTCAAAAATCAAGGTATAAGAGGGTAAGGGGGTGGGGGTGGGTGGGTGAAGAGGGTAAGGGGGATCAAATATATGGTGATGGAAGGAGGATTGACTCTGGGTGGTGAACACACAATGGGATTTATAGATGATGTAATACAGAATTGTACACCTGAAATCTATGTAAATTTACTAACAATTGTCACCCCAATAAATTTAATAAATAAAAAAAATTAAGGTATATATCACAAACACTCCTGTAATCCATTTTTAACTAAATTTTGAAATTACTGACATTTTTTACTTGCTTTACCTGAATTTGCTCTTTTCATTGTATCCTTAATTACCCCCTTTGAATTTTCAGAGGTGTACTATTAATATACCTAATATACATTCTACTATTCTAGATTTTAATTTTTTTAATCCAATGTATCTATGGCTCAATATAAAGGGTTTTTCTAGTCAATACACAATTCCTAGAATTCCCTGGATTCCTAAAATTCAACCAGATTTTTAAAAAAATCTCCTTTGCACAGTTAGCGACATTTACATTTTGAAACGAAATTTATGATTCATTAAAAACAATTTGCTTTGTAATAGAAATAAACAGAATATACAATAAACGGATGAGATTTATCTTCTACAAAATAATCCTAAAAGTTAATTAGTAAGATATGTGATGCTGTTAAGATCCCATTTCCTAAATATCCACCAGACTAATGCATCTTCAAGTATTCATCAAGAAATTAAATGTGACATATAAAATAAATTTCAATCTATAACACGGTGATTGATCTATGAGGCCCTGAGAAAAGTGGTCAAAATAAAGATTCATTTTGCTTTGTTCCAAGGAAAAGGACATGATAACTGGTTGGTTTAAGTATCCAAGCCCTTTGAAAACTATTCTCTATAGAAAGAAGGGATAATTCTTAAGCTTCTACCATAACTTCGATGATGAATATCATTCAAGATTTTCCAAGTTCCTTTTCTTTGATTCTATGATTACCACACATCTACTTATTACTCCCAAGTTCTTGGATACAGGAGAGAGCACACTGGTTTTCAACCTGAAAATTCTGATCACTGGAAAGGGTTATCTTCTATTCCAACATAAACCGGCATTCTAATGTGTACATTCCAATGTAAACATCATTCTCTTCTTTAGTTCAGTTTGAATTGGGTTCCTGAAGTCTGAGCATACACCAGTAAAAGTATAAATCTGAACTTCTTACATTGGAAATATGAGAAGTAGACATTCCTTTTCATTGACAACTGTTACAATCATCTCGTTTTTCACTCCCTGTCCTTATCCTTTCCCTAAAATAAAAAATGTAAAACAAAAGAAGTGGTTTGTTTTTTTGGTCTACTGAAATACAGCCAAACCAAATTTAGGCAGATTCATTTAACCACCAAAATGAGTAATTATGAAGGAACAACCCAGAACTTCAAAACAAAACAAGATGCAAGTTTACACAAGCCTCATTTACATCTCCTCTATCCCCCCACCCCAAAAGAAGAAACCTATGATATTCAGTTTGTGCTTTAAGAGAGCATCCAGAAGTTATTTTTAAACTTACATCATTCAAAATTATAAAGTAGTTTGGCATATGAGACTCAATTACTTTAAGACTTAAAAATGTATCTAAGAGACATCCCATGTGGCACAGAGCAGGGTAGGAACCTTTGCATTTGAAGTGCATGGAGAATGCAAATGATAACTCAGACTTTTTTCACTGGGTCATTCAAAAGCACTCCAAAAACTTTGGCCGTACACCAGACACTCCATCTCTTCAATTGTGTCCGCTTAACTTTCATTTACAAGGAGGAGAAAATGCTCACCAAATTCACAGTTCACCCAAAACCAAGACACGTCTATTACCAGCTTTAAATCTACAGGGTAGAATTCTCTTAGGACCGTGATGCCAAGAACTTCTACCGCACCTGAAATTGTCTTTGCAGCCTTCGTCTCCAGGAGACTGAAAGGCGGCGGAGTCGCCGGAGTATATACTGCAGGGAGGATGGGGCGGCGGAGCGAGCGGGAGGGGGGAAGAGGTGAGTCCCACAGAGGAACTGCATTAGGAGACTCTGAGAACGTACAAGGGAACGGCGGTTAGCTATGGGGGGAAAACACAGATTTATCTCCAGATAAAGTACGTTTTCAAAGAGAACTTAAAGTGATGAAGATAAGGAAAAATGACAGAAAACCATTAACCCTCCACGGCCGGAGGACAAACAAAGTAGGGGAAGGGGTTGGGGGAGAAGTCACGGAGAGTAAGGGCCCCAAAAGACCAGGGTTTGAAAACAAGTACGCAAGCTCTGAGCTTGGCCTTGACCCGGACCTTCTGCCCCAGTAAGCGGATGGCAGAGGGAAAGGATCGCACTTCCTCACGGTTGTAGAGACCTAAGCGTTTACAACGCTAACGGGTCCTGCACCAGAAGATGTCTCCTCTCTCCCGGCTTGCTCCCTCCCGTTCATTTCTTGACCTCTTACTCCAGTAGCAGCGGCACTCCGGCAAAACTCTGCCAATGCCTGCGCCGCAGGTGGATAGCAAAAGGAAAAATACCTGAATTCCAAGAATCGCGCCGGCGGCAACCGGAGGTGGAGCACTGGACAACTAGAGCCGGGCCAGGATCCTCACTGGCTTGTAGTCCAACCTCAATTCTTACGGGTGGGGCAGGGAACTTCCGCCGTAAGCAAAGAGGGCGTCACTTCCGCTCTGTGCCTTTCCTCCCACCCACAAAGCCTCCTCGCCTTCCCCGCTTTAGATACGTTCGCAACGTTCTCACTTCCTTTTCCAGGAGACTTCAGCCTAGGCTTCGTACTTGACATGGACTACATGACCCAACATTCACTACGGCAGGTTGATTTCCGGGTCAAGAGGTCCGTGCTGGGTACATCACCATGGGAGCGATCGGTTTGGTCACGTGGAGCTCCTGGTTACGCCCGGTGGTAGCTGTGGGGTCTGGGGCTTACGCGGGGGCCATTTTGCCCGAGGCTCCCGGACTTGGGGGCGCTGGTAGCTGTCTTAAGCTGTTTCTTTTCCTCCTATGCAGCTTGGGGCTTGGCGAGGAACAAAAAGGTTGGGCTCCATCAAGCCCTTCAGAGGCGATGGTTTCCTCCAGCCTCCGCCACCTAACGATCCTGTATGGCGGCTGCGTCCTCCGCGCTGCTCCTGCTGCCGCCCCTTCCAGCCCAATGTTCCTTTCGTCTCCGGAGCCGCAGAGGTCCTTCCGCCTCAGAGACTGATGGTAGTCGAGGTGGGGGCACCATGAGAGGCGAGAAAAACTACTGCTGCCGCGGAGCTGCAGGAGACCACGGTTCCTGCCCCCCAACCCCTTCACGTCTGGCCTCGACCTTCTTGATGCCGGCGGAGGCAATCTCCAGTAGTTGGTCTGAGTCTGGAGGTGGTTTGTCGGGGGGAGATGAGGAGGAGACTCAGCTCCTTCAACTCCTCCGGACCGCGCCGGATCCGTCTGAGGCCTTCCAGGCGTTGCAGGCTGCTTTGCCGCGGCGGGGCGGACGACTGGGCTTTCCCAGACGGAAGGCAGCATTGTATCGCGCCCTGGGTCGCGTGCTTGTGGAAGGAGGGAGTGAGGAAAAGCGACTCTGCTTGCAACTCCTCTCGGACGTTCTCCGCGGTCAGGGGGAAGCAGGCCAGCTCGAAGAGGCCTTCAGCTTAGCACTTCTGCCTCAACTAGTTGTCTCCTTACGAGAAGAGAATCCAGCCCTGCGGAAAGATGCGCTGCAGATCCTACACATATGTCTGAAACGCAGTTCTGGACCCGTGCTGAGATCGCTTATACAACAAGGACTGGAAAGTACCGATGCTCGGCTTCGAGCTTCCACAGCTCTACTATTCCCCATCTTGCTTACTCCTGAGGATTTGTTGCTAGGCCTAGACCTTACCGAGGTGATAATATCCCTAGCGCGAAAGCTTGGTGATCAGGAGACAGAAGAAGAATCTGAGACAGCTTTCTCTGCACTTCAACAAATTGGGGAGCGACTTGGCAAAGAGAGGTTTCAATCCTATGTCTCTCGCCTGCCCTCTGCCCTGAGGAGACAATACAACCGCCGCCTGGAAGCCCAGTTTGGCAGTCAGGTTCCTTATTATTTGGAACTTGAAGCCTCTGGATTTCCTGAAGATCCCCTTCCCTGTGCAGTGTCTCTTTCCAACAGCAATCTTAAATTTGGGATCATTCCTCAGGAGCTGCATTCAAGATTGTTAGATCAGGAAGACTATAAGAACCGGACTCAGGCCGTCGAGGAACTAAAACAGGTGATGGGACGATTTAACCCTAGTTCTACCCCTCATTCGAGTCTTATCAGTTTCATTAGTTTGCTGTATAATTTGTTAGATGATTCCAACTTCAGAGTGGTCCATGGCACACTTCAGGTTCTGCATTTACTGGTTATTCGACTTGGAGAGCAGGTACAGCACTTCTTGGGACCAGTGATAGCAGCTTCTGTCAAAGTGCTGGCAGACAACAAGTTGGTGATCAAACAAGAATACATGAAAATTTTCCTCAAGCTAATGAAGGAAGTAGGTCCTCAACAGGTGCTTTGTTTACTCCTGGAACATCTCAAACATAAGCATTCCAGAGTGAGAGAGGAGGTGGTGAACATTTGCATCTGCTCCCTCCTGACCTATCCCAGTGAGGATTTTGACTTACCCAAACTGTCTTTTGATCTTGCCCCTGCTCTTGTAGATAGCAAACGGAGGGTCCGCCAAGCAGCTCTGGAAGCCTTTGCTGTGCTGGCATCGTCAATGGGCTCAAGTAAAACCAGCATCCTTTTCAAAGCTGTGGATACTGTTGAACTGCAAGATAATGGAGATGGAGTGATGAATGCTGTGCAGGCCAGATTGGCTAGGAAAACCCTCCCAAGGTTAACGGAACAGGGATTTGTGGAGTATGCAGTACTCGTGCCATCATCAGCCCAGGGTAGGTCAAGCCATTTGGCACATGGAGCAGATACAGACTGGCTTTTGGCTGGTAACAGAACTCAGAGTGCACACTGTCACTGTGGTGATCACACGAGGGATAGCATGCAAATTTATGGATCTTACAGTCCAACTATCTGTACCCGAAGGGTATTAAGTGCAGGAAAAGGAAAAAATAAGTTACCTTGGGAAAATGAGCAGCCTGGAGTCCTAGGAGAAAACCAGACCTCCAATTCCAAGGATATAGAACAGGTATGCATCTTCTCCAATTTTCTTGAGTTGAAACTGGAAGAATTTAAAATGAAAATATACCTGTAATGAGTTAAGAGTGAGGCTGCTTTATGGTTGTTATGCTTTGTGTTTAATACATTTGCTGATGTATTTGAATGCTGATGTGTGTTATAATGGTACAGATGACATAAACGTTTAATAGGCTTTCTGCTTCGTGGATCTGATTAAATTCTAGGCACAATGTGATATAGTCCATACCTGGATTTCAGTTTGGGCCTGTCACTTTGGCATATCAGTTATTAATACAACAAACGCTGTATATCTAGGAGGTGCTAGACAAAGAGCTAAATTCTGGGAATGATGATGAGACTGGTTTCACAAAGTTCAGGGAGAAGATCAGACCTGTAAATAGGCAGTTAAGAATTTGTTAAGTGCTAAAATAGAAATACAAAGATTCTGGTGGGAATACTGAAAATAGAAAAAAATAATTCCATTAGAAAAGTCAAAAGCCTTCCAAGAATATGTGACATCTGAACTGAAATTTGCTGCCCTCCCAAATTTTATGTTAAAAATTCCAAATCTAAAAAAAAAAAAAATTCCAAATCTACAGATAACTTAAAAGTACAATAATATCCATATACTCTATCTGTATTTACTAGTTGTTGTTATCTTGCCATGTGTATTCTATATTTGCCAAACCATTTGAAAGTAAGTGCAGATATCTTAACATTTTGTTCCTAAATATTTCTGCATATATCTCCTAAGGATGACATTCTTTATAACTATTGTACCATTATCACACCTCAGAATATAAATATTAATTCGTTAGTATCTAATATGTAGCCTGTATTTAAATTTCTCCAATGTTTATGGTATTTGTTTTACTGTTATCATCCAGGATTCAGTCAAGATTCATGTGGTTAGTAAAATCTAGAACAAGATGCCACCAGTTTGTTTTTTGTTTTTTCATGACATTGAGTTTTTTGAAGAGTGGGGTAGTTGTTTTGTAGAATTTTTCACCTTCTTAATTTGTGTGACTGTTTCTTTAGGATTACGTTCAATATAACAGTTTAGCAGAAATATTGCATAGAAGAGATGTTGTGAACTTCACATTACATCGCATCACGAGGCATATAACTCCAGATTGTCCTACATTTGGTGATGCTAAATGTTATCACTTGGCTAAGGTGGTGATAATCAGATCACTCCATAGTAGAGGTTTATTTTCCTCTTTATGATTAGCACATGATCTGTAGGATGATACTTTGAGACTCTATGGATACCCCAGCAACTTTCACTCACTGTTCTTAGCACCCATTAATGACCTGTATCTGCATTTATTACATTAGGGGCTACAAAAAAGGGTAACTTTTTTTTTCAATTCTAGCATTTCTCCTTATTTGTTAGCAGCATTCATTTTTTACTGTGTGTAAATAATTAAATCAGTGTTCCTTTTGATGCTAAAATAGCTTCAAATTTGACCAGTGGCTGGTTCCTGATATGACTTTGAACACTTCCTTAATTTAAACATGACATGTCCAGATTTCCCTTATACTTTTTTTGCTCCAGACCCAGAATGAACCATTTTTTTCAAGAGCCATGGAACTGCTTTTTTAATGAAGTGTGGAATTTAAAACCTAAAATCTGGGTATAGATGTGTTTATTGCTACTGCTTACCATTGAGGAATGGTCCTTTCACTGACAGAACCAGGGAGTGTTGTCGTTTTTTGTGTGTTTTTTTTAATGAATTCATACTGGTATTTCAAAGTCAGCACTACATAGTTCTTCCTCATATTGTTTTAATCCATATTTGTATCTTTCTTCTTCCAAAGTAAACCTCTGGTTCTCAACATCAGTCATATTTATTCATGTGCTGTATCTACAATACACGAAAAATAATTACTACACTAATAACTACCTATTAAATAAAGTTCAAGATTTCTTTGCAGTTCTTTTTCTGCTTAGAATTATCCCACAGAGTTTTATGTTGCAACTTTTCTTAAATTAATTGTTTTCTGGGTGATTAAAGATGAATAGAAGTTTGTTAACAGTGGAGGAGTCCCGGTGAATTTCAGAACAAAGGAATATATGTTCAGAGACACTGAGTTATGAAAGGACTTAGCAAATTAATAAGAAATAGTGAGTTTCTGCACAGCTGAACAAGTGGCAGAAGATGATACTGGAAATGTACACAGGGGCAGACAGAGTATGGAGATCATTTTTGGAGTTTGGAGATCAGACAAATAAGGAGTTTGTCTTTTTTGTGGTAGATCACAAAGGGATGGTAGTGAACTAAGTGTTCCCTCTTACAGTTTGTCAATGTTTTTGAAATAATTTTCAAAACATAATCTAACTAGATTTACATAATCTAGTTAGATGGTTATTCTCATGTATTGTAAACATTACCTGGTAGTGGATGATTTTCTGTAAGCATTGATCGTAACACTGCCTGTTATGCGTCAACTCTGAAATGTTGGCGTATTTAGAAGAATCGAGTGCTAGCCAAAGCACTAAAAATCTGAAAATAATTGCATTTCCGAAATCTCAGTGCAGACCTATGTTGCTTTTGAAAGCTGCTTTGGTGAAATTAAAACTGATCGCAGAAATTAAGTTGTAGTTTTTTTGTTCAGAAATGGTATGTAGAAGAACTAACATCGGAAACTATCTTAATGGAGGACAGGGATTAAATATTTAAATATTTTTATGTGTGCAGTTTTTAAATATATATATTTAATAAACATTTTTTAGAGCAGTTTTAGGTTCACAGCAAAATGGAACAGAAAGTACAGTGATTTCCCACACACGCACAGCCTCCCACACACGCACAGCCTTCCACACGCGCACAACCTCCCACACGCGCACAGCTTCCCACACGTGCACAGCCTCCCACACTACAACCAGCGCCACAGTGGTGCATTGTTACAATTGCTGAACCAATAATGACACATCATTATCACCCAAAGTCCATAGTTTTGTGTTAGGGTTCACTCTTGGTGTTGCACATTCTGTGGGTTTGGACAAATGTATCCATGTTCAGTATCCACCATTGTATCCTACAGACAAGTTTCACTGCCCTAAAAATCCTCTGTGCTCTGCCTGTGCAGCCTTACCTCTCTCCCTCCCTAACTCCTGGTAATCACTGATCTTTTTCCTGTCTCCATAGTTTGCCTTTTCCAGAATGTCATGGCCCCTGGTCTGCTTTGTACTGACTCTTGCCCAGGCTCTGCCTTCACATTTGCAGTCTGCTGTGAATCTGTTATTTCTGTCTTGTCCACGTGCAGCATTGGCCAGTGACATTAAACAGCAACGCTTCCAGAAAAACTCATGACTGTTTAACTCACATACTTATATTTTGAAGACAAATAGTTTGCTTGGAACGATGATTTTTGTAATGTAGTGGTAGGAAATAAGGTTATAAGAGGGAGGTAGAGGCTAGATTGGAGACCCTGGAATGCCAGACTAAAGAGTTCAGCCTGTTATTTAGACAGTGATTTGAAACTATCGCGTTATTTTTTTTCTTGTTTTTTTTTTTTTAAGCAATGTTTTAGGAAAATTAATTACAACAGCTGCAGTGTGTAGGGGTGTGTGTGTGTGTGTGTGTGTGTGTGTGTGTGTGTGTGTGTGTGTTACAGAAGCCAGAGACTGGAGACTTAGAAGATCAATTAGACTCACACTTATTGGACTGCTTTAGTTGTGAGGTGCTGATTTTTATGAGGATTTGCAGGGTATCAGGATTAGATTGGAAAGAAAGCGATGGATGTAAGAGATATTTCAAAGGATTTAGTGACTAAGTGTTGAGGAGAGAGAAGGAAAAAGGGATAACTTTAAAATCTGAATGAGGTGACAAAATGCATAATAGATCCATGGATATACATAGGAAGATCCAAAAAGAAGAAGTTAATTTGGAGATAAATGAATTTTAGATGGAGGAAGATAGAATATTCCAATGGAGTTTGAAAACTATTCAAGAGATAAGAACTAGAGATGTAGATCCTGGAAGTCACATCCTGAGCCGTAAGTGCTGAAACTGAGAGTGGCTGGGCTTTCCATTGAAGGGCATACAGAAGACTCAGCCTTGGCCTGCGTCCGCATTTAGGGAGTAGCAGTAGGAAACAGAACCAAACAAGGCAAAGAGAAAGGATGCTGAAGCATTGGAAGAGAACAAGGTTTTAGACGTGAAGTAAGGAGTTTCCGGAAGTGATATCAGCACTATTAGGTGCAGGAGAGATTAAAGAGAATGCAAACTGAAAAGTGTGACTTGTTCTTGCATGTTCAGTCTGCCATGTATAAAATAATTCTTGTGGTACTCTTAGTTTTATCTTTCTTCGTTTCCTCTTAATAATTCTTCTGATTGTAAAAATGTTATATGTGCTCATTATAGAAAATTTGGAAAGTGTGAAAAAAGCACAAAGAAGAAATTTAAATGTTTCGGCAAATTCCACTACTAGGAGAGGTCTGCAGTGAATAATTTGTTGCTTGTACTTCAAGTGTGATTTCAATTTATGTATATAGGTGTAGATTCTTTTTTCCATATGTGAAAGTCTCCCCTTTTCATTTACTTTGCCATGAACATTTTTTTCTTCAACATCAAATAATCTGTAGTAGGATCTTTAATGACTTTAATACTAGATCATATAATATGGTCTGTTGAACTGTTCTCTTACTTGAATATGTAGTCTTTTTAATTGTTTTTGTTTCTACATTTAGTCAATTCTTTTTGTGCCCTGACTAAGACTGATGACTAGATTCCTGTGATGTTCTAACTTTGCATCTCTTTCTGTGTTTTTATGAGTGTTTTAATGTGCTAGTAAAATAATCAGGCATAACTAGCTGGCTACCACATTAGCTGTATTTTTCCTAACAGATTTCTCTACAATGTAGTAAGAGTCGTAGTGTTACAGGAAAAAAGCGTTCTTGCCTTCACATAGGAAATAATTCAAATGTGAGCCAATATAGTTTAAAGGAAAAGTAAGTTTATTCAGCAGAGAGTAAGTAAGAAAAGGGTGATCTCTCAGACAGAGTGGTGGTCTCTAATCGCTAGTGGAAGAGAGATCCCCTCCATCCCAGGCTGGGGTTTATGTGTGTTTTTTGCTTCCATGGAAAATTCATTGCTATGGGAGGAAAGGAGGCTAGAAGAACAGTCAGCTTTATCTTTAATTTCAGTAAGATGCAAGAACAGGGGCAAGTTTGTCTTTAACTCTTGCAAAGCACAACCTGTGTTTTCTTTCCGGGGGCTTAACTACAGGTATGGTCATGATGGAGTCTCTAGTCGTTCCATAGTTTGCTCTGTGTCACTGATTAGCAAGTGCGTGAGCTCTGTGTCGTGGAGCATGCAGGCAGCAGCCTTGGGAATCCGACCTCTTAGTTCCTTCTGCAAAAGCAGTCCTCCTGCCTCTTCCCTATAGTAATAGTAGTCAGTAACCTAGACTGAAAAGTGAGGAGCATACTTATTTCATGTGTATGTAGTTATTACGTCTGTAGCTTTTTCAAGGAAGAGCATTTGGTTATTGGAAGGTCATTGGGACATGGAAAGGAGTGGCTTTAGAAGAATGTTGTAGACCAACTTTAAAAGTTTACGAGGTGAGTTGATAAGGAAACACAGGCAGTAAGCATTTATTCAACATTTTTTTGATCATTCTCTATTTGCGAAGCCAAGCGCGAGCTTATAGACTACTCTTTAAAGTACTACCTAGTCTTTTTTCCTCTTTTGGTATTTAGCACATGTGAACCATGTCTTTTTTCTCCTCAGTGATGGTAAGCACTGTGATAGTAGGCCCTGTATGTTTGTTTTTGTAACAGTACTAACCATGGTGCTGTGTCTACAAGCAGCACCAACAAATATCTGTTAACTGTAAAAACATCTAAGGGTTTGACAGTGAAAGAAAAGACCAAGCGAGATACCGCAGGATGCAGCAGGATGAGTTATCACTGTGTTTTATTTTAAAATAAGAAACATTTAATATATGGTGATGGAAGGAGAACTGACTGTGGGTGGTGAACACACAATGTGACACATAGGTGATGCGTTACAGAATTGTACACCCGAAATCTATGTATCTTTACTAACAATTGTCACCCCAATTAAATTTAATTTAAAAAAATAAGAAACACCTGATTTGAAAGAGGCAGAGAAAGGAGACACTTGTGAGTTCAGCATGCCTACTGTGTCTTGTGCTGGTAGATTTAGACATGAAGATATACACAGTTTGCTCTCTGTAATCGTACTGGAGAATCATATTTGAGAAAGACGAGGAATGTCTCTAAATAAAGACTGAATGAGTCAAGAACACAGGTATAGAGAAAGGTTAGCTTTGGAACAGGGGAGGAAGTCTTTTCTTCTAAAACTGAAGAAAAAAACAGCAGGAAGATGATTTAAGGTACAGAAAATTTTTGAGATAGCAAGAAGGGTGTGTGTGTGTGTTTGTGTGTGTACGCACACGCGCAAGCACGTGTAAGTCTAAAGAAAAGATATGAACTCTAGAACAGTGCTTAACAAACTTCAGTGTGTATATGAATTGCCTCAGGATCTTGTTAAAATACAGACCTGATTCAGTTTGTCTAGATGGGATTCTGAGTCTACATGTCAAGTAAACTAAATGTTGTTGATGCTGCTGATTCGTAAACCACATTTTGAGAGCAGAGCTCTAATATTAGACTTCCGTATTCTGGTCAACTAAAGGCAAGCTGAGAATGAAAATAGAGGATCCAGGATTTGAAGAATGTGGGAAAGATTTAGAATACTCGCCATGACATTATAACAGCTGTCAGAGGGGTAGTAGATTGGGGGAGAAGGGATATCACTTTGTGAGGAATGTAAATGTCTAACTATTACATTGTTTTGTACACCTGAAACTAATAAAAAAAAGGAATACTCAGTATGACAATTTTAAAGGTAATAGAAAATCTGAATTCATTATTAAGTTGCACAAATGTATTTGATGTGAACTTAACCCTAAAAAGTGAGATTTTCCTTGGGATTGTTTCCAGTACGTAGTATTTAATTTTCTTTTTCTTTTTTTTTTATTGGGGAATATTGGGGAACAGTGTGTTTCTCCAGGGCCCATCAGCTCCAAGTCATTGTCCTTCAATCTAGTTGTGGAGGGTGCAGCTCAGCTCCAAGTCCAGTCACCATTTTTAATTTTTAGTTGCAGGGGGCGCAGCCCACCATCCCATGCAGGAATTGAACCAGCAACCTTGTTGAGAGCTTGCATTCTAACTAACTGAGCCATCCTGCCTCCCCTCTGGCAGCTCAGGGGCAGCTTGTTGTCTTCAATCTAGTTGTGGAGGACACAGCTCACTGGCCCATGTGGGAATTGAACCAGCAATCCTGTTGTTCAGAGCTCACGCTCTAACCAACTGAGCTATCCGGCTGCCCCTAATTTTTGTTTAAAATATGATTGGAGCTTCTGAATAAAAAAAACCCTTAGTTTTAAAGCATGTCAAAGTCATGAACAACTCTAAAAGCATATCTAATATCAGTGTAGATGTTGGGTTGTTTCCAATAAGTAATCATTAATTTTCTTTTTAAAATTTTATTAGATAACCTAAAGAATGTGAAAAACTTTTATTTTTAATGCTTTTCAGAATCATGAGCAACCTAAAAGCATATCTCTTCTCAGTGTAGATGATCTATTTAAAAACTTAAAAATAATTTTTACATTTTTAATGAACCTTAAAAGCATATTAAGTAAAACAATATATATTATATTGATTTTTCCATCTTAAAAAAAGGCTATAACAATTCCCTTGATAAATGCACAAAGCCTACTCATTACCTTGTATACATATTTTTATTTTCCTGTAACTTTTGTTTTACCTACGGCAGTGTTACCTATATCTATTAAATACAACTTTTGTTTTCTCACAGACACAGAAAAAACGAAGTCATCAAACTAGAGCTATCTCTATCTTTTCATTCTCTTCATGAGTACACATTTCTTATCTTTTTTATAATGATTTAAGTGACACAATAAACATGTATTTAAGATCATCCAAAGGCATTTATATATCCTTCAATCTGTTTATTTGATGACTGTTCTATAATGTGTAATAGACGGGTAAATTAAAAACATATTTGGTGACCAGTGATTTGCATTTTTATCTTAATTAGAAATTGAGATCTCAAGATTTTTCATTAATTCCATTTTACATTAGTCGGAAATTTTAAAGTTAACTAAGAGTCTGAAAATTACAATGTAAACTAATATATTAAGCATTATAAGAGTTGTGGCATTGTAAGACTTTATCCTTTTGATAAAGATATTATCTATTATAAAATTTAATTGAACACATGATTTTACAATTTTATATTTTGAAAAGGAGTGTGTTAAATGTGTTTAATTTGTGAAACCAGTATAGGAAGACATTGAAGTTAATTAGGCTTTTCCTGAGAAGGTAAGTTGAAGTTTGTACAATTACATTGTACTAATACTAAAAACTATTAAATATTGTTTTGTTTAGCTTTGAAAACCACCAATTTTCTGAGTTTGTCTAATTTATAATTAAGTTATAAATCTTTATAATCTTTACCATCTTTAGCTTTAGAATTCTACAGTAATGTTAATTTGCAGTTACTCAATCATTTAGAGAAATTGAAGAAAGCTGACAGTTGAATGTTAGGGGTTTTGTTTCCTTTCATCTTTGGTATAGAAATTTGATTTTGTAGATATTGACAGGTATTGGGCCCATAAGTAAACATGAAAATACATTTAAGTTTTAGATGGAAGAAATGGGCTCTGTTTATTACAGTAAAGGAGTTTATATCAGTATGGTTAAAAACAAACATAAACGGAACACACCAATAAGGAAACAAGATTCCAGATTCCCTGACCAGGGATGCTGTCATCTAGCAGAAATCACCAAATAAATCATAAAATCAAAACTCATTTCCACCACTGCTGCCATCTATGTGCAAACCATGTGCTCAGTCAAAATCGGAACCAGATACAGGCTTTGCCCAGAGTCAGACTCACCGTAAGGGCCATATTGTTCATTCAGTTATATGAGGAAGATTAACTGAAGACTCAAGGCAAGGGTCCAACTCTCAGAAAAGGTGCACTTTCAAGTCATGTGTTTGATTCTCATGTTAGGACCCAGAAGGACGGTCAGTATATTAGTGAAATCTCTAGAAATAACATCAAACAAGGAGTCAGAAACGTTTGATTTGTTATTTTGTTAATTTGTAAGAAAGTCAGCTAATATGCTAAATCAAGAACTGAGAACCAGAACTGAGAAAAAAGAAAAAATATATTGCAGATTGGACATAGTAAGTCTTGTTTGCACATTTTATGGATAAACTGGTTAGCTGACAGCTACAAAGCATTCAGTCTGGGTGCTTTGCCTTTGTGTAGGAAGCCTAAGGATATCAAAGAAAACATTTCAGTTGTTTTAAAATAATATTTTAACAGGATCAAATATATGGTAATGGAAAGAGAACTGACTCTGGGTGGTGAACACACAATGTGAGATATAGATGATGTATTACAGAATTGTACACCTGAAATCTATGTAATTTTACTAACCATTGTCACCCCAATAAACTTTTAAGTTAAAAACATACATATATTTAGCTATATGATGTATGTGACAGTCTTTCTAAGGTCTACCCATCTCCTATTAGCACTAAACCAGGTAGGTACCATTTCGCTCACTGAAATTTCTTTATCAATAGTAAAAAACAAAATTTTGGAAGCAACCCAAATAAATGTTCCATAATAGGAGAATGGCATATCTAGTCAGTAGAATATTATACTGCCTTTAAAATAGTTTACATCCTTAGACCTAAGAATTCCATGTGATACACAAGAATCTGTGCATAACCGTATTCACTACAAGATTGTAATAGTGAAAAGTTATGACAAAGGAAATGTCCATCAGTAGGGAACTATGAGTCCAACCATTAAAAAGAACAAGCAGATATGTATGGATTAACATGGAAGGATGTCTACAATATGCTGAATACGTACTATGTGCCAGAGCATTATGTCATCTATTTTTATCTTTGAAAGTAGCTTATTGAAGAATATTTATATATAGAAAAAGACGAGTTACCAGAGTTTCAATTGGATTCTAGTGAAATGGGGTACCAAAGAAGAATTTCGTTTTATATATTATTTAGTTCTATATTGTTTTTTGGGTTTTTTTTACAATAAGTAGTTACTGCTTCTGTAATTAAATTTCAGCACTTATGAGAGGTTTTAACAACATGGGAAATACTTTTATTGTAATGTTAACTGCAAAAATGGCATATAAAACTTTACACACAGTATCACAACTATGTTTTCTTAAAGTGTACATAGAAAGTGATTTGAAAAAAAACAACACACAAAGATGTTCCAAAAAGTGACTTTGGGTAATTGGAATAAGCTTTTTTTGTTTGTTTGTTTTTAAAGATTGTATTGGGGAAGGGGAACAGGACTTTATTGGGAACAGTGTGTACTTCCAGGACTTTTTGTTGACCTTTCAATCTTAGTTGTGGAGGGCACAGCTTAGCTCCAGGTCCAGGTCCAGTTGCCATTGTTAGTTGCAGGGAGCGGAGCCCACCATCCCTTGTGGGAGTGGAACCGGCAGCCTTGTGGTTGAGAGCCCACTTGCCCATGTGGGAATCGAACCGGCAGACTTCGGTGTTAGGAGCACAGAGCTCCAACCGCCTGAGCCACCGAGCCGGCCCTGGAATAAGCTTTTTAATGACCACCATATAGGAGCAAGATTGGAGTCTAGATAAAACCAGAATGAATTTGTAGAAGGTAAAAGGCTCCAAAAACTGGAGATCAAGGTATTTTGTACAGGTTCAATAAAGGTAGGAGTGTAGGTGGTTTCTGAGAGCATTAGCTATTAAAAGGTCCCTTCCTCATAATTTGCTACTAACTCTACCAAAATACAATTAAATTATTTTTGTCTTCTTAGACTCCTTGACAAAAGCTGAAATGAAATGCTCTAGGTAAAAGAATCTTTTTATGAAAATTATACAAGGAATCAAATACAAAGATTAAGGGATAATAAAAAGCAAGATTAAAATAGTAGATAAGACTATATGAATTTCAAATCATTGCTAATATTAAGTGTCAAACTTATCTAACATTTTCATTTACTATAACTCTAAGGAATTAAATGAATTAAATTTTTAGATATTAACTTCAAAGACCAAAATCTCAGTCTCTGTGTTTCTAAGATTCACAAGGTGCTCTAAACAGACTGCTTCATATTTTGTAAATTGAATTCATAACTCTTTCAAAATATATCTGTGCTTGTCTCTTTTATTCGAACTCACTTTTCTTTCCCTTATTCATTGAATAAAGGTTAAGCTTATCCTGATGAAAAATCATTTGATTACTTTTAAGAGAGACCAAAAAGGCCACTCATATTAATAATAATTGGTGTGTCCTATAGTCTGGTTTCAAATACTTGCAGAATATTCTATAGCAAAATTTAATCTCTGACTGACTTCTCCTAGATTCTTGAAACACATACACACACATTCTCCAATACTACCACCGCTCCCTTCTTAATCCCCTTCACCACTAGTTGTTTCTGGCATACAGACTAATGTTCTGTTCTCTAAACAGAAATTAACTACATAGTAATCTAATATAAAATGTATTCCATACTGGAGAATTATTTCTGGCTTACTCACTATTTTAACTGTTAGTATGTCTTTAAATGTATCTAATCAGAAGTTGATTGTAATTGGTTTCATTTTTATTCCATCGTGTCCTTCTAATACTGACTGTATAATCAGTCTGCAATTATAATATTAGATTTTGAGAAAGTAAAATCATGCTTTTTCATCTGGGGCATTCTTTTTTTCCTCATCAGTATTTTCTGTGTTAATTTGTGAAGAAGTTAACAGATTTAACACAAAATGTGATAAAGAATAACAAGTTCCCTAAGGTATACTTGGTAGTTTATAGGCTTTTAATTGTCAAGTAGCTAAAAAGTTTTCAAGTAGACATCGCTTTAATTTTATTGTATTTCAGTGCGGTTTGATAATTGGCAAATTTTGCAAAGAAGCATTAGTGAGAAGGCTTATAGTTCATTATATGCCTTAATTTAATTGCGTCTGTAAGCTCTAAATAAATATATAGACAGTAAGTATAATTTCTTGTCTGTTCACTGAATTTTTAAAATCTTCTATGGCCGTGTTGAATGTGAAGTGATCCAGGACAAATGAGGTTGTTACTAATGAAGAATTATGAATACTTGAATTATGCTCTCATTTAGTTGTTTAACTGTCATTAGATAGAACTTGAAATTTCTATGCTGGCACTTTTGTACCTTAAGGATCAAAAGGGGGTATATGAAAAAAGAACTGGAAACTATAAAGTACTCTCTATACATAAAGTGCTGTGTACTTTGTTTTAACTAAAAGACCTATCATAGGAAAATATTTTAAGGGAACCGTTACCATATATACATTTACATTTGGGCTGCAGATTATGAATAATAAATCTGCTTCAGATTTACTACTATTCAGAAGAATAGTAGAGTAAGATGCTTTTTGGTTCAGTGACCAACAAGTAGGATGCTTGTTGGTTCAGTGACCAAAAATGGATACTTCACTTGACATTTATTGTCTAATGCTGAAACACAGCTGGCAACTGGCATAGGGTGATGGGCTATGCTGCTTAACCAAAATGTTCTTTTCTCTATTAAAGTTGTCGTTTCACTCTTTCTCTTATTTTTATTCTTTCCTTCCTAGCTGCCAGATGTGTTACTGTAGGAAGGCAAAGTACAGAAAAGATTTGGGGTGAAGTAGTAAGAAAGAGGGAAAAAATGGTATTTCTATCATAGAATGGAAAATACTGTTAGTGCACTATGCTGTATGTGGATGTTTATTTGTATCATTATATATTTGAAAAATTTAAGTTTTTTCTTTGAATTTCATAATTGGGTCTAAATTATTCTCTCATTTATTACAAGTAGACAGCACACACATGCTAACTTATTGTTCTGTTCTATAGTTTTCAGCATACGATTTCATCCCATCTCCAAAATTAAAGCCCTCCCAAGGAATGCCAGTCAATGACGATTTATGTTTTAGCAGAAAAAAAGTGTCAAGAAACTTATTTCAGAATAGTCGGGATTTTAACTCAGATTCTCTTCCAGTATGTGCTGCTGGTAAGTAACTGGTGCAGGTAATGGACATGTTGGAATAAGTTAAAGATTTCTCTAAACTTCTTAGTTCATTGGAGGGCTCATAGAACTTAGAATCTAGTAAACAATTCAGATTCAATAAATATTTGTGAAAGATCTGATAAAAATGGATACTTTGGCATATATTGTGTCATAAGACCCTAGAAGGGCTTCTCACGAAAACCCTTTAAGTCCTAATGTAAGTCAGTATTTGCTTGTTCAAAAACCTGTATTTCCCTTCTAGGTATCAGGAACTTTGCTAAGTACTGGGGATGTAGCAGTCAACAAAAGAGGGAAAACTTTCTGCCTAATAGATGTTGCATTCTATTTGGGGCAAATCAGACATTAAATAAATGCAAAAAAAAAAAAAAAAGTAGGTTAGATGGTGATAAATGCTATGGAGAAAAATAAAACAGAGAAGAAGAATATGGAGGGAGGGCTATTTTAGATGATATGGTGAAAGAAGGCCATATTCAGAAAGGAATATTTGAAGCAAACCACAAAGATATCAAGAGAGAAGAGCAAATAATTCCAGGAAGAAGCAACAGTAAGTGCAGTGTATGGGACATGTTTGAGAAAGATCAACGAGGCTAGTAACTCTGGAATGAAATGAGTAAGGGGAAGAGAAGGAGAAAATGAAATTAAAGAGATATGAGGAGTCTTTTATTTATAAGTCTTCGTGGGCTATTGAATGAACTTTGGCTTTTACTCTGAGTGAAGAACACCTTGAGAAAAGAAATAACATCATTTACCTTATGTTTTCCAGGCTTGTCTTGGATGTTACATTTAAAGTAGACTTTAGGTGGGCAAGAGTGGAAACAGGGAGTCTGTTGTAATAATCCAGGCTAGAGTTAATGGAGGCTGTGACCAGGTAGCGGTGAATGTAGTGAAAAGTGTGTGGGTTCTGATTGTATGTCATAGGTAGAGTTCATATGATTTGTTGATATGATTGGGGCGGGGGGAGAGAGAGAAAGAGAAGAATGCTTTAGGGCTTTTTGGCCAGAGCAACTGGAAAGATGTTTGATTGCTAAACACACGTTACAGAAAGTAAATATTACGGTAATTCAGAGGACATGGTCATTGTCATGGGCCATATCAGTTAGAAAAGGTGTTGAAGAGAAGATAGTAATTGAACTGCATCTTTTTTGGATGTATATGGTACTTGTACAAGTAGTTAGAGGGGAGATAGGAGGCAAGCAAAAGCTTGCATCAGGAATGGCCTTGAGATAGTCTGGGAGCTTTGTAAAGACTAGATTCTTTTTTTTTTTTTTTTTTTTTTTATATTTTATTTATTTTTTTGTTTTTTGTTGAGAGCCCACTGGCCCATGTGGGAATCGAACCCGCAGCCTTCGGAGTTAGGAGCACGGAGCTCTAACCCCCTGCGCCACCGGGCCAGCCCCAAGACTAGATTCATTTTAGATGGCCAAAGATAAATTGGGATATGGGGAACCCCTATGTGATGGGCTTAAAAAGTTCAGCTCATACTTATAAGCTATAGGGAGCTAATGGAAATTTTTTCATTGAGGAAATTTTTCATTGAGTTTGTCATGGATGTTAACATTTATTTAATATCCAAATGATGTCAGTTACTGGAATTTGGCTATGAGTTTGGACACAATGTTTAGAAAACATTGTTAACCTTAGGAGAACTTATAGATATTTATGAAGTAATATTCCATAATATTTTTATATAAAAACAAAGTTTTGTAATGATTGTGTAGGTTAATGTTTATTTAATAAATAAATGCAAGAGAAAAATAAGTGACATACTCATGCCATTGGTACTCCATACCATTACTTTGCATTTTTATAAGGCTCGTGTTTTCTGTACCACTGAGCAGCTCTTAACCTAGTAGTACACATTTTAAATAACTGTGTGATAAGACAACATATAACCTAATGCTAGATTGGATGATACAGATTGTAAGTGCTATAGGTGTTTGAGGAAGGAAAAGACCATAGGTATTGAAGTGGTTTACAAAAACTCGAGGAAAGAGGTTGGACTTGAGCTGGACTTTAAAAAAGGGAAGGCAGTGAGGCAAGGACTATTGCAGGTAGGGAGAAAGTATACCCAAAGCATAGAGGTGAGAATTAACTTAGAAGATGTCCAGAACATGAAGAATAAAAGGGCTTGAAATCATAGGGGAAGAATTTTAAAAATCATAGAATTTCAGAACTACAAGGGATCAACTCATTTTATAGATGAATAAACTGAATGCCAGAGAGGTCATTCTTACCTTCTTTCATTCAGGTTTATTCTCCTGCCCAGGAATAACCTTAACCAGCCACAGGAGAGGGACAGCAATCTGGGAAATACAGCTGGATAAGCTATGTGAATGCTGTGTTACATGTCAGGAAAGAAGCTAGAAGCATTCTACAGTAGAACTTTCTGTGTAGCGTGTATACGATAAACACTAGGAAGAAGGAACAGCAGGTCTGGAGAACATTCCATGGGAAGAGAAGGGAGTGTGTGGGGGAAAAACTGCCTTTGTCTGTATTTGTCAATATACTTTTCTGTGTACCTTACCAGCCTATTTTCTGTCCTTGAACACCTGTCACTAATCAGATCTGCCAGTAGCAAAAGTTTTATCCCTTTCATGCCTGCCTGGCTCACTGTCCATATACTTCTACATTTATTCCTACACAAATGACTCCAACATTTATGAAATTAGATGTGTTCGTGAAATAAAGCTAACTTTCACTTTTATGCTTTTCTCCTTCTTCCTTCCAAAGGCACTACTGGGACTCATCAGACAAATCTTTCTGGGAAATGTGGACACCTTGGATTTTCACAGATACGTGGTAAAACTGGAAGTGTGGATTCTGACTTACAGTACCTGGGGACAACCAACAGTCATCAAGATAAAGGTTTAAATTCCACATTTATGTGGATACAAATGATTTATAAATACTATGTGGAGTTTCCAAATCTAGCTTATGTGTTATTTTGTGTAATTATATTTGTCACAAAAAGACGTGTTATATTTTCAGTAAAAATTTTTAATAATTTTTTATAACTGTTAACACTAAAATGTAACATTTTGTAATCTTGATATAAATATGACTGATTAAAATTAGAGTTTAGAAACTCATGGTGGAGATGAACATCATCCATTAAGGAGTACTGTGTTAGCAGAAGACAATTATTTTCCGTAACAGTTTTAAACTTTAAGGCTATTTAGAATTTATTATGTCCTCTGTTAGGAACCATAACTTCCTGACTAGCTATCTTTTCAGATATCTTATACGTCCATAAGATACAGAAGAAAAGGAAGGGTTTGAGCCTGTCAGACGTGAATTTTGGATTTGAAGAGATTTCTTAATTTTCCATGCTAATTAATAGCTTTATCAATTATTATTTAGAGGTAGAATTAAATGAAATATTTCTAGAGATATTTTAGTTTTTGTTATATATCCTTTACTAAAATTTTTTGAGTGATGAGAGATGTACTTCTATCAGTGTTTGTTGATAAAAAAAGTAATGCTTTTGTGAGGCAAAACTATTACATTGTTTTGTACACCTGAAACTTAAAAAAAAAAAAAAAAGCAATGCTCATTTGAAATTAGTAAAGATTATTTAGTAAATACCGCACTTATATTTTAGTCACCCTTTCCTCCATCTACACCGAAGGGCCACAGGATGCCATAAAGTTTTTCTTTGTGGTGTTGTTCCCAGTAAAATAATCCATCTTTCTTAATGATACAGGTATTTTCTAACTCTTGATTAGTTATCTTTGGGACTCATAACTAGGAGAAGCAGAGAGGACTCTGTGCTTAGCTGTTCCTATTTACGATGTCACTGAATGATTACTTTACCTTTGAAGACTATCTTCACTCTCGGGTAAATCAGATCTTTGTAGCTTTGTAGTGCATCTGGTTTTCTACAACCTCAGAATACCTGTTAGAGCAGCTACTGAAGGGATATCATGTTCTTCTAAAGTCAATATTTAATTTAACAGTAGGTTATACATTAAAAATTCTGTCAGGACCACCAGCTCAGCTAACATTCTCCAGGGGTTTCTGAAGGACCTGGGGTATGAATGCCAGATGCCAAATCATCTAGAAGTTCCCATCCCAGTTTTAACTGCTTCAGTGATCCACACCAAATGTTGCAAATGTTGGTATATTTTATTGTATTCCATTGGTTCTATTTATATGGATAAAAAGATCGGATATTTGATTTCTTTGTAAGGAATATTTTTAAATTTCTTAATAAAAGGAATGTCTATTGAGACACTGACATGGAAACATCCTAATCTATTAATAGAATACTGACATTGAAATCAGGAAACTGAAAGTTTCCATTCTGTATGTAATTTGTGACCACTGTAGTCTATTTTCCACCCATGAAAGATTTAGGTAGAAGTAGAGGTTCTAACCATGTCAGATATGAATTAAAAGGAAATGATATATAATATACATAGTTGGTTAAGTCTTCTGAAGAATATTGTATTTGTTAGGGATACATAAGCTAGGTCTTTTGTCGTGGAAAGTCTTCAAAAAAAGTATTGAAGGAAAATTTAAGGGAACCCCTGAAAGGTTACAAGAGACTTTTATATATTAGTTGTGTCCCAAAAAGGGAAGGTCAATAAAAGGCAAGAAAAAAGTAATAGAGAAAAAACGCAATTCATAGGAAGCACAAAATAAGATAGTAGAATTAAAACCATATCAGTAGTTATCGTAAGTATAAATGGACCGAACTTACCATTTAAATAACAGATGATCAGATGTTTTTTTTAAATTTAAGTGCTATTTTTAAGAGTCAGACCTAAAATACATCAAAACAGAGTGAGAGAAACTAAAGCATGGAAAACATACGGCAATCCCTCATATCCATGCTTTTGATTTCTGCAGTTTCAGTTACCTCCCCTTGGATCCCTCCCCAAGGATCAAGTCAACCTTGATCCGGAAATACTAAATGGAAAATTCCAGAAATAATAAGTTTTCAAATAGGTGCCATTCTGAGTATCGTGATGAAATCTCAAGCTGTCTCACTTGTCCCATCCAGGACTGTGAATCATCCCTTTGTATCCACACTGCATAAACACTGCATAAACTACCCACCCATTGGTCACTTAGTAGCCATCTTGGTTATCAGATCGACTGTTGAGGTATTGCAGTGTTTGTGTTCAAGTACCTCTTATTTTACTCAATACTAGCCCCAAAGCGCAAGAGTAGTGATGCTAGCAATTTGGATATTCCATAGAGAAGCTGTGCAGTGCTTCCTTTAAGTGAAAAGTTGAGCACAATATAATAAGATCTTTTGAAAGAGAGAGACCACATTCATGTAACTTTCATTACAGTACATAGTTATAAACATCCTACTTTATTAGTTATTGTTGTTAATCTCTTACTGTGCTTAATTTATAAATTAAACTAGATCTTGTTAATGTATGTGTAGGAAAAAACGTAGTATATGCAGGGTTCAGTACTATTTGTGGTTTCAGGCATCCGCTGGGGGTCTTGGAACATATCCCCCGGGATAAGAGGGTAACTACTGTACTCGGCAACTATCAAAGCAGGTATAAAAATATTGATGTTAAGGAAAATATGCCTACTAAAGCTAAAAATATTGTTAGGGCTAAAGGGGTCATTGTAATGAAAAGTGAATAATTCACTAAGAAGATGAGACTTTTCTAAAATATGTGTACATATATGAGTGTGTATAAATATATATGTGTGTGTGTGCATGTGTGTGTAATTTGACAAAATTACGAGGAGAAAGTTAACAAATCTACAGATGTTAGTAGAAAATTGTAATAAGATAAATAAGTTTGGGATTACATGATACAGAATATTTGAATAATGCAATTAATATGTTTGTAAAAGTTGTCTCAGAAATAGAAAAACTGAATAGACCTATAATGATTAAAGGAATTTTAGATTTATGATTTTACCCACAAAAACAAATAAAAAGTCCTAGGCCAGATGGTTTTCTTAGCGTCCTGTCAAAACTTTAGGGCAGGGGCCGGCCTGGTGGCTCAGGTAGTTAGAGCTCCGTGCTCCTAACTCCGAAGGCTGCCGGTTCGATTCCCACATGGGCCAGTGGGCTCTCAACCACGAGGTTGCCAGTTCAATTCCTCGAATCCCGCAAGGGATGGTGAGCAGCGCCCCCTGCAACTAAGATTGAACGTGGCACCTTGAGCTGAGCTGCCGCTGAGCTGCTGGATGGCTCAGTTGGTTGGAGTGCATCTTCTCAACCACAAGGTTGCCAATTCGATTCCTCAACTCCCACAAGGGATGGTGGGCTGCTCCCCCTGCAACTACCAATGGCAACTGGACCTGGAGCTGAGCTGCGCCCCCCACAACTAAGACTGAAAGAACAACTTGAAGCTGAACGGCACCCTCCACAACTAAGATTGAAAGGACAACAACTTGACTTGGAAAAAAAGTCCTGGAAGTACACACTGTTCCCCAATAAAGTCCTGTTCTCCTTCCCCAATAAAATCTTTAAAAAAAACAAAAAACAACTTTAGAGCAGCGGTAAATCTTATCTTATACAGAGTAAGAGAATTAAGAAAAAAATAAGCCTCCTTAATTCATTTTATTAAATGAATATAACCGTAATACCATGACCAGATATAGTCAATAAATAAAGAAAAATAAATGGTGGTGGCCGGTTAGCTCAATTGGTTAGAGCGTGGTGCTAATAACACCAAAGTTGCCGGTTTGATCCCTGCATGGGCCACTGTGAGCTGCGCCCTCCTTAAAAAGAAGAAAAATAAATGAGTCTAGTCTCACTTTTATGAAAGAGTCCTAAAGTATTAGCAAACCATATCTAGCAATGTGTTCTTAAAATTCGTATGTTATATATTACATCTAAGTAGGAGTTTTCCAGAAAAACCTGTTTTAACCTTATCAGATACATAGGAGAAAAGTTATATAATTATGTCAATAGATGTAGTAAAACTGATTGAAAAAAATTCAAAATCCATGCATAATTACAAACTCAAAACAACCCAAGAATAACTTCCTTAACCTGATTAATGATATCTATTCATACCTATACCAAATATACTTAGTGGTAAAATCTTAGAATTCACTTTAAAGTCATGAACAAGACACAGATCCTCACTGTTACCACTGCTATTGAGTATTTACATACTAACTCCTCTTTTATTGAGAACCAGACACTGTTCTAGAATCTAAAGATCAAAATCTAGTAGAGGAGAAGAAGCTAACCAATAAATGAGCAGTAAGAATGGAAATAAGTGCTGTGAAGAAAAATTAATATAAGGGGACAGAATGTGACAGGGAAGGCATTTCTGAAGTGATGGCATTTAAACAGAAACCTGAATGAAGTGAAACGGTGAGCCACGTGAATATCTGGAGAAAGAACATTCCAGGCAGAGAGAACGACACAGTACAAATGCTCCTAGGTAGGACCATATTTGGCTTTGGAGAGGAATAGCAAGGTAGTCAGAGGAATGACTGAAGGGGAGAATAATTACAGGATATACCATGTGGCTTTGTAGGGCATGGTGAGGATCGAGGATTTCATTCTAGTGGGATAGGAAGTCTTTGGCTGTGTTTGAGGAGAGAAATAGTGTGATCTGACTGCCTTTTAAAAGGATCAGACTTGCTATATAGAGAACAGGCTTGGAGGAGTGGGGTGGGGTACAAAGCAAACCGGTTAGGAAGTTATGGCAGAAGTAGTAAAAGGGAGAGATGACATGGCTTGGATTAGAGAGAGCAATGAAAGTGATGAAAAGTGGTTGAATTCTGATATACAGCGTAGCCGAAAAGTTTGGAAACATAGTTAACATTATGTTACATGTATATTAATGTATCATGAAGAAGCCATTTATTCTGTATTCACCTAAGTTTCCAGACTTAGTAATCACCCTGTATTGCTAATGAGATTTGCTAATTGGATTAGGTATGAATTTTAAGAGAAGAGAGGAGTCAAGGATAAGTCTAATGCTGGTGGCCTGAGCAACTTGTAGAGCAGAGCTGCCATTTACCAAGAAGAGGAAGATTAGGAGAAGAGCAGATTTGATTGGGAAATCAGGTTTTGTTTTGGACATGTAAAGTTTGGGATATCTGTCTCTTTGGAGAAGATGTCAAGTGGCATTTTGATGTTGGGTCTGGAGTTTAAGGGAAAAATCAGTCCTAAAAATTTGGGAGTCATTGTATTACCTATCTAGGGAGTACCTAGCTCAAAATTAAAAGTATAAATTTGAAGAGGAAGAAACAGAAATTGTCATTATTCCCAGATGAAACAATGCAATGTAGCGGTTAAGAGCACATACTTGGGCCAGAGTGCCTGGGTTGATATCCCAGTTTTATAATTTCCTAGTGTGTGACTTTTAGCGATTTACTTATTATCCCTCTGCATTTTCAATCTGTAAATTAGGAATAGTAACTACCCTCGTTACGTATTAAATTAGTTAATACTTATAAAGTGCTTAGAACACCATTTGGCACATAGTAAGAACTCAATAAACATTAACTCTCATTATTATCATCATAGTCACCACCATCATTATTATTATTATCAGTGTTCAATTATCTACATAGAAAATCCTTAAGGATATACAGAACACTATTAAAATATTAAATAATTCAGCAGGGTTGCCAGAATGTAAAGCTCAATAAAGTTCCTAGAGACTAGGAAATTTCAGGAAATGTAGTTTTTAAGAAAGATATAGTATCAACAAAATTTGTAAAAATCTGGAAATCTAACAAAAGATTTGCATATCCTTTATTATGAAAGCTAAAATACTTTTTTAGAGACATAAAAGGAGACCTGAATAAAAGAGATCTCATATTTTTAAACAGGGAGACTCAATATCAGGAAAATGACAGTTATGGCCAGATTAATCTGTCAATTCAATGTCATTTGAACCAAAATCCCAGCAGGATCCTTTTCAGAGCCTGACAATCTGATTCTGAAATACACATGAAAGAATGGAGGGCCAGGAATGGCCTAGGTAATTTAAAGAATATCAGAATGAAAGGGGACTTATCCTGTCAGATAGAATGATTATAAATAAAACATTGTAATAGGTACAGACAAATAGACTAATGGAACCACTAAGAAGCATCTAAGAATAGACTCAATATATAGGAGATTTATAGATGAAAGGGAAAGAATGGACAGTTCAAAAAGTGGCAATGGGAAAATTGCACTTTATATACAGAAATATTAAATTAGATCTTTACCTTACACCTTACAAAAATATAAACGCCAGATCAAATAAAAATGTTAAATGTTAAAAGCAAAAATCCGAAAACTCTTTGTAGTTGTATATATATATATAAATGACATATTCTCTTTTGTTTCATTACAGTGTATGCTAGCCTAAATTTTGGCAGTAAGACACAGCAAACATTTGGTAGTCAAACAGAACGTACTTCGCCATATCCTGGTCCAAATCCAAGTCCAGGAGCCTTCATCCTTCCATCCTATCCTCTCTCATCACCTCGAACTAGCCCAAAGCACACATCTCTTACTGTATCTCCAAAGAAGTCTCAAGATAATTCTGTCAATTTCTCAAATTCCTGGCCTCTTAAAAGCTTTGAAGGTCTGTCAAAGCCAAGTCCTCAGAAAAAGCTTGTCAGCCAAAAATCATCTGGCCCCACAGGAAGAAATGATGGTAAAAATTAATGTTTTGTTCAAATTTATTCGTATGTTTGAATTACTATTTTTATGTTAGGATTGTTAGATCTTTAAAAGCTGATAAATTGCATTTTATTTCTGTGCATTAGTAAACATTTTGAAAAATATTTAACTTTGTTAAATAGATCAAATGTGTAATATAAAATTCAGTTGAAATTGTCATTTCTATTTTTGCTGATATTGCCACTTCAAAATCCTTTTTCAGAACTAGGCAAATAATCCTTTTTCAGAACTAGGGATGGAAACATAAATAGCCTGAAAGCCTATTAACAAATTTTAGCTTTACAAATATAAAATATCATTCACATGTTTACTGTAATTAATATCTAGTATTAATTACATTTAACATTTATTGAATGTTTAGTATATGTTAAAATTATTTTGATGGCTTTTCTATTATTTGTTTTTAGCTAAAATATTCTTAACAATAGCCCACTCCAAAATCGTGAAATTAGTATACATATTTAATCAAGACAGATTCAGTCTCAAAATAAAGTCTGTTAAAGACACTCCCTATATCCCACATGCTTTCCTGTCCCCAGCCTCTGAGGTAAGATGTTCCACCTGTAAACTACCCCATAACACTAATTTCAGTTTATAACCAACCATAAGGTCACCTTACTGCGTAGTCAATTTTATCACTTTCTGTTAGCACTGAGCGTTCATGCCCTTCTTTAATTTCTTTCTATATTTGTCTTTCCTACAAGATCAAATATTATACTGAAAGCTGACACATTATTCAGCTTGTTCTCCTCAGTGACCAGTATTACTGCTTTGCATATAGGAGTCCTTCAAATGTTGCTTACATAGTTAAATCAAGCCAGAAAAGTAGCCCGTGTAGCTTATGGACTGTACCATGCAAATATTAGTCATGGTGGTATGTATAAAGATAGAAGCTTAATTGGTATATAATTTTTAAAATTTATTACAAAAGGACTTGGGGTGGCTCTCTTTTGTTATATTTGTTTAAAGGACACTGATATGTTTATTTTATCTCAATTTAAGTAGTAATATTTATTTCTAGTAGAAAATCATGTGCTTTTTAATTTAAAAACACTATATTCCAAACACTTGTGATTATAACATCCACTTCTCTTAAATTTTTTTTTAAAAAGTAAAATTCGTATTTTTCAAACAGGAGAAAATTCTCAGGAAAAACCTTCTTCAGCTCAGCTTATACCTGCCTTGGTGAGATCACCATCTTGCCGACGAGGCCTGAATGGAACCAAGCCTGTCCCTCCCATACCAAGAGGAATCAGCCTTTTGCCTGATAAAGCTGATTTAAGCACAGTAGGACCCAAAAAGAAAGAGCCTGATGATATTTGGAAGAGTGAAAAAGATACTCTTACAATTGATCTTTCAGAATTAAATATCAGGGATAAAGATTTGGATCAAGAAGAGGTTAGAACCAAATATAATTTTTAATAATTTTAAAATGCTTGTAATTTTCTATAATATAGTACCTTTATTTAAGGAAAAATCAAGTAATTTTTAATACTATACCATCTTTTCTTATTTGTAAACATATTTCACATTCATATTATAGAAAATGGAATCTTTAGTGAAGTACTAGGAAGAAACTCCATCACACCAAATCCCACTACCCAGAATACTTTACTGTTAACATTCTAATGTGTTTCCATCAAGTGTTTCTTCTATGCATATATTGTTCCTTTTTTAAAATAAGAATAACAGAGCAATATGTATGCTCTTGCACTAACTCCTCCCAAATGAACAATTTGTTATATTTGTTTTTTAATAATTGAAACATAATATAGTTCCCTACCCATTCTCGAGCATGTCCCTTGTGCATACGAGTATGTGCAAATTTATTTATCTTTATGAAATTGAGATAATATTGGATACTCATCTTTGAAACCTCAGTCACTCCATGCATACTATAAAAATGTACTGCCAATATGATAACTCTGCCAGAGAAGGAATATGGCTGCTATATTACTTTGGATTCAGAACACTGTTTTCATAGATGTTTCCTTTTTATCATTTCAATTAGCCTAGTTTCAGGTTTTAAAAAGTGTTTAACATTAAATATGTAAAGTGAAACATTCAGTGTTGATATGTTATGATCTTATTATAACCGATTTTTAAGATATAAGTATCATATACAGATTGCTGGATGTGAACTTTAAATTTTAGAAAACTGATTACTTTTTGCTGACCTACTCATAGAACTTCTAAAGAGCCAGATAAGCACACAACTGACCTAAGATTAGCTGGACCTCTGTAACTTTAACTCACTTTGCTGTCTACCATCTGATTCAATGATTCATTTATTAATCAAATTATTGCAATATATTAGTCATTGTGCCAGTGCTAGAAATACCATGGTGAATAATAGCTTGAGATCCTTCCTCTTAAGGGATTTATAAATACCTAAGTGATGAAATCACATACTGTTTATACTATGTACAGATATGTTAACATACATCTTATTAGTCCTGGATTGAAGGGTGGCTAGCTAGAGTTAATGGATATTAAAATCTAAGGATTACTTTCACTAATATAATTATTTTGTAAAGTTCATTGTTTTTGTTTTTTCTTAGATGCAGACCTCTCTTAGGTCCCTGCGTAACAGTGCAGCTAAGAAAAGAGCAAAACTGAGTGGTAGTACTTCTGATCTGGAAAGCCCTGATTCTGCAATGAAGCTCGACTTAACTGTGGATTCGCCGTCCCGATCTTCCTCTCCAAACATCAGCTCTTACAGCGAAAGTGGAGTTTACAGCCAAGAGTCACTGACTTCTTCTCTGTCTACAACTCCCCAGGGGAAGAGAATAATGTATTTTACTTTTTAACATGTTAAATGAATGCTAATCTGTAACTTGTAGTCCGAAGCCCTAATATCATATCTGAAAAAAATCTTCAAAATGATTTATTTTCTAGTTCTTTAAATGTTGAAATACAGTGGTACCTCGGTTTTTGAACGTAATGCACAAGCTCTGAAACATTCAAAAACAGCCGACAGCTAGGCCTCAGGATCTTGCACTCGGGAAGCTGTGTGACATATCAGACTTCTAAGTCGTGTTCAAAAACCGAAGCATTTACTTCCATTTACGGCATTCATAAACCAAAATGTTCGTCAACAGAGATGTTCGAAAACCGAGGTACCACTGTACATTTAAAAGACAATAGAAAAGTTTACACTTACTACCTTGCTTGGCTTTGGCTTGGGATGGGGGTGGAGAGAGAGAATACGTACGACCCCAAGTGTAATCTAGAGCACCTAAATCAATACGTAGAAGTCTGTTCCCCAAGCCCCAGTTGTTGTTTTGCCTTAGATTTGTCCTACTATTCTTTGTTCTTGGGCTCTTTTCAGGATCATGGACTCTTTAGCAGTTGACCTGTAGCTGTTATTATTGCTTTTGTTTAAAACTTAGCACCAGTTTCCTTTAATTTATGGATGAACTCCACCAAACAGTTACCCTACTGTTTCTTATATTTTGTTACTCCATTATTTTATGGAAACTTAGGACTCCATGCCATAGCTTTCACAGCCCTCTCAGTAGACTCCTTACAGCAATAGAGCTGGAATTAGAGTCCTGTCCACCCCTCACTGACAGAATATTTTCCAGCAAAGCAATTTGACAAACTTTTCCAGAGTACCTCAATAAACTCGAAGTCTTATGCAGTAAACTTGATTTCGGAGAATCTGTAATCCTATTCTAGGATTTAGGGAATTCTTTCCTTCTAAAATAAATTTAGACAAAAAGCAAAGAGTAGTATTGCTAGGCCATAGGAGAAATGTACATTTAACTTTTTAAGTAACTGCTAGGCAGTTTTCTAAGATGTTCGTGCAATTTTACACTCCCACCAGCAGTGTTCCAGCTGTTTCACATACTTATTAATATGTGGTGTTGTCAGTCTTTTTAATTTTGATTTTACTTTCCTTTGATTTTTTTCCTGAACCATGTTTACATATAGCTGTTAGAAGTAAATTTTTAAAAATTAAATTTATTTAGAGCCTCTAATAATTTAGGTAAATAGACATTGTGTAATCAAAGGAGAGATGGTATTCTTTTAACTTTAATGAAAAAGGGTGTTTTATTTCAGCAGTTCATAGAATTAAACCAAATTTTTGTGTCCCGTTGTGAGAGGTTTTTCTCATCCCATGATTTCCTTCTCCACATTTTAAATTTAAATAGCTTATTTTACAGTTGGAGTTTTTTTTTTCTTACTGGAAATTCCTTTGTTGTAATTACCTAGGTAGACTAATGCAATATATTTACAAAATGAATTTGGAATGGGTATGTGGGCTGATGAAGTAACTATTTTACTAGACATTAATTAAATTACCAGACATCTAAAATATATGTATTTATCTTTTACACCTAAAGTCCTTCCCTTATCTTTATGAATGAGAGATTTTATATTATATATTCCTACAGTTGCAAGGTTCTGTAAGTAATTTGGAACCCAGTTGGGAAGAAAACTTCATTTGATACTATAACATTTAGAATTCACTATTCCCTGTATTATCTCATGGATATATTCTTTTCAGATATTGAACTCTGTGAGAAGGGATTTCAATATACCCTTGTTTATGGACTGAATTACCTTTAATGAATTCAGTATTTCCACATTTAAGGTTAATAGCATTAGAGTAATTGTTCTCAATCAGTTTGCATTCTGCCTTAAGAATCATGGCCAAAGAAAGCTACTAAGGAGGGGTTTGATCCCTAATTAAGTTGGGGAGGAAAAATTGCTGAGAACCATTGTTCTAGAGACTGAAGTATTTTCTTTCATCCAAGTCAAATATATTGAGTATAAATGTAAATTTACAGTAATCTATTCTAGAGAAAATACTCTTAAAATATTTAACATTGATTTGTCACGAGGCCAGTTAACAAATAATGAATACCTAAGAATTGTACTCCTTTGTGAAATCTCTTTTTTATAATATCTATCATTAGACTTACTGACATCACACACTTACTGATGTAAAATATTTTCCTCCCATTGAGTTAACATTCCTCAGTTGGCTTTCTTTGTGAAACAAGGCCTGGAAGCGCTTATAAAGTCAGGCAAGTACAGCAAATGATAGTCCAAGGAGAAAGTGGCGTTGACTAAATTCACTTGCTGCTGATCTCTTATTGGTGATATCGTTCAGTCTCTATTTTTATATAGCATATGAAGGTAGATAGTATATTAGATAATTAGAATCATTTGATTTAGTTTTAGAATGGATACTCTTTGAATTAGTTGTTTTTTTGACCCAACAAAAGATTATACGGCACAAGTTTGAGAGTCTTCAATGCCTTTGGCAATCTTGTCATGAATAATTAAGAAATAAAGGTTGGAAATTCAAAAGGTGAACTAGGAATACCAATAAAAAACATTATTGTCCATAGTTTTTCATACTTGTTGCTGCCTAAGTTTAGTGAGTATATAGAATGTATGATATAAGCGTACTGAACAGCTCTCGATCTTAAATGTTTATTGAAATTTCTTTGTTTCATTGTAGGTCAGACATATTTCCAACATTTGGAGCAAAACCTTGTCCAACAAGGCATTCTTCTGCAAAGAACAAAATCACTCAGATAGCAGAACAGAGCCCCAGTGCAGGTATCCTATGACTATTTTGTAAACATGATTTATGGAAAGAATGATTTGTAAATGGTGTCAAAAATAATAATGGATGCGTTTCAGAGTTCTAATTTTTGTAGTTACCAATTAAGACTAATCATCATTTTAACTCCTTAAAAAGACATTTTGGCCAGAATAAAAACTGTATGATATTTGGAAGAAAAAATATTTACCTGAATAATCTCCCTTTAAGCCCCTTTATGCCTCGCTCCCACACCCAGACATTTAGACTTGAGTGATATGGAATGAGACCTGGCCATCAGAGTTTTGAAGCCTCTCCAGGGGTTTCTACTATGCAGCTTAATTTGAGACCCGCTGGGCACCACAAAAGATAATTTCTTTTAAAAAAAGAAATTTAATTAGTAGTTAAATGCATGTGTATCTTGTGTTAAAAATTTGTGAACTAACCTGGAAGTTTTTAATTCATAACATCCCTTTTCACAAAAAGAACTTATGAGTAATGAGTTAAAAAAGTATTTGGATTATGATCCATTTAGATTGGGAACTGCATGTGATTCTTCTTTATGATTAGTAAAACTTTTGAATTATGAATGAGTTTTAACAAATTGGGATACGATATTTATTTTCATATGATCTCAGGGTAAAAGTCCTCACAATTTGAAGGCTACTTTACCTTACATCATAATTATGTTCCTTCAAAGCTGTGTATATATCTAATTGTTTGCTAAGATTTTTAATTTCTTGCTACTAAGTATGTATTAAATTCATCTCATTTTAATTCCCACTATCACTCTTACTCATTTCTTACCTACTTAGCCTCCTAAGATTTCTCTCCAGCTTCAGTCTCATTCACTTACAATCCATTTTCCACAATGCAAATCTGACTGTATTGCCCAGCCTATATTTATTCAGGACATTCTTCTATCATCTGGCCCCTGCCTACTTCTCCAGCCTCATTTTTTACTACCCTCTTTGTATTTTGTGCCCCAGTTATATCAGACCACCTTCAGTACCATTTCCTAGCTCTTTGCAGTGGTACATACTATTTCTCATGGATGAAATCTGGAATTCACATCACACCCCATTCAGCTATGAAAACAGCTCAGTTTCATTCTCTGGAATACTTCCCCTATTTATAAACAAAATTGATTATTATTTTGTGATATCGTTAAATTTTACACTGATATCTTTATACTAGTATCTCAGTTTTACTGTTTTGGATTCTCAGATTTTTTTTTTTTATTTAAGATTTTATTGGGGAAGGGGAACAGGACTTTATTGGGGAACAGTGTGTACTTCCAGGCCTTTTTCTCCAAGTCAAGTTGTTGTCCTTTCAGTCTTAGTTGTGGAGGGTGCCATTCAACTTCAAGTTGTTGTCCTTTTAGTCTTAGTTGTGGAGGGCGCAGCTCAGCTCCAGGTCCAGTTGCCGTTTTTCTAGTTGCAGGGGGCACAGCCCACCATCCCTTGCAGGAGTCGAACCAGCAACCTTGTGGTTGAGAGGATACGCTCCAACCAACTGAGCCATCCGGGAGCTCAGCAGCAGCTCAGCTCAAGGTGCCGTGTTCAATCTTAGTTGTAGGGGGCAGAGCCCACCATCCCTTGCGGGACTCGAGGAATTGAACTGGAAACCTTGTAGTTGAGAGCCCACTGGCACATGTGGGAATCGAACCGGCAGCCTTCGGAGTAAGTAGCATTGAGCTCTAACCGCCTGAGCCACCGGGCCGGCCGGATTCTCAGATTCTTGATACCCAGAGATTATTTACCTCTGATTCCCTACCAAGTTCCTGTCATAATCATGAAAGCCAAGCTCAGGGATGTGTGCCTGGTGTGCTGGCCTCCACAGAGGTAACATTCAACAAAGAGATGTACTCTACCAGGCACAGAAAGACAGTGTTTAAGTGCTTTGGAGTCTGAAATACCCCAGCTGGAATGCCAACTTGATATTTAATACCCATTGTCATGAGCTGTGCAAGTTACTTAACTGCTTTGAAGCTCAGTTTCCTCTTCTGATAATGTAAATCCTAGGAAGGATAATGAAGATTTAGGTATAAAACATACATAAAGCAGCCAGTGCTAGTGGACACATGGTATCTGTTCCCCTAAAGGGAAAGACACAAAGAAATATAATATGTAAACTTATTCTTTAATCCTTTTTTAAGGATGATCATCCTAATAAATTATTTATAACTGTACAAATATTTATATAAGGTTGAAGAGACATGTTATTGCTAGGTTGTATCTAGTTAATAAAAATGGAGCCCTCTTTTTGGAAGAATATCTTTGGAATTAGAAAAGAACAGACTTCAAAAACCTAGATTTGAATTTCTCTCTGACCCTAGTCGTATGACCTTGTGAGTCACTTAGCTTTTGTTAGATTGACAGCTCTTATAACACTGCTTACTACATAACATATGCAATTTCCCAAAGTTGTCTAGTATTCAGTGGTTCTCAAACTTGCCTAATCCTAGGAATCACCAGAGTTGCATGTAACATACAGATTCTGGGGACTTACCCTCATACCTGGTGAATCTTCAGGGTTAAAAATCTATATCTATATATTTTTTAAATTTTTAAAAATTTTTTTTATCAGGGAATATTGGGGAACAGTGAGTTTTTCCAGGACCCATCAGATCCATGTCAAGTCGTTCTCAATCTAGTTGTGGAGGGCGCAGGTCACTGGCCTATGGGAATCGAACCGGCAACCTTGGTGTTATGAGCACTGTGCTCTAACCACAGAGCCAACCAGCTGCCCTGAAACCTATTTTTTAACAAGTAGCTTACGTATTTCTAGGATCAAGTTTTACAAGCATTGTTAATGAATTCACTGTAAGATATTCTTGGTTAAATGTAATATGCTCTCAAAATGCAAAGTTGCTCATGGTTTTGGATTTTATAAACTTGGGTTTATATTTTTGTTTATGTGGCATGGGGTTTGCTCTATTTTCAGTAAGCAAATGACCCCTACAAGTTTATTATTTAATTGGTAAAATGTGAAAATGATAATGCTCAGAATAAGAATATCTGAAGACCAAAACAAAAATTATTCTGTAAAAACTATAAATCTAATCTATCTTTACAATGGCATTTCTAATAAATTATTTCCACATATATTCATTACACCACTATCTATTATAGCACGTGGTGCTAAATTTCCTGAATGATGTTATAGTGAACTTTTCCTCTACTATTAGATTAGTATCACCTATTCATTTTTTTGTTTTTTTAATTGAGATATAATATACGTTATATTAGTTTCAGGTATATAACATAATGAATGAATATTTGTATATATTGCGAAATGATCACCACAAGTCTAGTTAACATTCATCACCACGAAGTTACAGAATTTTTTTTCTTCTGATGAGAACTTTTAAGATCTACTCTTTTTAGCAACTTTCAATTATGCGGTACCATATTATTAACTATAGTTGCCATGCTGTACATAACATCTTAATGACTGACTTATTTTATAACTGGAGGTTTGTACCTTTGGCCCACCCCCAACCTCTGACAACCAACCTTCTGATCTCTGTCTATGAGCTTTTTTTTTTTTAGATTCCACATATAAGTGAGATATGCTATTTGTCTTCTTCTGTCTGTCTTACTTCATTTAGCCCTCAAGGTTTATCCATGATGTTGCAAATGGCAAGATTTTCTTTTTTATGGGTGAATACTATTCTGTTGTGTATCTATAGCTCATCTTCTTTATCCATTCATCCATAAATAGACACTTAAGTTGTTTCCATATCTTGGTTTTGTAAATAATGCTTCAGTGAATGTGAAGGTGCAGAGATCTTCTCAAATTAGTGTTTTTGTTTTCTTTGGATGTATACCCAGAAGTGGAATTGCTGGGTCATAAGGTAGTTCTATCTTTAATTTTTTGAGAAGCCTCCATACTGTTTTCCATAGTGGCTGCGCTAATTTACATTCTCACCAACAGTGTACAAGGGTTCCCTTTTCTCCACATCCTTGCCAACACATATTTCTTATCTTTTGGATAATAGGTGTGAGGTGATAATATCATTGTGATTTGACTTGCATTTCTCTGATGATTAGTGATGTTGAGCATCTTTTCATGTACCTGCTGGCCATCTTTATGTCTTCTTTGGGAAAATTTCTATTCAGATCTGCCCATGTTTTTATTGAATTATTTGTTTTTTTGCTGTTGAGTTATATGAGGTTTTTAAATATATTTTGGATATTAACTCCTGATCTGCAAATACTTCTCCCATTCTGTAAGTTGCTTTTTCATTTTGTTGATGGTTTCCTTGGCTGTGCAAAAGCTTTTTGGTTAGATATAATCCCCCTTACTTATTTTTGCTTTTGTTGCCTTTGCTTTCGGTGTCAAATCCAAAAAAAATCAGTGCCAAGACTGATGTCAAGGAGCTTATCGCCTAATCCACTTGAGTTCATCTTTGTGTATTTTGTAAGGTAATGGTCCAGCTTCATTTTTTTGCATGTAGCTGTCCAGTTTTCCCAACACTGTTCATTGCAGAGACTGTCCTTTCTCGACTGTATATTTTTGGCTCCTTTGTTATAAATGAAATGACCATATATGTATAGGTTTATTTCTGGGCTCTCTGTTCTGTTCCATTGGTTTATGTGTCTGTTTTTATGCCAGTACCATGCTGTTTTGATTATTATAGCCTTGTAATATAGTTTCAAATCAGAGTGTGATGCTAAAAGGTTTGTCGATTTTAACTTTTAAACAACAAGCTCTTAGTTTCAATGATTAGTCTCAGCTATTAATAGAAAACATTTCCACTCAAAGCCAGTGTCTTCATGAGGCTTATTTTATGAATTATCAAAACTAAGAAGAATTTAGAAAGATATCCATGTTACTCCTGGAAGTTCTCTATCATTTAATATCAGGTATTTTTATTTTTTTATCAAAATTTGTTAGGGTGTCAATGGTTAGTAAAGTTATTAGTTTTAAGTGTACAATTCTGTAATACATCATTTATATATCACATTGTGTGTTCACCACCCAGAGTCAGTTCTTCCATCACCAAATATTTGACCCACCTTAACCCTCATCTACCACCCCTCCCCTCTTACCCTCTGGTAACCACTAAACTATTGTCTATGTCTATGAGTTTTTCTTTATGTGTTTGTCTTGTTTCCTTGTTGCTTTCAGTTTTATATCCCACATACCAGTGAAGTCATATGGTTCTGGACTTTTTCTGTCTGACTTATTTCACTCAGCATTACAATCTCAAGATTCATCAATGCTGTTGCAAGTGGCATTTTTCTTATGACAGAGGAGTGTTCAGATATTTTTAAAATCATTCTCTATGAACTGGCTTAGTGCCCTTTATAGCCCTGTCTAGCCAAGCTTCTACCAGCTACCTCCTTTCCTCATTATCCTGTTTTTATTAAAATGACCACTGTAATACTAAAAAGAAATTATATTTCATTATTACAACTTAATGGTTTACATAGGAGATATATATATATATATATATATATATATATATATATATATATATATATATATATATATATAAAACTGGATGGTGAATCAAATATATATTACCTAGGATTTTCCATTTAGTAGACATTTTGTGGTTTTCACAGCTGCAAAATACTAGTATAGGGTGGTCAGTTTAAATATTGAAACTTATAGATTAATTTTTGGTTTTTGTTAAAAGGAGATCTGCATTATGGTTTCGATTTATTTTTAATTAGGAATGTAACATTTGGGTATTTGCAATATGCTAGATACTGTGCTAAGCCCTGTACATGTATTTTCTTCATTTCATTTTTACGGCAATTGTGGAAGAGGTACTACTGTTATCCCCATTTTACAAATAAGGGTAAGCGTCATCCCAGGTTCTTTCAGTGGTTTAAGTGACAATGCTACGATTTAGAGACAGGAAGCAAGAGTCCAGATTCTGAGCTCTTGTCACTATGTAGTTTACTGTCTCACCAGGCTAACCAGGATAGACCCATTACGTGAAAGTGGGAGAAAAGAGAGAAATGAAGAATATAGGCATCTCTCAAGATACAGATTAAAAATTCTAGATTAATTTTTTTTCTTTTTGCTGTAAAGTTTAAAATGCCATTTAAACATTAAATGTTTGTCATTTTTAAAATATATACATTTGATTATCTTTTTCAAACATTGAGTTTTGTATTTCATTGTAATTTTAAAGCCTGTTTTATAAAATGTTGGTGTATAGCTTATAATGAATATTTTTATCTGCTAGTAAAGTCAAAACTATTACAAAATTTAAAATAAGATAAAACTTTTAAAATTACTATAATGTTATAATTTCTACTGTTTTGTTAGACATTTTTAAAAGACTGCAAGGCAAGATAGATTTAGAGGGAGAGATATGTACTTCTCGTAAGATTACATAAATCATTCAAATAAATATTTTATGTATTTTATTTCATAGGGATTATAACATCCAATGTAAGCATAATTGGTCAACGTATGAACTATGGGTTTGGATGTGGTGATTTTGAAGAGGATAGGTCACATGACATTTCACCTAGTGTTTTAAAAGCACAAAATAAGGAACACCCAAGACATTATAAGCATACAAAAGGTTAGTAAATTTCATGACAAGTTTAATTTTTAAGATTGACTGTCTTAAATCAGAGTCCTCCCTAGAGCGTGCCAATAAAGAAATATTAATTAAGAATTCTCAGTTTTGAGATTTTTCTTCTTACCCTTCCGCTGTTATGTTGTTGTTTAATTTTGTCAAGTGGAACACACAGGCTGATGGGCTTTTCTGATCAGCCAGTGCATAGAAGTGACAGCCCTGCATGTTTAAAAGTAGGGAATCCCTCGTGACCTCTTCTCCCAGGATGCATCCACGCATGCATGCACGCATTTTGTTTATAAGACATTTTACCACTAAAATGCGGTGGAGAACTCATGTAAGTAAATGACTCCCAGATGCCTACTTAGGTTGTAACTAGGGAGTAAACTGAAAACATAAACTGAATATATTTCAACAGTAAACTGAATATATTTCAACAATAAACTGAATATATTTCCCTGTGGTAGAACATGGGAAGGCTTCTTTGTTATCACTAACCATTGTTAACAATTTACATTTTTAAAAATTTTTTGTAACTTAAAAAAAAAAAATTTGTAACTTAGTAGCAAGTAGCACCTCTGTGACTGCTCTATTTTTTTCAGGTTTCCTATTATAGCAGTATTTTAAATTCTCCCTTAGGGCAAAGAGGAAGTGATTTTAAAGGATATAAATATTTATATAGAATTAAAAGTTACCTGTATCTAAACATTGTAATCATCCAGTAAGTGTAAGGAGCTGTCATTTTTGTGTGTGTAGAAAGTATGGTTGTAATAAGGTCAAATTTTGTTATTTCTGCTCATCTTAAGTCATATGTGTAAGCAATCAGGCATTCTAGGACATGAATATTTTTTGTGGAAAAAGATTAAGAGTGAACTTGGTTACAAACCTATGCTGCTTTTGTTTTTGGTGGTTTTTTTTTTGTAAATTTCTTAAAATGTGATCTATAATGTAATTCAGTATCTAATGAGAGATTAGTTCATTGTTTTTATAAAAGAGAATAACAAGGTATTTTCATATTTACTTACATATTTTATTTCTCATGTAAAGAAAATCATGTAAAAATATACTTTTCTTCCTAAGGGTAATTCATACCCTAACATATAATTTTAAATTTTTAGTTTTTTGAATTATTTTGAAATAATGGCTGAATATGTTCATTCACTGCTAGTGGCATCCTTTTTTGGACAGCAAAATCATAAAAATATTTCTCTCTTTTGACCAGCAGTTAATTCTGCTCCAGAAAATTCCTCACACTCACCCTCCAACTCTAAACCAACCAGGTAGTAGAGCTCTCTGGTCAACAAAAATAAACATGTTCAAAACTAAACTTCCTTTCCAGATCTGCTCCTCTTCCTTTGTTATCCATTTTTGTTAGTAGCATCAGCATTTTCCCAGTAATGCAGACTTAAAACTTTAGAGTCATCTTCTTACTCTGCAAGTTCAGTCAGTGACCCATCATCCCATCATCTGATTAATTTAATTAAACTAATTAAATTAGTTTGATTTAGAATTAAACTAAATTCTCAGTTTAATTTGGGCCTTCATTACCAGTTTTCTGGATAATTACCGAAACCTTCTGATAAGACATCTTGCCTCTTATTTTCATTCTTTTCTAATCCAGGCTACATACTCTTTCAGAATTATCTTTCTTAAGTATAGTCATCTTCTCTTGTATACTCAAGGCTTCGAGTGGTTCCCTGTTTCTCACAGAATAAATTTTCTACCCTGAAGCTTAATTTTTCAGACATTTAATAAGACTGCCTTAGCTTAACTTTCTTTTTTTTCTTTTTTTAGATTTTATTGGGAAGGGGAACAGGACTTTATTGGGAACAGTGTGTACTTCCAGGACTTTTTCCAAGTCAAGTTGTTGTCCTTCCAATCATAGTTATGGAGGTACAGCTCAGCTTCAGGTCCAGTTGCCATTGTTAGTTGCAGGGGGTGTAACCCACCATCTCTTGCGGGAGTCGAACAGGCAACCTTGTGATTGAGAGCCCACTGGTCCATGTGGGAATCGGACCAGCAGCCTTTGGCGTTAGGAGCACAGAGCTCCTACCGCCTGAGCCACCTGGCCAGCCCTAGCTTAACTTTCTTGCATTACCTCTTACTATACCACTTTTCATGCCCAGTTCTCTAGCATTGTTTTGTTGTAGTTAAGGCGAGCGCAGCTCACAGTGGCCCATGCAGGAATTGAACCAGCAACCTTGGTGTTATTAGCACCACGCTCTAACCAATGGAGCTAACCAACCACCACTCTAGCATTCTTTTTTTTTTTTTTTAATTTATTGGGGTGACAATTGTTAGTGAAATTACATAGATTTCAGGTGTACAATTCTGTATTACATCATCTATAAATCCCATTGTGTGTTCACCACCCAGAGTCAGTTCTCCTTCCATCACCATATATTTGATCCCCCTTACCCTCAGCTCCCTCCCCCAACCCCCTCGAGCATTCTTAATACTAGTAGTTTTCTTAGTTGGCATGTGAAGTCTGCCTAGATGCCCTTTCCCAATCTTAATGTGTCCACATCATGTCTACTTTTTGAATACTGGTTTAAAAGCCATTCCTTTAGAAAGCTTTCCCCACTTTCAGGGTCTGGAGTAGGATAAGATACTTAAAAGTAAACATACTGTTATCTTTATAGCACTATTATGCTTAGTATACAAAAGTTTTCAGTGCCACATGTTAAAGGAATGAAATGGTGATGAGACAACCAAAGCTAATAGTGTAGTCTTGGGCACAATCACTCAAAAAATTGCATTCCCAAATAATCACATTAAAGTAAATACTGAGTGCAGTGTTGAAGGGAATGAAAAGACTTCCAAAAAAATATTGGCAATGAGTTGTATGTGTGAGTGGATTCATTGTGCAAGAAACCTCAGACACCTTTAGGATTAGATCTTAGAACCGCCTCATCTTCCCATTCCTCTCCTGCTGGTTGTCCCTCTGAACCTGCCTATTTTCTAACATAATAACAACCTAGAGCCCCAATTAATTGAGAAAGTGATTAGTGGTGGATGCTTAGAGTGTTAGAAAATTAGATTCCATGAGTGAATTTTAATGAATTGGACAGAAATATCAAAAAGATTGCATAAGGATAGTTTATATGTAAAGGATCTTTTAAGCATATTTTGTCTTCATATTTTAGAATTGAGATTTGAGCAACATTTCAATAGAGCTATGTTTGTTTATTTACTGAAACTTGCTTCCCTTTCTCACCAAACACCTTTTGGGACTATTTGATGTTTCTGTTAGTTGGCATGTGCACATCAATTTTGATTACTCCAAACTATACTTAAAGGAAAATATGAAAAATGATCACCTACATAAGTTTCTTTCTTTAATTCCCGCCGTGTTCACACGTAGCCAAAAGAAGTCATTAGCTTTAGCAAGTTCGCAAAATAATCTATGAGCTTAATTTAAAAAAAGAATAGTTTTTAATTTAAATTTGATGGTAGTTAATTGATTTTCATACATTCTAATATTTTGCTTTCCATTTTTTCTGCCTTGTAACAGTCATCTAAGAGATTTACTGAACACTTACTACAGGACTGAGCACTGTAAAATAATGGTAATCAAAACTAGATATAGGGTCTATCCCCATAGAGCTTACAGTCTAGTAGGAAAGAGAATGAGTAAATAAATAATCACAAATGGAGGTAAAGGTTAACATAGAAAATTACAGATTGCTGTGAGATTGATTTGATCTATTTCCAGGGGTTAGAGGCTTTCCTTCATGGTGACCCTTCTGTTACTTGATTATCGTGCTGTGATTATTTTCTTGTATATCTTTCCCACTCTTAACCCTGGTATATGTAAACTTCTTAGGGGAAGGAAGGTGTCATATATCTCTAGTGCCTAGTCTATACTAGGTATTCTAACTATAAACATTTACTGAATCAAATGAATGTGTGCAAATAAATTGTTAATTCTTTGTATGAAGTAAATTTTCAGTTTTAGAAGGCCATATTATGATATCATAAAATACTATATAATAAATATTTTTAAATATGTATTTTTTTGTCCTTTGGGATTTACAGGGTCGTCAAATTTACAACAAATTTCCAGTTTTGACTTCACATCCACAAACACCTTATCAGAAGACTCAGTAGTAGTTGTTGGAAAAGGTATTTCAAAGTTATTTAGCTTTTTAATTATATGTGCTTTTCACACATAAGCAAAGCATATCAGTAGAGATGAGAGAAGAGTGTGATTCGGGTGTGAGTAAAACTTTCTTTTTAAACAGTTATTAAATTGAAAGAATTAGTAGTGAATACTTCATGTCTGTCCCCTAAGGAAACTCCTGTGAATGCATGCCAGTAATTTTCAGAGATATGTACATTGTGTACATGACAGCTGCAGTTTGGATACTTCTAAGACACTTTTAGAATAACTAAGACAGTTTTACCATAGTTTAAATTCAAATGGTAGTCCTTATTTATCAGTTTAGTAATCAGTATAAAATTAATTTTATATTAATTATATTAGGGGGAACTTTGAACAATATATTTGCAAATATCTTTTAAAACTTGGTGGGTTTTGGGTTTTTTTTTTATTTATTGATGTAATTGACAAATAAAATTGTAAGACATTTGAAGTGTAAAACATGATTGATATCCATATACACTGAAAGGATTCCCCTATCAAGTTAATTATCACATCCCAATTAGTCTCTTTTTTAATAGAAAAATTCAAATGTAATGATAGGCATTGAGGGGATACATCTTATTTTTGGTAAATAGATTGAAATGCTTGGAAAGCTTTCCTAACTTCTTTGCTTAATAGAATCTCATTAAGTTAATTTAAGGCCTTCTTCAGATTGGCTCCAACCTACTCCGGCAAACTTATTTTCTGTTATCCCTCTATGTGCCTTGTGCCGAACCAAACTAATTTATTCACTCCACATACATGCTTTATACTTATTCAGCTCTGCTTTTAAGCATCCCCTTCTCACAGCATGTCCTCCACTCCTTTCTCACTTGTCTCCAAATTCATTGTCCTCCAATTCTAGCTCAAATCCTTGCTCCTTGAAACCATCTTAAACACTCAGCTCACACCAAACTTTCCTTCCTGTGAACTCAGCACTTACTTTATACAGTTCTCATTTGATGTTATTGTCCCCTTGGGGTAGTTGCTTTTATATTTTATGATGATTTAGCACATTTTTATTATTAACTATATTGTTTATTTCTTGAAGGGATGAGCTTTGTCTTAAACTTTGTTGTCCAGAGTGACATCACGTAAATATTTAATGACAACTGGATTGTTGGTTGATTTTAGGTGTATTTGGAAGTCCAAATTCAGCACCAGCAACCTGCAGCCAATCAGTGATACCTTCTGTGGAAAATGGGGATAAATTTTCAGTCAAACAAAGCATCGAACCACCATCAGGGATTTACGGAAAAGCAGTCCAGCAAAGTATTCCATCATATCTTGATGTTGAGAATGAAAAAGATGTAAGGTTATTTGCTAATTATTAGGTTAAATTTAAGCCTATAACACGTCACTGTTTTGTGTATATCAGATTTAGCATGGTAAAGTACTTTAATTAAAATTTTAAAAATTGCAAAGTAATTTTAAAAATTGATGCTTAATCATTTAAATAATAGGTTATTCTTCTTACTCACCAAATATGTTCTTATTCTGGTGTAATACATCTAGTATATTTTATACTTTGCATGTACTCTATATACATATATGCATATGTGTGTGTGTGTACATACATACATACATACATATATTTATCTACATCTATATCTATATACCATGTTTCCCTGAAATTAAGACCTAGCCGGACAATTAGCTCTAAAGCGTCTTTTGGAGCACAAATTAATATAAGACCCAGTCTTATATTTTATATAAGACTGGGTTTTATATTATTTATATTATATTATATTGGGTCTTATATTAATTTTTGCTCCAAAATACGCATTAGAGCTGATTGTCCAGCTAGGTCTTATTTTCAGGGACACACGGTATATCTATATATAATAATTTTCTAGGATATACTCAAGGAGTAACAGACTAATATCCTCAGGCACAGATTTTCTTGGCTGTTTGCACCATATAATTCTATTTTAGAATCCCTGAAATAAAAACTAAGAAATGTATAGTTAATTTTGTATATAGACATTTAATGGCTATATACGGTTGTCTGAGATGAAGATAGTTATTTTAAATGTCAGGCTCCCTGAATACTTTCAGACTTTTCAACTTTTTCTTGCAGATCAAAGTTTCTATTTCAAAATCTACTTTTGACAAGATGAGACAAAAGAGAAAAGAGGAAAAAGAACTTTTTGACATTAAAGATTGTGAAAAGAAGGACCAGAATCCTTGGGAACGAATAAAACATATAGGAACTGAGAAAATAGCATCTGAAAGTAAGTGAAATTTAGCTTTTGGTGTGTTTTTTTAACTAGTAATATTCTAAAGCTAGTGTACTGTGGTTTAACTGAGCATGATGATGTATGGCTAATAGTGGAATATGTTAAACTATAATGCTGAAATTCGCAAGACCCAGTAGCTTCTAACTATTATAATAAATAATTATTTCTCAGAAAAAAGAAATTGATTGATTGTTTTTCTCCCTTCTAGACTTAAATAACTTTGGAGACGAGGTGGGAGTAACAAAAAGTGAGAGTTCCTCTTTAGAAAACATTGCTTTCAATCCTCCATTGAAAGGAGGGGCTAGTTTAAAAAGGTCGCCATCTTTAGTGTTTTCAGATTCAGGTAAGTCACTTTTTCAATGTAAAGAATAAAGTCACAAATGCTTGTTAAGCTGAAGAGACCACATCTGGTTCAGTTCATTTGTGATAGAAAAAGCACTGAACTAGTAAGAGCCATTAGACAGACCTGGCTTTCACATTTTTATTGGGGAACACTGGTAGGGGCCCCCTCCTTGTCAGTGGAGCTGCTCAGAGTATCTTCAGCTACTCCAAGCTTGGGCTCTGGAGGTCCTGAGGGTGGCTGGGTATGTCAGGCATGTTCCCATCCTTTCAGACCTGCACTGGGTAGTTGTAGTGTATGACCTGTTTGATCATGGCGGTGTACTTGGTGTAGGGAGGCAGAATTACAGTCCCAGCAATCTTGGTTTCCACCCAGACCTGGCTTTTTAAGTATCAGTTCTACCTTTTAATTAGCTTTGTGACTTGGAAACAGGCCTCATTTTCTGCCCTCATACATCTGTAAATTATCTCAAGGGTTGAGATTATCTCAAAGATCTCTTCCATGCTCCCGGCAAATATTCCTGTTTTGCCGAGGTATAGCATTATAAAATGCTATACCATTTTATAACTAAGGTAACTGAAATTGTGAAGCTAATTTATATTAGATCATGATTTTAAAAATTGCATTTATCATTTATTCAGCCTCTCATTGATTACTTGACAAGATTCTGTACCAAGCCAAAAGTACGTTCCATGTTTTCTGTGCTATTTTTAAAAATACTGAATAGGTCTTAAGTATAGTAGCAAATAGGTTAAATCAGAGGTTGAAATGAAATACTATGTGAACTATAGTAAACATTAAGGATTATTGCTTATTATTTTTGTTTATTATTATTATTTCTGAGGAATAAACTGTGTGAACTGTAATACACATTCTTAAGTTTAATTGGGTCTGACGTCTAGGTATCAACTAAAAACCTAAGAAATATACAAAAAAACAAATCTATAAATCTGATCTTGGACAACGTAGTTTGACCTCTCTCAAAGATAAATATAAAAGAGATTTGAACCAGAGGAATGTCTGAGGTTCTTCCTAGCTTGTATTTCTTTTATAATGCAAGAAATGTAGAGAAGTTTTTAAAACTCTGTATATGCAAGAACAGATTGATGGTTACCAGAGGTGGCGGGATGGAGGGTGGTTTGAAATGGATGGAGTCAAAAGGTACAAACTTCCAGTTATAAATAAGTAATGGGGATGTAATGCACAGCATGGAGACTATAGTTAATAATACCATAATGCGGATTTGAAAGTTGCCAAGAGTAAGTCTTAAAAATTATCATCACAAGAAAAAAATTTTTTTAACTATGTATGGTGACAATGGTAGCTAGATTTACTGTGGTGATCATTTTGCAGTATCTACAAATATCGAATCATTGTGTTGTACTCCTGAAACTAATATGTTATGTGTCAATTATACCTCAATTTAAAAAGTAAGATAAAATTTGTTTAAAAACAAGAAAAAATTATGTATCCTTAAAACTAATAATTGTTGAGAGTATGCCTGATGAGAGATGTTGGCCTGTAAAATTACTGGATAAACATGGCCCTAAGAGCTGGTTGAGTGTAGGCCTTCATGAATTTTAAGCTTGTTTAGTAGCATTGTCAAATAATTTCATTATTTATTCATGTCATAAAATCTATGGGGAGAAAAACCACAAAACTTCTTACCTGTACCAGTAGTTAATAGTAGCAATAGAAGTACAAATAGTAGCAAATAGTATAAACAGTAACAAATCATATATTTTAAGTATTCATTCTTGCGAGAGACATCAACTAATTTTGTGATTTTCACCTATAGCAGAGACTTCTCAGATTTTGTTTCTAGGAAGTATGAGGAGAGTGCTTCCTTAAAGTTGCCGTTGTATTATTTGAACAGAAGAATATGCTTATGAGATAAATACAAGCAGTGAGAGTAAACTTTTAGAAACTATTTTAACAGTTTGACCTTGCCATGACACTTTTATTGTAGTTAATAAAAGTATCAGTCTATAAAAGAGAGGAAATTTTTTTTAAAAAGCTTAGTTTGATCATTGTTGGTTTAAATTGATACTCTGTATACCTCCTTTTCCAGAGTAATGTTTTGTTTTGTTTCATTTTTTTTTTTTCAGATGAAAACAGTAAAGATACTGTTATAACCCTAAGGTTGAAATTCTGGTGTTTATCTGCATCTCTTTCATAATGAGTTGATATAGAGAAGAGGTCCTTAAAACTTTAGCATCAGTTTCTTCATCTGTAATGTAGGAGTAATAGCTATCACATAGGGATGTTGAATGAATCAAATGAGATCATGTAAATGAAGCACTTAGCACAATGCTAGGCAAGAACTTAAGTCAGTGATAGCTAGTAATCCTGGTGTGTGTTTTTTGTGGTTTTTTGTGGTTTTTTTTTTTTGGGGGGGGAAGGATAACAGGACTTTATTGGTGAACAGTGTGTACTTCCAGGACTTTTTTCCAAGTCAAGTTGTTGTCCTTTCAGTCTTAGTTGTGGAGGGCGCAGCTCAGCTCCAGGTCCAGTTGCCATTGTTAGTTGCAGGGGGCGCAGCCCACCATCCTTTGCGGGAGTCTAACCAGCAGCCTTGTGGTTGAGAGCCCACTAGCCCATGTGGGAATCGAACCGTCAGCCTTCGGAGTTAGGAGCATGGAGCTCTAACCGCCTGAGCCACCGGGCTGGACCTGCTAGTAATCCTGTTTTGTATTTTCTATTCTTTCTGGGTTGTGAAATTCCAAAGTTGTGAAAATCCAAAAGTTGGAGGATTTTATTTATACATATGAGGCCTATATATGAAACTTACTGAGGATACATCTGAATCATCAAAAAAATAAAATTAGGTCTATTTATTATATTTTGTAATTGTTACATCATCTTCCTCATGTATGATATACTCTAGCAAAAACTGGTACTAATTTATCAGTATTCCAGAATACTATATTTATCTATTTGAGTACCTCTTCGAGTTAGGAATGTGATCAATTTCTGGAAAGCAGGAATTTTGTTAGGCGTCTTTATATGAAATCGCAGGTGACTGGACCTAGATCTAAGTCTTTCCTTTGCCACTCATTAACAGTGAGACCTTGAATAAATTTTTTAGCCTCTAAACTCGATTATTTTCTCAGCTGCAAAATAGTGATAATGAGAGAATCTACCTCAACTTTATTGAGAGAATATAGTAAAGTTTGTAAAGTAGTTACCGGAAGATCTGGCATAAAATATTTAATGTTAACTAATATCATTAATACCTTGTTGCCTTTGGATTTTAAATGCATTTCAATACATAATTAGCATACAGCATCAAGTGAAATTCCTTATATTTGTGTATTTCATGTGTTTCACATTACATTTTCTTACAAATAGCATGGTGGATAAATACTTTTATGATGATCATTTTCTAGTGCTTGTTACTTTTTAAAAATATCTCTTAACATAAAAAAATGGCTAGTAAATCTTTACCTATTTACAAAAGCCATTATGCATTCTCTCTGATCTTTTTGATCTTTTCCTTTCTTATACCTTGACCGCCAGTGGCTTACACTTTGCAGCCCCCTCAGAACCCTGAGTACTCAGGGATGATGATGGTTTGTTTGTTTCCCCAACATCTGGGGCAATGCCTTACATCTGGACAGCGGTTAGTAAATGTTCGATTATGGAAGAAACGTTGTTTTTATTACTACACATAGGCTTAGGGTTTATAATACATTATTAATTCTATACCAATAACAAAAATTGCTATTTTTAGAATTCAACTAGAATTTATATAGAGAGGCCATGAAGCTTCATTTTTAGTTATTGGTTGTATAGTAAAACAGTATATATCCTGTTTCTACAAAATGGGATCATATGCTTCTTACTGACTTTTAGTTCTTAAAGCTAGACTTTGTTATATGACTCATGACTGAAAACCCACTTATATATTTATATTAAGCGTAATTTAATAATTTTATACATTAAAAAGTAAAGTTTCAAAAGCTTTGGTAGCTGGGTATTATAATTTTGTTGGAGACTAATAATACTAGTTTCTATAAGAAATATTCATAGAATCTAATCAGAATGCCATTTGTATCCCTTTGTGTCAAAATTCCCTGATGCTTTATTTAATAGTGTGGTTTTTTTGTTGTTGTTTTAGGTGAAGCATCTCCTGGAGCTATTCCACAGTATAAAGAAAGGATGCCTTCTGTCACTCATAGTCCAGAAATAATGGAGTCATCAGAACTACGGCCATTTTCTAAACCAGAAATAGCACTGACAGAAGCCCTGAAGCTCTTAGCTGATGAGGATTGGTAAGTTCACCATTGTTAAAACTGAGCTGAGTTCTAAACGTTTTCTGTAAATTTTTAATGAAAAACCTTAAAACATTTCCTATTAAAATGGTCTTAGCAATGATTATTTTTGTCCTTAGGTAGTCTGAGTTTTTTTCAGCTTATCAACGTAGCTGAACTCTGGTTCTAATAATACTTTATTACCATTTACGTTATAAATTATATACCACAAGACATAGTTTAGCTTTATTGCGGATTACACAAACATTTTGATATTGGAATATAAATATCACCATTTCTCCAAATGTTTCTCTGTGAAGGATATCCTACAGCAATCCCGGAAATACTTCCGTGTTCCTACCACAGCTGCAGCAGCCCCCAGCCAGCCCAGCTAATACCTGAAGGGAAACAGACAGACAGTGGCGTCCCATTTGCTTCAACTTGAGCCTCCCCTGGCTGCCCTCACCCCATTCCTTCCCCTGTGCCTTCAGCATCTCTCTCCATCCCCATCCTACACCTTATCATCAGTTTTGCCTCTTTGCTAGATCATATTTATCAACATAAAAGGTCCTATAATATCTTTTATTTTTAAGAAAACTGCCAAAATCGTACATCTTCACATTTGCTTCCTCCCCTTTCGAAAGAAAAAGTTCTTAAAAAGACTAACTCATTGTCTCTAACTTTTCACCTCATGTTCTCTTCTCAACCTCTTTTATTGGCTTTCAACCCTCCCCATCATGACTACCACTTCACTAAAACTGCAAAAGTGACCATTTTGCTAAATCTACACTGGTCATTTATTAGTCGTCATCTTATTTAGCCTTTCAGCAACATTTGATATAGTTGACACTCCCTCCTTGATAACACTTTTTTCATTTCACCTTGGAAAATTCAGTCTCTTGATTTTTATTCGGCTTCAGTATTTTCTTCCTTCCTTCTTTCCTTCCTTCCTTCCTTTCTTCCTTTCTTTTTTTTTTTCTTTGAACTAATCTGCCATCTTGTTCCTTTCTCGACAGTGATCTCTATTCATTAATTTCTGATTCCTTCTCCTCTGTTTCACCTCAAAATTGGGGAGTATTTCAGAATTCAGTCCATTGGGATTCTCCATCCATTCCATAGATCCAGGCTGGTAATTTTTTTCTGTATGAGCCAGACAGTAAATATTTTAAACTTTTCAGTCCAGATGTTTCTGTTGCTACGACTCAACTTTGCTGTTGTAGAACAAAAGCAGCCTTAGACAATATGAAAACAAATGTGTATGGCTTTGTTCCACCAAACTTTACTCATAAAGAAACTTTACTTATAAAAAAACTTTACCAATACTATATGATCCATTTATATGAGGAACTTAGAGTAGACAGTCATAGAAACAGAAAGTAGAATGGTGGTGGCCAGGGGCTGGGGAGAGAGGGGAATAGGATGTTGTTTAATGATTATAGAATTTCAATTAGGCAGATGAAAAAGTTCTGGAGATAGATAGTGGTGATGGTTGCATAACATTTGAATGTACTTAATGCCACTGAATTGTACACTTAAAAGGAGTTTAAATGGCAAACTTTATGTTATGTGTTTTACCACAATAAACAATTGATTAAAAAAAAAAAAAAACTTTACTTATTAAAAAGAAATCTGATGGGTCCAGATTTGGTCTGTGAACCATAGTTTGCTAACTCCTTTCTTAAATGATTTCATTCAGTTCCATAGCTTTAAATTTCATCCACACTCTGATTTCTCATAAATGTATATCTGGGTTCCTGGTATCTTCTTGAGCTCTAGTCTTGTACTCCAACTGCCTCCTGACACTTCCACTTGGATGCCAATAGACATCTTAAATTTAACGTGTCCAACACAGAACTCTGGAACTTCTACTTCCTGCCATTTAACAGGCATTAGATTTAACTTCACATTTGAAAGAACTAAAGAAACCAAACAAAATTCAAAATAATGTTCATCAGGCCCTGAGATATAATGATCCCTGAGAAACAGGAAATAAGCAAGGTGAGCCCTACAATTGCCCTGGCTTCCTTTCTGGAGAGAGATTTCAGGTCACAGCTCATGGAAGGGAAAACCATCTAGATATCAGCAGAGATGGAACTGGAGCTGGGAGTTTGGGGAAACCATGGTAGCTAGAGTTCGCAGGGCAGAATGCCAGAGGGTAGAGCTCCACAAAGAACTCCAGAGGCCTTCAGAGGATTCTTCTGAAACGTTTAGCTTAAGTACTGGTCAGGGCATGCATGTGAATCAATTACCTGAAACCAGGACAAGTTTCCCCCTAAGAAGTTATAGGGAACAATCCCTAGAGCATATACAAGGCCAAGAATACTTCCTCTTCCCACTGGCAGAATGGAAAACTTCATAATTCACAGAGCTTAGGGTAGAACACTCAGAAGAGTTTTGCTTCATCTATGGAATGAATAAACCCTAAGCTAAAGACTGGATTGGTCCCATCTAACAAAGCATAAATGCAAGACCTAAGAGGGTCAAACTTTTCAAATAACTACATGCTGGAAGAAAGTTAAAAAATATTCATAGAAATACAAAAATATCTAAGGTAAAATGCATAGCATCAAATAAAAAATTGCCAGGCATTTAAAGTGCAGGAAAATGCAACCCATAATGAGAAGAAAAACAAATTAAACAATTGAAACTAATGAAAAAATGATACAGATGAGACAATTAGTAGACAAAGACATTGTAACTATAGTTATAATTCTAATCTATGTGCTAAAGAAGCTAGAAGAAAGATGTGAACAATCAGTGAGCTGTAGGACAGCTTGCAAAATCCCTTTTGCTGTATAATTTAATATGATTGAGGGAAGAGATTTCCCATCATATGCACCCTCAAGGCAAGGGTATTATACAGGCATGTACACCAGGGGGGCAGGATTTGTGAGTACCATTTTAAAAATCACATGCCATCAGGAATAAAGAGGGTCGTTTTATAATAAAGGGTAATTAATCAAAAGGACATAGCAATCCTGAATATTTATTTACCATATAACAGAGCTTCAGAATACATTAAGCAAAAACTGGTAGGCCTCGAAGGAGAAATAAACAAATCAACAATTATAGTTGGAATTTCAACAACCATCTTCTCATTAGTTGCTAGAACTAGTAGAAAGAAAATCAGTAAGGATACAGAAGACTCGAACACTATTGAGCAACTTAACGTAATTGATATTTATAGAGTACTCCATCTAAAACAATAGAATTTGCATTGTTTTCAAGTCCACAAGGAACATTTATCAAGAAAGACCATATTCTAGGGCCGGCCCGATGGCTTAGGCGGTTGGAGCTCCGTGCTCCTAATGCTGCCAGTTCGATTCCCACATGGGCCAGTGGGCTCTCAACCACAAGGTTGCCGGTTCAACTCCGCGACTCCTCGAGTCCCTCAAGGCACCTTGAGCTGAGCTGCCGCTGAGCTCCCGGATGGCTCAGTTGGTTGGAGTGCATCCTCCTAATCACAAGGTTGTTGGTTTGACTCCCTCAAGGGATGGTGGGCTGTGCCCCCTGAAACTAACAACAGCAACTGGACCTGGAGCTGAGCTGTGCCCTCCACAACTATGACTGAAAGGACAACTTGACTTGGAAAAAGTCCTGGAAGTACACACTGTTCCCCAATAGTCCTGTTCCCCTTCCCCAATAAAATGTGAAAAAAAAAAAAAGAGAGAGACTATATTCTGGAACATGAAACAAGTAATTTAAAAGGGTTCAGATTATACAAGTTTTGTTCTCTGACCACAGTAGAATTAAATTAGTTAGGAATTAAGAATGAAACATAAAAATTTGTGGGATGTAGCTAGTAAATTAGAGGGGAATTTATAGTACTGTAACATCTCTATTAGAAAAGAAGAAAAGTTTTATGTCAGTGACCTCAGCTTTCACCTTAAACTAGAAACAGAAGAGCCAATGAAGCCCAAAATAAGCAAAGAAAGAAAATAATAAAGATCGAGTGGAAATCAACAAAATACAAAATAGAAGCAGTGAAATTTTTTTTTGAAAAAATCAATTAAAACAAAAGTGTGTTCTTGGAAAAGATCAATAAAATTGATAAACATCTAGTTAGATGTATCAAGAGAGAAAAAACAAATGACCACATCAGGAATGAAAGAAGGAACATCACTACTGATCATACAGCTATTAAACAAATAATAAAAGAATGTGATAAACAACTTTATGCCCATAAATTTGACAACTTAGTGAAATGGACAAATTCCTTAAAGTACACAAACTACCAAAACTCACTCAAAAACAAGTAAATAATCTGTATAACCCAATGTCATTAAGGAAATTGAATTTGAGTTTAAAACTTTCTCATAAAGAAAATTGCAGGCTGGAATGGTTTTACTAGTGAATTACACCAAACATTTTTGGAAGAAATCGATTTTACACATACCCCTAGAACATTGAAGAGGCTGGAGTACTTCCCATCTCATTCTTCGAGTCCAGTTTTATTCTGATACCAAAACCATACAAAGACAAGAAAAGTAAATTACAGAATGATATCCAGTATATCTCATGAACATAGATGCAAAAATCCTTAAAACAGAATTTATTTCCCCTTTTCCAAATCCCAATCTGCTTCTCCGTCAGTATTCACCAGTTTAGTTAATAGCCCTCCATGGACATTTTGTTGTTCTTACTAAGTAAGTGTTGACCTTTTCTCATTTTTTCACATTCTATCAGTTTCTCTACTTTCAAAACATACCCTGCACCCAATTACTTACTGCGTTCTTTGCTTCTGATCTTCTAATCTAAGCCACAATTACCTCTCACCTGGCTATAGTGGTGTCTTGCTGCTGATCTTCTAATCTAAGCCACAATCACTTCTCACCTGGCTATAGTGGTGTCATCACTAGTTTCTATGCTAGTTTTATTTGCAGTGTATGAGTACAACAGCCAGAGTGATGCTGTTAAAACATAAATCAGACGATGGGATTCCCCCATGCAAAACCCTCCAGTGGCTTGCTCCCTAATACAATAGAAAAAAAAATTTTTTTAACTTACTGTAGCTTACAGGGTCCTTCATTCTGTAGCTTCACTGCCTACTATGCTCTGCCTTATTTATCCACTGTAGTCCCCTGGCTGTTTCCTGAACCCAAGCTCATTTCCTACTTCAAGATCTTTGTACTTCATTCTTTGAACACTTTCCTGATGGCTTTCTCTCTCCCTTCCTTCAGATACCTGTCAGATGTGTCAAACTCACCTCAGAAAAGCCTTCCTTCCTGACCCTCACTAAAATAGTGTTCTTTCCCCCATCCTCTTATGCTGCTTTATTTTTAATATCCCGTATTGCTACCTGACCTTATATTTTATTTTCTTGTCATTGTAAGATCCATGAGGACAGATGTTTTCTTTTTCAGATGAACGTTTCACATAAACTGAAAAGAATCTGCATTCTGCTATTGTTGGTTATAGTGTTCTATAAGTGTTAAGTAGTTAAAGTTTGTTGATAGTGTGAAGTTTTCCATATCCTTACTGATTTCCTGTCTATTTATTCTATCAATTGCTGTGGAAGGGCTTTTGAAATCTCCAACTGTAATGGAAAATTTGTTGTTGATTATTGCTGTTGCTTGTTTTCTTAAGCATTTAGATTTTATGGTTTCTGGCTTTCATATTTCTGACCTGAAGTCTTCTGCAATTATTATCTTTGTTCCTCTGTATATAATGCCTTTATTTTGTCCTATGGCTACCTTTAAGAATATCCCTTTAACACTCTTCTTTGCAATTTGATTATGATGTTCCATGTTGTGGTTTTTTTGTGGTTATTCTGTTTGGGGTTTGTTCTTGGATCTGAAAGTTTATAGTTTTGATCAAATTTGGAAAAATTTCAGCCACTATTTTTTCATTTCTTTTTCTACCTCCCTGCTCTTGACTCTACTTTCTATTTACTTTTATGTGTATTGAATCGGATTATTTCTGCATCTAAACTGTAACTGTAAACTATTTTATGCTTATCCAAAAAATGAAAATTTTGAGCCAGCTAATTGTTAAATAGGTTTACTCGTACCACTTTGGCATCTTAGGTCTTTTCTGTTTTCCATAACTATTCAGAGGATTTAAATGCTTAAAAAAATAACCACCATTAAGACTACCAACTAAGACTCAGCTCACATTTTTCAAACCCACAATATGAAAACCATCAAGTTTGAAATTTTATATCTAAATCCCACTTGAATCCATCCTCTTGGGTACGTTAGTATACACGTACCCTTCCTCTGGCTCATTATGTTAGATAATGAAAAAGAAATATAAGTTACAAAAATTACAGACCCACCAGGTGGTGGTTTTCTGTTCTTGGATTATATATTCACCAACAATGTAAACAGGTGGTTACTTTTCTCCTTCCGTTTTTGTTTTACTTCTTCCTTTACCTTTTGTTTGCCATTCATTTCCGTCTGTTCTCTAGAAAGAATATGGCATTCTTACTAGGGGAAAAATTATGTTCCTTTTTATTTACAAAGAAACTTAGTTTGTTTATTTACAAAGGAACTTAGTTTGTCCATAGTGCTTTGGGCTCTTAAAAGATCTTTTGAATAATGAAAGAGCACTATTAGAACAAACAAAACTTTACATATTTTTTATTTGAGATTCCTACATGATAACGGAAAATAGTCAAGGTCTCCTCATTGGCAATATTTCATACACACAAAAGAAGACATCCTATTCCAGTTGAGCTCTATTTTAATAAGATTTTTTTTCATTGTTTTCTTTTTCCTATAGGGAGAAGAAAATTGAGGGACTGAATTTTATTAGATGCTTAGCTGCTTTTCATCCTGAAATATTGAACACAAAGTTGCATGAAACAAATTTTGCAGTAGTTCAAGAGGTAAACTTATTTTGAGCTGAGTTAAGAATTGTTTGAATAACAAAGAGTAAATATGCCACATTTATTTGACCTATAAAGAAACCAAACTAAGTGATATGAGTAGACTTATATGTAAAGTAACTCATGCCATACTTTGCAATACTGAAAAAAATTATTAAATATTCATATTTAAGACATAAGATAATACATATTAAAACATGTTACCTTAATAGTAAATGTGGTTTCAAAGTCATTATTACTGGTTTTCTTTCAGAATATCAGCAAAATGTACATTTTGGACATTTTTTTTTAGGTGAAAAATTTACGCTCTGGAGTTTCTCGCGCTGCTGTGGTGTGTTTAAGTGATCTTTTCACTTATCTGAAAAAGAGCATGGATCAAGAACTAGATACTACAGTAAAGGTTTTGTTGCATAAGGCAGGAGAATCAAATACTTTTATAAGAGAAGATGTTGACAAAGCGTTGAGAGCTATGGTCAACAACGTAACTCCTGCACGTGCAGTTGTTTCTCTTATCAATGGAGGACAAAGGTAATGTTCAGAATAGTCCTGATATGTCCTTAAACTGGTAATGCAGCTCTTTGTAATCTGGGGTGTAGAACAAACAAGCAGATCTCAGTATTATTTCAGTTGAAAAACATTTATTTAAATAATTTGTATGTGATAAACATATTAAGTGCTGAACGTACAAAGAGTAATATTGTTATTCTAATAATGCTACCTACATTGATAGATCTGGAACTAAATAAATGTTAGTGATGGACGTTTGGGGGGGGTTGTTTTTAACTTCTTAGTGAGGAGTAGCCAAAGCAAATAATTTGCCATTTTAACTTTCAGGGGTGATGAAGGTTCGTAGTTTAATCATTTAACTAACTTCAAAGGTATATCTTTGGAAAATTGTTCGTGCATCAGCTTTGTTTTAATTGACCATGTTTCCTTATAGCCATTTACACATTGCAGTAAGAAGATGTACAGCACAGCACTTATCAGATGTGGTGGAATTTATGGAACCAGAGCGTATTTTATCTGGAGCAAAAGATTTAGCTGACCGTATATTACCAGCCGCCGCTAAGTTCACTCAGGACAGCTCACAAGAAACCAGGTGAATAGCTGCTAATAATATTTGCTGAATCTCTCAGTATAAGGACTTAAAAGAAAGAAACAAAGGTTTAAAAAGAATGAACATTTTTCTAAATGGATAAGTGGGATCCCCAGGGATTGGTGCTGAAGGATGGTCTTATTTAACCAGTTTGTAAGTGATCCTGAGGGAGTGCACAGGGCATTCTCCAGACTTACAGATGACACCACTTACTTCCGGGAAGTGAGATGTCATGTCACGGAGGGCCTGCATGAAAATGGCACAAGACTGTGTGAGTGGGCAAAAAATGGCAGAAGAACTTCATTGTGGGCAAATGTAAGGCAGTGAGTTTAGGGGAAAAGGATACATTTTCTAACCAGTCAGGTAAAATCAAGGAAATAGGTGCACATGAAAAAATGGATAGCAAAATGAATAGCATGTATCTGCTGAAGCATGAGATATCTGCACTTAGAAAACTCCATGAATTTCTGACTCCTGTCTGTGCCTGAAGAACATTTTTATGAAGGTTAAGAACATTCCGAGAAAGATGACAAAATAAGATGTGGATGGTACAATAGCTGTGGTGACGAATATTGAATGCAGTCAGAAGTCTAGGTTCAATTCTTAGCCCCATTCACTGTTTGCCCTTAAGCAAGTTACTCAGCCTCTGTTAGTCTGTTTCCTTGTCTATAAAATCAGGAAGGTTGGACTGGGTGATTGATAACATTGCACACAAAATCTAAACGATTAAGGCAGTTTTATGTGAAATTAGATTAAAAGGGGAGAGGGAGAACCCTGAGTTCATAGAGACTAACGTAAGAAGGATATCAAATTTTTAACATTTTAAGACAAAGATGTCCCTTACTTTAGGTAACGAGTTAATCATGTGAAGTCATTATACCAAAAGCTAATATAGATGGTGTGTTCATTTTTTATTGCTGCGTAACAAATTACCACAAGTATAATGGTTTAAGGCAACACAGATTTTGTTTTTTAGCTTTTTGTTTTTGGGGGTTTTTGTTTGTTTGTTTTTTAGAAGTCTGGCATGGCCCAACTGGCTTCCACTTAGGGTCTCACAGGGTGGAAATCAAGGTGATGACAGTTCTCGACCCTTATCTAGAGGCTCTGTAGAAGAATCTGCTGACAAACTCATTCAGGTTGTTGGCCAAATCTAGTTCTTTGTGGTTATAGGACTGAGATCCCCATTTCCTTGCTGACTGTCAGCCAGGGTCCTCTTTCAGCTCTGAAGGCCACTGAATTCCTTGTCAGGCAGCCCCCTCCGACTTCAAGCCAGCCAACAACAGCACATCAAATTCTCCTCATACTTAGAATCTCTCTGGCTTCCTTGCCTGCTACCAGCCACAGAAAGCTCCCTGCTTTTATGGGCTCATGTGACTAGGTGAAATCCAGATAATTTCCCTGTCTTAAAGTCCACTGTACCGTATAACATAACATAATGCTGGAAGAGTAGGACATCTTTGAGGAACCATTTTAGAAATTTCGCACACCACACTAATGTTCAAAACAACTTAGTAGGGTTGGAGTATAATACAAGTAGACTGGTTAGGAAGAAGAAAAGATTCATAATGATGGTTTTATGTCTTAACCTTTCCTTAATGGCATAGTATCTTATAATCCTTTTGTCACTTCCTAGATTTTTATTTGTAGTTTTAAAATTATAAAATGGTTACAACTTCCCAGTTTTGATATTTGTCCCATTTTGTGTCCCTATTGCTTGCTTGCTTGTTTGTTTTAGCCATTCCCATATCATTAGGGCCTCTAGTAAGCCTATATCCTTAACATTCTGAGCCAAAACTTAGAATCATCTTTGAAACTATAACTGATTAGGAGCTACCTGTCTGGGTATAGACATTATTCTGATTGTGAGGAGAGAAAAAGTAATTTTTGTTTGCTGATATTATCTCCCTTTTTGTAATTTCATTATATTTGAGAGTCTGGTTGATACAGGTGATACTGAGATCATCCTATACCCCTCCTTCTCAAAAGCCTTGCCTTCTCTGTTCTAGTTCCATATACATATTCTAAGTTGTAGGCAAAAAGATAACTGTAATTTGTTTTAGGGTCAAGCCTCCTTGAAGAATAATTATATTGTATTGTTATGAGATACTATAAGATCACTCTATCCAAAAATATCTCCAATGTATACTTCCATGATATCGTAGGTTTTACTATTAAAATGATATCCTGGTTTAAGGTATTATCCTGAAAGAATTCTTCTAAAATTCATAGAACATTAAAATCCTAGTTTGCAGAGCATTACACATTCATTAATATACCAACCACAATTTATCAACTAACTTTGAGTGTGTTTAGGTAGCAGAGAAAAGGCTTTTGAAGAATTGGAACTCAGGTAAGTTGTGGCTTTAGGAAAAAAGAGATAGAAGGTCAGAAAGACAGAACCTAAGGAAGGTCAACTCAGGCCTAAACACCTAGCCAGCAGATAAGCAGCAAAAGGTCATTTTGGGCAGGGAACCCAGGACTCCCATAAGACTTCTCCTAACTCGCAATTCCGCCAAGTGCCAGCCATGGTATGAACCTTAGGGTCCTAAAAAATAGAATCAAAGCTTTTGGCTTTTCATCTGACACACAAATAAATAGTGTTTTTAAAAGGTGGCTGGCAAGAGAATTCTATACTCTCTAGTCCAATTAGTGTAACTAAATTTCAGTACTTACTTAAAATAGGGATGGTGATCTTGATGTTGATAGGTTTTTTTCTGTTGAAAAGTAAGGACAGAAACTGAGCTTGTTAAAATATGTAAAATTATTTACATATTTCTCAAATATCTACAGGTATTATGGTCGAAAGATGCTTTTTCTAATGATGTGTCATCCTAACTTTGATAAAATGCTTGAAAAGTGTGTCCCATCTAAAGATTTGCCATATATTAAGGAATCTGTTAAAAGTTTACGGCAAAAGGTATGTGGAAAGAGTTTATTTTATAAACAACTTTCAAAGCAGAGTTTGTTTGTACAGGAAGGTAAAGGATAGAAATGATTACTTCTTCGATTATTTCTGTTAACCGTTTACAATGTATCTACAGTGGCGTTTCAGCAACTATAGTACTAAGTAGACATTCACAGTGTCAGTCAATGTTTATTGAACAGAAACCTGATATTTGGTAGAATGTAGTGTGGCTTATAGGAGTTATGAGACTTGGGTTTGAATCACAACTCTGAGAATTAGCAATTACATATATATAATTTTAGGCACATCATTTCTTTAACCAGAATTTTTATTTTTATAAAATGAGGATAGTGATGCTCGTCATGCTGGGTGCCTGCTTTATTTACCTCTCATGTCCCACTATTCAAGCTCCCACCACACTGCAGAGTACCGATAGGGAGCTCCTTGAGGGGAAGCCCCAGGTCTTACTTATCCTGGTAGGTAATGGGATTCAGAAATGTCTGTGAAACCAGTGACTGAGGGAATACCAAGTGAAATAAAACATGACATTGTCTTATAAGAAAGTGCTCCATTTACATATTATTTTTTGCAAAAAATATGTTTAGTAATATAAAATTTTTCTACATTAATTTATGTTATTCTTCTCTGATTAACTTATGAAAGGATATTTCAAAGGTGTATGGTACATATACATTTCAGAACATTTTTTTCTGCCTATTGATGTTAAAGATTTTAGCTTAATTCCTATAGAACTTATTCAAGTAAGCATAAAATATCTTACTCAAATGAGTAAAGTAAGCATAAAATATCTTAAAGTAAGCAAAAAATATCTTACTCAAATGACGCAGATTATATTTGTGAGTCATTTCAAGTATCAGGGGAAAAAAGGTTTTAAATAGTTCTTATCGAAATGTTTAACTCACACTGGTATTTCATAGGAATTCATTGTTTATGTAATATATGCATATTTTCTATATTGGTTTTAAGTTTTAAGAAGAGTAGTTATAAAATATAGCATATTAATTTTTAAAATGTTAAACACTTTTATCAAGCCAATATCATTTCCTATTAATTCGTCACTTATTTTGTTTATTTACTACTAATCACAAGGTATTCTATATACCTGATACCCTTTAATGCATAAGCATAGCAGATTAATAAAATACATTAAATCTTAAAAATGATCAATAATAGTTTCTATGAAAATTACATTTTATGCGTTATTTCACTTTACTAGTTTTAAGACTTTTATTACATTGCCTTTCTTTATATTTACTTATAGGGCTTGGGAGATTTACCACTAGATACTCCTTCGGCAAAAGGAAGACGATCTCATACTGGTGGTGTTGGAAATACAAGGTCATCATCTGTTTCTAGAGATGTTACCAATTCAGCCGAAAGGTAGGTTCATTTGATAGTTCACATCATTAGAGAAATTGTTCTCTGGTGGTGGTAGTCTCATTTGGATGTTTTCATGAGGTATCCCAGAGGTATTTGTCAAAATTTAACAGAGTTGTAAAAGTTGTTGAGGACTTAGATTTAATAAGGCAATTATACACTCACAGCAACTAGCTTTTACGTGCATTAAACATTAGTAAAGCTTTAGTGTTATTGAACCTGTTGATATTAGACCTGTGTTAGACAATTCTGATTTTTTAAAAAATTTATAGCCTTTACTTTTTCCCCTTGATTATATAAGTAATACATAATTATGGTTAAGAAAAAAAACTTTAGAAAATACAAACATTAAAAGAATTTAACCAATCACCTATAATACCACCAACTAGTAAAAAAACTACTTTAAAAATTTTTACAAATATAATTGTATATGCAGTTGTCTCACCTGTTTAAGCTCTAGCAACATATTAAGAATTTGATTGTATAACTTAAAAAAATCTTTCACAAGTATTATGATCTCTGGTATATTTTTAAGTATATTTGAAACATGATTTTAAAACTGCATGAGTAAATACATAGGTATATTTTATATTTTCTGTATTTGTATATCTTTAAAATATTTTATAAACTAAAACAGTAAATTTTACAAAAGAAAAATTCATGTGACAGTATATGCTTTGGGGACCTTGCTATTCAAAGTACAATCCACAGAACAGCCGTATTGGCATCACCTAGGAGCTTATTAGAAATGCAAAACCTCGTACTCCTCCGGGCCTAAGTCAGAAGCTGCCATTTTCCCACATTAAGATATAACCACGGGTGGCCAGTTGGCTCAGTCATTAGAGCACAATGCTCATAACAGCAAGGTCGCAGTTTCGATTCCCACATGGGCCAGTGAGCTAGCTCCACAACTAGATTGAAAACGAGGACTTGACATGGAGCTGATGAGTCCTGGAAAAACACACTGTTCCCCAATATCCCCCGCCCCCCACTCTTACCCCCCAAAAAAGAAAAGAGAGATAACCACTTAAGATCCTGGAACAGATATTTCGGTCAAAAATCTTTTTTCGCATCCAACGAAAAATGCTTTTCTGACATACGTTGAGAGTATACTGTGTTTCAGGCTTTTTCTAAATACTTTACTAGCCAGTTACTTATTTTATAGTTGTCTCTCAATTTCGGTTTGTCTGATATTTTTTCACAGTTTGTTTCGGTTATGCATTTTTGACAAGAATACGACAAAAATGGTGTTGTGTCCTTCTCAGTGCATCGTTTCACGAAGTGGATGATGTTGTTATATCTTATTACTGAAAATCTTAACCTTGATCACTAGGTGAAAGTGGTTTCTACTGGGTTTCTTCACTACAAAGTTACTATTTTTCCCTTTGTAAAAGATATCTTGGCATACTTTGAAATATTCTATTTCTCATCATATATTTGCACACTAATTTTAGCAACGATTCATAGAGCTTGCCTACAGCAACTATTGTGGTTGTTTTGGTCTAATGGTGATCTATTATTTCCCTTATTCCTTCTACATTTATTGAATTTTTCTGGAAAGAAAAACTGCCACTTTACCCCCACGTATTTATTTATTCAAATGTTTATTTATTATTGTGGATTAATGATTTTTACTTTATTCTGTGCGTTATACTCATTGTTTACTGTGCCTAAATTATTTGAGCAAGCAATGTGGTTTATCCTGAAGTCCTGCTTTCCTTTTGGGAGTGGGGGACTGTGGTACTTCCTAGGCAGAGGACCAGCCATGACCAGGTCCCAGTAAAAACCCTGGGCACTATCTAATAAGCTTCATTGCGAGACAACATTTCACATGTGTTGTCACAATTTGTTGCTAAAGGAATTAAGTTTATACTGTGCGACTCAACTGGGAAAGGACTCTTGGAAGCTTGCATCTAGTTTCCACCAGACTTGGACCCCTGCGCCTTCTCCCTATGCAGATTTTGCTTTGTATCCTTCTGCTGTAATACATCTTAGCCATAAGGAAAACTACATGCTGAACCCTGGGAGTCCTGCTAGCAAATCACCAACACAGGTCTCGTGGCTGTAGGTTAGATCATTTTGTGAATTTTTTAAAAAGTGAATATATAATGAGGATTATTTATCATATTTTTAATAGGAAATTAATCATGAAATTAAATTTACCTCTCTTTTACTTTAGCGAGGTAACTGAAATTCGTGAAGTCACCAGAAAATCAGTTCCCCGTAATTCCCTAGAAAGTGCTGAGTACATTAAAGTCATAACCGGTTTATTGAATGCAAAGGACTTTCGTGACCGAATTAGTGGGATTAAGCAGCTTTTATCAGATACTGAAAACAGTCAAGAGCTTGTTGTTGGGAACATTGTGAAGGTAAGGACAGGTCAAAATTAATTTTCATTTTCAGTCAATGGCTAATAAAGTTTATTAGTATAAAAAGTTGCCCTAAATCTTGTTTTTGTTTTGTTTTGTTTTTAATTTTTATTGGGGAATATTGGGAAACAGTATGCTTCTCCAGGACCCACCAGCCCCATGCCAAGTTGTTATTTTCAATCTAGTTGTGTGGGGGGATGCAGCTCACTGGCCCATGTTGGAATCCAACCCCCTACGTTGGGGTTATGAGCACTGCACTCTAATAACTGAGCCAACCGGCCGCCCCTTAGTATTTTATATATATAATTTTAAGTTGTTAAAATAAACAGTGAAAAGAATGGATTGCTTAGGTTTTGCTTTTTAAAAAACATTGTAGAACAATTCAAAGTAATTGGAAAAAAATAAGAGGGCGGCTGGTTAGCTCAGTTGGTTAGAGCACGGTGCTCTTAACAAGGTTGCCGGTTAGATCCCCACATGGGCCACTGTGAGCTGCGCTCTTCACAACTAGATTGAAACAACTATATGACTTGGAGCTGATGGGTCCTGGAAAAACACACTTCAAATAAATTTTAAAAGTTTAAAAAAATATGTAAGTAAGAAAATAACTGCTTATTTGTATGAATCCTCTCACTAGAGGGTAACTCCTTGAAAGAGCTTAAAACCTGGCATTCAGTAAATATATGTTGAGTGAATCGATAAATGTTTTAAAAAGCAGAGGAGATAAGAGACTTGGTAATACTTCAGAATATATATTAAAACTTTTCATATGTAGGATAGACATCTAAATATACTAATTTATGTATCTTACCTTTAGGAAAACAAGAAGTAATAGAGAGATAATAATAAACATTAGTGATATTAGAGCATAGACTATTTATGCTTCATTACTGTTTAGTTTAGTTAATTCCGTTAGTAATTTATTAAATTCTATTTAAAATTTGTATTATGTGCATTAAACTTGGCAAACATACTAAAACTACTCTTTTATTTCCAGTGGTGATGTCTTTTAATATTCAGAAGAAGAGTACCACATTACCATCTAATAGGAACCAGAAAGTTACATTTTGGATTAAATCTCTTGGGAAGATTATTCTTAACATGAAAATATTGTATACCGTGTTTCCCCCGAAAATAAGATCTAGCCGGACAATCAGCTCTAATGCGTCTTTTGGAGCAAAAATTAATATAAGTGATAAGTGGTCTTATATTAATTTTTGCTCCAAAAGACGCATTAGAGCTGATTGTCCGGCTAGATCTTATTTTCGGGGGAAACACGGTATACCAGGAATTACTAGTTAATAGTCTCAGTCTCAGAGAATAGCTTTTCACTCACCTGACATGACTTAACAATTGCTTAGCCTTCACTTTATTATATGTTTTATTTATGAAAGTTAAGAATTCTGAAGAGCAAGGAACAATTGTTAATTAAGAGGTAATAATAAAAACTTAACTCTAAAATTGAATCTAAAATTCTCATAAGAAACCTAAACTGAAATCTCTACAGTGAAACTTATATGTCTACTTCTGCTACAAATAAAAATAGGAACTTTTCTTAAGTTCTTAGAGTTAGCTAAGCTAACTTGCACTTTCCAGAAAACGGCATTTTTATCACAGTTATAGTAAGTCATCTGCCTATTGAGTCAAATTTCTCAACCTTAATTTATTAGGATGTCTTTTGGGATGATTTTTGAAGTCTTCTCTTTTCACTATAAGAAAATTCAACACTTAGATTTGTCATCCAAATTTTTATAAAGTTCCTATTTTCTAAATTCAGGTTAAATAAATGTGTGTGTGTGTGTGTGTGTGTGTGTGTTTAAACAGAATTTAAATGTACTTGCTATAAACAGTATTTCATTTTAAATAATTTACCACTTTCAGATTTTTGATGCTTTTAAATCTCGACTTCATGATTCCAATAGTAAAGTAAATCTGGTGGCTTTAGAAACAATGCACAAAATGATTCCTTTGCTTAGAGACAACTTATCTCCTATAATCAACATGCTAATTCCAGCAATAGTAGATAACAATCTGAATTCCAAGAATCCAGGCATCTATGCTGCTGCCACAAATGTTATTCAGGCACTGAGTCAGCACGTAGGTAAGAAATCTTACTTTGGCATCTAGTTTCTTTGACTTGACTTCTGTACTTTCTGATTCTACTTATTTTTAATAATGCTGAAATCCTAGCTATTCAATTTTTGTCATTTAATATCATGAATTTTTTTCATTTCGTTAGTAGCATTTTTATTTGCTTTTAGTGATTACATGTTATCCCATTAAATTGACTTTCTCTTCCCTTATTTTTGACTTTTCAGTTTGTTTTTTTCTACCTCAGCCTGACATCTCACAATATTAACTCAAAATGGATAATAGATTTAAATGAAAAACTTAACTGTAAAACTTTAGAAGATCACATAGGAGAAAATCCTCAGGACCTTAGGGCTTGGTGAAGAGTTGCTAACATGACACTAAAAGCATAATCCATAAAAGTCAATAAATTGGACTTCATCAAAAACATTTGCTCTGCAAAAGACTAGGGACAAAATACTTACAAACCACATATGTGACAAAGAACTCATATATAGAATATATAAAGAATTTAAAAACTCAGCATTAAAAAGAATCCAATTAGAAAATGGGCAAAAAACATGAAGAAACATTTTACCGAAGAGGATTTATGGATGACAAATAAAGACATAAAAAGATGTTCAGCATGACTAGTTACTAGGGAAATGCATATGCAAATTAAGTCCATGATCACTACAAAAGTATCTTAGTCTGTTAGGGCTACTATAACAAACTACACAGACTGGATGGCTTCACTTCAAAACAACAAACATTTATTTCTCATGGTTCTGGAGGCTGGGAAGTCCAAGACCAAGGTGCTGGCAGATTCAGTGTCTGGTGAGGGCCCACTTCCTGATTCTTTGTTGGCCATCTCACATGGAGAAGGGGCAAGGGAGCTCTCTGGGGCACTTTTCTAAGAAAGGGCACTAACCCCATTCATGATGGCTCTACCTTCGTGGCTTACTCACCACCCAAATGCCCCACCTCCTAATATTGTCTGTCACATTGGAGATTGGGTTTCAACATATGAATTTGGTGGGGAACACAGATGTTCAGTCTGTAGCAAGTACTATAACAGCTAAAATTAAAAATAGTGACAACAGCAAATGCTAACAAGGTTACAGAGAAACTAGATCTCTCATACATTGCTGTACAATGTAAATAAAATGGTATGGCCAGTTTAGAAAGTAGTTTGGCAGTTTCTCTAAAAATTAAACATGCACTTACCATATAACCCATCAATTGCATTCCTAGGCATTCATCCCAGAGAAATGAAAACTTCTGTCCATGCAAAAACCTGTACACGATGGTTAATAGCAGCTTTATGTATAATAGCCAACAACCTGAACAACCTACATGTAATTCACTGGGTTAGTGGTGAAACAAACTGATACATCCATACCATAGAATACTACTTAGTAATAAAAAGGAATGAACTGTTGACACACAGCACAATTTGGATTGACCTCAAGGGCATTATGCTGAGTGAAAAAAGCCAATCCCAAAAAGTCACGTGCTATTGTGTTCCATTTGTATAATCTTCTCAGAGTGACAAAATTACACAGATAGAAATCTGCTTAGTGGTTGTCAGGGTTTAGGTGGAGTTAAGAAAGAGAGTCTGCATGTGACTAAAGAGGTAGCACTAGGGAGATCTTTGTGGTGATGGAATAGAAAAATTAGTAAAGGTAAAAACTACCCCCCAAAAAGCAATTTTTTTTTCTGTTGTTGTTTTTTTTTTTTTAATAAACTTCTATAATATTTAGAATAAGATGCCTAGGAGGTAGGCAATTCTTTTTTCATATACCTTATGATAGCTCCTTTAATATTCTGATGTATTTTTATTTCTCATTTGCTATAAAGTTTTTTTTTCCTTTTTTTATTATTAAATTTATTGGGGTGACAATTGTTAGTAAATTTACATAGATTTCAGGTGTACAATTCTGTATTATATCATCTATAAATTGCTATAAAGTTTTATAGAGAATTTTAAATAAGATTAAGTAGGTAGATTAAAAAACCTTTTTAACACATTTGCATATTTTTTCCTTTCAATTCTATGTAATGGAAAATAACAGATCTCATAACTCTTTAAACATCTCTGTGTTCTTTTTGTTTAGACAATTACTTACTTCTACAGCCATTTTGCACAAAAGCTCAGTTTTTGAATGGAAAAGCAAAACAGGATATGACTGAAAAGCTTGCTGGTAAATATTTTTAAATTGTTATTTCTAAAGAAGTGTTTTGTTAATTAAGGATAAACTAATGGGTATTAAATTTTATTTTTAGGATAGCTACCAAATTTAGTATCATTATCTATGAAGTAGAAATAAATTGTATAATGATCCACAATAGGATCTTTTAACACTTTTACACCAAAAATTGTCTTCAAAAGAATTTTATCCTTTTTCCCTCCAGTGTTTAGTCTTCCTGTTAGTAGAAATAAACAGGTTAAATAAAAAGAATTAAAATCAAATACTAGTATTCATAGAAAACTTCTGTTTCAAATTATGTGTTTGATAAAAGGTCTATGGATCAAAAATGTATAAATTTTTAATTAATTGCATTTGGGAAACATTGAGATGAATTTGGGATTTGATTCCTGTCTTTACTATTTTTGCCTGAACTAATCATCATATATGGTATTCTAATAAGTTATGATCCCAGTCTTTGGGAGTAAAATTTTTGACCTGCTTTTTTTAAGATGCCTAAAATAGTATATATTTGGTATGCTTTTTGATTAGCACAATTTGAATTCATGTTTTTAAAACCCTCAATGTTTACCATATTTTTGTGTTTCAGATATTGTCATGGAACTCTATCAAAGGAAGCCCCATGCCACTGAACAGAAAGTATTGGTTGTTTTATGGCATCTCTTAGGGAACATGACAAATAGTGGCTCTCTGCCTGGAGCAGGAGGAAATATACGAACAGCCACAGCTAAATTATCAAAAGCACTTTTTGCACACATGGGCCAGAATCTGTTAAATCAGGCTGCATCTCAACCACCACATATCAAAAAGAGTTTAGAGGAATTGCTTGATATGACAATTTGAAATGAATTATGAATCTTTCATGAAATATAATATGATGAACAAAACTGTTTACATGGTGACAAATGGAACTTTTTTGAAGTTACATTTTCAGTGCCTGCACTTTTCATTCAGTAAATTACGTCAATGGCTATTTTTATTCGCAGCCTATGAGTACACATCTGTCCTATATCAACCCTACCCCTTGTACCCATCACATAAAAACCTAAAATAATTAACACAACCTAATATTCTTGAAGTCTGAGGCACGTGGAATGAGTCCAATTTTAATATTTTGGAGAAAAGTCCTGCTCATTTGCACTATCCTATATAGAAACCGCAATCTGTTGCCCTATATGTACAATTAGATTTGTAATTAAAAATACACTTTTTATTATGTAATCATGTTCTGCTATGTCTCATTACTCAGTCTTACTTTATGAAGTGGAAGAAAAGTCAATGAACTATGTTATCACAAAGTTTTGTGTGCTGTTTGTGAAAAACATGTATTTCTCAAATCAGTCCGCTAATATGATTGTGCAGTATTAGCTTGCTTTTGCTGTTTTGTATTCATGTGATATATTTGCTTACCACTTGGGTTTAATCATCTACATAATTGTGTAATTTAACAAGTTATAATAAAGCATGATGACCAAAGTTTTAGGAAACATTTAAACATTTTAAATGCACGTTTAAGAAAACGTGTTGAATGTAACTTCCCTATTTTTTGTGCAAACACTAAATTTTATTTCTATATGCCCTGACATTTATAAAGGTGTTATTTTGCTGCCCAGTTGTGTAATTCTCAAAAATAGTGCCAGGTATTCTATAGCTTTTCTTAGAATTCTTGGGCTACAAGTACTGTATGCATCCTTAAAAAGAACAGGAATGTTATAAAATAAAAGGATTTATTTCTGTAGATGTGTGAGAGGTGTCCTATTTTTCCAACTTCCATACATGTTAAAATGGAAAAAATATATATAGTATTGACCGATCACTTTTACTTGATATACTTGGTATAATATTGACCTATCTCTATTGATCTATGTGTGACATAGTTCTAGCTTTACAGGAAAGTAGCTGTGTGACCTATGCAAGTCACTTGCCAGATCTAGTCCTCAGTTTTCTCATGTCTAAAATGTGAGGGCTGGACTAGATGATTTTTAAGGTCTCATCTTACTCTAAAATTCCATGGTTCTATGTTGGAGTTTATATAGTGTATTAGAATTGTGGACTATTTGCATTCTTTTTCACTTCTTTCATCACTGACCAGTTTTTTAATGTATTTGGCTGCTTTTTAAATTGCGAGTCTTTGTATTATATTCTGTGATTTCTGAGGAAAAAACAAACGTTTTTAATGCCTTTAGAAACTAAACTGAAAGAATAATAAAGACTGGGTTACTTTTTCTATTTATATGCACTGTTTTATAGTTACATACGTACTTTTAAAATACTTTATCTTTTCTCTTAAGTGTATTTTATTGTGTTCCTATAGTTTAGGTCTGAAGTTGGCAAACTTTTTCTGTAAAGGATCAGAAAGTAAATATTTTTGGCTTTTTAAGGCACAGATTATGTTATAGTCTTTGTTTTTTGGTTTGTTTGTCTTTTTTTTACAACCCTTTAAAAATGTGAAAAACATTCTTAGCTCAGGTCAAACAAAAACAGGCCTCTGGCATAGTTTGCCAATACCTGGTTTAGACTCTTTAACTTCAGTTGTAAATCTGAAATTCTCATGAAATTTTGCTTCAACACTTTACAATATACAACGTTGAAACCATAGTTTAAAGATTCCAAGTTTTATTAATATTAATTTTGACCACTGACCTTGTGTCTTTGGAATGTGCCTACTAAGTTTGTATTGATTGATTGTTGGATAAGGTAAATTTAAATTTCAAAGGCAGAAGAAGACCATTACTTTATGGATAAGCTTACTTACCTCTTGTTTTAAATAGATGTAGTTTGAGGTTTGCATTGGAAAAAGCACACTAAATATAATCACTGCTAGAAGGTGGAGACTTCACATAATCTGTGTGCTTTATCATAAAGAGAATAGCCATAGTGTGACAGAGTCCCAAGCCTTAAAGATTTTCTCTATTTTAGTAACTTCTTGATATTGAGCATTCAGAAGTCTAGCATTCTGTTATCAAGAACGTTATCTATCAACCCAGAAGTCAAGAAAGAGTAGGAGACTGCTCATTGAGTGATTGAAAGAACTAAAGAAAATCCAAAGGCCTGGGTAAACTGGAATAAAGGATGTTTTTTTCACAAGCAGTGATAATTATAAAAGTCTAACCCCACTAGCACGCACTGCAACTGAAAATAAGAGAAAAATATTTTAATGGAATATTTACCCAGTGGAATTCATATCATTTAGTCATTAAAATGTGAAATACTTGAATCACAGGACAATGTTCATAATGTTAAAGAGCCTAACTATAAAGTAACTACAGTGTCTCTATCAAATATATACGTACAGAGGGGCCAGCCCGATGGCTCAGGCGGTTGGAGCTCTGTGCTAACACTGACGGCTGCCGGTTTGATTCCCACATGGGCCAGTGGGCTCTCAACCACAAGATTGCCGGTTCAACTCCTGGACTCCCGCAAGGGATGGTGGGCTGCACCCCCTGCAACTAGCAATGGCAACTGCTGAGCTGCGCCCTCCATAGCTAAGACAGAAAGGACAACTTGAAGCTGAACAGCACCCTCCACAACTAAGATTGAAAGGACAACGACTTGACTTGGAAAAAGTCCTGGAAGTATACACTGTTCCCCAATAAAATCTTTAAAAAAAAAAACTTTGAATTCTCTTAGAAAGGTAACATTCCTTTGCAGCAAACGAAGATGAAGAAAGCTGAACAGAAACCCTATAGAAATCTTTAGTGCTAGGATAAGCTAAGCCTACTTATTTCATTGCTAGTTAGCTGGCTGAATATGTCAAGCGAAGGCAAAATCAAGCGCTGTAGTATTATGAATGATTTATAGTCTTGTGTACTGTAAAGGAGAACTTAATTCATACTTAAACTCTGCTCTGGGCAGAACAGGACAAGCAGAAATTAAAGGCATTAAAGTAAATTGCAGATTTAGCAAAGTAGTGATTTTTTTATAAATATATACGGAAACATGGAGTTTGTGAGATATTACGTAAAATGAAGACTGATCTGGTGGTACACCAAATTATGACCAATCTTGAATGACTTTTTTTTTCCACCACTATGCCTGAAACAGTACCTTGGCCTATACTAGGTGCTAACCAAATAGTACTTGAATAAAATGGTAAATGATATAGAAGTTTGAAATTTATTCTGGAGACAGGAAGCAATGTTTTCAAGATTGGAAGTGGTGTGTTTAAAATAACCAGTAGTGTAGGGATAGTTGTATACCGAAGAGATGCTGGATTGTTTACCTCTGCGCAGACCGTTCTGTGTTGTATGTGACACTCATTATGGGCTATAATCAGGGAGACTAATTGTATTTAGTGATACAAATAAAATGTTTTCTTTTTTGATAAAAAAGAAAAAAAAAGAAAGGATATAGGCAAGGAAATCAATTTGGAAGCACTGATCCAGAGCCCACCCATGGCGAATGGATTTCATTAAACGTTCCAGCCTAAAGGATTAATAGTAGCTGCCTGTACTATGGATTGAAAAAGATTGTTAGGTTACATCAAGTTTCGATAGGAAGGAGTGTAGTGATCTAGCTCGGGCTTGGCCTCTGTATATATTATAGTAAAGGTCTAAACTATATTGGAAGCAGTGGGAGAAGAATGAATCTGAAAGGTATTCTGGTGATAGGACTGAACTGAATTGGTGACACGCTTAGATTTGGAAGACAAAGGAGTCAACATGTAATGATGCTTGTAACACTAGTGAGTTTCTCTAGTGAGGCTTTGCTTTTTTATTTAGGAAAGAAGGCCCTTCATATTTACTTCTACCTATATCTCTTTGGCCATGCTCAGATTCAAAGGAGACTGAGAAATTGTTTAATTCCTAGTCTCAATAGCAGAGGAAGATAATAGGGAAGGTAGCAGGAATGGATATGAGTGATGAACCTATAACCTGTTATATGCTAAAGTACCTACTCTGTCTGATGAACCACAATGGCATTCTATGCCCCCAGGAATTGATACTAGTTTAGAACCAGTGTCCCATAAATTCTGAAAAGTCAGCACATTCTTCCCAGTGTGAAATTACCTTGATCAGTATCCAAAAGTCTCTTTGGAGGAATAGTGTTATAGAACAGAAACACTTCATCCACTTGGTGCTAGCAGAGCCAAATACTTAACACCGAGAATTGCAGTGGAGAAATATCAGCTATTTTATTAAGAATGGCGTCATGCAGGAGAACAGGAGGCTGTTGCTCAAAAGCCCACACACCCCGATGGCTTGTAGGTTACAGATTATACAAGGCAAAATCAAGACACCGCAGATTAGGAGTCTGGGGTCATCTTGGGAGCTGATTAGTCGAAGGTGCTGTAAGGGTAATGAATCATTTCTTCAGCTCTTGGGGACAGCTCCGAGGTCTTTTCCGGAGTCCCTCTGTTCAGTCTCATGGAAAAGTAGCCAGGGGGTTGTTCCACCTTAGGGCTCAAGAGCTGAAACATAACTTAGGTTGAGGTTGCTGATTATCCGGGGAAAGGCTAGGTCTCTGAGGAGCAGAGAGAGAGGGATATGATTTCTAGAGCTAGGATTTAAAAGCAAATGTAATCAAAGTCATAAGGACCCTCAGTTTTAATAGGAAGATTATTCATAGTGATATTACTGTAGAATCCTCTTTTAGGGTTATTTGCCTTCAAGTGGTCCTGGGAACTGTTGTGTCATTGAAATGAACCCCTGAAGGTTCACAAAAGGTGAAAAAAATTCACAGACTCAGCCTGAAATGAGGAGAGCAAGGAACAAGGAAGTAAGTTTATTCATGAAGACAGAAGCCGGCCTAGACATTGCCAAGGCAGAGGACTGCACCTAACTTTAGGTTAGCTTTTTCTTACATAGGAAAGTGTAGGCAAATTTCCTTATGGCAGGAGATGTGACACATAGACTGAGGTCATTTGATTGACATATGTTGGTTATATAACTAGTTCCTTTCTGCACATGCTCTTACCCAGAATGCATACAGAAAAACCCACAGGGGGCCAAGCCTTAATGTTTATGCCATTCTAATTACATTGTAATTAGGCTAGAGTCCAACTAATGGGCAGGTTTTGGCAGTTTGCACATGCGTAAAAAACCAGTTAAAACCAGTTGGGGCTTATCTGCTCTTTTTATAAGGGTTTAGCCATCTTAGATTTATTTCTAGACAATGAGCCTGGTGGTTCGTGGGGAGGGGATGCAGGCCTGGGCAGTCCCCCTTCAGGTTCACCTTTATTAACCCTTTTCTGCCTCATCAGGAACTAGGTTGGAGATTGTGATTCTCTTCACCAGTCTAGAGGGATTTTAAAAATATAAAACAACAAAGACTTTAGCATTTTACCCATCTATTTTGGTCCCAGGATCAGTTAGATATTGCTAGATATCCCTGCTGGCCAGACCATTCAATTACCACAAGGCCCTGCTCCGTGTTATCCTAAATATGCCTCTTTGCCTCCGACAGAAGAGTTCTCTGCCATCTAGGAATCCGTATCACCATGGAAATCATGGCACCAATATCAACTGTAGCATCTCCAGCCAAAGAGAACAAGCACTACAATATTTTTTAAAGATGTTGACTTCCCTTCACCTGTGTATTTCTTTTATTTTTGGGGGGGAAGGAGAACAGGACTTTATTGGGGAACAGTGTGTACTTCCAGGACTGTTTTCCAAGTCAAGTTGTTGTCCTTTCAGTCTTAGTTGTGGAGGGCGCAGCTCAGCTCCAGGTTCAGTTGCCCTTAGCCAGTTGTAGGGGGCACAGCCCACCATCCCTTGCAGGAGTCGAATCAGACAACCTTGTGGTTGAGAGGATGCACTCCAACCAACTGAGCCATTGGGGAGCTCAGCGGCAGCTCAGCTCAAGGTGCCGTGTTCAATCTTAGTTGCAGGGGGCAGAGTCCATCATCCCTTGTAGGACTGGAGAAATTGAACTGGCAACCTTGTGGTTGAGAGCCCACTGGCCCATGTGGGAATTGAACCGCTAGTCTTCGGAGTTAGGAGCATGAAGCTCTAACCGCCTGAGCCACCGGGCTGGCCCACCTGTGTATTTTTAAAATTCTTGGTGAAGGGACTGTACCTAGCACTCTAAAGATACATAGTTACAGGTGAGTTACACTAAATACAGGAGTCTAAATGTTTCTAACTAATACAACAGGCACCATAATTTAGTGATTAATTCATAATGTAAATGAACAAATTCCATTTCTGAGAGCAAATATACCGTGTTAAGTGAGCCATGTGGTCTTTTATGCACTTTTTCATTGCATGTTATATTCTGAAGAGAGAAACAGGAAATGTGTACTGAACAGCCCAGAAAAAAAGTTGGATTAACACTGAGCATGACAAGAAGCTTTTTGCTCTTTTAATAGTCAAGGTCCCATAAGGAAATACATGGCATATCAACATCAGGGTAATTTGAGAAGTAGTTAATAAGGGACTATTTACAATTCAGGCTTTCTTTTTGGGAAACCTGGAGCCTGGAAGAAGAAAGTGATGTGGAGAGAGTCACCTTAATCAGAGCTGAGACCCCACATGGAGAGAGCTAGGGGAATAAATATTCTGACCTCACTCCTCTCTACCATTCTGCCAGGACTCTGTGGGTGAGACCCAAGTGAAACCAGGGATCAGGGGATGTAATTCATGAAGGTCAATCTCTGGAGAATGGAGTGTGGAGAAAGATGGATAGTTGATCTGGAGAGCCAAACGGAAGAAATTCATTGCCTTAATAAGTAACACCTTTCCCCATCTGTCTGATCTCTGTCCTGTTTCTGAGATCACCTGACTTTAGAACTCACCACCCCTAAAACTATAATATTTGGTGAGTCTTTTTTTTCTTCCCAAAGCTTATAATTGTGATATACAATTTTTCGGAAGCCAACTAAGGCTAACTCGATTTAAAAAATTATTTGCACCCTATGATTTCACTGATATGTGGTATATAAACCAAAAAGAACAAGACAAACAAATGAGAAACAAAAACTCATAGACACAGACAATAATTTAGTGGTTACCAGAGGGTAAGGGGGTGGGGGGTGGGTGATGAGGGTAAAGGGGATCAAATATATGGTGATGGAAGGAGAACTGACTCTGGGTGGTGAACACACAATGGGATTTATAGACGATGTAATACAGAATTGTACACCTGAAATCTATGTAAATTTACTAACAATTGTCACCCCAATAAAATTAATTAAAAAAAAATTATTTGCTTTTGCTGGTGGGGAGAGCATTCTACGCAGAGGGAAAAGCGCACTGAAAGATTAAGACATAAAAGACACAAAAGGAAGCGATTTTGTGGAGTTATGGGGAGGCAGAAACTAGTAAGAAGGCTGTCATGATTATGAAGCACTGTATTTTCAATGCTAAAACATTTAGGTTTCTCTTGTAACTAGTGGGGAAGACCAGGAGAGTAAAAGCAATAGCACTGGCTTGAAAGGTAAGATGTAGAAAAATAGATAAAGGGAAACAATGAATCTACAGTGAATAAAATTGAAGAAGTAGATGTTTTTGCAAAATGTCTAATAGAGGGGGATAGGATCTCAGAGCTAATCTTATTTAGTGATGAAGAATTGGAGATCACCTTAGGAAGAGTTGAAAGGACCAGAAAAGGAGGTGGCATTCAGAGCCACTGAACAACGCCTGTAGCAAACTCTGCCTGCCTTCCCAATGTATCATTCTCTTCACTGCTCCTTCCTGTAGTAAATATCTAAATGTTGCTGGTTAAACCAATGAAAAGCATGGCTGCACTGTCAGAGAATCCCAAACAGGTAGCTTCAAGAATAGGAAAGGGAAAGCTGCAACCAGACGCATTCCGATGAACGTGAAAGGCAGGTGGTAAGAAGAGTGATTTTAACAGTTGGAAGCAAACGTGCTGTTGGAGATTTATGATTAACAGGGCTGAGGACAGGAGACATCATCCTGCAGCGAAATATTTCTGGAAACATAGATTCCAGAGGAGTAAGTTATATATAGCCCACTTCTACTACTGAACCTTCAACAAGAGAGGGCCTGACACGTGATGGGTGAACTCAGGAATGTTGTAACAGAAACAGGAGGCCAGATCTGAGGGGGGAATTTTTTTTTTTTTTTAAGTGAGGATAAGAGTACAACTGAAGAGGACTCCTCAGGTTATCAACACAACTCAGCTTCCGTTTTCTCCAAGAGGATAATTTTACATAATCCTTTAATAATCAATTCCTTAAGCCCTTACCTCCACTATGGTTTCTTCTGCAGGTAACCTGGACGGACCCAGAGTCCGTACCATTTTGAGATTTGGGGATTTGAAGCTAAATTTCTGTCCATTTTTAGGTAGCAGGGTAAATCCTGGGCAATTGTTGGGGAATCTGAGATTAGAGCTCCCCCCCGCAAATAACAGTATTTTTCTTTGCGGGGGTGGGCTGAGCGCTGTCTGTGTTTACGATGAAGGGTGTGAAACGCCCTCACCAGCGTCTCTCCCCTTAGGAAGTCCCCTTAGAGAAGGAAAACGAGGCAGGAGCATCGGCCCCGCCTTCGGGGCCGGCGGGCGGGGCCGGGGCGGAGCGAGGTCGTTTGCAACCCGCGCAGCGTGAGGCCTGCGCGCCGCGCAGCCACGTGACTCCTTCGCCTGTTGGACCCGACGCATGCGCGGCGCGTTCTCTACGGGGCGGCGGCGGCGCTGGTGGCGGTTCTGCGGCGGTTGTGGAGACTGAGACGGTGGGAGTGCCATCTTCGGCTCGGTTGGCGCAGACTGCGGCTCATGGCATTGAGTCGCATCCACCGTCAGGTGAGCTGGGGTGGGCGCCCTGGAATTGGCCGAAGCGGGTGATACGCTGGGCATGCGGGGCCTACCTTGTTTCCGGCCGCGCTTGGGCCCGGCGGCCTCCCTCTCCCGCCCTGTGTGCGGCCGGGCCTGGCCGCGCCGTTCAGCGGTCCGTTCCCTTCTCCTTCCCACCTGTTGGGTGGAGCCGTGCGAGGTTGCTTTTCTTAGACCGGACGTTTCTCTGACCCGTGTCTGTTGACGGGAGGGGCAGTGTGGGCCTCACCTTGATTTAGGAAGCGATTGAGGGGTCAGTGTGAAGCCCTCGCCTCCCGGAGAGCTGGCAGCCGGCGCGGCTGGGGCGCCGGGAAGGGGAAGGAGCTCGGAAGTGGCCGCCAGAAGGTTGGGAAAATATGACTAGAATACACGTCCTGTTAATAAAGCTTGTAGGCCTCTTGTGGGGCACGTTCTGCGTTCTGACTACATAGGCCACACTTTTGCACCCGAAAGAGCAGCCCCAGTTTTTGGCAGGACAGGGGAGGGGCAGAAAAATTAGACAGTAAAGATCCTAGTCGGTTCTTTTCAAGAAACCTGTTTAAGGATAACGTTTACCTCTTGTAGCCAGAAACCCATACTGATGTTCTCGCAGTAAAATCACGTCTTGAAGTTAATAAACAAGACGTTCATAAGTAGTACCAAAAAAAATAAATAAATAAGTAGTACCACTCTTAGCTCGGAATGCGTGACTGATGGTACTATAATACCGCATGATTTTACGCTGTTGAAACGGTTCCTTTTTAGTTTGATATTCATGTTGCCTTCTCCTTAAGGACGTCAGGTTATTTCGCAACTGATCCAGCCTGTCTGTTCAGAAATACTTTAAACTTTTCTGCGGCGGGAAAAGGTTGAAGCTTAAAGTAAGTTTCACAGATGGAAGTATGAAGCCCATGTTGGAACTTAAGTGTTTTGGGCTCTGGGGGAGCGTAAGAGGATTGAGAAAAACAGGCAACTACTGTCAGATATTCTCCCCTCCCCCCCACTTATAACCTCATTCTAGAGTTGGAACTTTCCACTGTGCAGCTTTGGGCATGAAAAAGGAGAACAAAAGGAATTGTACTAAAGAAGACCAGTTCTTAGATTGTGAACTCTAGAGTAATTAGGGGTTGACCAAAGAGGGCTCATTAGGAGGTGGTGTGAGATATTTGAAGTGAGACTTCAACAGCGAAAAATTTTTAGTCTCACAGTACTTGGTACTGTTTTTACTTACCTATAGTTGAATAAGAAAAAGAATTTTATAACTCAGATGACAAAACGTGTGTGTGTTATGTGTGTGTTTCAAGAGACATAACAGAACCTTTTGTGGTATGTTAACAAATAATTCTGCATAAAGCATAGGATTTTTATTTTTTTAAATAGCCAAAGGACAAAGGAGCAGTTCTAGCCAAGTCGTGATTTTTTTTTTTTCCTCAAAGACCTGAAGATGATACAGACATTAATGTAAATATGTACCTATTCCAGTTTCTGGTACATAATAAGTGTCTAATATGTGGAACTTTAAAAAGGTCGATCTGTGACCATTCTACTTAGCCTCTGAAAACATTTGCTAAAACCGGTGGTTATGATAGTCTCTTTTCTGAACATCTTGAGTCTTAAAATTGGTTTTTCTGTGGCTGAGGCACAGAGTAACTTGTAGATTGCAAAGCTAATTGATTTGTATTATTCAAACTTCTAACTTCAGTCCTTAGTGATGTCTTCAGGTTTTTGTGTTGCTCTGTTTATGAAAACTATAATCACCAATATGATTTTGAGTACCTGTATAGGCATAAAGACAGTATTAGATCAGACTTCCCATTTTGAATTACGTATGGATTATTTAAATCATCCTCCACATTTTAAGATGGCAGGCTGAATTGTTAGATGGTGAATGTATGTCATAACTGAACTAAAAGTTAAATATATGCTATCGAATTGTAGTTTTTTAGGTACTGCACATTCACAAGTTTCCTTTTATACTTGTGGTCTGTCTTCTCATGATTTATGAGAAAGTGCAGTGTAGTAAAAAGGCGTTGACTGGTTTGGTTAGTTGAGTAAAGGAGGAAAGTTTGGTTAGTTTTCGAGAAGAGCGTGAGCCAAAGCTCAGGCATGAAGAATGTTTTGGGTTCTGTAAATAGCAATGAGGAGGGATAGTGCAGGATTAATACGTTTGAATAAATTGACCTTATAACAAAATATATCACTAGGTTTGCATCGCTGGGGCAAACCTAACTAATTTGGGAGGTATGGGAATCCTTTTCAGGAAGTGATGTTTAAACTTTGGCCAGAAGAATGAGTAGGCTTCAGTTAGCTTAAAGGCTCTGAGTAGGATTCTTGGGGTGGGGTAGAAGGATGAGAGAACATTCCCCGTAGAAGAAACTACATACACTAAGGCTCTGAAGCTGACAGAAGCTGAAATGGAAAATAAAACAAAACCTCAAGAGAAATGAGAGTTCCTGGGCTGTAGAGGTTAGTAGAGAATAGGCAAGAGTTTTGTTGTTAGACAGGATACAGTTGAATCCTGGTTCAGTTTCTTACTACTTATGTAACCTTGGACATGTTAGTTATGAGGTATGATCAAAAAATACGGTCAACGTTTAAATTAAAAAAAATTATTACAGGAAAAGACACATTGCCGTTAACCCCCCTCAAAATACTCACTTTCGATTTGAACACACTTATCTTTCTTGCCACTTTCTGAAGCAGTTCTGAAAGTCCTCTTTCGTGAGTGTCTTTAGTTGCACTATCGTGGCTGCCTCCATATCCTGAATTGATTCAAAACGTTTACTTTTCATGTCATTTTGAATTTGGGGAAGAGCCAGAAGTCGCACGGTGCCAGATAATGGTGAACAAAGTGAATGAGGACACACTGTAATGTTTTTATTTGACAGAAATCGCTGTGCCAGAAGCGTTGTGTGACACAGGGCCTTTCCTTTGTGATCACAAAATACGGTGCATGCTGCTGCCGAGTGCCATCCAACGGAAAGGCAGGGATCTTCAGTATGGGAAGTGGCGCATCGACCCTTAGTAACAGTGTGTGTCAAGTTTCAACTTGTTTGGTGCAGTCAGTCAAATGTGAGCTATGGTTGAGAGAAGGTGTGTTTTGAAGTGTGTCATAAATCGTCCTCCATCATGGCAATGCTCCATGTCACACATCCGTTGTGGTATGGCAATTTCTGTCACCTGAAAACTTTATGGTGTGTGCTCATCCACGTTATTCACCGTATCTGGCACCGTGTGACTTCTGGCTCTTCCCCAAAGTCAAAATGACCACGAAAGGTAAACGTTTTGAATCTATTCAGGACCTCGAGGCAGCCGTGACAGTGCAAATAAAGATACTCACGAAAGAGGACTTCCAGAACTGCTTCAGAAAGTGGCAAGAATGATGGGATAAGTGTGTTTGAAGTGAGGGAGAGCATTTTGAGGGGTATTAATGGCAATGTGTCTTTTACTATAATAAAGTATTTTTTTAAATTTAAACATTCACCATATTGTTTGATCATACCTCATAATCTTTTTTTTCCTAAGTGGTGAATTATCAGTTTATTAGAAGAGATAGTACACTTCAAAGAAATAGAAGCAGAGCAAAGCAGTAAAGAATAGCTCAAGGGCCCAAGGTGACATTATTAGGAGAAAAAGTACACTCTAAAGAGTTTCGAGCGGGCCGAACAAAAGAAGAGACTGAAAAGGCCCATACCTCGTAGTCTTAATCAGTTTTGTTTTCCCCATCCTTCAAAATGGGTAAATGGCACTTAACAAAACATTTGTTCTATAGTGTCTCTTACCATTATCACTAATAGCTGATTGAAGTCCTAGCCGTACATGGTGACATGCTTTCAGTCATTCATTCTTTCAAAAGTAATGAGCGTCTTCAGTGTGCCTGGCAACTCAGTACAGTGCACATTTGATAGTTGAATTGCATGTGTATTGTATATAACTGCAACAAATGTCATACAACAATATACTTTTACTCTGCAACATACACTTTGATAAAATTTCTATCTTTTATTTGCAAAAAGGAGAAGCTGATTTGAAGCAACGTGCAGTTTTAAAAATACTGGTCTAGTGGGTAGATAATGATTACTTAAACTATAGCAAGAGTAGTGTGAATAAAAAGAATGGGCTGGTTAGTTCTTATGTCAGGTATACTAAGTAAGTGAATTGTTTACTATGTTAGAATACTAAATTCTTTGGATTAAAAAGAAAGTATAGGAAGGGGCTCATGTATGCTGGGGATGGGAGCAAGTTACATTTTAAATAGGATGGTCCGGATAGGTGTTATTGAGAAGATGACATTTCAGCGAAGGAGGGGAGAGGAAAGTGGTCGTGTGGATATCTGGGAGAAGATCACTCTGGGTAGAGGGAACAGCCGGGGCAAAGGCTCTAAAGCTGGGGAGTGTGGCCTGTTTGAGAGGCTCGGGAAGGTGTCAGTGTGGCTGGGGCTGAGTGATAGAGGTAGGAGTAGAAGATACCACCAAAGAAGTAAGTGGGAGGGAGCAGTGGGCCATTGGCATGACATTGGCTTTCACTCTGAGATGGAGCAGTGGAGTGGCATTGTCTGGTTGGTGTTTTAAAAAGAATAGTGTCTGCTGCATTGAGAATAGACTGGAGAGAGGGAAGAAGGGGTGGAGAGGAGAGCGAAAGGGAAGAAGCAGGAGGCCTGCGACCGGTTATAGAAGACTATAATAGTATTCTAGAAGAGATTTGAGTGGCTTGAACAAGGATTGTAAGAAGTGGGATACGAGTATATTTGAAAGATTTTGTAATAAATTGGTTGGGAGAGAGAGAGATGGATGGCTCCAAGATGTTTGGCTTGAGCAACTGGAAGGAGGGCATTTCTATCAGCAGAGGTGGCGAAGGCCATGGATAAGAGCAGGTTTTGCGGGGAGACCAGGAGTTCACTTAGGGACATTTTATAATTTAAAATGACTGCATATGTTTAGATGATGTCACATAGCGGTTGGATATATGAATCTGGGGTTTGGAAAAGAGGTCTGGGCTGGAACTAGAAATTTGGAAGTTGGCAAATAGTATTTAAAACCATATAATATTGGGAGTTAATGGAGCTAGAGAAGGGTGGATGACCAAGGACTAAGTCCTGCGGCACTCTAACATTAAAAGGTCACGTAGAAGAGGTGTGCCAGTCTCTCAGGAGGCTGTAACTTAGGAGAAGGAGTGATAGTGGGGTAAGAGTAACACAAGTACATGGTGTGACCTGGAAACCAAGTGAAGCAAGTATATCAAAAAGGAGGACGTTATCAGCCGAAGGAGTGCGTTGATTGAGAAAAGGAGAGAGCTGAGAACAAACTCTTGGGTGCTACTAATTTTTATGGTACTGAGAAGAAAACTGATAAAAGGGGGAGCGTGGAGATAATTTAAGAAGCAACGATCTTGAGAAGATGGGTGGGGGAAGTGATCCGAGAGTCAAGAGTTCCGGGTTTGACCTTTGATAGGAGCAGAGATACTAAGGGAAAGAAAGGTACTGGCATTATTTCAGCTGTTAGAGGAGTGCTGTAATAGAGATACAGAACTATGAGAGCAAAGAGGAAGGAAACTTATAAATGAGGTGAGGGAATTAGGAGATTGGTATCATAACAGATTTACTTATTTGCAATATAAAGGATTTTAAAAAGGAAGTGGAGGATTAATAGAGATCTAGTAGGATAAAGCCTACCATTGGTTGTGGCAACAAGGTCATTATGAGAAATTAGTATTTTCATAGGAGTGATATGGGCTTGACTGCACAGTGTACCAGCAAATGGTTATTATGGGAAAATGTAGTGAACACCCTTGTTCATGATTAATGCTTTCAAATGGCCTTTAAAAATAATTATTTCTAATTATAGAAATGTCACTTATTTTTATATATTTCTCTTATCCAGCAATTTTGTTAGTCTAATACTTGTGTAGAGTCATTATTTCTTTAAGAGAAAATTCTAGAAGTGTTATTGGTCAAAGCTGTGCTTAATTTTAATGTTTATGCTACATGCTGGTATGTTGAATTTTGAGTACATAACCCAAAGGAAATAGCTTTTTAAAAAGTTACATGAGATTTACTGTGATAAAGCCAAATTTTAGAGAGAACTCAAACCAAACTGAGGGGTAGGTAAGCATATTTAGCCACATTGCCCTTCTTACTGATCTATATTTCTATGAACATGCCAAACAAGCGCTTATCTCAGAACTTCTCTCTTTCTGCTGCCTGGAATTTTCTTCCTCCAGATAATCTATAGGCTTTCTTAGTACCTTCTCCCCTCTTTTGTTTTCTTCTTAGCACTTCGTACCACATATACGTATTATAAACTTAACTTTTTCTTTTAAATGTCTATCCCGCCTCCACTCGAATGTCAGCGCCTTGAGAGCAGGGTCTTTATTTTGTTCACAGCTTAATGTGCAGTGCTTGGAACAATAGTGTTTGGCACACACAAGTTGCTCACTGAATATCTATTTAATGAATATTATTACACAAGGAAATGATATTAGAGATTTTAAAAAACACTAAATGAAAGGGTTCAGCATAGATTAAATTTTATACCTTTCAGTAAAATAAATAATAAGTAGGATAAAGTATACAGCCAAAGGATGAAGAACAGAAGAGGTATCAACAAATGAGAATTAACATTTTGGAATGGACTAGTTTTACCTGATTAACTTAGGTTTTTGTTTTTCTGTGTTCAGCTCTGTGCCTGCAGAGAAGGAAGTTAATAAGAGACATGGTGGCCCTTCCCAAACACAACCCCAGAAAAGCTCATGAATTTTAGGTACCAAATGCCTCTGAGTGGAACTAAAAATTGGAGGATTGGTTGAAAGTCTGGCATAGTTTAGACCCTAGATTTTCCTTCATTATCTAGTATAGCCAGCAAAAACTGGATGTTTGTTATTTGAAGGGGGTGGAACCATGGGATTTTCGGCACAGCTGGTAAGAGGTTAGGCAGGGGTGAAGGGCCTTAATGAAAATGGGGAATTGAATAAAAGTCTATATATTGAGTGGTGAGATCATCACTAGCACTGTTTGTCTTCTTTGCTCCCAGAATGCTTATTGCCTTCCTTATGTATTTTTAAATTGAAACCTTCTCTTTGGGAAAACTTAACCCAAGGGAAATGATGTAAAGCACTAACATTTAGTGGGATCCGCCCTCAATAGAATGCCATCCTGCACTGAGGACCACAAGCTTTATCTTGTTTCCCATTTGTTTTGTGATGCCTCACACAGCTATAACAGAAGTTTGAAGATTATTCTATTTAAGAGACCCAAACAGATAGTCAGAAGACTCAGAAGAGACAGTGTTAAGAACAGAAGAAAATTTAAAGTGAATTACAGAGATAACAGGAGATAACTGCGCCAGTGAGACAGGAATAGGAGACTATAAAATGGATTGTTCAGAGAATTTAAAATGGAAATTAAAAATTTGATTCATATATTAAAAATCCAGTCAGAGGACTATCTCAGGCGTAAGTGAAAGGGATGGGGAAAAATGTGGGAAAAGGTAAGAAAAGTTGAAGATCAATCCAGGAGGCCCCGCACCGGAGTACTGTGAGTTCAACCGAGAGGTAGAAGAGAATATCAAGGAGAGAGAATTACCAAATAAAAAGTACAGAACAATAATTGAATGACATTAATATCTAGATTAAAATAGGCACTCCGAATGAATGCCTTGCACAATAAATGGCACTCATGTTAAGGAACATCATTGTACATTTCAGAACACCTGGGATGAAGAGAGAAGCTAAAGGCTTTCATGGAGAAAAAAAACAGGTCACATATATAGAGAGGATGAGGAATAAAAATGTCATCAGATTTTCTCAACAGCAACACCAGATGCTAGGAAACAGTGACTAGTTTCCTTCAAAACTCTTAAGAAAAAATATTTTCATTCTTGAATTTTATACTCAATCTATCTTTGAATTATGAGGATTTTAGAATTGGAAAGTCTTAATTTTTTCACCCCCAATATCATTTTCCAGAAAGTTATGCAAATGATTCTCTAAAAAAGGGAGTAAATCAAGAGAGCAAAATATTTTGGCTGTTGTAGATGAGAGTCATCCCAGGAAGTAAGTGAAAGGAACTCCGTGGATCAAAATGAACAGACAAATCTAGACAAGACAAATAGTCTAATTTGCTGCAGAAGGTTTGATGTTTTTAGAAAGGATGTCTCCAGAAGGGAAGATGGAATTGCTAAGTATGAGTCCGTTGTTTCTGAGGGTATTTTATAATAGCTCTTCAAGAATATGGGGTCAATTTTCAAAGACAACCAAGCATATGAAAATAATGAGGAAAGATTTAGAGCTAGAAGCAAGGAAATATAGTATACAAGATAACTTGACAGAAATGTTTACAGAGGCATACTAATGTGAACTTGAATATTGCTTTAACCCCAAACTGATAGAACTATATTAAGAGCACGTGGGAGGGACGTTGTACACATGTTTGATATCGTAGCTAAATCCAAATCTCCTAATAGAAAGGCAGCAAAAAATGTCTAAAATTGAAAAAACAAAACAAAACAAGAAATAAGATATACCTCCAGATAAACTCTGTTGACTATCAGTTTTTCAAAGTCAAAGTCAACAGTTTTTTTTTCCCTCTTAAAACTTCTACAAAAATGTATTGAATGCAATGTGAAGTTCATTTTGTTCTCCTTACGTCATTTTAATGTATAATAGCTTAAGTGTGGGTAACATTTTCCAAGAAATTCATTTGTGTGCAGTGATACTTCCATTTATGTGAATTTACTTTTTAAGACTTTCACATGCTTTTTATCTCATCTGTTCTCAACAGCCTTGGGAAGCAGAGAATGCAAGTATCATTAGTTCCACTTAGAAGTGAGAAATGTAAGACTGAACTAGGATCATATGCTATTACGGGACAGAAGTAGGACTCAGCTCCCACCCTTTGTTTTTTGTAATGATCGCCATACTATATTTTATCTTAGTGAAAGAAAGATCTGGAAAATTCCTAGTGTTTTGTACTTTACATTTCTTAATTTACTTAATAATGAAGCTGTTTCCCTTTTTGTTTTATTGTGGTAAAAACCACAATAAACATAAAATTTACCTTAACTATTTTTAAGTTAAGGTAAAGTTCAGTAGTTTTAGGTATATTCTCATGGTTGTGAAACAGACTCCAGAACTTTTTCATCTTACAAATCTAAAACTATATCCATTAAACACAATTCACCTATTAGACAACAGCCCCTTTTTCTGTCTCTCCAGTTCCTGCTAACCACCACTCTACTTTCTGTTTCTATGAATTTGACTACTCTAAATACATCATATAAGTAGAATCACATGGTATTTGTCCTTTTGGGAATGGCTTGTTTTACTTAGCATAATGTCCTCATTGTGTGTATGTACCACATTTTGTTTATCTGTTGATGGACATTTGAGTTGCTTCCTGCTCTTGACTAGTGAGGATAATTGCTGCTATGAAATGGGTTGGCAAATAGCACTTTGAGACCCTGCTTTCAGTTAATCTGGATACATCCCCAGAAGTGGGGTTTTGGGATCATATGGTAGTTCTATTTTTAATTTTTTAGGAACCTCTATACTGTTTTCTGTAGTGGTTGCACCATTTTATAATCCCACTAGCGGTGCACAAGGGTTCCAGTTTCTTGTCATCCTGACCAAAACGTGTTTTCTGTTTGTTGTTATTGTTAACAGCAATCCTAATGTGTATGACATAGTATCTCCTTGTGATTTTGATTTGCATTTCTCTGATGATTAGTGATGTTGAACATTTTTCCATATGCTTGTTGGCCATTTGTATATCAAAGGTCTATTCTAGTCCTTTGTCCATTTTTTAATCGAGTTTTTTTGTTGAGTTTTAGGAGTTCTTTGTATGTTCTGGATATTACCCTCTAATTAGATATAATATTTGCAGATATTTTTTCCTATTTTGTAGGTTGCCTTTTCACCGTTGATTGTGTCCTTTGATGTGCAAAAGTTTTAAAGTTTGATGTAGCCCCATTTGTCTGTTTTTGCTTTTGTTGCCTGTGCTTTTGGTGTCATATCCAAGAAATCATTGCCAAGTCCAATGTCATGAAGCTTTCCCTCTATGTTTTGTAAGAGTTTTATAGTTTCAGCTTTTACATTTAGGTTTTTAATCCATTTTGAGTTAATTTTTCTGTAAGGTGTAAGATAAGGGTCCAGCTTCATTCTTTTCCATGTGACTATCCAGTTTCCCCAACACCATTTGTTAGAGACTGCCCTTTCCCCATTGAGTGATTTTGGCACCCTTGTCGAAGATAATTTAACCTTGTTACACTAAAGTTTATTTCTGGGCTCTCCCTGCTGTTCTATTGGTCTTTTTGTCTTTATTTCAATACCACACTGTTGCCTGTTATTTTTTATTCATTTGTCATTTTATGTTGCTAGTTGAAAGTTGCTGATTGTTGATTAAAAATAAATTGGTACTAGTAATTGTCACACTATGAAGAATATGTTGAAATAACTTATTAAAAAGTAACTTTTACTAAGTGACTGTCCTGTGGAGCTAGGTTTGAGAATTTCTGTATAGAATATAGTGAAACCCAGATTTTAAAAGTAGGCATAAAATTCCATAAAAAAGTAGCCGGCCAACCACTGGCATACTGTAGCTGGCTTTTCTTTGAAAGTCAAAACAAAACTCCTTTTGTTTTTTAAATTACTGCAGTTAAATAATTGCAGATAAACCAGAGAAGAAAGCATCAGCTCAGTTATGTAGGGAAAACAACTGTTAACACCAACCAACATTTTTATTTTATTTGTTATAAATCCTTACAGATGCATGTGTTGCATATAGTATATAGTACCGTATTTTGCCCTATATGATGCGAGCTTTTTTGCCCAAATACGTGAGGGTAAAATAAGGATGTGCATTATACATGGACAGTACTAATAACGTATCTATATAAATATTTTTAATTCTTTTATTCATGCTATGAGTTAAAAGTGTAACTGTAGAAATCAATAACAATATCCATATGCAAAATAATACCCGGGAATACGATAATCTGTTTGTTGAATTTCGGACGAACTTGCAACGAGGATGGCTGGTTTGCTCACTGGTTAGAGTGCAGTGCTCATAACACCTCGTGGCCGGTTCGATTCCCACATGGACCAGTGAGCTGTGCCCTCCACAACTAGATTGAAAATGACTTGACGTGGAGCTGATGGGTCCTGGAAAGACACACTGTTCCTCAGTATTCCACAATTAAAAAAGAAATTTTTCTTTTAAATTTTAACATAGGTTTTTAATAATATTTATTCACTTTACAAATTACTCTTTAATATTTTAAAACCTTAATTTGTATGTTCTAGAATAAAATCAAGCCTAACTGCTAGGATTTAAATTTTATTTTAAATGTATAGATATATTTCAATAACATAACCTTTTCTAAAACTTTATCCTGAGCAAAGTAATGAACTTCCCCCCGAAATATTTATATTCCTGACTAGAACTTGTTTTGTTAATTTTACCGTTAGCCTTGAAAACAGATATGAAAGATATTGCTGTTTTCCAGGATTGATAGCAAGATAACATTAACACGTTGATTTTTAGAAATTTAGCTAGCTAAGAAGTATTGAATTAAGATATGATTGCTTCCTAGGGGAGCAGTCACAATCCTCACTTGTTTTATGGATGAAGGAACTAAATCCTTAGTTATTTAGTTTTCACTCAAACACCCAACAATAAAATGGCAGATTTTTTGGAAAATTTATATGTTGCAGAATTTCATTTATAACATAGAAACTAATAAATGTTCATATTATGAGTTATAGGAGAGATCAAGAATCAAATTAATGTATTTCTTTAATAGCTAATGAGGACTGTTTTTAAAAAGTGGTTTTGATGATGCAGTAAACATCTGGAAGATTTTTTTCTTTATTTTTGTTTCTACAGATCATTAACTGAAGACAAAATAAACAGCTATGCAAAATTCTCACATGGAGGAGTACAGAAATTCTAGTAATGGGGACCCCGGCAACAGTTCAGAGGTAGTGGTAGAACAGTCTGCTGATTTCAGTACTGAAATTATGAATGTTACGGAAATGGAACAGTCACCTGTTGGATCTCCTAATGTGAATGCAACTACAGAAGAAAACGAAATAGCAAATGCTGTGGACCTTCCAGTGACAGAAACGGAATCAAATTTCCCTCCAGACTATGAAAAATTTTGGAAAACTGTAGAAAATAATCCTCAGGATTTTACAGGCTGGGTATATTTGCTTCAGTATGTAGAACAGGAGGTTAGTAACTTTTTAAATGGGACTAAAGGGACAGAGTAGTCAAGTCATATCAGAATGGGCCTTATTGTTTTGTAATTAAAGATGCCTTTTTTATAGTTTTCAGATTAAGTTGAATAGCGTTGGATATATACATTTTTAGCTTCAAAAAACAACTTATGGCATTTGTATGTTATGGAACATCTGTATTAGAGTTAAAGCCTAATGTCTGTAACAATTGTGCGTGTGCGTGGGTGTGTGTGTGTGTATGAGTCTGTATAAAATTACTGAATAAAAAGTTACCTTGCTATTTGATAGAATCTAGTTTCTTCTGTTTCAGATAAGATTGCATTTGCAAGGAAAAGGGCTGCTGTGTGTGTGGTTTTTAAACCTGCCAGTTGTTTTATCTGAGATAATATATTTGAAAGGAATAATAAATATTTTTGTGACAAAAACTTCCAAGATGTTTAAACACTTTGTTTTATTTTCATCAGAATCACTTGATGGCTGCCAGAAAAGCATTTGACAAATTTTTCATACACTACCCGTATTGCTATGGTTATTGGAAAAAGTATGCAGACCTTGAAAAGCGACACGACAACATTAAACAGTCAGATGAGGTGCGTACATCACTGAATGAAGTTACCTTCGTTAGGTACTGTAAGCCAAATAATAACAAAATAAAGACTTCTTTTTTTTTTTTTTTTTTTTTGGCTGCCAGTACCTACGATTTGTGGTCAAACAGTTTTACAGGGTATTTTATTTGCATTTGTCACTCTTGTGGCATTTGTAGCTAATATTTTCTCTCTTTGTTGGCAGGTGCGTTAAACCTCTACCGTTTGTCAAGCTTTGCAGTGCAAGCCTCTGTATTACACTGCAGCTTAACAAGTAGGGCAGGGCTTTTCTCTCACTTACATTTATTTCTCATTTTCCAAACAATATAGTTGGTTTACTAGTCACATTTGCTACGTCTTATTGCATTTTTGGTCAGACGCTGTCATTGATGCTCTAATGGGTCTGTGCCCTATGGTCTGTAACCCAAAGCCTGCCCACACAACCCGGTCAGAATGCAGGGACTGCTGCGCTTTGAAGATCAAGACTCTGCACGTGGGGATCAGAACATTGCCATGTTCTATCCAACCTCCACCCAAATGGTAATGGTAGATTATTTAAACAAAATTCCAGTAATTAGTATTTCTAAGGTTCAGCGGATAACACAGTGTTGCCTCTCTGTTAAGAAATAATTAAGTATTTGAAGTACAGTTTGTTGTTTTCTTCTTAGGTGTATCGGCGTGGGCTTCAGGCAATACCTCTTAGTGTTGACCTCTGGATACATTATATAAACTTCTTAAAAGAAACGTTGGACCCTGGAGATTCTGAGACAAACAGTACAATTAGAGGGTATGTGAAACTGATACTCAAATGTGTTAAAGGATATAGATAAATCAAGTATTCTGTTGTTGGTAATAGAACTATTTGTGAATACTAAACTGAAAGTTTAACTTCCATATATTTCTTTTTCACTATTTAAAAAAATGATACATCTAATAAAGGTATGCATGATTATTAAAAAAGCAGACAGTTAAAGACCCCCTCTATTCTATGCCCATTTTCTTATCCCCAGTTCCACTCCCTTCATGTTTAATGGCTTGGTGTATGTTCTTTCAGAAACACACAGATGTACCTGATATGTGTGTACATATATTATTCATATATTATGTGTATTATGCATTCAAATTTTTTTAAAGTTTAACAATGTTTTGGAATCTCTCCCTGCCATATTTTTTAACCACTACAAAGGTGTTTTATAATATCAAGGTACTATATATTTTAGTTGACCAAATCCTTATCTATAGGAAAAGTGCTGCAGTGAATGTCTTTGTATGAGTCAATATTTATGTAGAGCACGCTAGAAATGAAACTCTGTCAAAGGGAAGGGAATACATAGCAAAGTTTAGCATATATTGCTTCCAGAGTGGTATCAGTTTAAACTCCCACAGTGTATGAGAGTAGTCATTTTCCCATAGTCACGCCACATTTTTTTTTTAACCTCCAAATGGTAGCACATTATTTTAGTCTTTATATCTCTATTATTGTTCATCATGGTTTGCCATCTTTTCATATGCTTACATAAGCCATTTTCACCTTGCCTGTTTATATCACTAGCTCATTTTACCTTTGGATTGTCTTATTGATTATGGGAATTTTTAAATGTGTTTTTGGTTTTTATTTTTATCATAGTATGTGCATATAGTTTAATAAGTCAGTGTTAAACTGCTTGTAACAAAAACTAGTCTCTCCACCGCTCTTCAGATATTTTCGCTGTTTCTTCTGGTGTTTTCTAACATGTTTGTAATAGTATGTCTCTACTGCTTTCTCTCTCTCTTCAACAGCTATAGACATATGATTCTGTTAGGGTAGCTGAGAATGGAAGAATTGTCTTTCCATTCCTCATCTTTCCCATATGGACAGGTTTCACAGCCTTTTGTTTTTCCTAGAGTTAATTACTGTTTCTCTTCCTGCCTCCCATTACCTATTGCCTAGTTTTCTTTGAACATTTAAAAATTTCCACCCCCTCCAACAGCTACTTTCAGTGGTCAGTACTGATACTACTTTACACAATGTACAAATGCTATGTAAGTTATATTTTGGAACTAAAAAAACTTCTACTTAATCTGAAAATTGTAAAAGAGAATTACACCCCATTTTTCCCTTCCCTCTTGGATATATCCCTCTGGAAACTTCTCTTCTGTAATCTGGACTTGTTATTCTATTTTGTTTCTGACATTCAGCAGTTGTTTTGGGATTTTCTTTTCATCATGATTCTAGGATATGTCTTTGCCTCATTCCTGGGTTTCCAGCTATATTTATTAAGGGTTTATTAGATCCTACTTTCTGGGTTCATGCCTACTTTTTAAAGAAGTCTATCTTACTACTTTCTGATAAAGGATGCTTGGAATGAAAAAAACAAATTAATGCTTTCTATGTCTGAAATGTCCAGTTGTTGGTCCAGTGAAGGATAGAACTTTAATCTATTAAAAACCTCACATACAAACATACACGTGTACACATGCACACACACACACACAATTCTTTATCTGTACATATAAAACATTTTTTTCTGCAGTTTTGGCACATCTTTTGACTTTGTTTAGGGTGTATTTCTTTATCATATAGAGGTTTTTGGTTTTTTTAAAAATTTTATTGGGGTGGCAGTGGTCAACAAAACTACATAGGTTTCAGGTGTACAATTCTGTAATACATCATCTATATATTGCATTGTGGGTTCACCCCCCAGAGTCAGTTCTCCTTCTGTCACCATATATTTGACCCCTTGTTTTTTATTTTCCTTGATGTGGTTCAAAATTCAGTCTGTTACTGGTTTCTGAGTTTTGTGCCTATCTTACCAAAAATATATCTTGTATTTTCTTCTAATTTAAATTAAAAAAAAAAAATCTGGCATTTGTGTCTTTTTTTTAAATAGAGATCAACCTTTTATTTTTTTTCATATATTAAATAGTCCAGCTTTTCTGCATTGATTTCAAATACCTTCTTTATCACGTACTATATTCGTACATTGATATGTTTTGTTTTCTTGGGAACTGTTTTGTTGATCCATTTTTCTGTTTCCAGGCCAATGCCATACTTTTAATTACTATAGCTTCCTACAATCTTTTGTTATCTTTCAGGAAAATGTCCACTGCATTGTCCTTAACAAACATAATATTTTACATTTTTGTATGCTAGATCAATGTTAGAATTTGTTTTTCCTGTTCCACGCAAAATTTGTTGGAGCTTTGATTGGGATTGTTTTAAAGTTGTAGATTAATTTAGGTGGTATAGTTTTATGCTGTTAAAAAATCCCTCTTGATTCTAAAATATTTATTTTGGAAAATAGATAAAAGGTTTCATCGTGTTGGGATTTCAAATATATGATTAAAATTGATTACAGAAACTTCTTGAAATTAGTTAGATATTTTAAAATACATGTTTTTGTAGTAAACTGTAATTGTGGAATTTTAGAATCAAGAGACTTATGAGAGTTTTAAAATATATGTATAATTCTCATTACCTTACAACACAGCTAGATCCCTTGTTGGCAAGTTATATTGCCAGAGAATTATTCCTTAAATTGATGTATTTGTCTGTCATTTGCCCTAAATGAGTCCATTCAACAAAAATTTCAAGTTTAACAAATGTTTAAATGTGTACTGTGTTCTTTTATATGTTTGCAGTATGTACATTTTGCATTGTAGTTTTACATAAGGTAAAATTACATAAAAGTAGATTATCTCTACCCTTTATGTTTTCTCACTCTTTTTAAGCAGCTATTATATACTTCTCTATTATTCCTTCTACTTTTTAATCTCTACTTGTAAAGGCAGTAGTTGAATATAATTTTGAATTGAGCATTATCTTCTAAAATTTAAAAAATATTTTAAGTTTTTAAAAATTAGGTTTAATTGACATACATTACAGTAGTAGTACCCCCACCCCATCCACGGTTTCATTTATCATTGTTTCACTTACCCTGAATATATTATTGGAAACTTCTAGAAATAATTCATAAGTTTTAAATTGTGTGCTGTTCTAAATAGCACGATGAAATCTCTTGCCTTCTTATTCTGTCCTACCTGGGATGTCAATCATCCCTTAGTCCAGGGTCTCCATGGTGAATATGCTGCCTGCCTGTTAGTTCCTTAGTAGCCATCTAGGTTATCAGATCGACCTTTGCAGTATTGCAGCGCTTGTGTTCAGGTCACCCTTATTTTACTTAATTGTGGACCCAAAGCATAAGAGTAGTGATTCTGGCAATTCAGATATTCCAGAAAGAAGCCATAAAGTACTACCTTTAGGTGAAAGTTCTCAACTTAAGGAAAGGAAAAAAAATTGTGTGGGTATGCTGAGGTTAAGATCTACGATAAGAATGAATCTTCTAGCCATGAAATTATGAAGAAGGAAAAAGAAATTCATGCTGGTTTTCTGAGACAGCATTACGAGACCACATTCACGTATTTTTATTTTGGTATATTGTTATGATTGTTCTATTTTATTAATTGTTGTACCTAATTTATAAATTCAACTTTATCAGAGGTATGTATGTATAGGAACAAATATAGTATATACAGAGTTCAGTGCTATCTTTGGTTTCAGGCATCCATGGTGGCGGGGGTTGTGAGGCGGTCATGGAACATATCCCCCATGATAAGGAGGGACTACCATATATTAGTTTGAGGTGTAACACTTAATGATTTGATATTTGTATATATTGGAAAGTATAGAAATAATATTTTAAAAGTGATTTCATCTGGGAAAGATAACTTAAAAGATAATTTAATTTTTTCAGAACTTTTGAGCATGCCGTTCTAGCTGCAGGAACAGATTTTCGATCTGACAGACTGTGGGAAATGTATATAAACTGGGAGAATGAACAGGGAAACTTGAGAGAAGTTACAGCTATATATGATCGTATTCTTGGTATTCCAACACAGCTGTATAGTCATCATTTTCAGAGGTAGGTGGAAAATCGGATCATTTAAAGTATGACTATAATTCTCTTGAAATGTCATGTAAGAGGCTTATTAGATGGAAGCAGGAATATATTTTCTTGCTCAACAATCACAGTTTATGCACTTAAATTTAGACATTTTCCCGTGTATCTTATGAAATGATTAGGAAGGAATCTTATTATTTATTTATTTTGGACCCCCCATTGCCCCCCTATTCCACCTCCACCACCCCTCCTCCAATTCAAGCCATTGTTTCTCAGTCTAGTTGTATAGGACGCAGCTCCCTGGCCCATCCTGGTATTAACAACCTTGCTCTCCCCCAGCTGAGGCAGTCGGTCACCATTCATTGGTTGGCCGCTTACCACAGCTCACGCCAACCCCCGCCGCTCACAGCAGCCCAGCTCCAGAGAGCTGTTCACAAACTTAGCTATAGAAGGTGCATCTCACTGGCCCATGTGGGAATCAAACCGGCGATCTTGGCGTTAGGAGCATGCACGGCGCTCCAACCACCTGAGCCACTGGGCCAGTCCGAATCTTGCTGTTTTAGATGGAAGGTTCTCCTTACCCATTTTATAGATGAGGAAAGAACAGGAATCCCATCGGTTGTCTGAGGTATTTCAGAGTAGTGAAGGAATGAGAAAATAGAATTTAAGTTCCATTATTCTTTGTGATAATAAATTAACACTGTACATGGCACATAATGGGTGCTTATTTAAAACTTAATGATTTTCTAAAGATACATTCTTGTGATTCATATGTAACACCTTATATCCAAAACAGCAAAGTGTGTATTTTGTGTAGTATGCCATGCCTGTACTCAAACAATCAAAAATCATATCATTTAAATTTTCCACTGTGATTTTCCATTATGATTGGTATCATTTCATTTTAATTAGTACTGTTAAAACAACGAATTCTATGTACTATGATTTCCATGTCCTGTGTTCCGGTATACTCAAAGTATCCCACTGATACAGACTCAGAAAGTCTTTCTGAACAAAAAAGTACGTGAGGACTGTGGTGATCAATATTTGCTTTTTTTAACTGTAATATTTTCTTTATTTTTGTCATAATTTTTATAAGTAATATTATGTTAGAGCCTATAAACTGAGGTACATTTTAAGTAAGTGATTTTTCTAAATTTTTCTTTACTGAAATGTAGAAGACTTTGTGAAGCATCTGAAAAGGACTGTGGGTCCGTTTGCTAAGATAGGAGAAGTTACACAGACCTAGTTTAGAAATAAGAAGCAGATCTGAATATACTGTCTCTCTGTTCTTTATGAAATAGAAGAGGCTGGCAGCTTTCTAAGGTATAATGACCTGGTGAGATGCTTACTGGAAGACATTATTCATGCTTGGCATGTGGACATGCTTGGTGACTATTGAACAAATGAATACAAAGATTTTAAAAAGGAGACAGTGCTTTCTGAGAAACCAGTTCTTCTAGGATCTAAAGAAGAAACCAGTTCTTCTAGGATCTTCTAGGATCTAAAGGATATGTAAAATAGTATATTTTCATAAGTAATATTATGTTATTATAAGAACTTTAGTGTCAGTAAGAAAAATAAAGTATGATTAGGAAACCTTTATATAGTATTTCCCATATGCCAGACACTGTTCTGAGTGCCTTATAACTCATTTAATCCTCACAATAAGCCAGTGAGGTGTAGTTACTTTTACTATCCCATTTTGTGGAAATAGAGGAACGGAAAGATTAAAATATTTGTGTAAGGTTACAGAGTTAGTAAATGGTTAGAAGCCAGGCAGTGTGGCCCTAAATTTCATGGTATAGTCTCCTCGAAATCTTATTTTTTAAATTAATATCCCACTAGCCTTCTAAAATGCATAGATGCTTGTAATAGAAATTAGTTGATTGCATTACACACACTACTCTTTAATAGTGCTCTTTTTCACTTAATATATTAAGAACCACTTTCCTTATCAGTGTCTAGCAAACTCACAAGTAGTATTTAGGTAAATCTTACAGCTTATATAAGTAAACAAATTCACGTGACTAACTGCTTTGAGAATCGCTGAAATTTTTTCTTTTGCATAATATAGTCTCCCCACTTAAAGTCATTTATCACTTGGCTGTGTAACAGATGATATGCCTTTTAAGTTATAGGATAAAGGCCCAAAAAAGATGTGTGAATGGTCTTGTTGCTCAAAAGTGTAGAAGAGGAAATGTGTTAAAAAAATGTGTTCTAAGTGCTATAGTGGAAATAGTTTCTGTGGCGTAGGTTTGGATATTGGCTATACATTGAACATTATCTCGAAGGAAATATCTAATTAAAAAAATCTTCCTTAGCTTGAGTACTTGGTGATGTGATCTAACTTCTCAGTCCCAGCACCTGGTAGTTCCTGAGCTCTAGACCTACCTAAGGACAGGTTATTTCCGAAAGGGCAGTATTGCTTTTTTACTTTTATGACTGTAATACTTTTTTAACTTCCCATTTGTCTGGTAAACTCATATTCCTCAAGAACATACAGCTTAGGGTTTTCTCTGTGACACTTTCCTTAAAAAGAAGATATCTGTTCTGTCATTTGTGCCATCACTCTATTTATTTACATTTATCTTAGCACTGATAACACTGCTGTGTCTCCTGTATCCTTTGTATGTCTATCAGTTTCTGAGGCTTATTATTCCTTTCATCCTTAATACCTAGGAAAAGGGCTCAATAATTTAGTATATGTGCTGCCGAAGCGAGCACATGGGCTCAATAATTTAGACACTCAGCCTTCTTTATTGAATAAATTAGCTTTATAAGTAGAAAAGGCTGATGAAAAATTACTGCTTGGTACTATGCGTATTGTATCACTATTTGAAATAATTTTCTCCACAATATAGCAATTATTTTAAATTGATACTCTATAAGTAGTTGTTTTTCAATTTCATCTTACTTAAAATTAATTTGTATTTCTTTGTGCAGAGTGTTGGCAATTGGATATAGTAATCTGGAATATAGGAGAAAGGTTTGGGCTCGAAGTACAGTTTTGAGAGTCATTATGGTATGCTTGTTTCAAGCTGTATTAATAAGATGGGCCAGAGAGATACATAAAAATAGATGAGAATAAAGTGTAGAGTGCCATCCTTGGGAATACTAGCATTTAGGGACAGGTAGGAAGGGGGAACCTTTGAGATCAACGAGCAGTCAGAGACTTGGAGGAAAACCAAGAAAGTGGTAACTCAGAGCAAAGGGTGGAGAAGATTCTAAGAGGAAGGTGTGGTTAGCAGCCTTAACTACTGAAGATAGAGGTTGTACTATAAAACCAGCGCCCCTTTAACTTTGCATGGAAGAGGTACTTGGTGGCTTAAGGGCAATTTCGTTGAAGTGTTTGATACAGACACATGGATTCAGGAGTAATTGGGAGGTGGGAAAGGAGGAACTGCAAACAGTTGTTGATCATTTATAATTTAAATGTGGATAACTTTAATTTTTACAGTAACCTTGCAAGAGAGGTATTGTGTTATCTTACAGATGAGGAAACCAAGATTTAGAGAATGCGAAAACTTCCCTTAAGTCAAGTAATTAATAGTGGACAAAACTGGGATTTGAATTTATGCCTGTCGATGCCTTCTCCATTCCACTGCAAAGACAGGAAGGAAATAAATATGTCTGTAGACTGTTTTATCAAGTGGTGGGTTTTTACTATAGAAAGGGAAGAGAAAGGGTGTGGTGTTTTGGTTTCTTTCTTTAATCAGAGTTCCTTTGAAGGGGTAATGTGTAGTAGAAATTAACATGGGATCTGAAATTATGCTTCCTATGTAGATCATGTATTTTTATTGTCTTCCTTTAGATTTAAAGAACACGTACAGAATAATTTGCCTCGAGATCTTCTAACTGGCGACCAGTTTATTCAGCTGCGAAGGGAATTAGCTTCTGTAAATGGACATAGTGGAGATGATGGTCCCCCTGGTGATGATATGCCATCGGGGATTGAAGACATAACCGATCCAGCAAAGGTAACTGGACTTATTAAAAAATCCTTCAGTGCATGAAAACTAGACTTTATATCCCTTGACTTCGTGTATGGTATGACCTGTAACTCATATAAAGTTAATTTCTGATTAAGGCATGTGGGAATTCTTTAGCTGGTATAGTTTAAATACAGATTTAAGTAGAGAATCTGTTTTACTATGAGACATCTAGAAATAGCTTAGAAGGAATATTTTGCCTACGTTGTGATCTATTAGCCCTATTTTTAAAAAGACACGTTAGAAAGTGGCTTATTAGGAAATTCTTTTATAAAGTTTAGTACTATTAATTGTACTTGCACATAATTGATAACAATTTAAAAACCCTCTACTATTCTAAGACTAACATACCTTGTTTCCCCGAAAATAAGACTAGCTGGGGACCATCAGTTCTAATGCATCTTTTGGAGCAAAAATATAAGACCCGGTCTTATTTTATTATAACATAAGACCGGGTCTTATATTAAGTTTTGCTCCAAAAGACGCATTAGAGCTGATGGTCCGGCTAGGTCTTATTTTTGGGGAAACAGTATGTGTGGGTAATATTTAAATGTAAACAGTAATATTTTAAAATTTTGGTATATAACTTGTGTGATACAAAATTTTTTTTTTCTCTTCCCCAGCTAATTACTGAAATAGAAAACATGAGGCATAGAATCATTGAAATTCATCAAGAAATGTTTAATTATAATGAGCATGAAGTTAGTAAAAGGTGGACATTTGAAGAAGGTGTAAGTGTTTTGTTTTGTACTACTCTTGAAAATACAGTGATGGGAATAATGTATTTTTCTTTCAGTTTTTAATAATGTCTTTACAACTTTTTATGTTTTTCTTATTTAAGTAATAACTTAAGACGTTTATCCCATTTATTGCTACCATATCAGTTTTAGAATCTTATTGAATTCAGACTTACTAAGATATCTCTTTAATAACCATTTTTTAATAATTGTTCAATTTTTTAAATCAACTTCATTGAGTTATACTTTATATATAACAGAATGTACTAATTTTAGGTGTACAGTAAAATGAGGTGTTTTTTCCCCCACAATTCCAAGTTTTTTATTTTTATTTTTTTAACAGCTTTATTGAGATATAATTCACATACCATATATTTCACCTATTCAAAGTATATAATTCAATAGTTCGTAGTATATTCACAGATAATTTCAGCCATCACTGCAGTCAATTTTAGAACATTTTCATCATCTCCAAAAGAAACCCCTTACCCTCTCACCCCTCTGTTCCTTTACCTGCTGGTCCCATCTTCCCTCTCCCCCGTCCCTGCCTTAAGGTACCACTCATCTACTTTCTGTTTCTATAGATTTCCCTATTCTGGCCTTTTATGTGAATGGATCCACATAGTACAGTATCAGTATCCCCAGGGAGCTAGAACACCAAATGCAGATGTTCTAAGGTTTTTTATATAAAAAATGACATAGTATTTGCAGAGTAGGGTACAGCAGGGTATGCCTATACATCACTTCATTCATGTGGATCCAGCGTAGTGCTTGGAGTGTGGCAAATTCAAGCTTTGCGTTTTGGGACTTTCTGGGAATTCCCCCCTCCCTCCGATTATTTTTGATCCATGGTTGGTTAGATCTTTGGATGCAAACCCTCGGACGTGGGGGGTGGGCAACTGTATATGTTTTTGCACTGCAGTCACCACAGAAGTCAGGATATAGAACTCTTCTGTTATTCCAAAATGCCCCCTTGGTGTTTTTCCAGTCATTAACCGCACCCCCATTCCTAGCTCCAGCAACCACTGATCTGCTTTCTGTTACTGTGGCATAATTGTTCAATTAGAAAATATTCCACAAAGAACAAGATTTCCTGAATATAAAAAAATTGTGAATTGTGTAGTTCTGTTAAAATAATTGAGTAATGGAAAATACACTCTTTCTTCAGATACCTAAAGCCTAAGGAATTTAAGGGATTTTAATTTAAAACTTTTTTTTTTTATCATGAAATATGGTGATTAAACATTTTGGTTCATTAGCAATTGTATTTATAATACCAACAATTTATGTTGTTATAGTTATAGTCATGCATTTTTGGTGTTGGTATTGGTTTACTTCATTGTCATGTCATACTTTTTGTTATAGATTAAAAGACCTTATTTTCATGTGAAACCATTGGAAAAGGCACAGCTCAAAAACTGGAAAGAATACTTAGAATTTGAAATGGAAAATGGGACTCACGAACGAGTTGTGGTTCTCTTTGAAAGATGCGTCATTTCATGTGCCCTCTATGAGGAGTTTTGGATCAAGGTAAAATTACATGCTGTGAAACTTGACTATTTCACAAACATTGATCTAGTGACTAACCTTTTTTGTACTTCTGTTGAATGTTGTTCATATAACTATATCTGTTGCATTAGGAGATGGTCTGCTTGCAACCAGATTTGACTGCTGCATATGCCAACCTCGTTGCCTCTCTTCGTCCTTCCTTACAGAAACTAGTCTAGTGGTTCAATAAAGGTGCTGAATGGGTTTAAAAATAGAATTTTATCGTTCTGTCACATATTTAATAGCTTGTTCAACTGTAAATTATTCAGTATTTCCTCTGTTTCTGTGTGTAGTATGCCAAGTACATGGAAAACCATAGCATTGAAGGAGTGAGGCATGTCTTCAGCAGAGCTTGCACTATTCATCTCCCAAAGAAACCCTTGGTGCATATGCTTTGGGCAGCTTTTGAGGAACAGCAGGGTAAGAATGGGGAACTTCAGTTGATATTTTTGGATTTTAAGTTACTTCAGGATAAAGATATAGGAAGTGAGTCTTGAGGGATGGATGGTGTAAAGCAGATGTTGGTAAACTTTTTCTATAAAGGGCCAGATAGTAAGTATTTTAGGTTTTACAGGCCATATGGTCTCTTTCCTAACAACTGCCATTATAGCCCCAAAGCTGCGATGGACAATACATACAAACAAATGAGCATATTCCTTTTTAAAAAAATAAAAATAGGCAGAGGACTAGAGTTAGCCTGTGGGCTGTTACTTGGCAATGCCTGGTATAGAGGATGTTTCGGAAGTTTAAACAAAAGCATAAACATTTAATTGCTATTTCTAGGTAATATTAATGAAGCCAGGAATATCTTGAGAACATTTGAAGAATGTGTTCTAGGATTGGCAATGGTTCGTTTGAGAAGAGTAAGTTTAGAACGACGGCATGGAAATATGGAAGAAGCTGAACATTTGCTCCAGGATGCCATTAAGAATGCCAAATCAAATAATGAATCATCGTTTTATGCTATCAAACTAGCCCGACATCTTTTCAAAATACAAAAAAACTTTGCAAAATCAAGGAAGGTGCTTTTGGAAGCAATTGAAAGAGACAAAGTATGTATTTGTGTATTTTGGAATATCTTCCATAAGAAACCAGTGGTCTTTTTGTTTTTCATTTGGGCAACTATGATGAAAGATTTGGTCTCTATGTAATGTATTTAATTACTAAATGAAGACAACAGTCCCTCTAAACTGATGTTGCCATTCTTTTAAAAGTATTTAAAATTATTATGAATTAACAGGTTGGGAATATTAAGATCAAAAAGTGTTGCAGACATTGTGAAGTTCTATTTTCCCCACATTTAGAAATTCTATAGCAAATTTAATGTTTATTGAATAGAGAGCCTGGAAGAACACATGTTAGAAACGGAAGCATGGCAATTGCCTACATTGTAGCAGTGAGATTATTCTGCTTTTCTAAAGTATTTCATTTTATACATCAAGTGATAAGAGGTAGTGTATAGGAAATTTCTCATTATTTTGATTTGTAGCTAATGCCAAATCTGTTTAATACATAAGTTCATAACAGTTTGCTTCCATCTGAAGTGTAAGATAATTGTCGACGGTTATAAAGATTTAAACTATTGGGAACTGTAGAGATCATTTTTTTATGCTGTATATTTGTCATGGTAGGTCAAGCCACATTAAACCCAAGTTAGGACATAGGGCTTTAATTTTTTGGCACTGAACATTTTTATATTGTGTAGGAAATACTAGGATGATGTCACTACCTAGCAATGTGCTAATTAGTTTTTACCCATTTCGATGTATTCTGGAAACATTTAACATGGGTTACATGTTAATACAATTTTAAATATTGAATTTTTTAAATTGAGATGTAAAAATTAGGGCATTTTAAATTATCTGTGGTCTAATTAAAATATCTTAGAACAAATAATTAATTGATACTACTTTTTACACAGGAGAACACAAAGTTATACCTCAATTTACTTGAAATGGAATATAGTGGTGACCTCAAACAAAATGAAGAAAATATTCTAAGTTGTTTTGACAAAGCTATACATGGTTCATTACCTATTAAAATGAGAATTACGTTTTCTCAGAGAAAAGTGGAATTTCTTGAAGATTTTGGTTCAGATGTTAATAAGTAAGATCTTAATTATATATTTCTATTTGAGTAGTAAATGAGCATTGATAATTCTGGATGGGAATTTGATGATTAGTACAAATGAAAATATTGTTAAATTTAAAATGTTTGCCTAGGTTACTTTTTCCTCGGGTATATGTGGGATAAATTCAGTTCTGTAAATGTGTAGGTGCTTAACAGGAGGACATAAGTTGGTTGTTCTTTCAAAACTGTTTTCAAAATTTTAGCATGGTAATTTAAACAATCAGTAGATTAAAGAAGGCAGGAAGCAGCAATCCCATGAAAAAGGAAATGGGTCAAGAATTGAACCCTGGAACACAGATACATTCAGTATATAGGCCATGAAAGGTGGATGGGGTTAATTTGGGGTCGGAATGCCCTTTTATCTCAGACTGGAAAACAGGCGGGATGTGGTTCTCCAGATGATGCCTGATGGCCTCACCCTTGTGCATTGTTAAACGCTGCAAGTTGAGGGTGTAGAATGGTCCACTCTAGGGGATTTGGGAAAAGGACAGGTTTAAGATTTAAATTTGCAAAATAGAAGAGTAGAAATTGATTAGAGTGTTGCTGCAATTCCATTTTAGTATTAAGGAAATATCCAGTTCTTATTAGGCATGTACCTTCTCTACTTATTCTAACTTAGAGTATTTTCCATTGAAATAGCTGTTCATAAAATAAGAATTATTTGTGTGTCTGTGTGTATTTATGTGCGTGTATGTTTTTGATGGTTGAGTAAAATTTTAGTTAAAAAGCATTTAACATAAGTTACATTTTAATACAATTGTATGTATATGCTTGACTTAATGTTTTATATGAATTATCCAGTGTAAAATACGTAACAGTCTAATGGGGACTTATAGGCACTGTAGGTGAAGAGAGGATTAAAGAGCGATTAGGCATTTTTTCCAAAGTCACTTAACTATTTATTCATTGTGCAGCTGGGATTGGAACCTGCTTCCAAGTCTGTGCTCCTAACCACCTCATGTCTTGTGTATTTATTGCCTTCTGTTTGTTTTGCACTGGAGAGAGTATACAAAGGAAATGGGATGTGTAATTCTAGCTTTTAGTCTAGTTGGTATAGTGATCAGAGGAAATAACATGAGATAGCATATAACTTAAAGCTGTGGATCAGAATGGATTTGTCATCTTTCATAGAGGAAGTGGGGCTTCATTTAGTTAACTACAGGATTCTGACAAGCTAGGAGGATAAAATATAGAAGCAAGTTAAAGTTCATATAAAAGCAACATCTGCTTGATTAGACGGTTTTCTGAAGTAGTGGAAGTTATGTTGATTGTGCGATGCCTTCAAAGCTAGGTTGAGTTCAGAGAACATGCGGTTGACAGTAGGAAGCCATTAGAGTTCTGATTGAGATTAAACTACATATTTTAATTTGGCAGTAATATGCTGACAAATCAGAGGTTCAATACAAAGATGCCAGTTAGGCCCTTGCAAATACAGTTAAGGAAGGGAGGGTAGTATGTTGTAGTTGAAATTAAAAAAAGGAATGGTATAAAAAATAAATGAGCCACTTAGAAATTTAGGTAGCAGTGTAATGAATTGGTAAGAATCAATGTGGAAGTCAACAAGTATAGGCTTAAATCCTAGGTCTGTCACTTACTGATTTGTGTATTCCTCAGTTTTCAAAATTTCTCATGTAAAGATTCAGTCTGTTATTACCTCGCCTACAGGTTGTTAAAGGCCTTAAGGAAACGAGTACATATAAAATGCTTGATACTCAACCTGAGATTACTGGTATTAACAATTTTATAGCCCCCTGAACATTTGGGGACCAATGTTACTTGTAAATGTTATTAAATGTGTATATATACAAGGTGCCCAAAGAAGTTGTGCATATATATTAAAGTATCAAGGTCATTTCTACAGAAATGTTCTGATTTATGATTTCTGTAAAAAATGAGGTCATCCTTGTCTTTATAAAAATATTTCAGAAAATGACAAAAGGAAAACAAAATCATTATGTTTTTAAAGCCGAGTTTCATTCAAGTGACATTGTTTACGAAGTTCTGGGTTCCATGTAAGTTACATATGTTACATCAGGATTTTATTAAAATTTATCTTTTTAATCAACGATAACCAATTATACTATAGTTTTATATTAGTATTAATTCAGTTTATCACTTGGCCAAATTTTAAATACACTTTTCCTAACTGGTGGTAGGTGTCTTCAATAGTATTATGAAGTTAGATTTCAAAAATTTACAGATTGTAGAATTATCAGAACTCATGGTTGCACTGGACAGAAACATCAAGGTCAATGTCTTCGCTCTCATGGCTTCTAAAGCAGCCTCTCTCCATGTGTTAGAAATGATAAACACAGGTAGCTCTGGGCCAGCATTTCCATCAGCGTTAGCCAACTATAGTGTAGAGAACAGGCACTTTTCCAGTAGCTCAGTCAAAACTCCTGGGATTTATTAAACGTCCTGGTTTGGATAATGTCTTCACTTCTAAACCAATCATTGGTCACGGGTATAATGTAATTTAACCAGGCCTGTATCCTTGAAGCCCCATTTGAACACATGACCCGAGAAGGAAAGTGCAGGGCAGTGGTTTTCCAAAGGGAATAAATCAGAAAGAGTAGCTGGGGGACAGGTTTGCTTGCTGGCTCTTTAAAAGGAAGTCAAATGATGTTCAATGCAACATACTTTTGTTTTCCTAAGTAGAAATAAAAACTTAAAAAATTTAATAGTTTGTTTTTTGTAAATTCCAGTGGATTTTTTTCCCCCCTTCCCTCTCAGGCTTCTGAACGCTTATGATGAACATCAAACACTCCTAAAAGAGCAGGATTCTTTAAAAAGGAAAGCAGAAAATGGGTATGTAACTTTGTTCAAATCAGGAAGGGATCCTTAAAAGAAGACATTTCATTGTGGAAATGCCTTTAAAGACAATTTTTTTTTTTTTTTTTTTTTTACCCAACAAAATCTTTACAACATTATTGAATACCTTCCCCAAATTAATTTTCAAAAAAACCCTGAGGCCATCTTGTGGTTACCAGCTGCTTCCAAATCCCTTCACCTTTCCCCTTATCCCCAACCCCCCCCCACACACACACATCTAACAACTCTCGGTTTTTTCTTTGTGTCCCCAAAACTGTTTCTGATTAGTTCATTCACATAGTCTTTTCTTTAGATTCCATATATAAGTGAGATCATATGGTACTTGTCTTTCTCTTTCTGACTTATTTCACTTAACATAATGTTCTCTAGATCCATCCATGTTGCTGCAAATGATAAGATTTCTTTCTTCTTTATGGCTGCGTAATACTCCATTGTATAAATGTACCACAGCTTCTTAATCCAGTCATCTACCGATGGGCATTTCGGTTGTTTCCATATCTTGGCTATTGTGTAAAGTGCTGCAATAAACATAGGAGTGCATACAGATTTTTGAATTGGAGTTTTGGATTTCTCCGGGTAGATGCCTAGGAGTGGAATTACTGGATCATAGGGTAGTTCCATTTTCAGATTCCTGACATACCTCCATACTGTTTTCCATAGTGGCTGCACTAATCTGCAATCCCACCAACAGTGCACTAGCGTTCCCTTTTCTCCACATCCACGCCAGCATTTGTTGTTTGTTGATTTATTGATGATAGCCATTTTGACTGGAGTGAGGTGGTATCTCATTGTGGTTTTTATTTGCATTTCTCTGATGGTTAGTGAGGTTGAGCATTTCTTCATATGTCTTCTTGCCTTCTGTATGTCCTTTTTAGAAAAATGTCTCCTCAAGTCCTCTGCCCATTTTTTAATTGGGTTGTTTGTTTTTTTGGAGTTGAGTTGAGTAAGTTTTTTATAGATTTGTGATATTAATCCCTTATCAGATATATCATTGGCAAATATCTTTTCCCATACAGTAGGATCCCTTTTTGTTTTATTGATGGTTTCCTTTGCTGTGAAAAAACTTTTTAGTTTGATGTAATCCCACATGTTTATTTTTTCTCTTACTTCCCTCGCGCGAGGGGATATATCAGTGAAAATCTTACTCCGGGTAATGTCCATGAAGTTTCTTCCTATATTTTCTTCTAGATATTTTATGGTTTCAGATCTTACATTTAAGTCTTTAAGCCATTTTGAATTTGTTTTTGTATATGGTGTAAGGAGGTGGTCCAGCTTCATTTTCTTGCATGTGTCTGTCCAGGTTTCCCAACACCACTTATTGAACAGACTGTCTTTACCCCATCGTACATTCTTGCTTCCATTGTCGTAGATTAGATGGGCATATAGGCATGGATTTATGTAAAGACAGTTATTTTTAAATGTTACCTTTATCAACCAAAATGTCCTTTGATAGATGAATGGATAAAGAAGTTGTGGTATATATACACAATGGAATACTATTCGGTGGTAAGAAAAGATAACAGGAACATTTGTGACAACATGGATGGATCTTGAGAATATAATGCTAAGCGAAATAAGTCAGAAAAAGCGGAGAACCGTGTGATTTCACTGATAATGTGTTATATAAACCAAAAACAACAAAAGAACAAGACAAGCAAATGAGAAACAAAAACTCATAGACACAGACAATAGTTTAGTGGTTATCAGAGGGTAAGGGGGGCGGGGGGTGGGAGATGAGGGTAAGGTGGATCAAATATATGGTGATGGAAGAACTGACTCTGGGTGGTGAACACACAATGGAATTTATAGATGACGTAATACAGAATTGTACACCTGAAATCTATATAATTTTACTAACAATTGTCACCCCAATAAATTTAAAAAAATGTTACCTTTATGTTCTGGTAATTTATTTTCATGACTTGAAAAAAATTGTATGGAGTGGTAAAACAAATGTACACAGGTAACATTCATCTATTTGTGAAAGTACTTATCTGTAATTTTGAAAGTTTCCATTTGACCTTTTATTTAGATCAGAAGAACCAGAGGAAAAGAAAGCACACACAGAAGACACAACTTCATCATCTACACAAATGATTGATGGTGATTTACAAGCAAATCAAGCAGCATATAATTATAGTGCTTGGTATCAAGTGAGTTCACATAATTGATTTTTGTTCATAGATGTTATTAGATAGAAAAACAAGTTGTTGTTTTTTAAGAAAAAGCAACTCTTTGCTTTTGTCCCAGATTGTATAATACGTTGTTTGTTTGTTTTTTGTGGTTAAGTCTTGGAATTTCACCAGTGAACACATGCCTATTAACACATACTTGCTTTATTTTTTATATATGGAACACAGGCATAGTTCAAATATGCTAACATGTTTGTTTTTTCCTTTCAGTACAATTACCAGAATCCTTGGAATTATGGACAGTATTATCCGCCCCCTCCAACTTGATGGGAAAATGTAAATATCAGATGGAGTGTGTGAAGAGTGTGAAACTATTTTTTTTTAATGAGGGATGTAAACATAGCATAAGTTTGTTGTATTTGATAAGTTGTCTTCCCTATTTCTGTATAACATGATTTGTTTAGTAATAGGGCAAAATGTCACTTAGTAGCTTACCACAGAAACTTTCCTACCATTTATAAAATTTACTTTTTATTGGAGAACTATTTTTTTGATTTTTGCATTAAGTGGTCTAGAATTCTTTTGCAATGCATTTGCAACCGAGTTTTTGTAGCCTTAAAGGTAGGAAAAAAACTGACTGAAAATAATGTCAGTGTAGTACCAGATTCTGAAAATATGTAAGGGCTGGTCTAAGGATTTACCTCCTGTAAAAAAAAAAGGATTTTTAACCTTTGCTGAGGAGGTTTTGTCTGTGTGTTTAAATTATCCTTGTGAATTTCGATCTAACTGCAGAAAAGATACACTATTAAAATACTATGTCTTGGGATAGAGTAATTATAAATCAGAAAATTTGTTTGCATCCCTTTAAAAAATGAAAATCATATATAAGTATGTTGTTTTGGGAGACTTTGTATTTAGAATAGTCATGTGAACTTGTGAGCAAACTTTCATTTTGATCAAACCGATCATCTTCATTTTTGTAATAAAATTGAAGACTCATCAGCTAATTGTTATGAATTTATTTCGAGCATTACCTAATTTTGTATTCACCATTAGTTGTGGTTCATTGGTTTTGAAGTATGCTTTTCTTGAATTCAGCTATTATCTTCTTGCTAAAATTTCTTAGTCTTTTTAGCTTTTTGATTCCTCTCAATCTCTGTGCTTCTGCCTTCTCACTACACTAGAATATTGAAAGATTTTAAGATGAGTTGTCCTTGGCAGAGTGTCCAGTTTTCCTATTACTCGCTGGTTGGATGAAGTCTTAGCCCTGGTTAATCTAATCAGAACATTAATATATCAACACCAAACAAATCAAGGTGCTGGGTAAATTTTTATTGAGCCTTTTAGTTTACAACATGAGGTAAAAGGAAAATGAGTTCTCCTTAACCTGTATTTTACACAACTGTAGTAAAATATTTTAAACTTCAGGGATTTATAACGGATTACATTTTTTAAAAGTTGGGGGATCAAGTAAACAAGTTCTAACATAACTCCTTGAATCTTTCAGTTCACTTTTCCCTTACAATAGTAACCAGGTGTAATTATTTACATAAGCTTCTTCAAGGCCATTGCTGATGTCTTTAAATCTGAAGAATTGCTATTTCAATCAATATCCACTAATTCCACTTCAAAAATGAGTTTTGCATTTGGTGGAATTCTGTTGAAGAAGTCAAGGTAAACATAATACAAATTGCTTCTCCCCTCACTCCCAGTAACCCTGGTCTAAAATTAGAAGTACGTATACTGGATATTGGTAATTAACTCCAAAGAAAAGGGCTTTATAGTTGGTTCAGAGGCGAATACATACTGGCTTAGTGGTTCACAATAGAGGCATCTTGGTGATTGTCGGCTGACTAGGTAAGTTTAGCCTGGACTAGGATCTTCCTTATCTGACCCGGACGCCTCACTGGTACTCCCAAATTAGCCCTAACCACTTAATGAAGACTGCTACTCAGTACTCAAAAAACAAAAGAAAAAAACGTGATTTCAATATAACTGGGTATATATTAAATCAAAGTTCGTATGAGGTAGTACCTGCTACTTGCTGTGTATTTTAAGATGCTGAGTTTAGAGAAGAGTGGGATTCTTCACACAAGAGGGAGCTGCAGTTGGCCATCTGATTTTGATAGACTCAGAAGAGACTATTGTATTCCAAAATAATTTTAACTGATAAGACTAGAGAGAACTTCCAAAAAAACTTTTTTTCAAACTTACTCCACCTGGTCCAACTAGTCCAATAGGAATGGAACCAGCAAGAGAAAAAAATACCTTCCCACTTAGCTTTTGGAATGTTCTGGTCAGAATGGTCTAGAATCATGGGTCTTTTTGCTTTGTTTGTTTGTTGTTCACAAACTGGGCCTATCAGAAAAGTATTGTCATCAGTAGGAGTCACAAACGCACACGGTACAGTGGACCTGTGGCCTTCATCTCACAACTGGTAATCCACAACACGTGCTGGTCCATTTCTTAGCATTGAGTACTTACTTATAATTATACTGTAGCTTAAAATTACCATGAGCTATAGCATCCTACAGTTTGGTATAGTTGTTTGTATTGGGCATCTTAACTCCTTGAAGTAAACTTTTCAGATATGAACAATTGCCTTTCACAGAGGAAAACTTAAAACCTCACAGCTTAAGTCTTGAAAATTAAGAGCTTGAATAAGAGGAAAAAATGGTAGATTCTAGCTCAAGTGTGAATACTTAGAAAAGCATCTAAGTCAGGAAGTCTGGTCTGGACAGGATTCCTAACCTGGACATTAACCTAGACAGCATCTTTCAGGTGGTATTTCTTAGTGATTTTTCTTTAATTACAAACGAAAAAAGGATACTTGGCATCAGGCTGGCCTTTCTTTCCATAAGCCCATTCTGGTTCAATCTCTAGTCGAGCCTTTTCTCCTTTACTCATTGTCAAGAGTGCTTCATCCCACTAAAGGTAAGACAATGAAATCAAAGCTAATGATATTTTGCAAAAAAATAACATGCAAAACCAGAAGCCAAAATTACATAATAAAATCTATAACTAGATTTCATTATGTCTTAAGATAACGTCGTTGGATGAGTCCCCAAATCAGTCCTTTATTTCAGTAGAAAAAAAAAAGGATATATTAAACTATTTTTTAGTATAATACTCAAATGAAATAATGTGAATACTTTTGTAAACTGTTCACATGCCATACTTACGGAAACCAGTTTATAAGCACTATCATAAAAATTTTGCTATGCTTTGCTATCAGGACAAACTTCTGAATTTATTTTTATAGGGATAAATTAGTGAGTACTCTAAAGGTATTTTAACCAAATTGTAATACTGGAGTCATTATAGTACATAAACTACCTGTTAGAACATTAAGATCTTTTGCAGAAGGTAAAACTATTCAACGAAACGATAGATGTTTCTGGGTTACCCCTCCATTTTGTCTAAATTTGGATCCTTAAAAGCAGTTACCAAAAACAGTTAAATCAACAAGGTGCAAGGATATAGAATGTAATACTAATAAATACTCTGTTGAAATGTAACAATCACATAAAGTTCAAGGGATACAGATATATCTGTCAGATACTGGAAATTAAGAGTATGATTAACTACAAGAAATTTACCAGTAAGCAAATTAGTTATAGAAAAAGAGCTCATAATTGATACATAGTTGCTATCAACTTGGTGAAATCAGGTAGCAGTTAAGGTTATTTCTAATTAAACCTTAAGTTTCAAGATATTTTATATTCTATTTTGGGTTCTGGATATGATTGAACCATATCTTAGGACTTACCCACAGTATAAAGAGTAACAGTGAGGGTTTTCATACCTGCATTTAAATGTGCGTTTCAGTTATTAATGTTTGATGTCCTGAGTAAAGACAATTTAAAAGAACATGTGGGCCCCAGCCTGACAACCCAATCCAGGGAAGCTGATAACCGGCCTAGCTCTTTGATCTCCTTTTGTACACTGCAGTGGTCAATACAGCTGAAGCCCAACTCTTTTCTCAATTTCCTTCTATTAACCTCTCATAAGTAAAAGTGGGTAAAGACGTGCTTATGTTTGAAAGATTTTCTGGTTTTGAGCTTAGGTTGTGAGAGGTGAGAAGAACCTCTCACAGAACAAACTTGCTTTTATCAGTACTTCAGTAGAGTAGCTGTTTCACCTTTCTTGATCATGTACAAGTGGTACAATAGCTATGTAACATAAGAATCTTAAAGACAAATTTAAAAAGCCAAACATTCTAAGACTTGATGAAAAAATTAAAGGGTATGGTGGAAGGACATATTTGAGTCTGACGTCACATGCTTTTAGTTATGTTCATTTAATCTTTTAACAGCCTTGAGGTAGGCTGTGCTGTCCTTATTTTAAGAGACGGGGAACCAAGACCCAGAGACCTTAACTTGTGCCAGATCGATCAGTTAGTGATGACAGTGCTGATCTGTCAGACCTCAAACATTGTTTTCCTCATATCCCCAATCCTAATTCTTATGGCACCATGCCACAAGTAGCATGTGCCAGAATCTCTGTCAATTTATTGCCATTTTTTACTTACTCCTCTGATAACTTTGCCTATTCCAACTTTAAAACTTAATGGCTTGGCATTTTTCTTCTTCTTTGAACCTGTAAAACAGATTTTCCTTATAATTAACGATGAGATTAAGTTCCAATGGAAAAACATAGGAATTTAAGTCTTTAAAGTGATTTCAGAATTTATCATGCCATGCATTTGAAAAGAAACAAAAATTCAGAAAACCAGGTAATTTATCAAAACTTTTGATGTAAAAACCATTATGGTGTACATGGGAGCAAGGGGAAGGGCCTATATTTACTCCACTTAAATAGCACACTATCCTGCCTTCTATATTAATATATCAAAGCTTTGCTTTGGTACATCAACCAAGTTTAGACTAAGCTTCCTTATTTCTTGCTTTTCAATGGCCAAGAGGTCTTAATTTACCCAGCCAGTAAGTAGTGAACTGAAGACCTCTTCCAAGTTAATCAAAGGTGCAAAAATACTTCCAGAAAAAAGTGACAGCCGATAAAAAGGTGCTGCCAATCATTCATCTAGACATTCTGGAATGCTTTAAAGCCAAAATTATAAGATTACATTTAAACTTACTCGTTTGAATATTGGTATCAAAAACAGTTCCATCCTGTAGTGTTCCTGTATACCAGCAGTGAACAACATCTCCCTTTTTGGGGTAGTTGGTTTTATCCCCTTTTTTAAGAACAGATTTTGTATATTTTGGTGGACCCTAAAGACAAAGACAACGCACACAGAGTTATTCACTCATGTCCTTCTTTCAGAAGGATGACAGAGACTACTTATACAGCCAACTGTGACCTAAGTTTGGTTGGAGAGTTTCTTTCACAGGTTTAGTAACAAACTATTTTGCCTGTGGTTCACCTCTGGATTAAAAAAGTCTCATTTCAAGTCTGTGCTGAGAATATTAGTAACTAGGATATCTATAATTTAATTTTTAAAACCTCCAGCTTCTTTCGAAACCAATGTTCTTTTGGCAAGGTTCTGTTAATTGTTCAAGAAACCATAAAATGAATCGTCATTTCCCTAAGTTAGAAATATCATTACTACTTAATTCCTATAAAATCATAAAGCATTAAATAAAGCACTGTGACATTTTCAAAGATTTGAGTGGTTTTAGTACCAATAATTGATATTACTATTTTTATTATATCCAATTAGAAGGAATAATGTGCCTGTTCATGAACTAGAAAATAAGTTCACACAGTGAATGGGATTATCTATAGAAATTACCATTAACAAGCATATTTCCTAGAACAAAGCAGATTAGGGTCTTTTTTTAAAGCTAAAGGCTAATCTAATTAATGGTGATTTTATATATTGTGAGGAAAGCAATTTCTTAGCCAAACTTAAGGATATATAGAATTTTACAGTATAGAACATATAATAATGGGAAAGGAAGATATTAAACATCTTCCTTAATCCTGACAATCCTCTAAAGGTGTCACCTACTTGCATTTTTGCAGATGATGAGACTGAAGTTCAGGGAATTTATGCAGCAGAGCTAATGAGTAGTAGAGAATGAATATGGACTTGGGATTTTCTGAATCCAAAGCCCCTGTTCTTTCAATTATACCAAAATATTGCAAATAATAGTGATAATGATAATATTGATGTTAATAGTTAAAATAGTTAATGTCTACTGAGCACTCTCTCTGTGCCAGGCACTATTCCATATGCTTTACATATATTAACTTTTAATTGTCACTACTTTGTGAGGTAGGCACTGTTATCCCTATTTTACAGATAAGAAAACATAAGGAACTTACTTATGGTCCTACAGCTCCTAAGTGACTGAGTAGGACTGGAAACGAGTCAGCTTAGATATAAAGCCTTTGCTCTTACCACTTTACCTCCTCTTAGGCACATGTGGAATGTCAGATATTGGACAAGTCATTTTCTGTGTCAATTCATGCCTGGCAGTCTTTTTCCCCATCAAAGTAAGGCCTGGATAGGGTATAAAGCCCCATCCAATGCAGAGTAAGGACTAGCACTTTCAACTAAAGTTAGCCTGCCTCCCTGAATCAAGAGTCACATCTACAGCTTGAGTACAATTTGCATTATAAAAGTAAACGTTAACTTCCTCCCTGACACACCCATTGCAAGCTTGTTTTACCAAGAAATACTATAAATGGTCAGGTGTCTACTGGTAGCAGTGTACATTGGCATCATCTCTTTGGAATGCAATTTAAAGATGTTGAAAGTGTGATATTTACGCAAATATGCTCAAGAAGTAATTGGAAACTTAGGCAAAAATCTTTATGAAGTTCCCAATGCACTATTATCCATAACGGCCAAATAAACATATATTTTATGGTAATACTATTTTTAATAATGCGGAAAACTTATAACAGTAAGTGAAAAATCAATAGAAAGGTCTAACTACAGTAAAATCTCTACTATTTAAATATACGCATAGAAAATCATTCTGGAGTGTTAAACATGTTCATTTTTAGGTATTGTAATTATATAATGTGTTCTCTATCCTTTTCTATTTTAAAAATAGCATGTTATTTTTATCAGAAAAATAAATGGCTTTAAAAAAATTAATTGATGACAAAAATCTATCCCAAATTTGAAAATAATTTTAATTAAAAAATGTAAAAGCGGCAAAATGAGAATGACTACATGTTTATTATGTGAGAATATCAGAATATTTTAACACATCATTAAGAAATTGCATGTAATTATTTGAATGGATAAGGTATGATTAGCGAACAATGACCACATTTTAAATCTTTATGTCATTCCACTGTTTCCCCATTTGTTGTCCCAAGTGTCTTGGGCATGTTGTGTTACTACATTAGAGGTCCTAGAATAATGCAAACATATTAAGTTGGTGGTTATGGTGCAGTCTTAATGGTAAAGGTGCCAAACTGCCCACTGACAGCTTCCATTCAGTGTTTCACAGTGTTTTATGGATCATTCATTCTTTGGTGTTGTTAACACTGTTAGAAAAGGGGTTTGATGTAATTCAGTTTGGGAAACACTACGTTAAATAGCTTCTATTCTGCACGACTTCTCAGAGGTCTCACTAGCTAACACACTGTGAATCTTCAAGTAGGAGATGCGACATACACGCTTTGATGATGCCGGAAAACCACCTGGAACTTCTGGTACCTGTATAACACACTTTGAGAAACACTGCTCTAGTTATTTGATCTGATGCTAGGTTTCACTGAAACAATCTGGTTGGTTCATGGTGAGTGGTAACATCAGTTCAAGGCTATCCTGGAGTTGTGCCTGAATGAACCTGGCTTTTAGGTCATTTCCTGACTTTGCAGCAATTTCTTGGTCCAAAGTGATGATATGACTATATTCCCAAGACTGGGTCTGACCTAGGTACTTCTGGTCCCCGAGATAAAGGGACTTTGAGTGTCATCATTCAATGGCAATTAACTTGCACATCATAGCCTCTAAAAATGAGACTGTATTACATAATTGTTCCTATTACTCAAGAAATATTTGAGCACGTTCTGTGTGTTGGAAACTGGAGGTAACATAGGCGAGCAGACCCGGTTGTGGCCCTCCCGCTAGCAGAGAATATAGGCCTGGGTATAATTACATAGATTGTGAGACTGTGGAGGACGCACATGATGCTAAGATGGGAATGACACAGTGACCTAACCCAGTAGAGGCTATAGGCTGGGAGAGGTTTCTCTGAAGCAATGTTTAAATTTTATGAAGATAAGAGAAGGTTACTCAGGTGATAACTGGGAAGGTTTAGAACAGAGAATAGCATTTTCATAGCAGGGAAAAGCATGGACATAGGAAGGGAGGAAGGAAGGAGAGAATGGTATGAGATGAGGCAGGAAAGACATGCAGCACATATTAAGTATCTGGGTTTTTATCTTCAGGTCAGTGAGCAGCCAATTAAGAGTTTTGAACAGAAGTTACAGAATCAGACTAGTGTTTTTAAAAGATTACTGTGACTCAGTGTGAAGAATGGATAGAGAAAGTGGAAGTGAGGACACTTGTTAGGAAGAGGTTAATAGAGTAATCTAGTCCTACAGGAGGGTGCTAACAGTGGGGATAACAAAAGATGAAGCGTTTTGAGATACATGTATGCAGAATCAACAGAGCTTGGTGATTAAATGTGAAGGAGTTCTAAGGACTGAATATCAAGTTTCTGGCTTGAGTACCGGCACGGTCATTTCTGACTGCTGACTGAGTTCCTGCCTCAACTTACACTTTCTCTCTTGTCCAATATTCATTCATACTTGAAAACTTTCCTAAACACTATTCAATACATAATAGAGAATAAATATCTTGGCTATGGCTGATTTATTGAAAACCTAGTAAGAGCTATTACACAAGGTTCTTTACATTAAAATAAGGTAGAGAGAAATGATATAGGTACCATGTGCTACCAGAATTTATGCAGTTAAGTATAGAAATCTGGGATGGTGAAAACGTCAAGCGGAAGCGATGAGCTTATGACCTGTGTCTTAAAGCGGGAACCAAACTGACAGTGGGGGAAGTTAAGAGAAAGACACACCCAACAAGAAATAAGTCTGAAAGTGGAAAAGGGTAGTTCTGTATTGTAGATAATGAGCAGACATTTATGGCCGGAGAACAATATTTCTATAGAAGTAGTAAATCTGACGCTGAGCAGGGCCAGGTATTGGAAGACTGAATATTAAGAATGCTGTCCAGCAGAAATACTAGAGTCACAAATGTAATTTTAGGTTGTCAAGTTGCCACACTAACCCAACACATTTAAAATGTCATTTCAACATATAATCAATATAAAAAATATGGAGATATTTTACATTCCTTTAAAAAAAATCATACTAAGCCTTTGAAATTGAATGCATATTTTATACTGAAAGCACATTTCAATTCAGAGTAGCTACAAAGTGCTCAGTAGCCACATATGGTTACTAGTAGCCACATATGGGACAGCACAGTTCCGGACAGTACAGAGTTACCGAAGATTTTTGAGCAGAGTGTGGTTGGTGAAATGTTATTTTAGAAAGCTTACTAGAACAGCCATTTTGGGGCTGAATGGATGAAAGAATGAAGGCAGGAGATGAGTGACTTTTCCAACACTCAGGTCTGAGGCCTTGAAATGCTTGAAAACCAAAAAGGAATAAAGATTTGAAAAAGAAGGGAGATGTTTGAGAGCATTAGGCCTAAGGGAGACATGAGAATGAAAAAGCCAAAGATTTAGGGCAATGTGATGTGGAATTGAACAAGGGAAAGTATGAAAGATGCTGAGTAGCAGGGCAACTAGAAAACGCTTCACTGATATTAAGCATGAATTTATGCCAAGCCCAATACACAGATTTGTGATTATTTTTCTTCACAGTGCTTGCTCTGCAGTCCCAAAGCCTGAACAGAGAAAGCAGACAGCAGGAATCAGCAAAGTATTGGCCCAGAGGCTATGGAATCCAGGTGCTAGGAAGATGATGAGAACACATAACTGGGCCCAGGCTGGCCAGTTCAATGTAATGAAATGAAAAGAGGCCTTAAATATAGGATATAGTTTGCGACCCTCACAAGACATCTCTAGAAAGTCTCCAGCCCTTACAGCCTTTTACTTTTATTTGTAACTTTTTATTAACCTTAGTGATATACTATCTGCTGCCTCAAACCTCCCTCATTCTAATTGTCTTGAAGATAAACTATGTTGCCGTTTGCATTTGCAACTCTTATAGTAATTAGTATACCTCTATTTACCTTATTAGCCGCTCAATATTTGCACAGTATAATATCAAATAATACAGTTGTGATAAATCTCAAAATTGCTTTATTGTGTTTACATACCCATAAACGTTAATACGTGCTTTTCAACCAACAGGAAAAGATCATGCACATTAACTAGCTTTAGTCATATAAACATTTATAGTTCTATATCTGATCTTATACTTTTTTCACAAATACCCAAATGCTACACCTTATCAATAGGCCACCTCTTTATAAGAATTAATATTATTAAATTATCATCACTGAAACTGAGACTGCTGGGAACGAATTAGCTTAGTTAGCAAGATCTTATCAAAGGGGCAAGATTATAATCAATTCAGTTCTACTGAGGCTGTTCTAAGAGCTGTCCTTAGCTCTATGAAGGCTGTCCATTTGCAGAAGTGGTATTACCTGGTTCTTCAAATCTTTGTAACAAAATATAAAAGCTGGTTTGGGAAAGATGAGACAAATGAACCCACACTCTATAGCCAGGCCTGGACTAACTATTTTTATTGCCAAGAACACCACGTACATTCGAAAAAGCTAAAAATAATCAAAATGAAGCTTCTTTCACACTCAGTCCAACTTGGCTATAAAATCAGGACCTAAAAATAGCTTTGAAAGCTCCGAAGTTCTGGCCAGACGTAGAGGCAATATAAAACACAAAGCTAGAGGTATCTCACAGGAAAGGCTTCCTAACTGTAAAGCTCTGGTTTTCGCCTCTCCCACCCCCACCCTAGGCTTCCCCCCACCTGATTCAGTAGACTTAAGGGAGATACACTCCAAATCAGTGTTTGGCTCATTGGAAGTGGCCACCCTTAACTACCCCCTTACTATGAGAAATCAGTGCTGTAAAGCAAATACTTTTCTCAAATTCACATGAGAATTAAATAAGACAATATTCTATACAAACCTCATCCAGAGTCTCTTCAGACTTGGTTTCTTTGGGTTTATCTTCATTAAGCTTCACATTTTTCACCTGCTCGGACACTTTACTTATACTTTCAGTACCTTTGAAACGCTGTAAGGAAAACATTCTAACGTTTATCACATTCAGGATTGGCTAAAAGCAAGGAGGGACATAGAGATTTCCAGCCTCTCAATGCACTGAACATCTGCACCATGAATGTGGGCCACATAACTCAAATGTAAATCCATGGAAACTGCCTAAGAACAAAGGAAAAATCTTATGCTAAGCATTTTAATCAACAAATTATGACCCTCAAACCATCTCACAATATAAATCCTGAAACGAAAATCATGCATGACTCAGAGACATGAATACTATTCAAACAACTTAATAAAGATTCTTTTCTGTGGAAGATGGACATTTCATAGTAAATACTACTTAATGTGTTCAGGTAACGGAACTTACCTTGGAGTTACAATTTTTCAGTGCCCTTAAGAATTTGTCGTCTTAAACTAATAGGGAATTATTTTAATCTGGTCCCTTTCAAAATATCAGAATATCCCGCTATACTGCAGATTAGCCTTTCTAGAATTGACAGACAGTCCATTTATGATAAAACTTAAGAAAAATTGCAGGTGTAAAAACTTGAACATATTTTGCAAATAAATGCATTCAAAACTTATTTTGGGGAATAATGTGTCTAAAAAGATATTCTGGTAATAAAATAAAATACTCCTCACCTTACTTTCAAAAAGATGGTTATAGGCTGTAACCAAATGGTCCTTGTTAGCTGTCTTGGCCACATTTTTAATGTTTCCTAATAACTTATGTTCTGCAAGAAACTATAAAGAAAAAAGCTGGTTAGACAAAATAATTTCCCTCATATAAGGGTCTAAAATTACAAAATGACTTTATATTAGCAATTATGTCTTCAACACTATTAGCAACAGAAAAAATGAAACAAACATTGTATTTTGTACCCTGTTTGGTAACAACAAATAAAGACTTTTGGAAGATTTAAAGACATTGGGCATTTGTGAGATTTACAAGACTGGAACTGTAATATTACGTATGGGTCACACGGGTGTGTATTAATCCTTTTTCCATCACAGTACTCACAGAAAAGCACATTTATACAGTAAGGACACTTTGGTAACTGGGCAAAGCTGCTCTTGGCAGGATGTCCCTTGGCCCTGGCTGAGCCTCCAGCCACGTTGGGCACAGCTATCTTGACACATCTATAACCCATTCTCTGCAGACTGGGAAGCAGTTACACAACACTATATATAATGGTTAAGTTAATGGGCTGTGGAGTTAGACCATCTGGGTTAAAATCCTAGATGATTTTAGACAAGTGACTAAGCTTTCCTAAATCAGTTTCTACATCATAGTGGAAGATTAATAACAGCAGCTAGGTCAGAGGGTTGTTGGAAGGATAATCCACAGTAGAATTACAGTTCTCTCAAATGTTAGACTAAGCTGGCAACGGGACGTCATCCAAATCATGTAACTTCATCTCAAAATCATGTAACATGGGGATTGTAATAACTTGTTTCCTTTGTTTTATTCTGTTTCCTTTTGTCTTGTGGACCTTGATTCCTTATTTTCTTACTTTCTCTGTTGTTCTGACTCTTCAAAACTTTTGATAAAGCAGTTTTTCTAACACTATTACTGTTGTATTTTTCTATGCTTTTACTCTTCTTGTCCTAGAGAAATGTTCTAAATGATAAATGCTGATGAGGCTATTTTGATTAAATAGAAGCAATCAGTTGTTTTGGTATTCTTGTGATTTCTTTAGTAAGATTTTAGGAATATATCCAAAATATAAACATCTCTTTGGTATATTATGATCAATAAAATAGTGACTGTCAAATATAGGTTGAAGTATGTAAGTGGAGAATATGCACTTAAAAATATTTTGATATCCAAATCCCTTGAAACTGTCCCACCTGGGGCAGTTTTACATTAGAGTCCATACTGGGATAATTTGTTTTGTAAGAATTTGATGAATGAAGCACAGTATTGAGGCATTACATGTTAAATGATATTTACTTTATTGTTCCAGTTGAAATATGAACTAGCTTAAAATAATTTCACCAAGATGGTAAAACGGTAAAAAATAGTATCCCTGAAGCATGGTATTTCTTTTTCATCCTTCTATCCCCAAACAATGAGCGTAGCTCTTGCTTAGATGTTTTGTAAGTATTTGCTGATGTCAGAATAATTATTCAGGAGAATGAAGCTGGAAGTTGGAGAACAATTTTATTTCCCTTTCAAAACCCCTCAAAGTGAAAAACTACAATCTTCTCAAAAGAGCTCAGAAACAGTATTTCTAAATGCTAGTTTGGACCTTAAGTAAAAACATCGTAGAGAAACCACATAGACTGATGCTTCTATTTCCAATAGTGGGCGATAGCTCGTGCGTAACAAATTGTACAGTCGTTCAATTTGAGAGCTAGGATTTTAATTTCCGAAAAAAAAAAAAAAAAAAAAAAGTCTGACAAAAATAACTTGTGACGGCAGACCGGTGATAAAATGGAGACTATGCTGAAAAATGCAAGGCGTAACTATAAAGAATGCCAAATAGATTTTTGGTTTGTTTGTAACAATGGGAGGCCACTGTACATGAAATGCACATGTTAACTCCCCCATGTATAAAGGTCCATTAGTTTTAAGTTAAACTGCAATCTACGGGTTAAAAAAAAACCACACGCGTTAGCATTCAGTATTTAGTAACTGATGAGAAAACCAAATCGCACACACCGTTCGCACAAAATCTTCCTATCCTTTCCCATTTCCCTAACAGCCCGCCCTCCCCTCTAGAGGTCTCATCCAAGCCCCGGGTCCTCTACACCCCGCCTCGGCCGCCAGTGTCTCTGGGGTGCCTTTCTTCCCCCATGGCCTCCACCCTCACTCAAGGACCCCGATGAAGTTCTAATTCTGCAACTGCTGCCTGCGAACCCCAACCGCCCAAGCAGGGCAGGCCGGAGGGGCGGGAGCGTGGCCGCAGAGCGCACGCGAGGCCTCTCCGGCCTTCCAGGCCACGGGCCGCAGGAGGACGAGGGCGGGGGCACGGAGGAATACGGAATGTACGGGCTTCTCCGGGGGGGGTGAGGCGTCCCTCGGCCGCACCAGCCCCGCCGCCCCGCCGCCTCTGGTACCGAATCTGAACCGTGGTCCTGTAGAAACTTGATAATGTCCTTCTTGGGTAGCTGTTCGCTGCGCAGCTGCTCCACGGTCCAGGCCCGCTGTGGAACGGCAGCCGCCATCTTCCCCCGCTGCCTCTGCTTTACTGAACCAGCCCGCCTCGGTTCGACATCGCCCCGCCCCGGGGCGTGGCGTGGACCCCGCATGGAGCTCGAGGGGGTGGAGTCACTGCGCTACGCGGCGTGATTGGGCCGCGTCCTTGAGTGACGTCAAAGCTGTGCTTTGAGGGCTTCTTTGTTGAGTCCCGGTAAAAACTCAGCGGATGTAGCCTTGGCGAACTACTTCAGAAGACTGGAAGGTGTCATGTGCTCTGAATTGTAACCCTCGTGAGGAGACCTCTGTTGGTAGTGATGTTTACCAGCCGTTACTCATTTTTTTTTTTAACCGACGGGCTGCTGTGCCTTTAAAGTCTCTAATCTACAACAACAGCATTCTGACATCTTCTTTAGTTCTAGACCAAAAATTCGCACCTAAATTGGCTCAGTCCTTGTCATCAGAACAACCCGTAGCCCACCTCCGTTTTAAAACTCACACAAATGAAACTACAATACAGCCTGTCTTTTCCACCCCGCACCCCCCCCCCGCACCCCCAAATACAAACACAAGAGAAACTGTAAACGCAGATTCGGGAACTTGACCAAATAAGACAATGAATGTAACGAAGCTGCACGCAGGAGGCCGCTTGCTGGCGGTGGTGATGACGGTGACATTATTAATGCTCAAGGCATCTGTTGATACGCGTGTACTTTTCCTCAATGCATAAGGGGACAAATTTACAGAGGTTGCTTGAAGTCGCCAGGTTTGCAGAGCAGAAGCTGAGAAAGCTATCCCTAAAGTGACTAAAGCCACAGCGACGCTTCCTGCTCCGTGACACTTAGCAAGACGTAAAGGAGCATCGGAACGCTCGGATTTTCCAGCCACTATCAGGACCAAACCATTTGCTTCCCTCTTAACAATAAAAATATTAAGGTAATGGGTTGCCATTCCTAATACTGCAAAAAAGAGACCCGACATTTTGTTTCCTCAGCCTGGAGAGAGAAATACGATAAGTTATTTACTTCAATCTAAACACGTTCGGTTTTGCCACGTTCCGACTTAAAACAACAGCAAGGAATAAGCACATTAGACTATCAAGGTGGTTATTAAGTTTACAAACATAGGAGTTTCCATTGTCCTCGGGATCTCAAGGTTATTTATTTTCATTATTTCAAGCGGTATCACTTTTGCAATGAAGCCCGGACGGAACTCAAATTCAGAGTCTATAAAAAAGCTGAAAGGGGGACCAAATTTGGAGTAACTCCAAAACAATACGCATGCGTCTCAGGGAGGGCCGACGGTTTCCGGGAAGCCAGCCAATTATATTCCCACACAAACTCAATGGCGGCATTTTCCACTGCATAAAGTGGTCCCGGTTCCCGCCCTCTAATTCCACTGTTCTGTGCGCAGGTAATCCATGGGGATCGAGACGGTGGCTGTTGAGCTGCTGCAGCTGCTGACTTCTGAGAGAAGCCTTTGGTGGTTGTCAGCCTCATGAGCGGACGGCAAAGGACGCTTTTCCAAACATGGGGCTCGAGCGTCTCCCGATCGGCTGGGGCTCCGGGTTGCAGCTCTGGCACTGAGCGGCCTCAGGGCCCTGGCATCTCCAAGGAACGTCTTCGTGCCGCGGCCGAGGCTGCCGAGGCACAGCCGGAGTCGGACGATGACGTGCTGCTAGTCGCAGTGTGTGAGGCAGAGCGACAGCTGAGTCTAGAGAATGGCGGGTTCTGCACCTCGGCGGGAGCGCTGTGGGTTTACCCTACCAATTACCCAGTGCGGGACTACCAGCTGCACATCGCCCGCACCGCTCTGTTCTGCAACACGCTGGTGTGCCTGCCCACCGGGCTGGGCAAGACCTTTATTGCCGCCGTGGTCATGTACAACTTCTACCGCTGGTACCCGTCTGGCAAGGTGGTCTTCATGGCCCCCACGAAACCGTTGGTGGCGCAGCAGATCGAGGCTTGCTACCGAGTGATGGGTATCCCGCAGTCCGCCATGGCCGAAATGACAGGTATTTTACAAACAATGGGCTAATGTGAAATTAAGCGCTGAGCACCCAGGAGAAGCTACAGGTTACGTTCTCTTGGAGGTAACGGAATTCTGAACCATCTGGTCTATCTGGGAATAGACCCCAGATCACGATGTTTTTCTACGTCCTCTCCCTTGAAATAGCAACTACAGGCAGGACTAGTTTTATTGCGTTTTGCTTTATTGCACTTCACAGATGTTGCAGTTCTTAACAAATTGAAGGCAAGAACTCGTCTCCACCCGTAAAAAGATTACCACTAGCTTTATTGTGATACTAGCCTTCTTGGAACAGAACCACCATTGCCTCTGAGGTATGCCCCTACTTGTAGCAAGTCTAGCTCTAATGAATAGGTTTGCTTTATTCAATCTTAAGAGAATCCCTGTAGCTTGTCAGTTAGAACATTTTGAGGCAATTAAGTGTGTATGTACCCATCGTTTATTCAGTGTCACTTTTTTTTGCAGGATCTACTCAAGCTTTCACCAGAAAGGAAATATGGAGCAGTAAGAGAGTCCTTTTTCTTACACCTCAAGTCATGATAAATGACCTTTCTAGAGGAGCTTGTCCGAATACGGAAATAAAGTGTCTAGTTATTGATGAAGCTCATAAAGCTCTTGGGAACTATGCTTATTGCCAGGTAATATCTTGTCTAAAAAATATTTTGTAGTGTAAACACTGTTAAAGAGTATGTTAGGGAATAATTGTTAATGATGGAAGTTACTGATGGTATTATCATTATGAAAAGTCTTATATCTATTACCTCAGAATAGATAGTGATAGGAAATACTTTTCTTCATCTATTGAAGTCAGTGTCTTTTTTTTTTTTTTTTTTTTTAATGCTTAACAGGCTATTAGTGTCAGATGTAGATGATGAGAGCCTAATCATTGAGGTAGGGATCCAAAATAGGGTATGGGTGGAGTTTTGGAACTAAGGTAATCCAAACATTGGTAGTGGATATGCAGTGTCATTCCTTGGCAGGTAGGTAAAATAATACTTAACTGTTAGTGTTGTTTTAAGGATTGAATGACATTATGTATGCAGCATATAAAGTCCAAATGTAAAGAGGTGGGCTGTGGCTGGAGAGGTACTTGAGGGCCAGGTCATGAGGGCGTTTGTAGTTTGTGCTTAGCAGTTTGAATGCTCCTTGTAGGCCATAGGGGATGTAAGCGGTGGAGACTCATTGAAAAATGTTTAGCTGGGATGGTACTTAAGATTTAAAAGAGATTAGAGGAGAGAAGGCTAATGGCAGGGTGCACACTGAGGGATAGGAGGAATTCAGGATGACTCCCATGTTTCCGACTTGGAAGATGGTGAGGATGTTGGTGCTACTAGCCAAGATGAAGAGTTCTGGAGGCTGAGAAAATTTGGGGTATTATGGAAAGATAGTGCAGTTTGATTGTTGAGTTTGAGGTATCTATGAAGGATCTAGCTGTAGATATCCAGTAGGCAGTAGGTGAGAGAAGGATGGGTCTCCATGGAGAGTGTTGGGCTGGAGATACAGATTTGGAAATCAGCATGTAGGTGGTAGGTAGTTAAAACCATAATAGCTGGTGATACTAGGGAGAGGGTATCGTTTAAGTATAGAAGGGAAAGTTGATTTCATTTAGTACAAAGAGATGAATTTCACTGTCTGTGAATTTGTAAGGTAGTTTCTTTTGAGCTTTGTTATTGTATTATATCTCTGTATTTTCTGGAGAATTGTCATCTTTCTTAGAGTTGATCTCACCCAAGAAATGGATATATTTTTCCATTTATTTGTATTTTTCCAAGTTAAATTAATACCCAATGTGTTAAGTTTTCTGCTTAAGAGGAACATATACAAGTTTGCATTCTAACTATGGCATTCATTTTGTAGATTCAGCTTATATTTAGAAACTTTCACTCCATTTATTTTCAAAAAATTTCTAGGAATTAAGTGATTTTTTTTTTAAACTACAAGGCTTATGCTTTTATTGAGTACAATGAGACATGCATTGACTTTATTAATACCCAATCATCTCTGAAAATTTATGCTGCAGTAAATATTCCAGATATAGGTTCCAACAAGCACATCAGTTTGATGAAGGTAGCTAATGGGGTTCCAAACACAACAGCATTTCTTCTGCAAAATGCTTGAGAATCCCTCCTGGAAAAAAAAAGTTATGCATTAGGGACATCTTCTCTAGCATCAGTTTTTTTTTTTTTTTTTCCTTGTTTTTTTTTTAAAGATTTTTATTGGGGAAGGGGAACAGGATTTTATTGGGGAACAGTGTGTGCTTTCAGGACATTTTTCCAAGTCAAGTTGTTGTCCTTTCAATCTCAGTTGTGGAGGGTACTGTTCAGCTTCAAGTTGTTGTCCTTTCAGTCTTAGTTGTGGAAGGCACAGCTCCAGGTGCAGTTGCCATTGCTAGTTGCAGGGGGCGCAGCCCACCCTCCCGGGAGTCGAACCCGGCAACCTTGTGGTTGAGAGGACGCACTCCAACCAACTGAGCCATCCGGGAGCTCAGTGACAGCTCAGCTCAAGGTGCCATGTACATACAATATTAGTTGCAGGGGGTGGAGCCCACCATCCCTTGCAGGACTCGAGGAATTGAACTGGCAATGTGTGGTTGAGAGCCCACTGGCTCATGTGGGAATCGAACCGGCAGCCTTCGGAGTTAGGAGCATGGAGGTCTAACCGCCTGAGCCACCTGGCCGGCCCCTGCATCAGTTTTTAATTAGAACAATTCTATTTAAGTCTCCATTAAATATAATGTTCTGTCTTTATGTGCATTCTGTATCATGTTTAAAAAATCTCCAGCAATAATATTTTTTGAGTATTAATCAAAATTCAGTGTGAGTCTCCATGACATGGGGTTTATCCATGACATGGGGTGAAATTAGAGCAGTTTTAAAATAATCTGGTTTTACCATTTTCTATATATAATATGAAACTATGGAATAATGAGAACTATTTCTGCAACTCAATTTACTTAGGGGTCCTTTTTCCTTGTATTGGGGCCTCATGTGAGGGGCATTTGAGAGTCTGGCAAATTATCCAGTATTAATCAGACCAGAAATGGTGTTGACTCTAAACTGCAAAGCTTGGAATGATGCTTTGGTGCCACTGAGAAAATGTGTTAGGATTTAAAAGGAAAGTTAGATTTTAAAAATTACCCCAAATTAGCCTTATTTTTTTACAAGTAAACTTAATTTAAAAATTGTGCGCCTTCACATAAAACCTAACTTCTTTAAAATCCTAAAATGTTTTTTTCATTTCAAATCTAATTTTATATTGGTATTTAATTTTTTTTCTATTTTTGATTTATCTTAATCTGGTAAATGTGCATATGGATATAGTTATAAGGCTAGACTATGGCCCAGGCAATGAAGAGTGGACTCCCTTCCATTTGCCCTTGAATTAGCCCTCTGAGTATTTTGATTTGCCTCTACATTAGGCCTTGATGCCATAGCTTTATATTTAGAAGAAACCTTAAAGTGTTTTTGATTGGTGTAGAGTATAAGCCTAAACCATTTATTCTTCAGATAATATGACTAATAATAGTTCCATCCACTGGATCATCAATACTCTGAATAAAGATATAACAATAATGGACCATATATAATAGCTTACTTAACAGAATCATTGTTATTTTTGTATTGGACGGATGAAATTAAAAAACTTTTTTGTTCCTCTTTTAAGGTTGTAAGAGAACTAGTCAAATATACAAATCACTTTAGAATCTTGGCTCTGAGTGCCACACCAGGTAGTGATATAAAGGTATGTAAAATGTCTTTCCATTTATTAACATTTATGAAAATAAGAATTTTTGTATGTGGCCAGATCAGTTTTCCATTTTAGTATTTAGTTTAACATTAGGACTATAACATTTCCTATAACGTTCCTGTCTTTTCTTATGTTTGCAATTTTTCTACATTAGTAGTTTTCAGACTAAAGTGTGCATAATAATCACCTAAAGCTTGTTAAATTGTTACTGTTTTCAGTTCTTTTAAAGTTTTTTTTTTTGAAATAACTTGATTTCCAGAAAATTTGCAAAAACTGAAGTCTCTGTGAATCCTTTGCTCAGCTTCCCGTAATGTTAACATGTTATATTATCATGGTAAAATTATCAAAATCAGGAAAGTAACATTGGTACAATACTGGTAACTAATCTGCAGACCTTATTTGAATTTTGCCAGTTTTTCCACCAGTTCTTTTCTGCTCAGGGTCCAGTTCAGGATCCTACATTGCATTTAGTTGTCATGTCTCCTGAGTGTCATCCAGTCTATGACAGTTCCTCAGTGGGGGTTTTTTTTTTTTTTTTTTTTTTTTGGTCTTCCATGATAGTTTTGAAGAGTGGGTGTTAGTTGTTTTATAGACTATCCCTCAACTTGGGTTTGTCTGATATTTTCTCACGATTGGAGTGAGGTTATGCAATTCTGGCAAGGATACCCCAGACGGGGTGCCCTACCTTTTCCAGCACATTTTATCAGAGAATACATGGTGTTGATTAGCCTTATTGCTGGTACTGTTAATCTTGACTTGGTTCCATTGTCAAATTACAGTGTTGTCCTCTGGTATCCTCGGGTGATTGGTTCCAGGACCCCGTGGATACTAAAATACATGGATGTTCAAGTGCCTTATATAAAATGTCATTGTATTTGTATATTATCTACACACATCTTCCCTTATACTTTCCCCCATCTCTAGATTGATTATTTGTAATACCTCGTACAATGTAAATGCTATGTAAATAGTTGCTATACTGTGTAGTTTAGGGAATAATGACAAGAAAACAAGTCTGTACGTGTTCAGTACAGATGCAGCCATTATAGGCCTAACTACCATAGTGTATTTTAGCAGCAGCGTAACTTTTTGATCCATGGTTGGTTGGATCAATGGATGGTTGAATCCATGGATGCAGAATTCACAGGTATGGATTCATAGATGTGGAGAACCAACTGTACTGTTTTTCCCTTTGAATTATGTCTGTTGTGGGGTAGATATTTTGGGACTGTAAATATTGTTTTAGCATCCAGTGATGGTTCTTGCCTGCAACAATTGTTTCTGTGGTGTTTGCCTAATCATTGTTTCCTCTTTCCTTCATTTCTTTTACATTTGTTAATTTGAATTCTTCTGTAATGAGAGCTGTCTCTTCTCCCATTTATTTATTAATTTAATTCTTCATATCAATGTGATTAGTGGATTTTTTTTTTATGGGCTGTAATTCAATACTATCATTATTAATTTTGTTGCTGAGATTGTTCTAGTTTTGACCATTGGGAGTGCCTTGAAGATGGCTCCTTTGTCCATTAGAAAGCACCTTTTTTTTTTTTGAGGGAGTGGAATACTTCCTAACTTCCTGGCCTCAAGATATTTTTTGTTCATTTAGTATTTTTCCTGTCCAACCCATAGAATGAGTCATTTCTCCAGGGGGTTCTGATTTCTTTTATTAGAGGTTAGTAAAAGTGCAGATTCTGAGCCTTATCCATGACATTCTGATTTTAGTAGTTCTAAGTTGTCTTCTGTATTGGGTTTTGGATGCTTTCAAAGATAATTTTAAACTCTGCCAATCTGTAAGACTTGTTTTCCTGTGCATAGCTTTGATGATTTTTTGAAATTTCTATCCTCTCTTTGATCCTCTCCGCAGCTTTGTTTAAACATGCTTGTTTTTAGTAGACTTAAGCTTTTAAATCTCTGCTTAAATCTCTTCCCTTCAGAAAGATCCAGTCTAAGATATCAAAGTCAGCTCCTCCTCTTTTGTGATTTTCTTAACATTTATCATAATCTGTCATTCTTTTGCTTATTTATTTGTTGCTCTTGTACCCTACTAAAATAGTCACAACACGAATGTAGGCATTACGACTATCTTGGTTATAACTATCACCAGCTCAGTACCTGGCATGTGGGAATTTCTCAAATATTTGTTGAATGAATGAATGATTAAAAATGTTAAAGTCTTACTCATTTTTATAAAATGGTCATAAATTTGATCTAGATTTTGAATAGATGTGGACTCTCAGTAACTTTAGCACCATACCAGGTGTTGGGAATACAAAGGTGGTTACGATGTGATTCTTGCCTTCGAGTATTTTTGATCTGAAGCAGCCCAAGAAACTTTTCTAGTTTTTCAAAAAGCTCTTAATTTCTAAATACTTTCAGGATTTAGTCTTTCTTAATTTCTTCCTCCTTCTCTCTTTTTCCCTCTCCCTCTCTCCCATCTCTCTCTCACACCCTTCCTTCCTTTACTTTCTCTCTACCCCTTCTCCCCACCTCTTGTTTTCCCTCCCCTCCCCCCTTTAGCTCTTAATCACATTATCAGTACTGTAGTATAATGGTATAATAGTTGTTTATACAAACAGGTTTTATGTTTTTGCTCCAATACCCAAATTTTACAATTAAGTTCCTTTATAAGCTTTGGGTGAATGAAATTTAGCCCCAGAAATATAGTCACACCATCTATGTTGATTTAAATGAAAAATATTCTACTAACAAGTCAATTTGTAAAGTATTCCAAGATATATTTGTATTCTTTAACAGTAACAAGGCTTCTCTGTTCTTCCCACAAAAATCAGTGGAAAAAAGTATTTGCCAGGATCAGGATTCCTGGCACATACTTTTTTGGCTCTAAAATTGACTGTTATATAATGTTTTAGGGATTTGGTTTGCTGATTTAAAATTTCTGTGTTGTCTGAGTCTTTATAAAATGTTGATGGAATATATCACTGCTATTGAAAAGTGTAAAATACATTTCATTTGATTAACTTGTTGGACATTTACTTGTTGGTTCATATTTCTTGGATGCTTGGCCTGAAGGACTGAGTGGAAGAAAGATATTTCAAAAGCCTTATATAACCCTATTGTGCCACTTCTGATGTGCTTTAGTTTTGTTTTTAAAAATAATTATATAAATTTCTAATGTTTCTTTCAAAGTCTAATGTTTCTTTCAAATTTCTTACTGCAATTTTAGATCTGTTAGTGACAAAATATTTAACATGTAATATAATTTATAATCATAATCGATTTTGTGTAGGCTGTGCAACAAGTTATTACTAACCTACTGATTGGGCAGATAGAACTTCGTTCTGAAGATTCTCCAGATATTTTGCCATACTCTCATGAAAGACGAGTTGAAAAGCTTGTTGTTCCCCTTGGTGAAGAACTTGCCGCTATCCAAAAGGCATATATACAGGTAAACCATTTTTATCACAATTCAGGGTTTTAACTGATAATGTAATTACTTTAGTTAATATAATCTGAGAATATAGAGTTGTCATTTTATATGATTAATATGTTGAAAAATTCTTTGAAATTAAAAAATTTTAAATGATCATCATGTTTTATATGTACTGACACACTATTACTTAAAGAAGAAATACAAAATGATGGACCATTTCTAAAGCCAATAATAGCCTTATATGGTTTTGTATTTTTTTAAGTAAACCTCTTAATTGCGATGTAATATATCCCCACACATACACACACGTGCATACACACGTATATACAGCAGAGTGTACAAAACATGTGTACAGCTCAGAGACTTTTCACATAGAGAACACAACCATAATATGTATCCAGATTCAACCGGAAGTTTCTTTGTAAGGAAATTATTTTCAATATGTTCCTCCCTGAAACCTTATATAGCAATGGTTCTCAACTGGAGGTGATTTTGTCCATCTTGGCAATGTCTTGAAACATTTTTGGTTGTCATATCTGGAGGGGACGGGGAGTCCTTGCTACTGGCATCTAGTGTATAGAAGCCAGGAATGCTGCTTAACATTCTGCAATGGACAGGAGAGTCCCCCCAACAACAAAGAATTATCTGGTCCAAATGTCAATACTGTAGCTATTGAGAAGCTTCTTAGACAGTTTATCACTTTCAGTGGGAGAAATTTGAGGTAACACATTGTTTTTCTATAGTTTATAATTAGGACAACATCTTGTTTTCATATCTTCATTGCCATGGGTTAAAGGTGGCTGCAGATTCTTTGCCACTCCTCCCACTGAGACATAGGATACATTTCCCTTCCCTAGACTGTAGGCTGGCCCCTGTGACTGTCTTGGACCAATAGAATGTGACAAAGCACAAGCTAGCCATGTTGAGGAGAAAGGAAGAACCAGTAAGTAAGTAGCTAGAATTGAGGGTAGAGACATAAGGCCCCAGTTGAGCTATTTCATTTAGCCCCCGCCATCTGAGACTCCAGACGTCAGGAGCAAAGACAAGCTGTCAGTAGTACAGTGCCCTGACAGAATTCTTTTTTATTTTTAACATTTGCAATAATGTTAGACTTTCAGGAAATTTCCAATAATAGTTTAGAGCGTTCCAGGGGGAGATACTTGAAGAACATACAAATATCCTGTTTCTCAGCATATTTTTGCCCACTAATTTTAGCACACAATGATGGTTCTAACATACAACAGTTATTTCTGTAGTATTTGTCTAATTACTAATCAGTGTTTCCTCTTTCCCTCATTTCTTTTGCATTTGTTAATTTGAATTTTTCTATAATGAAGAGTTGTTTCTTTTCCCATATTTATTAATTCTTTATATCAGTATGGACTAATGGATTTTTTGTGTGTGTGGGTTAAGTCCAATAATATCATTATTAATTTTGTTGCTCAGTTTGTACCACCATTGGCCGTTGGGAGCTCCTTTAAGCTGCCTCCTGTGTTCTTTAGATATGTACCTTTTTTTTTTTTTTCAGAGTGGGGGGGAGGCAACACTTCCTAACTTTCTGGCATTACAACATATTTTATGCTCATTTGGTATTTTTTTGGTCCCAGCCATGGGATCAACCATTTCTCCAAGGAATCCTTGTTCCTTTTGCGGGAGAGCAAGAGCAGTATTTAGAAACCAAGATCTGGGCACTTGATAATTCTCATGTTCCTGTGGTTTCATAGCTATAGGCCCTCTCAGTGACCTGCTGGTATTCTTACCACAGAACCAAAATTGTGAACAAATCTAATGGTTGTTTTCATCTGTGATGTTTTGTAGTAGTTTGTTACGTAGGAATAGATAGCCGAAACATTCATCTATCATTTAACCTTTAATCAGTCTGTCTTAAAGAGAAGTTTTATAAGAATATGGTTTGGTTTTTGTTTTTCAATTATTTGTAACAAAATTCTAAGCATAATTAATTTAAGATAAGGCAAAATCTTTCCGGTAATCATCTCCTAAATAGGAATACATGGTTATGATGAAAATCATTCCACTTACAAGAATGTAAACATTGTAAACTGTGTAATTACATATAATAAGAATTTAGTCAATATTTTTAGAGTGCTTATTTAGGTAGTGTGATCAGCAAAACTGGAAGGGAGGGTAAATAAAAATATTAAAATAGTCCTATGTTAGGAAATAAAAATCAAGCAAAAATTTAAATAGTGTATTACATATTGCTGTGTAGGTCTTTATCTGGAGGTCTCTTTCTTCCCTTCACTGTGGCATCAAGCTCATTCCTTCATCAGGACCTTTTGTCTGCTGTTTCCTTTACCTGTAATGCTCTGCCTCAGAACCTCTCATGCTGGGCACACCTTATTGTTGAGATGTCAAATCTTACCTCTTCAAAGAGATTGTCTTTGTTCACCTTACTTATAGTGACCCCTTTTCCCTCAAAGACTATATTTTAGGTTTTTAAATGAATTTATTGTAACCAAAATTCTCTTTGTTCCCTTCTTTGTTCTTTGCTTGCCTCCACTGGTTGTAAACTGTATGAGAGCAGGGACTTCATTTGTCTTGGCCATAATATTCCCAGCATTTAGAACAATCCTTGATATGTAATAGATGCTTAATAAATATATTTTTTAAAAGATTTTATTGGGGAAGGGGAACAGGACTTTATTGGGGAACAGTGTGTACCTCTAGGACTTTTTTTATTCCCAAGTCAAGTTGTTGTCCTTTCAATCTTAGTTGTGGAGGGCGCAGCTCAGCTCCAGGTCCAGTTGCCACTTTCTAGTTGCAGGGGGCACAGCCCACCATCCCTTGCAGGAGTCGAACCATAAACCTTGTGGTCGAGAGGACGCATTCCAACCAACTGAGCCATCCGGAAGCTCAGTGGCAGCTCAGCTCAAGGTGCCGTGGTCAATTTTAGTTGCAGGGGGCGCTGCCCACCATTCCTCGTGGGAGTCGAGGAATTGAACTGGCAACCTTGTGGTTGAGAGCCTGTGCTCCAACCAACTGAGCCATCCGGGAAGGCAGCTCAGCTCAAGGTGCCTTGTTCAATCTTAGTTGCAGGGGGTGGAGCCCGCCATCCCTTGCGGGACTCCAGGAATTGAACCGGCAACCTTGTGGTTGAGAGCCCACTGGCCCATGTGGGAATCCAACCAGCAGCCTTCGGAGTTAGGAGCATGGAGCTCTAACCACCTGAGCCACCAGTCCGGCCCAATAAATATTTCTTAAAAGAATGAATTAACAAATGAAATTAAATGTACTCAAGGTAGTTTGATTTAGTTATTAGTCTACAGATATTTCCATGTGCTGGGCCTTGTTCTAGGCACTGAAGATGCAACAATGAAGAAATCAAGGCCATCCTTTCATTGTGCTTAGACTGGGGGAGGGGAGCAGAGTTAAGAAATAAACAGATAAACACATATTCATATGTCCTTCAATTATGGTTGGACCGAATAAATGGTTGTGCTGACTCTCATATGCATGTTATCTGGGGATAAATACCAAGTACTTTAAAATTTTAGGATTATCTTTTCTGTGCTTATTTAAAAATTCATTTTAGGATGAACTGTAATATATAATTTAATATGTAACTCCCATTTTAGTATGTGATGAAATAATTGTATTTGAAAAAAGCCTTCAAGCCAAGCTTAAACTAAATTTCTTTGAAATTTGCAGATTTTAGAAGCATTTGCCTGTTCCTTGATTCAGAGGAATCTTTTGATGAGAAAGGACATCGCCAATCTAACAAAATACCAAATAATTCTGGCAAGGGATCAATTTAGGAAAAACCCATCTCCAAATATTACGGTAGGTATTTTAAAATAAATTTTTTTTTTTTTTACTTTTTTTTTTTTGCCTTTGTGTGTGTGTGTGTGTATGTGTGTGTTGAGAGCCCACTGGCCCATGTGGGAATCGAACCGGCAGCCTTCGGAGTTAGGAGCATGGAGCTCTAACCGCCTGAGCCACCGGGCCGGCCCTAAAATAAATTTTTTTATGATAAAGTTTTTACTCAGAGCCAGGTTGAAATGTAAATAATGATTACTTTTTGGTATATACAGAGGGTGCCAAAAAATGTATACACATTTCAAGAAAGGAAAAAAAACTGTTAAAATTGTAATAGTATATAACGATGACAAAAGTTGCATACAAGTCATGTTTGACTTCTGCAATTGCAAGAGGTACTCAAAGTGGTTACCATCAACCTAATTTTAATACAGTTTTTTCCTTTTGTAAAATGTGTGTACGTTTTTTGGCACCGTCTGTGTATTAGTACTCATCAAGAATTCAGATATGATTTATGTAGTTTATAAAAGCATGAAAAAATCTAACAGGAATACAGTTTAATGATTTAAGATAAATTTATCTTATAACTTTTAGTTAAGAATTGATATTTTAGTTCATTTCAGTTTTGCAGTCAAAGGTCCATGAGAAGGCAGATCCTAAATAACTTTTAGACCCATAGCATTTTGTCTTAACTTTCGTTACCAAGGTTGGAGGAAGCTTCGCAGTAAGCTTCTTATTTCTAATCTTCATAGAAAAAAATAGGTGAGTAGGAACATATCCATCAAGCTAGGTTCAAAGTCAAGAAATGCTCAGTTTACTAGCACCAAAAGGCACTGGGTCTTTCTTGGAACTGAGAAGGAACACGTGCAAAAGAACAGGCATTTGAACAAAGGTATGAAGGAGACATGAGTAAGCCAGTTTGGCTGAGGTAAAGGATTGAGGAAGGCAGAGATGATAGTTAATCTAAGTGTGACCACATGGGAGTAGCTTTAAATGTGTCACCAGAAATGTGGAGTTTATTCTGTAGATTTGGGGAACCATTAAGGGAAACTTTTCTGTGAAATTGCGATATAATATACTAAACTTCAATAAAATATTTTTAAATTTCTGCTAGGAGTTCACGATTCATTGAAATTTTAAATAGTAAATCCCACAACTGTTGAACTTGATCTTACTGATGACAGTATATTTTACAGAGAGGTGGTTTTACCCTTTCAGGTAATTAGGCTGCCATTTTAGGACATTCATCACTCTCCTGAAAACATTTAAAATGATTGTCACTGACGTTAAATGCCACTAAAAATGTAAGCTAGAGAATAATAGTCTTTAGTAAAGGAAGATCATAAAATATATTCTCAGATTTAAAAATATATTATTTTAAAACTATCATATAGATACACCTGTTGTATGCTCCCAAAAAAGAAATGTATATACTTGACTTTTCCTTTAGAGTAGTGGTTAAAAGCACAAGGATGCTGGGACAAGTGTCCTAGGTTCAAATACTGACTCTACTATTTATCACCTGTATGAGCTTCTTCATCTATGAAATGGGCATAACAATACTACCTGCTTCCTAGGTGTTAAGATTAAATGATTTGTACAAATGACATGCTTATAACAGTCTCCTTGTTGTTAGATGTTATTATAGCATGCATAGTTGGTGTTAAATGTTAGTATTAAACAGTCTGATGAAGTATTTGTCCTGATGCCATAACATTCGTGAGGAAAGGCCCATATCTGACTTATTGTCCATTGTATCCCAAATATCTAGCTCAGTGCTTGACACATTCTAGATGGTTATTAAGTAGTCTAGAAAGACAAATCAATCTAATACTGCTAATAATTTATCTATAAAGAAAAACAGTATATGGTAAATATTTCCCGTCTTTCACTTATGCTTTTTAAAATGTAAGTTTCTGTTGAATTAAAGAAAAAAATATGAAGGGACAGATTTTATATGGAAAATACATTGGCACCTTTCCATAGCAACATCCTGTGACAGTCAACAGAACCAGTAAGTTCCACATGGAACGTGTGTCTTCATTCTTTTCTCTTGTTAAATTCGATATATGCTTGTTTTTTCTAGGAAGTACAACAAGGCAAAATCGAGGGAGAGTTTGCTCTTTGTATTAGTTTATGTCATGGTTATGAATTATTGCAGCAAATGGGAACGAGATCATTATATTTCTTCCTCTGTGGAATTATGGATGGAACTAAAGGTAAATTATTTAAAGAAATACTGACATGTAATTCTGACTAAAGACAAATATTGAACAGTTTGGGTTACTTAAAAATGCTGGGTTTTTTAAAAGCAGTGAAATCGTTTTGTAACAAATGGCCATATTTCTTTGTTTTCTATAAATTTCTGGAAAAAGGCAAGCCATTCCTTAATTCATATGTGAATGTGGAACTGGAAAAAGTTATGGTTTTCATGTTTAAATTGGAAAATTTTGCATTGATTGCTAAATAGTTATTTTTAATACATAATGAATTTGATTAGTTTTGCTGTTGATTTATAAGGAAAACCTTTTCTTGATTTCTGAAGGAATGACTCGGGCAAAAAATGAACTTAGCCGCAATGTGGACTTCATGAAACTCTATAATCATCTGCAGTGCCTGTTTGCACATACACGTAGTACGTCAGCAGATGGCATTTCTACAGTACAAAAAGGTATTGTTTTTCTTTTAAATTTTTATATTGCTTCCTCTTCATCAAAGTCAATTTTGAAATTTTGCTTCATTGATGCACATATCAATCTATACTGATATTTCTGTAGCAGTAGATCTATTAAATGCTAAAAGGGACACATAGAAGGGAATAAATAAATAAGTAAAATATAATAAAAAGGGATAACAGGGTAAATATATATTCAAACATATTTATAATGTAATAGAAGTTAGTAGTTGTTACTGATAGTAAAAAAATTCTTAGAACTACCAAAACTTGATTTATAGCTTAACGAAATATTTTTTTCCTTTCTATGTTCTTGCTTCCTGTTTGGATTCTCTCTCAAAATGAAATTTTTATAAAAATTCAAAATTTACTGTAAAGCTTATGTGCTATCCGGATGCTACTTAGTGTTTAAATAAAAAGAAAAAAGTTTTAACAAATTCATTTTGAAAAGGATAATTACAGTACATTAGTGTAATTGAGTATGGAAAAATATAGTAATATTATTTTGATGTTTTTTATTTTTTTTTATTTTTTCAGGAGATAAAGAATTTTTCTATAGTCATCCAAAATTAAAGAAATTAGAAGAAGTTGTAGTTGAACACTTCAAGTCATGGAATGGTAGGCCATATTTAATAGCCTCAAGACAAGGCAGAGTTATTGAAAAAGTTAAAACTCTGACATTGGTTTGTGCTAACATTTCTTATGGAGAAGATGGGCTTTTGATTACTCCGAATAATGAATATAAAAAAGCTCAGAATATTTGGGAGGATGGGGCAATGGTAGGAATGTTAAGAATACTGTAAGGTATGTAAAAAAGAAAAGTCAGACTGAGGCAATATAAGGGAAGCAGATAGTAAAATAATATACGAGTATATATGATGGTGGGAAAAGTGAGCTAGGTGAGGAGATAGTCCTGAGGGAGGCTGTTCTATAGGATATTAAAAGAAGCCTGTCTGTACGGTGATATTTGAGCTGTTACTGGATGGAAGTGAGGGAGCAAGCCTTGTGGATTTCTGGGGGAGGATCATTCCAGACCGAGAGAATAGCAGATTCAAAGGCTCTGAGGCAGTAGGGTGCTTAGTATGATTTAAGCCATGTAGAGTAGCAGAGTGACATGATCTGACTTACATTTTTAAAGGATCACTCTGGTGGTTTTGTGGGAAATAGACATTGATCAATTAGGAGGCTACTATAATGGTCTAAGATGATACGACGATGGTGGCTGTAGTAGTGGAGTTGCTAAGAAGTGGTCCTAGATTCTAGATATGTTTTGAAGTTGGAGCCAACAGTATTTGTTCATGGATTTGGACATAGGGTATGAGAAAAACAAAAGGAATCATAGGAGGGTGTGTGTGTTTATGGATGATTATATGAACAAAGAGAAAATTAAGAACAACATAGAGAAAAGAACAAATGTGTCAGGATGCTTTTGATACATCTAAGTGGAGATGTGTAGGCACTGGATAAGTGAATCTGGATCTCACAAGAATGGGCTTGGCTATTTGTATCATCTTACATATACACAAATTTTGCTGTCGTCAGCATAAAGGCGGTATTTAAAGTTTCAGGAATGGATGTGATTGCATCATCAGGGATGCAGTTGAGAGACGAGAGAGGGCCCAGAATGTAGTTCTGAAGAATAGTGACATTTAGGGTTCAGAGGAAGAAAAGCCCCAGAGGAGGTTAAGAAAGTAACCAGCCAAGTGAAAGTGTCCAAGAAGCTGACGGAAGAGACTGTTTCAGTAGGAAGGAGTGGGCTGTGATAAATACTGCTGAGAGGTGTGGTGAAATGAACCAAACATATGCATTGAATTTGGCACCATGGACGTTACTGATGACTATAAGGGAGCGTCAGTGGGATGAGGACAGGCAGGTAGGCTGTGGCTGGTGTGGGAGACACGCTTTGCACTGCAAGTAGCTCTTAGGGGTTGGTGAGATGCAGAGGCTTGCTGCTATGGAGACTCAAAGGAGATTTGTCTAGAATAATATTCCTGGCAGCAGCTGCTGTTACTTTTTCCTTCTGTATTGTGAATTAATTTTGTATTAAGTCATTTAGTCCTTAGGATTGTTATGGAGACTAAAGAGTTAATGTATAAAATGCTTAGTGTTGTCCCTGGCACACACATAGTGGTTAATATAATACAAGTCATATGGAAGAAAGAAGAATTGTCAAAGGCCCAAGCAAGCTTAAAAACAAAAGAAAACTAATAACAGAAAGTCCCACACAACTTGTAATTATGAGCCAATTATGTGCGAGTCTACATACTTTATACCATTTACTAGTTCATTTAATCATCGCCTGAATCCATTTTAGATATGAAGAAACTAAAGCTTAGATAAAATAACTACCATGGCCACATATTACCCAGGGAGTAAGTGACCCAGCCTTCAAGAGCACGTTCTTACGCCTGTATCTGCTGCCTCCCAAGCACAGAGACCTTGGGAGGAGCTGTGACCGACTGTAGGGCATACTCCGCAGTTATTGTTGGAGAATTTGAAAGTGTCAGTAGATTTGGGGACAATTCCATGGCCTGGATTAAGACAGTGTCTTTACTGAACAGAAAGGAAAGGGGAGGTTTATGAAGTCAGTGGGCACTCTGTGTTTCTGGGCTACTTACTGACTTAGAAGGTAAAAGGGAATAACAGGCATCAAACATGAACTGAAGGATTGTTCAAAAGTAATTCAGGTCATTTTTATTTGATTTGTTTAGGATTTTATTTTATGGCAGCCAATGAGTGATAAGGAGCCAAGGTTATTAAAATTACTAGGAAAGGTTGGAAAACCAGCAAAGGTTTACGATGTCTTAAATTATTTTTTTAAAAAATTATCACGAATTAGTGTATAGTTTCAGATTTGTCTTTTGAGTTAGTTGTCTGTATGCTTTTTAAAAAGGTGTAATTAAATATTTTTTGTTATATAGCTCAAAACACTTCTGAAAAGAAATGTGACAAGACCAGAGTTATGATCTTCTCTTCATTTCGAGATAGTGTTCAAGAAATTGCAGAAATGCTTTTACAGCACCAGCCAGTTATTAGAGCAATGACTTTTGTTGGACATGCCTCTGGGAAAAGCATGAAGGGTTTTACCCAGAAGGAGCAACTGGAGGTAATTATTTGTGGAGATGATGAAAATAAAATTAATTAGCTTTGCACTTATGCTTTTTTGTTTTAACTCACTGGTCAATTGGCTACTTCTTAAAGATAGTTTTACAGTAAAATGTATAAGTAAACAGGCTTTTTTTTTTTTTTTTAAAGTAATGTAAAGTGTAATTGTTAAGCAGAAAGGCTGTAGAATCATACTACCTGGGTTGGAATCCTGATTCTTCCATTTACAAGTTTCTTTACTTCCTGTGCCTCTCCTTTCTGTATCTGTAAACATACTTCATAGAGTTGTTATCAGCATTAAATGAAATTGTACTCTAGAGCATTCAATAAATATTTACTATTTACTTATTTTAAGTAAGTCACTTTAGTTATTTATTCCAAACAATTATCTCGTTTTTCTGTTGTTTAAAAATCTTAATTTAAAAATATGGTCAGAGGAAACCCTGGTGGTGTTTAAAGTATCGATATGCTCTGTGTAAGAGGTCTTAAGTTTTCTAAGTACTGTGATATGTTTTTTGGGGAAATTTTACAATGTTGATATTTATAAACTATACAAGTTTTTGCTGATTAGCTGTAGGTCTGCACTTGAGTAGTCACTGTCAATTAGGTGTATCTTTAATGTCTAATTCATTTTGATAGATCCTTTCTTGATTCTGTTAACATTAGTAGATGAGGAGTCCTGTTCTTCTATTACCTTTTACACCAGTCCTCGCTGCACTCAGAGGAGTCTGTTATGCTATTAATTCTGATTATAAGTACGTTAAAGGGTTCAGACATCCTACTGGGTGATTACTACTAATCTTAACATTTATGCATAAGTGAAATTTTATAAGTGAATAAAGTGGATTTTTGGATAGGGGGTCAAGCATTTTGAAATAAATACCCATAGTACCCAATCTGGTCTTCGGCCAATTTCATTATTGTCCAATGTCATTATTTCTTGAGTTTGTCAAGTACCATAAAAAACATTATTGATTTTGTTGACTTTGTCCTTTACTCACTTAAGTCAATAATACTTTTATGTATGCCAGGGTAGCAGCCCTTTTTATTACTCCTTTATATAATTGCTTTCATAACAGCACTTTTATTCTGAAATAAGCTTTAGTGCAAATAGCTGAAATTAAATTATTCATTTATTTAGAAACCAGTGATGAAGTCAGAGAGGAAGTGGAGAGCGCAGTTCTTTAGGGCCTTATAGGTAATTTCCATCTTAATGACAGTGGTTTTTACTCTGAGTGAGATGGGAAGAAGCCCTTGGAGAATTTGGAGCAGAGGAAGGTCATGGCCTGATGTATATTTTAAAAGAATCACAGTGGTTGCTGTCATCAGAATAAAGTATCGGGGGCTAAGGGTGGAAACAGGAGGACAAATTGGAAGACATTATAATTCAAGCTAAAGATGGTGGTGGCTTGTGCTATGGTGCTAGCAGGGAAGGTTTGGAGAAATGATTGGATTCTGGATATATTTTGAAGGTCGAGCTGACAGGATTTATTGACAAATTAAAGTGGGATGTGAGATAAAGGAGTGTGAAGGCTGACTGACTCCAGGGTTTCGGCCTGAGCAACTAAAAAGAGCTGCTATGAACTAAGTAGGTCAGACTGCAGGCATCACAGGTTTGGGAGAGAGTATCAGGAGCCTAGTTTTGGGCAAGTCCGCTGGCCTGGCTGTGAGATTAGTGGTTTTCACACTATCAAAATAGGGTTAATAAAATTGAAAGACCAGTTTATTTCCTGCCAGTACTTCGCGGGTACTTTTGAATATTACAATAAACATGAATTACTAGAAAAGTAAAATTACTGGAAAACAAAGTTCATGGTCAAATTTTTTTTTTATTGGAGTCAACAAACAGAATTACTCTGTCAGGCTTCTAAACCCTTACTTATAATTTTTGTACTTGTTGTCCAGTAATAACAGTAACCAGAACCTGTAATAATAGCACTGTTTTAAACATCAAGTATAGATACTGAATATACGGGGAGTACCAAAAAAATGTATACAAGTGGACACTTTGGTCAACGTTGCTCAAGTAATAGTTCGCTGTCATCAGAAGTGTCTGGACGCTGATGGTAACAATTTTGAGCACCTCTTTAATTGCAGAAGTCAAATGTGACTTGTGTTCATCTTTTGTTGTCAGTATATATTGAGTATTACAATTTTAATAGTTTTTTCCTTTCTTAAAATGTGTATACATTTTTTTGGCACCCTCTGTATAAGTCTTATCTCAGGTTCAACGATTCATGGAAATATATATTTGGGAATCATCATCGTAGATGAGACTGGATGAAATTACCAAGTGATTGAATGGAGATAGAGAAGCTGTCTAAAGACTGAACTCTAGGGTACTTCATTGTTATGAGAGATAGCAATGACTGATTCCTTAGGGAATCAGAGTAAGTGGCTAGTGAAATGGGAAAGACCAGGAGAAACTCCAGGAGAGTGGGTATCCTGGGGCCAAATGAGGAAGAGGGATTAAATGTAGAAATGGTGCCGGTAGGTCATATAAGATGATAACTGGGAATTGACCCTTGGCTTAAGAGAAGGGGAGGTAAATGAGTTTGAAAAGAACAGTTTTAATGGAATGGTGGAGGTAAGCCGCGACTTAGAAGAACTGGAGGTAGCAAGTATACAAGTCTTACAGATTTTTGCTGTAAAGGAGAACAAAGGTGGGAATGGTTGTTTGTGTGTGTTGGGATATATAACAGTATGTTTGTATGCTGATAAGAATGATCAGTTGAGAAGTAAAAATTGATGATAGAGCAGAGAGAAAGAGTATTGCTAGAATGATCTTTGAGTAGATGAGGGAAAGGGATGGGATCTAATACAAAAGTATAGGGATTGACCTCAGTTAAGAAAATGGATAGTTTATCCAAAATGACAGAGGGAAGGTAGACTATACAGTCAGAGAGAGGTACAGGTGGGTGAGTAGATGTGGCAGTGATACCTTGTGGAAGGTTTTTTTTGATTGCTCAGTTTTTGTCATGTCACCAGCTGAGAGTGAGGATAGGGAGAAAATGTTGGAAGTTTGATGAGAGGAGCGAGTAGGAAAGTTATCCAGGAGAATGGGAAAGTGAATGGATTAGGGAAATGCAAAATGATTTTCAGATAGCACCAAAGGCCTTTCAAGGTTAGAGGTTATGAGTCTCAAGTGAAACCGGTTAGCATGTTTTCCTCCAGCCATATTCAACTGCATGGGTATAGGCTCAGACTAGGTGGAAAGTGGAATATAACCAGTGTTGGAGGTTATAGGCAGAGAAATATGGAGTGCGAGAGGAACAATGGAGACCTTGCTCCCTTGCCCATGTCTTCAGTTTGGCTCAAATAAATTCATAAAAATTCTCTGTGGGTTTGGACGTTTTTTACATCGACAACTCTTACAGTCATATTTTTGGGTGGCATATTCTGCTACCCCTCACTGGAATGACAGTATAAACGGTAAGATATGAGAACATATTGTTGATATAAGGACATCCAAGCTTGTAGAGAATTTTTATTTTATAAGTTTATTTATTTGAGCCAAACTGACGACTTCTGCGAAACAAAATCTCAAATACTAAAGAGAATGAGTTTTGCAATTCCTTTTCTACATTTTGAATTAAGGGACAGTTGGGAAGATTACAGGAAGGTAGAAGAAAGCAGGGTAGGGGATTGGATTATAGGGTAGTTAAGATTATATGCTCTCTTGAGGGTCTGAAAAAGAGGCATCTCAGAGGTGTACAAAAACAATGGACAGTGCTGGCTTAAGGAAAATATAAACCCTTTTACTAAAGAAGTTATAGGCTGGGTGTGACTACCCACTTTAACCTGCCCATTTAGGAGTTCATGATCCAGTCACCCTGTGAGGTTACTTTCAGTTAGATTTCTTACAGCGCCTGTTTTCATCCACAAATTCTAGGAGTAATAAATCGTTTTTACTTTAGATACACCTAACAATAAATTTAGGTCTAGGATGTAATAAATAGCAGTAACTGCTCTGGGCCGTTTACCTGCCCTATACACCCCTTTTAGTGATGCTAAAAATAATATCTGAGGTTTCTCATTCATGTGGAAATTGTTAGCAAACTCTTTTGAAATTACAACCATTATTCAAGCAAAAGAATTAGGACTTCCCTTTGCATTTTACCACAATTTCTTTGGGTTTGAATTGCCGTTTTGCCACTTTTCCTAGTCCATAGTATGCAAGCCTATTTTTAATTTGATTTCACCATTTTGAGGCTAGTGGGAAAGGTTTGCTTTGATCTACAATTCTCTTACATTTGCATCTAGTTATTTTTAAATAATTTTGATTTCAGGTAGTGAAACAGTTTCGTAGTGGTGATTACAATACATTGGTTTCTACTTGTGTTGGTGAAGAAGGTTTGGATATAGGAGAAATTGATCTTATAATATGTTTCGATGCCCAGAAGAGCCCAATTCGTCTTATCCAACGAATGGGTAGAACTGGTCGCAAACGTCAAGGCAGGATTGTTGTGATCCTTGCTGAAGGACGAGAAGAACGTGTGAGTAAACTTAGAAACGATGTCAGCAGTGAAATTTTGAGAAATACGGACCAAAGACAAGTATCAATCTGTTAATATTCAAAGTCCAAACAATCTGTAGTTAGTTGGTTGATATTTTTCTTTTTGTATTAGATTCTGACTATTATTTTGTAATGAAGAGAATTTTTGACTGGATTCAGTTATCTAATTTTTATCCATATAAAAACACATTTTTGTGCTTCAGTATTAAGTTAGACACAACTTGATGAAAAAAAATCAATGTGTATTACTTTGTTTTACTGTTTCCCTGTGCTGAAAAAACAGAAGGCCTGTTTTTTTCTGTTTAGTTTAGGAACTACAGTGAGTTGAGAATGGTTTTCCATTTTGAAGAGGTGCTTAAATCAATCAGTCAACCAACCATCCAATTAACCAACCAACAAGAATGTGCACCAGAGATAGTATGTGGCCTGCAAAGCCTAAATTATTTACTTTCTGGCCCTTTATGGAAAACTTTGCTGGTGCCTATTCTAAGTGATAAGGGATGTGAGTTATATTCATACTTTGCTACAGTCTCGGGTGACTGTCCTTCCTAATACGATGCCATACGTAATATTTTCTGTTTGTTACACTGAAGTATTGACTAACTTTTGTAAATCTGTTTCTGTAGCCAAATATATAGTTTCACATTAAAACCTTTTAATTAATTATGATAGTTTTTCAAAATTTGATTTCAAATGTTTATATACCCTTTAAAAACCATCTTGAGTAATGAATTTTCCCCCAATATTCTTCATATAATTTTTACATATTCTTATGTAACATCCAGTTGTCTATAAAATGACCCCAGTAAATGACCTGTCCGGCAGCTTGTAAAAGTCTATGTATTATCAATGAGTGGGACTGGATTTTACCTAATTGTGATTACCCTAGGTGAATCACTTAAGCTCTGTATTCAGGTGGTAGTTTTCTTATTTGTAAAAGGACCATAACGGTCCACCATTATCTCTGTGCTGGGCAGTGCTCTAAGCGCTTCAGATGCATTACTTCATTTAATGTTGTCAACGATCCCTTAAGGGGAATAATGCTTTTCTTGTGTACAGTAAAGAAAACTGAAGTGTAGCGAGATGAAGTAAGAAGATGAAATAAAGGAATAGTATTTTAAAAATCAATTTCCACTCATATATAAATATCAGCCTTATTTAAAAACAGCAAGATACTAAATAAAAGATTTCCTTTATGCAATTTAGTTACTAAGGTAGGCTTTTATAATAATAGATTTTGAAATTATTTTCCATAAGAGTTAATTGAACCGGCTTCAAATTCAAGACAACAGATATTCTATTCCCTAAGTATTTAAGTGCATCGGAGTTTAATTTACTGTTTAGAATAAACTCAAACTAATATAATTGCTTGTTATGGCTAAGTGATTATTATAGAAATAATATAATTTGACATTCATTTGTTTTTGCAGACTTATAATCAAAGTCAGTCCAACAAAAGAAGTATTTATAAAGCTATTTCAGGGAGCAGACAGGTCCTTCATTTTTACCAAGGAAGTCCACGAATGGTTCCTGATGGAATCAATCCAGAATTACACAGAATGTTCATCACACATGGTGACTATGAACCAGAGAAGCCTTCTCGGAACTTGCAGCGTAAGTCGTCTTCCTTTTCCTATAGGAATGGTAAATAAAAAATTTTGTGTTTGAAACATGCATATTTTTCCTGTTGGTTCACAGATCATATATTGATATATTTCTTCTTTGAGAAACTTAGTGTGCATTCTAGGATGTTATGGATATTGTCTTTGGAAAGGAAAGGATACGTGGTAAAGGGAAAGAGACACTGGCAATGCAGACCAGTAGAAACTCAGTGATGGGAAAATTAAAATATATTCTACCAACCCCAAGATTTCTCTTGACAAAATGTAGAAAAGAAAGAAAACAGTTTTATTATGGAATAAGCATTAAACCAGATTATACTGTGTGTACTGCAGGCAATCCACTAAGATTAATACAAAGACAGAAAGAAATTCTACCCTATTCGTTACCCTGAATACTTAAAATCCTTTATATACATATTCTCAAGATTAACAGCAGTTTGTCCTCATGAGGACAGCACCTTTTGCTATACATTCTTTGATAGTTCATCCCAAATTCACCTGGTTATTGAGGTAGGCATTTGTTATTAATAGTTAGTTGCTTTCATCCAATGAAATAATAAAACTTCTCTTATTTCTATGACAAGCATATAGTGACAGCTCAGAGAAAGGAACCTAAGCCAAACTCCCCTGGTGACTGGGAGATAGGAATACTATCTTTCTTGATGTTTAAATTTCAAAGAGACTGCTCCTAGACCCTTAAAAAACTTCTGGTTGAAAGCTGGCTAAAGGTTCGCTTAGCCTTCACGAAGGTCTGCATACATACCCAAGGGTTAAAGAAAGGGTTCACAAATATCAAGTATCTCTGGAATTGCTCTAAAAAAGGGGATGGGGGAGAAGGTGAAGGGATTAGAAAGTGCAAAATAGTAGTCATAATATAGTCACAGGGATATGAAATACAGTATGGGGAATATAATCAATAATGTAAAGATTATGTAGGGTGCCAGACGGACACTGGACTTACCAGGGGGATCACTTCATACTGTGTAGATGCCTGACCACTGCACTATACACCTGAAGCTGAAGTTGAATAATATTGAATGTCAGCTATAATTAATTAAACATATATATGTTTATATATATCACTGAGAGATATATATATACATACATATATGTATGCATAGCCACGGGATGTGGAATACAGCATAGGGAAGATAGTCAGTGGAATTATAACAGCTATGTACGATGTCAGACCGGTAGTAGATTGGGGGTTGTCACTTTGTGTGGGGTGTAAATGTCTATTACATTGCTTTGTACACCTGAAACTAATAAATAAAATAAATAAAAACAAAAAGGAAAGAGAATGGTTTCTTTCCCTTTCCACAAAGGAGAAAATTATTTTTTTTTCTTTTTTAAAAGAAACAAATAGTGGTGAAGTTAGACTAAGTTATTGGTGATATTGAGCCAGTGAGAAACAAATCTTTTGATGCCAGGGAGCATAATTAGTAATGTGAGTATTGCTAGCTTAAGAACTAGAGATTTTGGTGATATCAAGAAAATGACTTGAAATGTTAGCACTTTGAAAATGAAAACTAAAAAGTTTTTCTTTTGAATTTCACTTAATCTTTAAGAAGGGCTTTTAAAGAATCACAAAATCATGGAATTGTATTTTCAGATTTGGGAGGAATCTTAAGGGTCATCTTGTCCAACTCCTGTCAAGATAGGAATGCTTTCTGCTGCCTTCTTGTTAAATGCATATCCAGCCTCATCTTGAATGTCTCGGGTAAAGGAAATTGCATTCCTTTGTGAGGGTTCATTCCATTGTTGGTCAGCTCTATATAGAAGGTTCTTCCTTATGGTGAAAAATCTGTCTTTGTACCTTTTTCTCACTGATTTGGGTTTGTCTTCTAGATACAAGGAATGGTGATGTACATTCACACAAGGAATGGGTTACCCAGGTAACCCATTGTAGCAATTTACGTATTTGAAGAAAGCACCTCTCAAGTTTGTTGCTCTGGTTTTCATACCATGACGTTTCAAGGTCCTTTCCCTCCGAGTCACCGACTTTGGACTCACTTTAATGTGTTCTTTCCCTTAACTCAGAGCCATTAATCAACGCTTTTTGGATATGTCTGTTAAACCTAATACAAATCCACTTAATAGGATTTTTTAACAAGACTGTGCCAAATTTTTGGTTAAAAAGACAAGATAGTATGTATTTTGAATTCTCTTGAATTTATTAAACTAATAACATCAAAACTTGATTGGCTTGGCATAAATTATTCTTAGTGATCACTGTATTTTTATAAATGTTAATTATGTTTAATTAATCATATGTTTAATATGTTTAATAATTATTTCTAAAATGCTACTAGGAATAGATGGCAAATGTCTTTAGAAAGAAATCCAGAACCTGTCCTTTTTTAAAAAATTGAGATAACATTAGCTCATCTTCATTTTTCTGTACTTTTTTTCCCTTTTTCCCTGTTTTTTCAAGTGTCAGTGATTCATCTTGCCAAGATTTTGTGTATAAATGTAATCAACATATTAGTATATAATTCATGTGGGCTTAGAAGCCTGAATTTATTTAAAGTGACTCGGAGAGTGGAATACCTTCCTATTTCAAAGCCTTAGAGCCTCAGATTGTTAGATCTAAAAGTGACCTGAGAGATCACTTAGTTCAAACCCTTATTTGACAAAAGCTCCTAATAGTATAGTATAGTATAGTATAGTATAGTATAGTATAGTTTCCTATTTCTAATTCATTAGTCTTTCTGATTTTTTTTTTCTGCCCTTAAATGTTTCTGACAAGAGTTCCTGCTTTATAATGTTTATCCTTTCCAGCTTGTCAATTTTCCTTTATAGAGATTATGGAAATCAAAAAGGGTTAGTTTATGTTTTTTAAAAAGTATATTATTATGTCATTTTTTAGAGCAGTGGGTATTTTCCGCCTCCTTCAGACCTCCCTCCCACACCCCAAGATATCACCAAAATCTCCATAGTTCTTTAGCTAGCAACACTCATTACTAACTGTGCTCCCTGGAACCAAAGTATTTGTTTCTCACTGACTCAATATTTAATACTTAAGCTAAAAATCCTTTTTCGTCTTGGGGTTCCCTCCCTCCGCAAGCTTCAGATAGCCTTTCCAATAATGTTATGCTAGAATCATGGTACTAGTTTTTATTTGTAAGTTATCTGACTGTTCTGTGCTGGGTCTTAGACATGGAAATGGAGAGAGTCCCAAAATGGCCAGGACTGAGAGCCTAGCTACCTGGCTCTGTTCTGTTAATGAAATCATTACCAAAAGTTAGCTCCTAGACAGAAGGGTGGATTACGTAGTCCTTTCAAAGAGGTGAGAGACATTTAGGAGATATGTGGAAGCAGGAAGTGATTACCAGAGTGATTATATGAAGAATACTAGTTTTAAGGAATTGAGTCAGTGATTTAGCAGAGATGGGTAGACAGACAGTTGATGTTGTATATTTTGTGTTTGCCTAGCAGAGTTTTTAACCACTGTTCAATTACTATTCCATTTGTAGGAATGAGGCAAAGTAATTCAAAAAAAGGTTGGTTCTTATCAGAAGAAGAATTTAAATTATGGAACAGACTTTACAGATTAAGAGACAGTGATGAAATTAAGGAAATAACATTGCCTCAAGTTCAGTTTCTGTCTTTACAAAGTGAGGAAAACAGACCAGTAAGTCGAACATGTTTTCAGAATATTAAATTCTAAGTTTGTAAAACTTCTACTTTTCTTATATTCTTTATTGTATATGTATCTTTACATGAATGTAATATATTTACATAAATTCTGCTTTTTCTTCATTACTTTCTACCATATGAAAATTTATATGTAGGCATAATTTACATGATATGTTACTCTGCAGTATACCATAGTTAGATTATTTCCCTGTTGTGTTTTGGAATTCTTTTCAATATATTAACTAACATAAAATTATGCTGTTATGAGTATCTTTGGTTTTTATTTTTCATTTTGAAATTGTAGTAAAACTTTAACGTGGATGTTATTTATTTTGTTTTATGAACAAATTATTGATGAACTTAATAAAAGTCAAGAGAATGTGTTAAAGTGACTTATCTGCCTAAAGAGTTGGAGAATAACCTGAGAAAAAATTCGTTTTAGAGGTCTATAGTACTTGAAATATATGGCTATTCAGAATTTGTGTTTTATTCATTAACGGGAAGAGAGGCATGAAGAATTGGGATTAGTATTACTGAGAGATTATAAATGCCTCGTTATTAGATTATGGGATATAAATGTAGCAAAATAGTAGTTTTGAAACCACACATTTTCTTAAATATTTGCTCTTAACATGGAACTATATAAACAGGAATATAGTCAAGTAGTAACTCATTTAAGCATTAAATTACATTTATTTAAATATATATTTAAAGGGCAACTTTGTACTTTGTGAAATTATTTTCTTTTCTGAGAATTTATTTGAAAGTATCTAAATGAATTCAAATTTATGTTAGGCTGATTACCTATGTATTAAGTGGTTGTTTTTTTAAATCAGTTTGTGAAATCTGAGTATGTGTGTTTTTATCATTTTTATTATTTTTAAAATCATTCATCAAGACTCAAGAACCAACCATCGGAATGCGTCAACTCTCTCTCTCTGAGTGGAGACTATGGCAGGATCGTCCTTTTCCTACATATCAAGTTGACCATTCAGATCGATGCCATCATTTTATAAGCATTATGCAGATGATAGAAGAAATAAGACATGAAGAGGTTGGGTTTTATTGTAACTTTCTCTTGGTGGCATGATGGTAGAAACTAGAATACTTAATCTTTATTCTTCTTAATTTGAAGTCATTATAATAAACAAGTATTTATTATAAATAATTATAGCTAGATATTTTGTTTTTCTATATAGCTCCTTGTGATCTCAATAAGGATCCAGTTTTCTGCCTTAGACGTAGACTTAATTAGAAGAACATCATCTAATAGACCAGAGTTAGATTTTAATATACTTAATGACTGTTATAAACGGTTTGTAAAGCTAATTTAGGATTCTTGTTAGATGGGATTTATTGAAATAGTCTCCTTCACATAGGTCATTTGGTATGTCTCTTATACCCTGTGGTAGGTTAGAGAATTATTGATTCCTTGTGCAGTTCTTGATTATTCCTTGAGAGAGTAAGAATGATGAACCTATTATAAGAGTGAAATCCAAAATGCCTGGGTTAGATTCTAACACTACCTCTTGTGCATCTGTGAAGTACTTTATCTCTTTGTGCTCAGTTTCATCGGTAAATGGGGATAATGATAATACCTTCTTCATAGGGTTGTTATGAGGATTAAATAACTTAATACGTGTAAAGCACTTAGACTAGTAATATAGTAAGTACTCAGTAGATTGTCGCTGCTTTTTTATTACTAATTATTGTTTATGAATGCATGTAGATAAAGGAATTAGTGGTGAATCCCAGCAAAACTTGTGCCATCAAAGTAACACATACATACTTGGTGTCCTCCATAGGTCATTCTTTGTACCAGGCCCTATGGCTACATCAGTGAAGAAGTCAGATAAAATATTCTGTCTATGGGGAGCATATAGACTACCAGGGAGAGAGACATTCTCACATTAATGTTTATTGTATTTATTATTTAAAAAGTGGAACGTTAACTGCTTAAGTCCCTGAATAGTCGAGGGATCCTGACTAAAATAACATTCATGGGGAGGAGGGAAGGATGAGCTAGGAGTGGCGGGGACTAGTTTTAAATGTAGAGATAAGTATGACTTAGAAATTCACTGAAAGAGTTCTTGGTTGGGAAGTTCGTTAAAAATAGTATATTCTAGCTTAAAGCCTACCAGACATACAGGTACTACCATTATTTCAGATGTTTAAAAGCTGTTCTTAGTTTAACTTCATCAGGAGAGTAAATTCAATGTATGTATGTGTGTTTTTCATTTATATACGCATTAATTTCTTAATTATTTGTTTTTAGGAAATTAGAGTAATCGTTTAAATGTTAGAAGTCAAAAAACTTAGAGTTCATAATTTTATTTTCCGTATTCATTAAATTTGTTCTTTCTACAAGTAGTTATCATGGGTCTTCCATGTATTAAGCACTGGGGATACAGAAATATTAACTGATTAAAGAAATTTATCATAATTTCACAGTAGTAAGATTTATAATTTGTTTGATTTATCAGAATAATTTTTTAAGGTAAAGGAAAATCTTTTGAATAATGTAGTATTGTTTAGAAAATAGTTTAACAGTAAAACTCATCTGTTAGAATTGGCTTTTTTGTTTTGTTTTATTTTTCTGTGACTCTTTCACTTTCCTTCTTTGTAGGGAGAATGCAGCTATGAATTGGAAATTAAACCTTATTTAAAAATGGAAGATGTTAGCTCAACATTTAGTGCTCCCAGGAACAAATACAATCTTCTTGCCAACGGCACCTTTAGTAATAACAAGAAATCTTCATTTACAAAGAATACAAATCAAGCCAGTTCGTTCTCAGTGACAGAATCTGATGATGAATGTGCTGAAATTTTTCAACAAACTCATATCAAACCTACTAAAATTGTTTCTCTAAGGAAAAATGCTCCTAAAGAACTGAGAAAAGATCGACCTAAAAAAGAAAATGATGTTGTTATAAATTCTGTAGATACTGGTGGCAGTTCAGCTGCTGAAAATATTTTTCAGGTAGACCTAAATGATAAAAGGGCATCAGATACAGATGAAGTTGCTGCCGCATGTGCTGTCAGTGAAAATGTTAACCAGCCATGTGGATTATTAACAGAATGTCAGTATACAAATAAATCTGCTAGTTCATTTGCTGGGAAGTTTTCAGATTCTGGTTATAACAGTTTCAGTGATGAGAAATCTAGTTTATCGAGTTTATTTCTTCCATGTGAGGAAGAGCTTTGTATAGCTAGACAAGATGACCAATTTTATAATTGTTATTCCTTAACAAAAGAGGTACTTGCTAATGTAGAGAGATTTTTATCTCATTCTCCTCCACCTCTCAGTGGACTCTCAGATTTGGAATATGAAATTGCCAAGGGTTCTGCCCTTGAAAATGTGCTTTGCCTACCTTACAGAGAGTATTTACAAAATGATAAATCTACCTGTTTAATGTCACATTCAGCTATAAATTCTCAACAGAATTTAGAAGTGAATTCACTTAAATTTATTAATCATCCTCCTGAAAAAAACTGCCTTTATGGTGCAACTAATGATAAGATTTCTGATGAGCCAAGCTTCTATGGCTATGATGATAAAGTACCTAAAGATATTAAAAATGAAAATTTAGTATGTAAAAATCATACTCAAATAAACACAGGCTCTCCTAAGTGTTTTGCTGAAGAAAACAATTGTGCTGATAACAATGGCCTCCCAATATTGTTCACTGATCAGGATGAGAGTTTACTACTATTTGAAGATGTTAATGATGAGTTTAATGATGTAAGCCTTTCTCCCTCAAACAGTAAATGCAAATCTTTACGTATGTCAGACAAAACTGATACAGGCGAAATGACATTGGTCTCTCAGTTCTTAATTTCTGATGAACTTTTGTTAGACAACTGTGAACCCCAAGATCAAATTATCTACGGTACTAGTAGTTGGAAATCTCATGAAGATATGACAGGTGTACGTGAGGAAAAACTGAAGAATGATGAATATGTTTTTGACTACTCTAAGGATTTATTTTCTGTTACCTTTGATTTAGGATTTTGTAGTCCAGATTCTGAGGATGAAGTATTGGAACATGCATCAGATACAAATAAGAATAAATTTTTAGATGGTTTATCTGGAAGGTATTTGGATAGTAAGGAGATAAGTGCTGCAAATTATGTTTCAAATCAACCAGTAATATCAAGGGATTATGTTGATAGTTCTATAAATAGAACCATTACTGTCTCATCAAGTGAAGATAAGCAGAGCCCAACTTCTGCACGTTTTTCATTGAGTACAGCAAAAAATAAACAATTTATGTCTCCTGTTTATTCTCAGTTTGCTTTGCCAGTAGGAGAAAAAGTTATGAGTACACCACTTTCTGAATCAAACACATTGAACTCATTTTCTAAACAGAGAAAAGAAATGCCTAGGACGCTAAATTCTAACAAAGGAAAAATAAATCTACAAAGTTTCAAAGAAACATTGAATTCCACTTTTGATGATTCAGGACTTTGTATAGAAAGGGCTAAAAGCAGGGAACAAATCAGTCTGCCTCAAGCCTGTTATTCTGCTGAAGGTAAGATTTCATCTTTATAAAACATTAATCTTTCTAGAATAATTAGGTAACCTGTAATTCAAAATGTAATTTCTCAGTATGTGATGTATTTAATTAGATAATGCATTATATATTTCTTAAGTGGATGCTTACTGATGTACGATTTATCTACATAAATATTTGTGGCATGCACCCAAGGGAAAGGTATTACACTGTGAATAGAAGTGTAAGATTTGTCCATAGGCCGTGATTGTAAAACAAACCATTGTGTGATATACATATTTGAAAAGATACTAGTAAAATGTGTAAGTAACTACTAAAGGAATAATAAGATAGTGTGTCTCCTCCCTTGTCACGAGGGTTTTGAGGAGCAAGGAGGGTGGTGCAGGGTTAAGAAAAGACAGTAGCCGTGAATAGAGTGCGAGCAGGGCCAAGGGTCTCCAGCCTCAAGGACTGAGCCCTGAATTGGGCCTATGCACAGGTTTTATTAGTTAGGTGAGGAAGCAAAGGAGATAAAGCTTGTCAATCTCAAGATCTGTGAATCCTATACATCATAATAGGAAACTGATTTAAGCCAATCACCCTGGCCTGCAGGCAGCAGAACCTTAAGTCTCAGGATGAATGTACTTCCCCAAGGGACAAAACCTTTATGCATATGAATAGATGGAGAGTACACCATTGAATCTCTTCCCCTGCAGGTAGTGGGAAGGAATGCAGCCACAGAGGCAGAGGCTTTCCTTAGCCGGGTGAAGGTGGGGGGCTGTGCCCACCTCTATGAACCCCTTGGGTTCTCCTGTTGGTCCCCACTTAACTGCGCCTGTCTTGAGTTGCCCCCTCCCCCTCCTGTGGGGAATCTTACTCGTCATTGGCTGACCAGCCATCTTTCTGGGGCCAAACAGGGAGACATAAGGTGCAAGCACAAAGGTGAAGCAAAGTCCCTGAAAGGATCTGTCTCACAGACTCTCCTTGCTTTAGGGGCAGGTACAAGGAGACAGATGGGTAGGCTGCTGCGTGGCCACAACAATGGATGTTTAGGAGATTCAGAACATGTCAAAATTTTGAACTGGATTAGATTGGAAACACAGATTTTTTTTAATGTAGATTTTCATTTTGGCTCCTCAGGAATATTTATGAGGGATTTGTTGAAAATAATAAAAAGAATTTGGATGTTATAAAATGAAGAAAACAAAGGCTAAGAAGGAAAGTGTAAGATTTTGGTGAGATAGTCTAAAGTAGAGGGTTATAATAGCAAAACAGTTGAGCAATAAGAGTGTGTTTGGAGGACTGAGACAAAACCACAGAAGATGCATTTCTGTTATCTAATTTACAGAAAAGCTAGAAAATATAGTAATAGATGTTTGATAGTAAAGTGATTTAAGTGTCTTTTAAATCCTTTTATAGAACTCAACCCTTTTTATGTATAGGTTTATGTATAGATTATTATAGCAGGCCATTTAGGGATTTTACTCCTTATGGCTGTGTAAAACAGTAGTTGTAGGATAAAATGAGTTTCTTCTGTAAATATTTTTCTTATGCTGTTCTCAGTAGCATGGAGGGCATGATTCATGAATGTTTTACTTAAGATAAAAGCTTGTTTAAAGTGAGTTCTGGAAATATATATAATTTTTAGAAATTGACTATTTTGCATAGCTTTGGATGTACTCTGACATATGTATTTGTGTATATTTCCTGGGAGCCTTTAATATTTGCTTTAACACCTTTATATTAAGTCTGTTTTTGGATGAAATCATTTTTTTATCTTTGTGTGAGATTTGTATTAAAACTTGTTTTCTAGCATTGTATTTAACTACTAACCATGGGCAATATAATTATGAATACATATATTAGGGAATTATTTATTAGAATATTTATTTAGTATTTTTTATTCCTCCTAATTGAAAGAGAGGATTTATGATCATTTGCCATGTTATATGTATACAAAACTAGTTCATTAGAACACCACTAAAGCAGTTAAAAGGAAACCCTCCTGGAATCAGGTGGTTACTGTAGCTGAGCCCTGCATTGAATTCTAACTTCCTTAGAAGGTAATGAAAAAAGAAAAATTGTTTGGATTATACAATGCCATCTACAAAAAGGATTTATTCAAGATGTTTTATTGACACGATGTGAGAAGAAATTTACTGTATTAATTTGTGTCAGTTATTTATTGCTGTGTAACAAATTATTCCCCCAAATTTAACGGCTTAAAATAACAAACATGAATCTCACAGTTTCTGTAGTTTAGGAATTCAAGAGTTGTTTAACTGGGTTGTTCTGGCTTAGGATTTTTCATGAGGTTACAATCGAGATTTCATCTGGGGTTGCAGTCATCTGGAGACTTGACTGGGCATGGAGAATCTGCTTTCAACATGGCGTGTTCAGAAGGGGGGAGGGGCGATGGGAGGCACACAGAAATCTCTGGTCCACAGCAATTCTAAAATCCAGCAGAACCAAGATTGGAAGTCCTATGATTAAGACTCAAAGCCTGGGAATAACTCTTCATGGTTCTTGGCTTTGTCCTGGATGCTTGATCGTTTTTCATAACTGGTAGTACCTGTGGAGTTTTCTCTGCTTGCTTCCTTTCAGTAAAAATTTGAGAATCCAAAGGCCTCATTTCATTTCATCCTGTCTGCCCCTGTCAGTTGTAGCTGGCTGTGTTTCTTCCCATATAATTCTCACAAGTCCTGTGAATCTAATTGGCGTTCATTCCATTAGACACTAGCCATGCCCACAAATCTTATAGAGATAACTCCTTTTCTAGCTTGGGCTTCTGCGAGATGTCTGGAGATAGTTCTTTAATCTTCTTAGAAGGCCTCTTATTTGAGAGGATCTGTGAGAGACATCCTTAAAATATTTAGAAGGCCTTTAACTGAATAGTACTTTGAGGCACCATCTTTGATTTTCTGAGGTCTTAAAGCGTTTACAGTTACACCCTCAGCTTCATCTGGACAGTATTTTTCTGGCAGTCCTCTAGATTAGCTCTTTGCCTGGAAAATTTCTTAATTTCACATTGTTTCCCAGCTGGAGCAGCAACATGTTTCATGTTTAGTAGATCTTTATTTAGTTTATTTCCTTTTGCAATTTACATTAACAGCAAGTAGCACAGGTGACACCTTAAAACATTTTGTCTAGTAATCCCCTTAGCTAGATCACCTCATTCATAAGGTACATTTCCTCCTTTCCTGCAATGTTGCTAAACTTTCTGGCACTACATAAAGGATTCTCTTTCCTATGATTTCTAATATTTTCTTTAATCTCTCACCCATAGCCTCCTTAATGACCATTAATCTTCCTAGAAATTGTTCCTACAGACAATTCCTTTGATTCTTTTTAACATTTCATTAAAACTGCACAAAAATCCTTACAGCTCGTGTCCCCAATCTAGTTCTAAAGCTCCTTTCACAGTGTCGGTTTTTGGTATGGCAATTCCCTATTTCTAGGTACCAAATTCTGTATTATTTATCTATTGATGCATTAACAAATTATCCCCAAAATAATGGCTTAAAATGACAAACATGTAGTATTTCACAGTTTCCGTGGACCAGGAATTCAAGAGTGGCTTAGCTGAGTGGTTTGGTTTAGGATGTTTCATGAAGTTGCAGTGGGAGTGTTGGCTAGGGCTGGAGTTATCTGAAGGCTTGAGTCAGCTTGCAGGATCGCTTTACTATAAATGGGAGGCCTTGGTTTCGTGCCACATTGGCCTCTCCACAGGGTTGCTTCTTACAGCCTTACAATACAGCATCTCGATTCCTCCAGAGGGAGTAATACGAGAGAGAACAAGGATGAGGCCAAAATGACTTTTATAATAACCTGCACTCTGAAGTAAACATACCTTCACTTGCATTATGTTCTTTTCTTAGAAGCAAGTCCCACACTTAAGGGAGAGGAATTCTGATTCACCTTCTGCAAGGAGGTGCATCAAAGAATTTACGTACATATCTTATAAAAACCACAGGGTTCTCACAGAAGTTTTCATAAAGACAAAGAGGTATCTTCAATCAAAATTTTATGGAAGTGCAGAAATAGAGCTTTGTTTAAATACCTGAATATTTGAAGCATTTGATTTCATCCATTAGAGTTTTGTTTTTAGCATTCTTTCACCCCCCACATGTGTTCTAGTAACAATATTTTGGTGAATATTTTAACAATTTTTATTTTATGCCTGTGCACAAACAAATGTATATGTACGTATATATACATACGTACATACAAATAATCTATATGTTGTTTTGCACCCTGCATTATCATTCTTTAACTCCTCCAAGTAGAAAGAGAACAAGACACAAAGGGCAGAAAGAACGTAGTTTTTAGAGATGAATTCTAGAACCACTAACATAAAATTACATTTTATACTCTTCTGGCCTCTTTTCATTTAACTTGTAAAATTGAACCTGAGTCAAGTATGTGTTTATTAGTAAAAGTTATCATCTCTTAATTTTCTCACTGGCACTGTTTTATTTTTCTGTCTCTTCCCATGCTGATTTTTTGGCTAAACTTCTGAAAAACTATCTTTTTTGAGAGTGAATGAACGTTGAGATTGACAGAAACAATTCTTACTGTACTCATCAATAAAATAGTTGTGGTTGGATAAACTTAAACCTATTGACCAGATGTATTATATTTAAATAAATTTAGATGAACAATTAACAAGCAATGAAAGTGAAGATGAGATTTTCCGAAGAAAAAGGAAAAAAAACAAAGGAAATGTTTTAGAATCCCCCGAGGTGAGTCATTCAGTGATCACAATAGTGTGATCATGTAAAGGCTTTTTATTTGTCCTTATGTCTTTTTTTTTTAACCTTTTACTTTATCTATTTATCTACTTTTAGGATCAGAAAAATAGTGAAGTTGATTCACCGCTTCATGCTGTAAAAAAGCGCAGGGGTCCTCCAAAGAAAGTAAGTGCATACACAGATAATGTATAGTAATTCAAATTCTTTTGGAATAAATATTGTAAGAAAAATATGTGTGGGGTGAATGAATTTGACCTTACAGATATAGAGTTAATAGAAAAGTAGATAGTAAATCCTTTTAATTAAAAAGGCAGTCAGTCCATATTTGTATACGCATATAAAACAATAAAAATTACTTCAACTTAGTACCTTAACTAGAATGTCTGATTGACTTACCCGATGTAAATTAAAATCTTGATAATGCTAATGATTAATCCACTTTAAAATTATTTCTATTAATTGAAATTATTTTGATAAACTTCCTTTGATTCTTTTGACTGGTTTTATATTATTCTGTAAAAGATATCGTAATAGGCCTCCTACTCCAAATTTGTTATTGTTATGTTGGTTTCTTGGTTAGACAGGATTCCTATATGCTTGGACTGATTTTGATACCTATATTTACAGACTTAATTATATTTTGTGAAGCCCTTCAGGATTTTCTAAAGGAAACAGTTAAATTAAAAATATAAGTTTTCATCAAATACATTTGATGTAATACTAAATTGAATGACTGCTATACTAGTATTACTTCTATTACCTAATTTAGTATATTAGTACTTATTATTACCTAACTTTTCAATTATTAATTATTATGTATTTGTAACATGTCTAAGTTGTGAGAGCATTTTATTTTTTTAACAAGAAAATACTTTTAAAAAAATGAAAATAGAAGCAACAACCTTTGAGCAATACATTAAGATACAATAATCCAATTATATTTTCTTATGCAATAATTTTATTAAATTATAATAGTTAGAATTATCATCTAGTGATGAGAGTGAGAATTTTCACAAACAACATCCACAATTAGAAGACTTCAGAGGTCATAACAGGAATTCCAAAAGAGGCATCAAAATCCGAAAGAGACAGAGTCACCTAAAGGTAAACTTTTTTCAGTTTTTATTTCTATATATATTGTGTATATCCTATATACTCATTTAATTAGTGAAGAACATTAGATTTTACATAGAAGTAGATTTCTCTCTATAATTTCTTTATAGAAAAAAAATCCCAAAATTAAAAAATATTTTTACCCTAATTTTGCTTTTTTTACTGGAATTATAATCTCAAGATGTGGTATTTTTCTTTCTTTTTGTGTTTTGAAACTATCTGGCAATGTTGTGTTATTTTGAATAAAGATACTTTGGTGTATTGAGAATTTAAGATTCAAAGTGAAGAATATATAGAGACAGAAATCTGAGTTTTAGAATATTTGCTTTTACAATCATTGTATTATTTTTCTTATCTCTATCCAATATTCAAATCCCTGTAAAAAAAATTCTCAGTACCTTTTTCTGATCAGTCCTTTTGTGCTGCAGTATTTTTCTGGCAAAAATTAAAATAGCTGGAAGACTCAGGTGATTTTATGCTTATTAAAAAAAAAAGAAAGAAAGAATAAGAAACATTCCACAAGCTGACCACAAGCTAACAAGCTGACTTGTACTTTATTTTACTTATAAGAATTATGAGAAGAAACTTAAATAGGCATAGCATTTTTATCACTTCTTGTAGTTTTCTATTTTTATTTTTTGTCTTAAAAGTATTGGCAAGAAATCTATTTTCCGGAACTATTTCCAATTATTTAAGTAAATGATTTTCTTAACGGTTATCTTCTTGTTTTCTAATTTGTCTTAGCTTGTAGCTAGGAAGTTTTTACACGATGAAGCAGAACTTTCCCAAGAAGATGCTGACTTTGTTTCATCAGATGAAAATGATGAGTCAGAAAATGAAAAAGATTCCTCATTACTTGACTTCTTAAATGATGAGACTCAACTTTCACAGGCCATAGATGGTAAATGATATAATGATGCTTCTTTTTCCTTAATTTTCCTTAATTTTATTTTTTTTTAGTTTTTAGTTTTTCTTAATTTTCCTTAATTTTAGTTTTTAAAATTAAACCATAGATGGTAAATGATATAATGATGCTTCTTTTTCCTTAATTTTCCTTAATTTTAGTTTTTTTTAATGTGGTTATGTTTAAATATTTTAGTCACTTTTCAAAGAACCTTGACTTTAAAGGGAATTAAATTTGGTATATGTGAAATATTTGGTCATTTTCATTCAAATTCTGGTATATTTTCTCTATTTTAGACTTGGTTGTTTATAGGTTTCTGCTAATTTGATTATATCTCCCAAGAACAACCAGGCTGACTCAGTACCAAATGTCCATTTAACAAGTATTTAGTTCCTACTATGTGCCTAGTACTATGTAAAGTTCTTGAGAAACCTATACCAGTGAGCAAAATGGACAAAAACCCGTGCCCTTATGAAAGCTTACATTTGAATGGAAGGAGACAAACAATACATATGATAACTACATTATTTAGTATATTATAAGATGAAAAATGTATAGGAAAATGAAAAAATTGAGTAAGATGAGGATTTGTAGTGTCGGGGGTAGGAGGATTAAAAACGGACAAGTTGCAGTTTTATAGAAGGTATTTAAGGGCACTCCTTATTGAGAAGATGACACTGGTCAAACTGCAGAAGGAGATGAGAAGTTTAGCACTGTTCATTGTTAAATCCAGCTGGGACACAAAGCTAAATTTATTAAATTTGCCGAGTAACGGAGTAAACAGTGGTAAACAGTGTCTCCAAACAGTGCTTGAGCAGATCTTACACATCTTTGAGAGAAGATGACTCAGATCAGCTGAAATAGAAATAGGAAAGATTCTAGTGAGCTCTTCAGTGTTCTGATCTTTACAGGTCTTGCCACTTACTCTGCTCTTGCAGTTCCTGATATTATTTAAGACAGCAAAGTTTCCCAAGGTTCATGACTTTAAAGAACAAAGGTCTAAAAACACACAGTTTTCAGTGCTGTCATTGATGCTGATATGATTTGCAGAATAAGGTGTCTTAGTATTATGCCTGCAATGCTTGTTAACAAGTGGCTTTTGCAGGTTTGGTGGGAGACTGTTGATGCAGACGACAGGCGATGTAAAGGCCCTGAGGTGGGAGTGTGCCTGGCACGTTCCCGGAACAGCATTGTGGCTGGAATGGAATGAGGGAGAGAGGGAGTGGTAGAAAGTGAGACCAGAGAAGTAATGAGCAGCCAGCTCATGACCTGACCCACTTGGTCTCATTCTAGCTTCTGTGTGGGGAATAGACCACAGGGGAGCAAAGATGGAAGAAGACACCACATAGGAAGCTATTGCTTCATCTAATCAAGGAATCTAATCTAAGGTCATCTAATCAAGGAATTATCATGATTTCTACCAAGGTGGTAGCAGTGAGAGGGTGACCAATATTGGATTGTTGGTATGTACAGCTGACAGGATTTCTGATGAATTAGAGAGAAAGAGGAGTCAGTGGGCGTAAGCAATAGAAAGGCTGCAGGTGGAACAGTTGGGATGGAGAGTAAGGAGATCTGAAACTCCATTTTAGGCATAATATGTTTGAAGGATGTAGGTTTTCAAAGGTGTTTTTTTTTTTAACCTCAAAATTCACGTTTTTTTCATGTTTCATTTCTTATGTACTCTTTGTTATAGCTTTAAAAAATGATAGGCATGTAAATGTCACATGAGTTATGCTTAGTGAAAAAGGCCAGATTCAGAAGTTTGCGTACTGTATGCTTTGATTTACACGACATTCTGGAAAAGTAAAGCTATAGGGACAGCAAATAGGTTAGTGGTTGCCAGAACTATGCATTTGTCAAGAACTGTGCCCTAGAGAGGACAGATTTTACTGTATGTACTTCATACCTAATTCTGCATCCTTTTAAACACTGAATGGCAAGTAAGGGTCTCACTAACCTTGTAGGGATTTAGCCTGAGTAGCAATTGGATAGTTGGGTCAGGAGGCTATCTAATAGTTGAAGCTAGCTATGGAATGAAGATAAAGGAAATGTTATTCAAAGAAAAGTTTATACATCTTGTACTAGCACTAGTCATTCAATTAGCAATGTTATCTCTGAAAATAACGCATGTTAATTAACTACCCCAAAAGGTAAGGGGAAATGGGAGACAAAAATAAAGTTACTTTTCTGATTATAACCTTAAAGATAAAGAAAAACCTGTGTGTTTTCTAGTTTTTACTTGACTGAAGGTTATGAAACATACATACGATTGGGCTGTGGCTTTTGATGTTTTTAAGCATGTTTTCTTTTTTTGCCTGGATTTCTTGTGTTGTGTCAAATACTTTCTATAAATCAGGTACAATCCTAAGGTCTTTTTATACATTTACTTTTCATGAATAGGCACTGTCCTGATCCTTATTTTTGGAGGAGAGAGGTAGCTGAGGTAGAGAGCTTAAATAAATTGTCCATGATCATCTAACTAGATGGTCTGATTTCAAAGGCAAAAACTCCTAACTTTGCATTTTTAAATAATTGTTTTTAGACATGTTTCGATATGTACTAAATATCTTTTGTATAAAATAATTCCCCAAGGTTGGAATCGTGTGAATTTGGAATAAGTCAAAGTTAAACACTTTGCTAGCTTTCATTTAAACAATTTTGCTATTTGAAATTCTTATTATCTTTACACAGATTCCGAGATGAGAGCTATTTACATGAAATCTGTGCGCAGTCCATCGATGAGCAATCGGTATAAAATGATCCATAAGAAACGAAGCAACATAAACGTTTTCTCACAGGTATGAATTCTAGCGATGAGGTGGAGAATTTCCTGATGATGAGGTCAAAATATGTTCCTGTTAATGAAACCTCCATTTTGTTTCTGAAACTGGACTATCGGAGCTAATGGGGATAATTTCTGCCCTGAGTCAGAAAGGTAGATTAAATGAATTCTCAAAATCCCTGTTAGCCCTAATTTGATCAAATTATCCTTCCTTTAATTTGAGCTAATTGGAATGTACTATTACATTATTTTCCAATTAGAATGATTAAAGGAAATGAATAAAACTTCATCGTCTACTAGTTAAATTTTTAATTCTTATGTTGTCATATTTCTCTTGAAAATTTTTTTCATAAAATTAGTTGCATTCTAAAAATTATAGATTATTTATTTGTGGATAATAGTTTTATATTAGTCTAAATTTATTAATTGTCATGTTTGGCTTGATAATATGTTCATTCATATGTGAATGTCATATCATATTCATATGATAACATACAGATATATCTGTATTTCCATTGTGTTTATTATGTTCACTCATCACATTGTGTATAAATTACTGTTTATTTTTCTGGCTACCTACACTAGACTGTTAATTTCTGGAGGTTAAGTCATTGTTTTTTGTCCCCTAAGTCCCCACTTTCTTCCATAAAGAATATACTCAGTATATCTTAGGTGAGCAAGTGACTGAATTAATAAAGTGAAGTAAATATTCATAAAGATCTCACATACTTAAAAGAATATGTTAAATACTTGCTGATTTTATAAAAAAAATGTGTAATATTCTTATCTGTATTTTTACTGTAGATTCCTGAGCAAGATGAAACCTACTTAGAAGACAGTTTTTGTGTAGGTGAAGGGGAGTCGACTGAAAGCCAATCAAGTGAAGAAGTGTGTGTTGATTTTGATTTAATAAGTGAAGATTGCTTTGCAAATGGGAGTGAAAAATATAAAACCCGACGTGCAGTAAAGCTGAAAGAAATGGAGATGAGACGAAATGGTGCACGTGCAAAAAAGAAATTATCCAGAATTATTTTACCAGATGATTCAAGTGAGGAGGAAGACAATGTAAATGATAAAGGAGAACCCAGCAATGTGGGCAACCCACGCCTCCATAAAAAGAGCCAACAACAGGACCATTTTTTGAATTCAGTGCCTTCTGAGTCTTCCATGCCGGCCGAGAACCATTCTGATCCAATTTTTGTTAATCAGTTGCCAAAGCAGAAACAACACACACCACTTCATTTAAACGATACAGATTCTGATGTCTCAGACTGCAGGCCTCAGAGCCGGACTAAAACTGGATCTAGCTCATCATTGTTCACTGCTGTTGATTCACAGAAAGACTGTGGCAAATTCCTAATTCATTTGAAGGTATGGGTCAAAGTAGAGGAAAACACCTTCATGTGTTTACCAAAAGGTGTTTTTTGGTTTTGCTTTCTTTTGTGTTTTATATGAGAACCAGGTCAGAAAAATGAGCTAGTGGTGAAAATTCTTCAAACAAGAGAACAGCACACTACATTATGTGGATAATTCATATATGGATACTTAGGTTTTAATTTTTTAAATATGTTAATAGCTTTCTTAATAAGGAAACTTGCTAATTTTATAAAAAAGACTATAGGAAAATGGGCTTCCTGCAGGTAAAATGAACAGAAGTTACATGTTCAGAACTAGTGCCTCCCAGATTAACTTTTCTTTCCCCCACTGAGGCTTTAGGTATGTAACTCTCTTCTCTTGATTGCGGAAGGCGTTTAGGGCACCACCTGATTTCCTTCCTTAGAGTTCTTTCCTTCCAAAATGGCTAAGTAGTCCAGTTTCCAGCTTCTCCCTATTTGGCTGTTGCTGAAATAATCCCTAAAGCCATTTTCAGTTTTTTTTTTTTTTTTTTTTTTTTATTGGGGAATATTGAGGAACAGTGTGTTTTTCCAGGACCCATCAGCTCCAAGTCAAGTCGTTGTTTTCACTCTAATTGTGGAGGGCGCAGCTGCTGGCCCATGTGGGAATCGAACCGGCGACCTTGGTGTTATGAGCCCTGCGCTCTAACTGACCCAGCCAGCCGCCCCCCATTTTCAGTTTTTAAAAGTTTATTGTTACAGTAGTTTTCCTAAAATGTGGGTTAAAGTCATAGTACTAGGAATCCCTTAACTGTAAATATTTATTTACTTCCTTTTATTGTCACTTGGGAGTGAGACCTAGAACCTAGATTTCTATTTCTCTTTATTCCGGGTTTCTCAGTTCCTTATGACCTAGCAACCTGCTCCAGTGTCTACACGATGGCTCTCAAATTGGTGGTTCCAGTTTCAAATTGTCCCCAGGCTTTTTTTTTTTTGCACCAAGTTATTTCTTGAAGGTATAATTAGGTTAAAGTTGACTAGAGTAAGTCTTATAGATTGGAGATCAAAAAAGTACTTAATTTCTCTGAGCCTCAGTCTCCTCAGCTGATAGTAATCCCAAGGTCAAGGTAGGTGATATATGCACAATACTTTGAAACCCAGTAAGCACTATCTACATTTGTACTTTGGCATGTTCTAACTAAAAAATAGATACAGGCTAGTAAAATTTGAGGACTGTGAAAAAAGATACATAGATTTTAACAGAAATGTGTTTTGAATTTTCTTCTGTTACCTAACACTACAATTCCACATAATATGATTCTTTTCACCTGAGATTAGGAGGGGAAAGAATTTGCTAAGACAGAAAACAGATTAAATATCCTGTCACAAACCGTTAGATAGTTAAAATGTTGACATGTACTTTGTCATGTATATTGCTAACAGTATTCCTTGTCTGTCATTTACCTTTTTGTTTTGTTTGTAGTGGTTTTTTTGCCTTAGAAAGGTAGCTATTTTATACAGTCCTAGTTTTTTTTTTTTTAGTTTCTACTTCAGTATCATGTTTAGAAAGCCATTTTCTACTCCAAGATAACTACCTGTTTCCAGTATTTTCTTGTTTTTTCTTTAATTGGCCATTTATTCATTACATTTATTTATTTATTTATTTTAAAGATTTTATTGCGGAAGGGGAACAGGACTTTACTGGGGAACAGTGTGTAATTCCAGGACTTTTTTCCAAGTCAAGTTGTTGTCCTTTCAATCTTAATTGTGGAGGGTGCCGTTCAGCTTCAAGTTGTTGTCCTTTCAGTCTTAGTTGTGGAGGGCGCAGCTCAGCTCCAGGTCCAGTTGCCGTTTTCTAGTTGCAGGGCGCACAGCCCACCATCCCTTGCGGGAGTCGAACTGGCAACCTTGTGGTTAGAGGATGCATTCCAACCAACTGAGCCATTAGGAAGCTCAGTGGCAGCTCAGCTTAAGGTGCCTGTTCAATCTTAGTTGCAGGGGGCGGAGGCCACCATCCCTTGAGGGGGTGGGGGGACTCAAGGAGTTGAACTGGCAACCTTGTGGTTGAGAGCCCACTGGCCCATGTGGGAATCTAACCGGCAGCCTTCGGAGTTAGGAGCATGGAGCTCTAACTGCCTGAGCCACCGGGCCAGCCTCTCTTTTTGAACTTGAATATATTTTAAAGATTATTTCTGAGTGATTATGACTTCTGTCTTTAGCTTAGGATGTATCAAGTTGGCAAGAGTATTGTTTCCTTATAATAACAACAAAAAGCCAGATAATCTCCAAAATCATAAGTTTATTTGATTTTTATGAAGCTGTGGTTGCAGGGCAGCCATTTAGTCTGATATCTAAGGAAGGACAAGTATCTCCAATGAAAGACTTGTTTATTTGGGACAGTCACAGGGCACTGTAAAATATAGTAAGAAGAACTCAGCTAAAACTTTAATGAATTACAAAAGGCAGTAGACTAGCACAGGAGTTTAGAACCCCTGGGAGTTGCAGACAGAAGGGAAATTTGCTACCTCTCATGGACTCATTTCCACAGACGACTCATGTATTAACAGGAAAGACAGAATCAGAGCAAGCTCCTTCCTGGTGCAGGCCTCAGGACGTGAGCAGCAGTTACTGTGGAAAAGGCACCAAAACCCATCTGGTTCCTTCTCCCCTATGTCCCCTATAGAATAAAAAGCTTGAACCACTAGGGATAAAGGAGCAAACCCTATGGCCCTTAGGACCTACTAGGTGAAGGCCCTTTGCAGATGGAGGAAGGGAACCAGACAAAAGGCTCTACACCTGAGAAAGGCAGGAAAACATTTTGGACCTAGAACATTCGAGATCTCAGACCATGGAGAGGGAGGGCAGGATGGGCGAGAAGGCCCCACCTCTGAGACCCAGAAACACAAGTCCTGCCAAAGACAGGCCGAACCAGGATACTAGAACTGCTCCTATTGCTACCGCCCAGCAGGCTAGCCAGCACTGAGTAGCAAAAGCCATCTACTGCTGAGAGAGGAACAGTAATGTGGGAAGAGAACCTTTCTGAAGCTCAGGCTCTAAAGCTGAGAGAATAGTTAGAAAACTCTTCTGGCCATGCAGTGCTCCACCCTAAACACACAGCCCCCACCCTAAACACAAAGAAACACGACCAAGTTTAAAGCCTCTGGTTGTACCAAGAGTAGTCACGGCAATAGGAAAACCCAAACCCTTAAACTTTTGATTGGATTTTCTCCGCCCCACACAGTAAAGCCCTAGCAAAAGGCATACCTTTGTCTAGGCATAAATGCCACTTACCTCAGTTACTACTGCCCTACACAAGATGTTTGGCATTCACCCAAAAGTCACCAGGCACATGTAAGGGAGAAAAAAACACAATTTCAAGAGCCAGGCTCAGATATGACACAGATGTTGGGCCTATCAGAATCAGACAGGGAATTTAAAATAACCATGATTAATATGTTAAAGGCTCTAGTGGAAAAGTAAAACAAACATGCATGGACAGATAGGGAATAGCATCTGAAAAATGGAAAATACAAAGAACAAAGGGGAAGTGCTGGAAATGGAAAACATGGTAAGAGATGGTTAGTGCGTTCAGTGGGCCCATCAGTAGACTCAACACAGCCGTGAACAGGACCAATGAACTTAAAGCAAGGTCGATAGAAAATTACCCAATTGGAAACACAAAGAGTGAGAAAACAAATGGAGCATCTGAGAGCTGTGGGACTGTACCAGTAGTCTAAGATACATACAGTTGGAATTAAGAAGAGAGAACAGGGTAGAAGATACATTTGAACAGGCAGTGGTTAAGGAGTTCCCAATATTAATGAACATTGGTATGCAAGTACCTGATTCTTTGTTTTCACTTTTTTGGGTATATACCTAGGAGTGGAATTACTGGGTCATATGGTAATTCTGTGTTTCCCACAGTGGCTGCCCCATTTTACATTCCCACCAGCAATGTACGTTCCAGTTTTTTCACATTTTCATCGACACTTATTTTTCTTTTTTAAAAAAATTATAGCCATCCTACTAGGTGTGAAGTGGTGGCTTGGTCCTTCATCTACATTGTCTCTTTGGTGATGTTGAAGGAAGAAAACATGAGTAAAAGTAAAGTATCAGTAAGGAAAGTCAACCTCAGGTGTGTGGCACCGACTTGTATTTAACCTGATGGTGATGGATGTTTTCCGCTTTTTCAGGTTGGTAGCGCTCTGAAGGATTCCGGCTCCTCGCGAGCAGATGGCCCCACTTCCAGGCCAAGTCTGGCTGGCACGCATACTCTGCCTAGACTCCCACGGGAGGGCCAGAGAGCTTGTATTCTTGTAGATAGTCGTGAAGTCACTTCTGGTTCAGAAGTGATTTCTTTCCTAAGAGCCACTCATGGCTTTCAAGTAGAAGTTTGTCCTCTTAACGGTTGTGATTACATAGTGAGTAACCGCATGGTGGTGGAAAGGCGTTCTCAGTCTGAGATGTTCAATAGTAGTATTCATAAGAACAAGTTCACTGACCAGATCCAGTACCTGCAGAGCATGTTTGAAAGAATATGTGTGATTGTGGAAAAGGACAGAGAAAAAACAGGTTTGTATTTTTAAATGATTTTGTTTATACGGTTGTAAAGGAACTTGGCTATTATTTAATTCATTCTTCTATTGTCAGGATGTGTGAAGCTCTTATGACACCTGACTCTTGAATGTCATTTCATGTTTGCAAAATGCCATAATGTTTTTCATTAGTCATTGTGTTTAAGTGCAGCCTATGAGAATAGAAGAGGGATAAAGTGAAGGCAAGTTAACTCATTATAAGTCTTTCTTAGGAGCCCCAGGGCCTTAAATAAGGCAGTGGTGTGGAAAAAGGAGGGTGCAGGAGGTTTAGGAAGCAGGATTGGCAGGACCTGGCCGGAGATGTCTGGGAGTCCTCAAGTTGATCAGTTTCTTGGTTATTGGGCAGTTAGGTGGTGATGCTGTTTATTAAAATTATAAATATAAGAGAAGCAGCAGATTTGAGGGACAAGGGGTGTTCAGTTGTGAATTCATTGGGTTCACAATGGGTCACTGAAATGGGTGCCTACGATGCATCTAGAAATGCAGAATTGGAGCTTCATTTGGGGAATTGCTGTGGGTCATATTTAACTCCATGTGTGGGGAGCCCAAGAATAGTGAAAAGATCATGGGAGATGGAGTCAGAAGACGCACTGAGCCATAGAGACAAGTGTCTCTACGGCCATGTGATGTTGCATGGTCAAGTCAGTCCCTCTAAGGAGTGAATATACTTGTCCTACTCATCTCGTGATGTTAAGAGGATTAAGTGAAATCATGCAGGTGAAAACCACTAGCGGAGAATTCAGGCATAGCAGTTATTATGTAAAAGGAAATAATGTAGTTTATGTAAAACACTGGTTTGGTAATTGAACAGTGTACCTTTTTATCCCCATACAGTCACTGGTGAACCCTGGTGAGCACTTTATCTTTCAATAATCCAGTTTTTCTGTTTTTTAATTTGACAAATGAGGGCTTTAGATTAGGTAATCTCTTGGGTCCCCTTAGTGCTAAAATTCTATAATTTCCTCGTTACCAACGTATCTTTCATAAAGGAAATAGATTTGGAATGAAGAGGAAAGTAACACGACAAAAATTATGGAAAAGTATCTTTGGGGGGGGGGGGGAGCATATGAAGGAAATCCCAAAAAGGATATGGATAGAATATGGAAAGAAAATGAGTGGGAAAGGTAGGAAAATAAATTAATAGGAAAGAATTAAAGATGATATTAAAATGGGCGTGCAGGGTATTGAGTTACTCTTGGAATAAATACACAACATAATTTCCTATCAGTAAACCAGTACTTAATGAATTCCTCATCAGTGCTAGTATTATGACAAACTTTATTAGATGAGGAATGTAATGTTGGCCTTTAGCAATGAATTATCTGGGAATATAAGCCCTTCCCACCTGCTCACCTTCCTATGTTGATTGCAATTCAAGACCCTCATTCAACTCTCCCTGTTTTACCTCCGATATCTGAGAATGACTGTGTCTTTAGCCGAGGGGTTTCTCATTAGCATAATGTGATACTAGTTTCCTTAATGATGTAGATTTTGGGATTGTAATAATATGTAGTGTTAATGGTTCTAGTTATGTAAGTTACTAAGGTTTGCATTTTCCTCAATGTGAAATATTTAGGAGACACATCTAAGATGTTTAAGAGAACCAAGAGCTATGACCACCTGCTGACTTCCTTAGTTGCTGCTGGAATTCGAATTCTTTTCAGTTCCTGCCAAGAACAAACTGCGGATTTGCTTAAGGAACTGTCTTTAGTGGAACAAAGGAAGAATGTTGGTATTCGCGTCCCCACAGCGGTGGACAGGAAAGGCGCTGAGGCACTTCAGTTCTACCTGAGCATTCCCAGTGTGAGCTACGTGACTGCACTGAACCTGTGGCATTGCTCTCCATCTGTGAAGAAGATGGCCAACAGGTATGTCTGTTTTCATAGTTTTAAATGGTTACTTTTAAATGATTCTTAGAAGCATTTCATAGAAATGTTACTGTTTTGCAACATAAGGAGGTATAGTGTCTTTATGGCATTGCCTTCGAGGACCGTAGAGCCCGATGGGGAACCACGGAGCTCTTACGTTGGGTCTTGCATTCTAACACTTCTGGGTGTTTAGTTCTGTAACTAGGAAAATGTTCAGGTTGAACATTTGCTAATTTTTGATTACTAATTGCTTGAAAAGGCAGGTTTTAGAAAATGGGTTAAACTAAAGGCCCATGTAAGATGTTGAAATTATTGTTATATATGATTTTAAATATAGGGAATAAGCTTTTGTTTAAACTAATGCTAACGACATTAACTGGATGTAAAATGCCTAGAAAGATACGATTTTCTTACAAGCCTTTTTGTTTCGTGTTCTTTAAGCAAGTTTTATCAGAAAGTTCTAGTGTAATGTTTTTGTCTAATTTATTTTTCAGCTCCCCTCAAGAAATCTCCATGTATGCACAAGTAACTCATCAAAAGGCTGAGGAGATCTATAGGTACATTCACTACGTATTTGACATGCATATGTTACCAAACAGTCCTAACCAAGGTAGAGAGAAAGCTGATGCGTGATCGGACTGCTCAAAGTGCACTTATCGAAGGACTCTCACAATACTAAGTGCATTTCAGTAATCGTTACTGTGCTTTGTGATTGTCAGTCTAAAATATCTAAATAAGAGAATATTTCCATAGTATTTTATATTGTGTATATTTTTATTTATATAGATTATGTATTAAAAAAATCTGTTCAGTAATCATTTTGATTAACTAGACTATGAAAAGTTTTTGATTGAATAATAAAAGATTATTGAAGATGCTATTATGAGAGTAAAAGCTGAAGTTAGAGATGTATTATGGAATTTTCCAAAGATTTTAGTACTATCATTACCATTTGTTCGCATAATAGGTTGATGCTGACTGCTGCCAACTTAATGATTAGAAACAATTTTTCCTATATGTAAACTATAATATCTAGAATAGTAAAAATGTCCTGAATCTACACACATCCTGGATAAGGTGTGGGTGGTAGGTGTATTGAGATAAATGCCTCAGTAACTAGGCAAGTATAACTGAGTATGTTTATTTTAGTACCAAAGGTAACCCAATCAAGCGCTCAAATCCTATTAATATAAACTCCAACCTACTACTTCTTTGTTCTTGTTGAAATAATCATATTCAATGAAGTGATATATTGGCTTGGACTTAGAAAATTTCTTTTCAGTACAGGTGAGCTATTGAATGTGGACTTTCGTCGTGACTAATTATTGTGTCTGTGTTATTACTGTTTTAAGATGGCTCCATGTTTATCTGTAACAGCTGAGGCCCTCCCTCTAGTCAGGCTGGTGCTAACGCAGCCTTTCATTGTGGACATCCCCCCACTTACACTCCTGGATTCTCTGGCTGCCTTATTTTTTTCTTCTGTTAACATTGTTGGGTAATTGAACCAACCTCACAGCGGAGCACTTTTATTTTAATTGCATTTCTTTCCTTTCTCATCAGATGATAAAAGTGAGGACCGGAAACAAGTGACTTACAGAAGTCAAGAACCAGGACCTAGATATAGTTTTTATTTTATTATTCTATGTGGGGACAGAGTCCCGGAGAGCAGTTTCCAGGCTCTCGGCCTCACTTGGAAAGGTGCTGGCTCGGGTAGTAGATGGCCGTCAGCTGTGACTAGTTGGCCGTCAGCTGTAACCAGTTAGCCATTAGCCACTGATACAATTGCTGTGGCTATGCTAAGGGGCTGGTTAGTTGGCAGAGAAGCGGACAATGGATCATGTGGCTCCTGCTTTCTGCGTCTCGACCAGCCACCAGCGAGACTGGTAGGAACCCCCTGTCCATGGCTCTGTTGGTGTTCCGTTGGTTCATATCCATAGTGGTATGACTCCCCCATCTATGGCTCCGTGGGTGTTCCTTTTTGGCCTCACCATGTCCTGCGTTCTTGTGCGGGGAGCGGGACCAGAGTCCCTGTATGACACTCTAATTGTTAACTTAGCACCTTTGGGAGAGTATGAACTCTCAATTCTGGAAGCAACTGATCTCATATTTCTGTTGTTCAATAATTGGCAAAGCCAGAGAGAAAAGTTCTACAACTTATTGGTTGATATGCAGTTATCAATATGGCATTACCTCTCAGGTTCAAATTCAGCCTTCAGTATCTTGCTCTGCTATAATGGACTGGACTTTTTGAGCATTTCTTCCTATAGTGAGCATGATTTAAGCTTTGTCAGGAGGAGGAAACGGGCTTCTTTCTGGTTCGTGTCCTTTTTGCTCTCTAGCCCGATGCAGTATCAGCAGTGTGTGTGGGTGGGGACCTGGGGTGGGGGTGTGTGTTCTGTCCCCCCCAGCTGTATCCCAGAAGCATGCAGATCCTCAGCAACTCACACTGACCTGGGCCGTGACCACCTTGTAGCACCTCCCATGCAGACAGCTGTGTGCTCAGATTCTGTGTCCACCCATCAGGCAAAATATTCATAAATTAAGATGCTGTGAGGGATATAACTGGAGTTCATTTATTTACGCTTGCTGTGTAGAGCTCTGTCCATATTTAAGCAGCAGTAGCTTTCACTGGTAGCACTCAACTATCAACCTTTCCATTCTTACCATTCCATCTTACTGTTTTTCTTTGAGCCCTTGAAGTATTTCCCACTTTTACGTCTCTCTGGAGGTTACCTCAAACCTTACTAGCTTTTATTTTATGGCCCGACGGGGAGAAATGGGCCTATCCAGGAACTAGGCAGGTGGGACACACAGAATAGACTAGGAAGGATGCTGAAGCAGTTCTGATGGGACACAAGGAATATGGGGGGAGGAGGGGTCACACTTTTGGTTTGTGTCAAGTCACACTATTTCAAATTTATCTTTTTGTTTCCCATTAAGGAATTTAACTACCTTTTAGTTCCTAAAACACTGTTAACATCGAGCAGCATGATATTATACTAAATATTGGCAACGTAAATTCTACACCCCTATTTTTTTGAGTTACTCTAAAATAACCCTTTCATTTGTTCCATCTCACATTTGTCAGAAGTCTTCATGGCAGAAAGCAGCATGGTAGAGGAGTTTAAAGGAGAATGATCTCAGTCTAACTGCACTATTCTTTTTAAACCTGGTGTTTCTATAAATCCTATAGTTACATAAATGATTATTATTGACTAAATTCTTAAGACACAGAAAAAGTTCTGGAATTTTTTGAGGAAACAATCTGAACCAGTAAGAAAATGCGTATTTGTTTTGTTTCTATGATCCAGTAATTAAAAAAACCTAAAACCCCCAAAACAAGTAAAACACACATATTATAAAAGCAAACTAACTTTATTTGGATGACCCAACTGGAGAGGAAGGGTAGGGGAATATGTACTGTAACCAGAAGGGACTATATATGTCAAGTTTTAAAACACAATGGCAGAATAAGCTAAAAGAAGTTTTTTTGTTATTTTTTAAAAGAGCTATCTGAAAGAAAACAATGTTTACTACAACATATTGACTTGACTCCTTACTATGGTAGGCCTATGACATGTTGGTCTAATCCAGTCTTTTTAATATTGAGACCAAAGTTAAGCTATGTCTGCATATGGAAAGAAGGCTTAAGAATGCAACAAAATCTGTTCTTTGATTCTACCTAATAAAATACTGAAAAGCAATAAATTAAAATTTACACTGGTTTCCTAGATATAACCATCAGAAGTTTTAAGAAAACCAATACAGAGAAAAGGCATACCAAATAGTTTCAACATGTAATTTAAACATTATATGAACTCTGGCTTGTCCTCCAAGTGGTGGAAAATGTTAGTTTTCATGAATGCAGTAGCTACCAGTACAATCTGTCTTATTCTCCCTCTCCTCTTCCCTTAAGGATAGAAACATTTTCTTGAAAGCTTTTGAAAAATCCGGTTTGGAATATAATTTTCTTAAATAGACTTAGATGTTTATGAGACTTATTTAAATATAGTTTAACCTAGCAAAAACAGAAATTTAGAAACATCTATACAAGCAAAACAATTTGCCTTGTATTTTTAATAAACTGTAGCGATGAGGAATATTCTATAGAAAGATCTGTAACTTTGAATACAAATACATAAAACCTTTGAAAAGTAATCTACAATTGCATGTGAAATTACATTATAAAGAAAACATGTATTTCAAAATGAAGATACAATTGCACGGTCTGCTGCTTGATGAAAATTCTGGAAATATTTTCTCATTTTTACTATGCAGAATCAGAGTTTGAAAAATAATAATCTTTTTCTTCTTCATCTAAAGACTCCATAGCATTAGTGAAAAGTTTTCCAATATTAGTGTTTTCTCCTAATTCTGTAAAGAAGTTTAATAAAAAAGATTAATACATTTCTAAAAGTAATTTCAAGTCCAATGAAATTGAAAATAACTTTAAGAAACCAAATGGCAGATATGCCAATCTGAGAGCAATTAATTTTAGTACCATGTTAATAAACAGACTACCCTATCATAGAACTGAGCTACAAAAAAGATAAGTGTGTTACCTTTGTTAAATGGGGTTTTTCTTCTTGATGGTGAACTTGAAAAATCACTTTCAACCTACAAGACAGTTCATATTAATGGCTAAACGGTACCTCCTGTGAAGCCTGCCTCAAACCTAGACAAAATTAAGCATGCTTTATCCCCAGAGTACTTATACCAACACCTGATCACATAATTATGTGTGAAATGTCTCTTTGAAGTTGAATTTATCTAGGGCAAGAACCATGACTTATCCCATGTTTCCCACCGCTGGCATCATAACTGTAAGAAAACGTGGCAAACTAATGAACAGCAGTTAAAGGACAGTGTATGGGCCAAACCTACTAAGTATTTATTCCACTCCATTACACCAGCAAAATTTAAATTCTCTGTATTTTAAAATCTTGGCTAAAATGGTAATTTATATTGCAAGCTTTAAGTGTCTAATGTAGGCTTACATTACTTTCTAAACTATTGGCCATTGCTGATTATCTTTAAAAAATGAAAAGCAATAGACTGGAAAATAAGACAGAGAATACCCACTAAGCCAAGGATGTATTTCTGAGACTTCTGAGATACAAACTTGTGTTCATAGCTTGTGATGTAAACATATTTTTTCCTGTGATAAGTCAAAACCCTATTACATCTTTTAGCCCTCAAAATCATTTGGTAAGACACCAATATCATGACCCCCATGTCAGACCAACATGAATAACATGAGATCAGGAAGCCTAAGGAGTTTGCTTTGTCATAAAGCCTGTGTGGGAGCATAGGCTTGAAATCAGAACTTTTAACATTAAATCCTTTGCTCTTTCTGTCATCATACATTGGCTACAAAATATTAGTCTATGAACAAATGGGGCTCAATCACAAAGATATTTTTATTTGGTGGAAAGACTAACATTAAGAAAAACAAAAGTCCGAAAATAGTTAAGATGATGTCAGAAATAGAGAGAAATAAAAGTTCTTTACTAGGAATGGCCCCCATAGCCATTATATCCCTATGAACCTTCTCTCATTCCGCAGAGAACAGTAGGCTAATTAGGGTGTTGCTACTGCTCAGTATGTTCTATGGATCAGCTGCAGAACTGTCTCCTGGAGGTTGTTAGAAATGCAGAATCTCAAATCTGCTGGAGCAGAATTGAGGGTTGAACAAGATTCCCTAGTGACTCCCATGCACATTAAAGTTTGAGAAACTTGTCAAGGCAACCCAGCTTCTTACTGGCAAAATAGGATGAGAAGCGAAGTCTTTCTCTGTTTCTATGTTTCTCTGTTTCTATGTTAAGATGATTCCTGGTCCTTTGCATCAAATCAAAATTTTCATAAGGGATGTGGGGCTGGAAAAGGGGAATCTAGGAAACACTGAGAGGAAGTCTGCCTACATCTTCAATTACAGATTTTGTGTCTTGCCTGAAATGTCCTTCCCTGACCTGTCCATACTTTTCCCACCCTACCTGACTTTTACCATTCTCACTTTCCTCAAATGCTTCAATCTATCAACTGCCACCTGTAATCCCGCAGCATTTACGAACTGACCTCATTCACGGCCTCATATTATCATTTACTTGAATTAGGCTGTAAGCACCGGGAGGGTAAGGACTTTCCATAACCTACAACCCCCCTATTCACTATATATTACAGTTGTTCGATAGATATGCACTGAATAAATCTGTCGTGAAGAATAAAAATACTTACTGTTTTTTTCTTGATATTGCCCCAGACAATGCCACCTTTACTTTGACCTTTTTTTTGCATATGAAACACATATTTATCACAATCATCCCTGTTTGAATACAAAATAATTTCAAGTCAACATTAACTAACATACTTTTACCCACAGGTTAAACAGCAATTGACAAAAGTAATTTGTTTCAGTCTCAAAAAGTACATTTTCTGTCCCATTTTAAAAAAGACAATGGTGTACCTAGAGAGATGAATAAAAAGCCTTCAAACATTTATAGGAAACAAAAACACCAAATAAGAACATTCTAGGAAATCATTGTTCCCTGTCCCGTCTGTGCTCTCCAATCTCTATCGTGCCACCTCTTTCCCAAAACACAGACTTCTTATCCCTGGACTCCCCCGTTTGTTACACCTTTCACTCCTTTCTCCGGCTCACTTCCGTCCCCATCCAGCTAGAACCTTCAAGTAGACCACTTTAAGGATAAACCTGGTGATGAATTAATTTATAGCTTCCAACAGTGTTTCCTTCAATTCAGCCCACAAGCCTTTTACTTCTACATAGTTAACATCTTTCTTACATTCCTCATACTAACTGTGAAGTATTTTTCATTTGTTTTCCCTTATTTCTTTCCTCTCCCATTCTTAACAAATAGGCTTGGTTCGTAATTTACAGGTAAAAACTGAAGCCAAGCAGAATGCCTGTTCTCATTTCCCCCATAACTCCTAGTTCTACTGACGACAGTAAATACCAGCTGAACATAATGCGCATTCTCTCTGGTGGCTGCAAGACCCTGTGTGATTGACTGATTATCCTTTCCTTTACGACTATTTAGGAGCAATCTTGAAAGAATGACATGGAGAAATTTGTAACTGTGTGATTGTAGTAAGATTAATGTGCACTGCAAACCCTGCTGCGTAGGGTGTGAATAAGCCCTGTCAGGTTCAGGGTCAGCGCCTTGGGAGTCTGTCATCCTGTACAAAGAGATCACTTCCAAAGTGATAAACAGTTTCATTATTTAAAATTGTTAGTAAAAGGGAGTCAACTAGAGCTGGTGAAGTCAAGTGATAGTGAAGAGGCCTACGAAACTCAGTTTTTAATATACAAAACAAGTTTTAGGAAATATATTCATGATATTTATAAATGAGCCCATCATGTGCTCTACAAGAAAAAAAGTCCCATTTCCTTAACTGTAAGTGATACAAAAAACGTAGCACCACCCACATGAGTGTCATTCTCCAACTCAGAGATACTGGCTTATGTTTTTGGTCAAGAAATTTCCTTTCTCTTATGAATGTGTGATCACACCGTATGTAGTTTTATTTATTAGCTTTTAAAAACTTGAATCCACTGAATACTATTCTGACATTAAAACTTTTTGAAGGCATTATTTTTCATTGTGACATATTTTACTCTATTAAATGAACAAATCCTAATTTCTTAACGTTCCTTATTGGACATTTATGTCCGAGTTTTCAGTGTTATGTTTTGTTATGAACATCTTTGCTCACACAAACGTACTTGCTAAAATTTCTTATTTCATTAGAATTAACTAAAATTCAAGGGCCAAAGGAATATTTTAAAGCTTTTGATGAGTTGGCCAAAGTGCTTACCAAAAACTTGTCCAAAATTATGCTCTCAACATACTTTCACCTGCATTACCTACTAAACCAAAAATAAAAAATAATTTGTGGATTGCTAGGGAAAAATTATGTGTTTGCCGAATAAATGCAAATTAAGACTTCACCAAGCTTGAGATTACTGATTACTTTTTTCTGAGTCATTATCATATGGCTTCTGTATGTCCCACCCCCTGGAAATGGTTCTTACTAGATTAGCATAGTCCTACTTAACTGCCAAATGGCATAGCCTATTTTTAGGCCTTCTTATCACTTTTCATCTTTTCTTTACAACATTTTACTGTTGGCCAGCCCTAGTTTTCTTAATTTTATTTGTTTATATTTCAAATAGTTCCTACATTTGCCTAGTTCAAAATTCAAAAAGTCTCCCAGGATCTCTTAGTTCCTTTCTCTAGGGATTATCAGTGTTTTCAGTTTCTTATCCTTTCGGAGATATTTAATGAAATGAATTATGTATATATGCATATATACACAGACACACACACAAATGGTAACAATAATTCACTGCATCTAACTTTTTTCACTTATGGGCCTTTTACCATAACAGTACATAATTTCTTCATTAATTTCTATAGCTACATAATGTACCAGAAATTATTTGATTAGTCCCTACTGATGGACATTTGACTTGTTTCGTCTTTTGCCATTATAAACAATACTGCAATGAATAAGCTGAACATTTCCAATTGTAGAAGTAGGACTGCTATGTCAGAGAGCATGTGCATGTATAGTTTTGACAGATACTGACAAAATGCTGCTGGCGCAGACTGAACTAATTACCTTCTCGCTAGTAATGCATAAGAATGGCTTTCCTAATTTGTAGGAGTACTGTGTGTATCAGAGAAATTAGCCTTTTTCCTGTGATAAGGTCCATCTGTTCTTTTCTCTGATTGTCATTTATCTTTAAAAATTAAATTTACTGGGTGATATTGGTTAATAAGAGTATGTAAGTGTACAGTGCTGTAATACATCGCCTGTCAGGCAGTTGCCACCTGCATATTGCATTGTGTGTTCATCACCCCAAATTTAGTCTCCTCCCATCACTATATTTGACCCCCTTTACCTTCTTTAACCCCTCCCACACACTTGCCCTTTGGTAACCATACTGTTGTCTGTGACAATGAGTTTTTTGTTTGTTCATTCACTTGTTATTTTGTTTTATATCTCACATGAGTGAAATCATGATTCTTCTCCTTTTCCATCTGACTTATTTCGCTCAGCTTGATAATCTCAAGATCCATGTTGTTGCAAACGGCAGTATTTCATCTTATGATTAATACTGCACCGTACTTGTGTACCACATCTCTTGATCCAGTCATCTATCGAAGGATGCTGGTTTCCATGTCTTGGCCACCATGAACAGTGAATGTGGGTGGGGTACATATACCTTTACGAATAAATGTTTTCAAAATTTTGGGGGTAGATACCCAGAAGAGGAACTGCTGGGTCATATGGTAATTCTATTCTTAATTTTTTGAGGAACCTCCATACTGTTTTCCACAGTGGCTGTATCAATTTACGTTCCCACCAGCAGTGTGTGAGTTCCTTTTTCTCTACATCCTTTCCAGCACTTCTTTGGTCATTATTCTTTTGATTATTTATGGTTGGTTTGTACCAGATGAAACTTTTATACAGTTGACTATTATTCTTTTTCTTGGTCCTGCATCATAGTTTGAAAGACCTTCACTAAATCTAAGGTTATAAAATAATTCTCCAAGATTTCTTTTTATAGTTTAATTTTTTACATGCAAAACTTTGGTCCATTTGTAATTTATCCTGATGTAAAGTGTGAGCTGTGTCCCAACACTACTGAATAACACCCCCACTTGCTGAAACACCCCTGTTTGCTGAAGTCAAGCCATCCTTGACTTCCAGGAATATTCATTCTTGATTTCTTAATAATGATGACTCTTCTCATTACTGACATCTACTCTCTCCAACTCCTGACATGTTAAATGCCAATACAGAATTACAGCATCATATGCATATTTACCTATCTATCGAGGCTAGCATTCCCGGGCTGACATGCTGACACTGAGGGGTTTTTACCAGTGGAAAAACAGCTGATGATGGAGTTGTTGGATTTCTGTCCATATGAGGCAGAATATCGTCTTCTTGACTGCACTGGAAACTTGGCAACTAGAAAGCAAATATTAATTACGATCAGGCACCCCTAAAAAAATTTGTCGTTACACAAAATGTTGGTGTGCTGATAAGTTTTTTCCACCTTATATTTTTCTGAGATAATGAAAAATATCAGTAGGTAGATAACAGATCCTTATCTTCTAAAACTCTTAAGTTTCTGTTGTGTAAAATGGAGACATAGACATCTACTTCTACAGCAAATGTTTTCTGTGAAGTCAGATAGTAAATATTTTAGGCTTTGTGGTCCATATACAGTCTTTGTCCCAATTCCTCGACTCTGCTACTGTAGCTTGGAAGCAGCCAGCCAACATGTAAACAACAGGCACGTCTGTATTCCAATAAAATTTTGCTTACAAAAAAAGGTGCTATGCTAGATTTAGCCCATGGGCCATAGTTTGCTGACCTCTGTGTAGACAGAACAAAACTATAACTTATTTACTATTATACTTAATATGAACTCAAGCAGTATTAAACTATTGTGTGTATATAATTCTAATAAACAATTCATTCCTTAATAAAGATTTATTTACCTTTATATTAAAACCATAGAGAAAGGGACTTATGCCATAGAAAACGAACGACTTCACTTTTTTTTTCGTTTTTAGAATGTTGCTACTATTGCATTTAGGCCAAAATACAGAGAGAACCTGAAATGATGGTGGAGTAATGTAAAGGGTACAACCCCTGAAGGACCACAGTGGTTGTGCAGAGAACATAGTTAGAGCCTCTGATGGCTCCCTCAAAACACTTCCCTTTACATCCTGTGTAGGCAGAGGAGTGGGCCCAGATAGCGATGTCACTAAATTATTAAAGTATTGTATAGCCTTTTTAAATGGGAGATGATTCAACATTAATGAAAAAATCACCCTTAAGTCTAGCTCACTAATCTTAATCTTAACATTTATGTTTAGATTCTAGCAAGTCTCAAATTTGCACTTAATATTTGTACTGTATTTCACTGTGTTTATGAAGAACATCCTTAGAAGATATGCAGATTCCAGTTTTTTGCTGTAAAGATAAACCTGCAATGAATACCTTTGTAAAGATTTTTGGCTTTTTTTAATTTGTTAGGATAAATTCCAATGAGTAGAATTAATATTTATAGCTCTTATATATTGCCATAATGCTTTCCAAAAGGTATGATTCAATTGTGTATGCACCAATGCATGACTGGATTAACATCTCGATTGTTTTTTGTTAATGGATATTTTAACTTATTTTTTTTAAAGATTTTATAAAAGATATACTTACATATAATTTACTTTGTTTTCTTTTGATCACTAGCTAAAATGACCATTTCCCCAAGTGTTCGTTCAGCCTTTTGAATATTTCCTTTCCCACATTTTTCCTGTGATTTTGACACTTTTTATAATTCTAGTAACATGTGAATGAGTTCTCTGTATCACAAATATTATTGGCTTTGTTTTATGTTACAAATATTTTATCCCAATCACTGAAATTTTTAGTTATGTGACTTTTCATACTACAAAAATTCGTTTTAGACATCCAAATCTGTCAATCATGTGCTGTCACTTAATCCCTACCCTGAATTTACGACACAGTACGTAATCTTTTCTTATTCCTACCCCTCTGCCCCTTTTTAAAGTTTGCCTCATTGCTTATGAAATTTTAAATATATACGTTTGGCCTATTTCTAGGTTTTTTATTTGGTTCTACAAACATTACCTTTGAACCCCACTGACAGGTAGATTCTGGACACTGATGAGAAGGGCATATACTAGCAGATTGCTTCCTATACTATATTTTGGTCATGTCTGTGGAGACTGTCAATCCATGGTCTAAATATCAGGAATGAACACTAACCATATACAAAAATCAAAGATATAAAAGTCAATATAAAGAATGCATTTAAGACTCTTACCAGTACTCTTCGATTCTGCAAAGGTGTCGTACTGAAAAAATCATCATGGTCATCTTTTGGCAACTGTTCCAGAAAATCCCTCATCTGCCGCTTCCTTTTAAGAGTTCCTACTTTGGCAGTTATCTTAATAGTTTGTTTTTGATTAGCATCATCTGTCTTGCCTTAAGAGTCAGTAAAACATTTTGGTAAGGATTTGGTCATTTATAGTAACTGTTCTATAAAATTAACAACCTTTGCAAAATCTATATGTGTTAAGTAAACTCAGCCTCTATTACTATTTATAAAAGTTTCTCATATAACAAGTGATTCTTTCTACACTGGAATCTGTGCAATATGCTTAGCCCACAAAATACTCATGAAGAAACTATGTAAGATTAGGCAGGGTTGGGCCGGCCCGGTGACTCAGGCGGTTAGAGCTCCATGCTCCTAACTCCGAAGGCTGCCGGTTCGATTCCCACATGGGCCAGTGAGCTCTCAACCACAAGGTTGCTGGTTCAACTCCTCGAGTCCCGCAAGGAATGTTGGGCAGCCCCCCCCTGCAAGTAAGATTGAACACGGCACCTTGAGCTGAGGTGCTGCTGAGCTCCCAGATGGCTCAGTTGGTTGGAGCATGGGCTCTCAACCACAAAGTTGCCAGTTCGATTCCTCAAATCCTGCAAGGCATGGAGGGCTGCGCCCCCTGCAACTAGCAATGGCAACTGGACCTGGAGCTGAGCTGCGCCCTCCACAACTAAGATTGAAAGGACAATAACTTGATTTGGAAAAAAGTCCTGGAAGTACACACTGTTCCCCAATTAAAGTCCTGTTCCCCTTCCCCAATAAAAAATCTTTAAAAAAATTAGGCAGGGTAAGTTTGAAAAGGCCTTTACCTTGTGAGAAAAGTTATCTCCCACACTCCTTTTACTGAATGTCTAGTTTATTGACTTTGCTGAAATATAAACCTCATTGAATTAGGACAGAGGTATTGAATACACCCTAAAGTTTTGTATAGTACTTCTCTGGCATAAACTTTGGGACCATGAAAACTAAATTCATTCTGAGTTTTCTTATGAATTAGGGGATCCTACCTAAGTTGCCTCAAATTAAAGTAGACCCTTAGAACAATAATCCAGATATTGAAATCTCTGCATCCAACTGCGGATTTCCTAGAACAAACTCAAAGCACAAGGCTGCTAAGGCTAATATTGATGAAGTAACTATCTAGGAAGACTTAAAAGTAAACATGATCTTTGGAGTTCTTTCTAGCTTTAAAATTACAAGAAAACATCTATAATAAGACACATGGATAAATATAAATTACATACAGTAAGTGATTAGAAATTGATACTGAGAACTAAGAAAAAACTATTTTCTACATAGGTTACCATTTTGGTCTTTGGGACTGACTGGCTTTTTCTTAGTGACATGTTTCCGGGATCTTTTTCCTCGGGGATCTTCATTGTATTTCCTCTGGCATTCTTCAGCAGATCGAGACCCTACAGCCATAGCTACATCTGACCAGAACCCAGGTTTGTGCTTAGGAAGAGATGCAAAAGCACTATGGAAGACCAAAACCAGTTAAAGAATTTCAAATCAATAAAAATAACCTCCTCAACGCATACCACTAAATCAACAAGATTTACTGAGCTGATAAAATTTTACCAAAATCCTTCTTATCTAGCAGATGCATTCTATTTTCCTGTAGTCTATTAAACCTGAAAAATCATTCCTCGTCTTAACCCTAAGTCCAGCTAATCAATGATTTGATCTTTTGGGGGACTCTAGCACAACTAACTTTTCTACACTGTTGCTCCAATGTTACTAGTGCTAAGCATATTGGAAGATGAGCTCTTAGTTCTTACATACTCCAGGTTATAAACACTTACTAAAGTGTTATGGTTGCTTTCATTATATTATACTTTATAGAACACAGTATTTTAGGTTTAATCCTCGAGGTAAATGAAAATTGAAATAGAAAAAAAACTAAGTTAATATAAGGTAGTTCTCCAATTTAACAAGTGAGTTACATTCTAAAAGTTCGTTTGTAAATGATTACTTAGAACCTGGTAAACGTATTACTGCACCCCACCCCAACCCCCTACAGATTTTATGTAATGTGGTTAGGTTGACAGTTCAGCCTAGTTAGGCTGAATGCAGTGTTATGCTACTAAATTTTTAACAACCAGCTCTCTGGAGTTGAAAAGTCCTTTTCTGTAGTGTTTGCTACTTTCCATATTGCTAATACCCCTAAAGTGGCTGATTTCAAGCTACCAACATGTCGTCAATGAATGAGAAATAAGAACTCTGCCATAGCACACAATTATAGAGAATTCCCACCATACAGATATAATAGATGCAAAGAACCTTAAGGTTTACATAATAATAAATATACTAAAATAATTAGGAAGTGATGAGTTTACAGTGTTTTGTTTTTAATAAATGTATTTAATTGTAAGTTTACTTAACTTTTAATAATGACTTAATTTGTAAGATTCCTGAAAAAGTAAGAAATCAGTTCTTGTGAACAGGTACACGCTGACTACAGAAGAGCACTCACTCCATGCATAAAAGCAGAACAGCTGCTGGTGGGCACCAAACACTGTTGATGAAGGTCTGCTTTTGCATAATGAGTCTCCACGGGTTCTAAGAGCAGCACTGCAGGGGACTGGAGGCTCCAGCTTCCAAGTCTGTGCACATAGCTAATCTGCATGTATAGAACTGCCTGAAAGGAGTTTCATCACAGTAAAAATACTTAATGCATTTCGCAAGAAATCAATCTGTAACTAACACATGTCAATCATGTCACTCCAGTACAACTGATACTTCATTATTCTTAGCACAAAAACCAAAACACTTAACACGACCTACACTATTCCTTGCCTGATTGTCCCGTCTCATCGGGTACTGTTCTTCCCTCACTTTCTATACTCCAGTCATTTCGGCCTTCTTTTGGTATTTCTACATATGTTCTTCCTTTCTACGTTTTTTACTTACTATTCTATTTCAAATGCACTTATCACGAATCTTGGGCTTAAATAATTCTTGTTTATCCTTCAGATCTTAGTTCAGTATCTGCCTGAGCGAAGTCAGATTTCCCTGACTTGTATTCTCATAAATTCCTTAGTGATTACAATGATCATTTGCTAACTATCTGTCTGCCCTTCGGACACAGTGAGGTTTACGAAGCAGACGGCTGCAACGAAGAAGCACCTGAGGAGCTTACAGCAAAAATGCAAGCAAGCAAATAAAGTAAAATAAATTCATAGGCTTTACCCCTGAAGGTTTCAATTCAGTAGGTCTAGGCTTCAATATTTCACATTTTTGAGAAAGAGTCATTATGTCTGATTGGGTGATGACAAGGAAATGTTACAGGGAGGAGGTGACGTGAGATAAATATTGAAGGATGGATAAAAATTACAACAGGTGAAAATGAGGCAATAATACTGGACAAAGAAATGAAGATGAAACAAGACATACGGTTAAGGAATGAAAAATAGTTCATATTTATAGTATGGTAACTTTCAAAGAAATGGCTGCAGGTCAGAGCTTTGAAAAAGCCAGAGAAGCATTGCCCAAACCCAAGAATATTTTAATAGTATGCAGTCTAGGCACTTTTTAAATTTTAAGTTACCTTTACCTTTTCTTTTAAGTTACCACACAGTAAAATTGTCTCTTGGGGTATGGTTCTGTGAATCTTAACAGGTGTACAGATTTGTATAACAACTAGCACCATTACCATACAGTTCCATCACACCCCCAAAACACTCAGTGCTACCTACCCCTTTGTTGTCATCCAATAACACTGCCAATCCCTGACCTGTTTTCTTTCTCTGGTTGTCTTTTCCAGAATTTCATATAAATGGAACCATACAGTATGTAACCTTTTGAGCTGGCTTTTTTCACTCAGCATAATTCTTGAAATTCATTCAAGTTGTTTTAAGTATCAATAGTCCTTCCCTTTTATTACTTAGTAGTCCATTCGTCGTTGAGAATGTACCACAGAATGCAGAAGATACTATGGAAATCAGGAATAGAGATGAGCTCAGTAAAACCACCTCATAAAGTTATGAACTTCTGGGCTTACCTTGCAAATTTTGATAAAATTTCACTTTTGCTAAGTTCAGCATGATATCCCTTGAAACTTCCTCTTTGCCCAGTAATTATTTACAAGTATTATTTTTAAACCACTTAGAAATTTTCCTGTTATCTTTTATTGATTTGTAGTTTAATTCAGTTATGGTCAGAACACCCTTTGTATAACTTCAGTTATTTCAAAGATTTGTCTTAAGACCTAGCAAACACAGCTGTCTTGGTGAATGATCCACCTCCCCTTGGAAATAACATCTCCCCCCCCTTATTATTGAGTAGACTATTCTATAAATGTCAATTAGATAGTTGACATTGTTCAGTTCCTCTGTATCTTTGATAATTTTCTGTCTACTGGTTCTATCAAGGGAAGAACACTGAAGTCTCCCACTGTAACTGTGGTTTTGCTTATCTTTTCAGTCTACCCTTTCCTTTTAGCTCTGTCAAACTTTGATGCACATATTTTGAGGTTTTGTTGTTAGGTGCATATACACCACTTAGGATCATTATGTCTTCCGGTGAATTGACACTTCTATCATTTTGTAATGTACTTCTTCATCCCTGATAATTTTCTTCTTACAGAAATCTTTCACAGGTATATCCCACTTCAGCTTTCTTTTGAGTGTGCATATTTTTCCATCCTTTTAACTTACGTATGTCCTATTTGGAGTTAACTTACCTATGTCCTATTTTATACAGTGTATAGTGTGATCTTTCAAAATTCGTTCTGACAATCTGCCTTTTAAGTAGCGTGTTTAGACTGGAGAGTGAAGATAGGGGATACATAAAATACAGTCGCTTTAACCAAGTTGGTAAAATTAACATTATGAAGAAAGGCATGAGGAAAAGACCCCATGCTTGTTCTAACTAGCCTGGAAACTTAAGGTTTTTGAACTTTCCAGTCTTGCATCAATGCTTGGATATACCTCTGGACCTCCAGGTAACCCCCTAATTACCCTGAAGGACTCACGTATACACCTGCCTCACATCCATCATCCACACCACTGGATGTGACCAGACCTCCTGGCACTCGTCTTCTAGACCACCATCCATCAGCCTGACAGCCTGTCATCTGAAAACTGTCCTAAGGATGCAGGACTGATAATTCCCAAGAAGGTACTTTTTACAGAACCATCCCTCACTGTCCTTCAGACAGAAAGCTCTGTGGCCAAGGCCAGGAGGCAATGGCATGGGGACAGGTCCTGCTCGGACCACTTAGGACACACTGCAGGGCCTTGGTGAGTGAAGCACACTGTCATCACCATGTTCGAACATCTAATCACTGGACCTTTCCTGTCCATTGCTCAGAGCTGAGTCTGGTGTCCATGGGCGTTACAGACATGAAGATGCTTTATTTCTTGAAGGGCCAGTGCTGTTGGGGCGTTGGGGCACACAATGACCTCATGAAAAATCTTGGTTTCTAGCTCTGGTGGTTCCATCCAGCAGGTCCGGGATGGGGCCCAGGAAAAGGACACAGCCCAGGTGTTTTCCTGCCAATGACTAGATATCAGCGAACACCAGGGATGCTTACGCTTCTCTCCAGGTACAACCTGCAGGTATCACCCTTCTGTTTTCACTACACCATTCTACTGTCCATGCCTTCATATTCCATTTAGTTGGATATACAATCATTATATAGCATGGTACCATTTTATTATTATTTATATAATTGTCATATAATTACATCCAAGATTATAATAATTATATGTCATAAATTATATATAAAACACTTATAAAAACAGAAAAAAAAAGAAGGTACTTTTTGCTGTAAGAACTTTTAATTTTTTCTCTTTGGAACACTTCTGGATTTTTTCCTAGCTGTTTCCAGTTTGCAAAATCTAAGATCCTTGAATAAATCTCTATCACTTATTTCTAGCAAAGTCTCTGGACTCTTTTTTGAGTTCATTCGACAAGACCATTAACATTTAATTAACTGTTTGGATTTAGGTCTGCTATTTTATTATTTGTTTTCTGCTTTCTCCCATTTTCTATTTCTCCTTTTCTGCCTTCTTTTGAGTTAAAATTTTTTTTTTAGTATTTTAATTTACTTATATATTTGAAGATATCTGTATAGCTTTTTACTGGCTGCGCTATATATATATATATATATATATATATATATATATAAAATAACTGATTCTAAGTAGCAGTAAAATAACTGATTCTAAGTAGACTGTTAAGTATATATATATATATATATATATACTTAACAGTCTACTTAGAATCAGTTATTTTACTGCTTCAGGTAGAATGCAGAAACTTACCATGGTATAAATCTCTTCACCCTTCCTGTTAGAGCTGTGTTATGTATTACATTTACATATATTGAAAGCTCCACCATATACCGTGTAATATTTGCTTTCAACCCATGAACACTTTAAAGACGTCAAGAGAATAACCTATTACATTTAACCCTGATAGTTACCATTTCTCTTACCATCCCTTCATTCCTGATACTGCCTTGCCTGTCATCTCCATTCTGCTATCAGCCTATCCATGAGTTATACTGATTATCTTATTTTTTAGTTCTAAAACTTCAATTTGAATCTTCTTTCTATCTTCTATATCTTGCTAAGACTTTCTAAATTTCCATTTATTCCAATAATTTTTGCTCTTAGTTCCTGGATCATTTTTATATACCTACTTCAGACTCTTGTCAGATAATTCCAACATCTGTGGCATCTCAGCATTAAAATCAGTTTTCTTCCCCCATGAGTTGAAATTTCCCTGGTTCTTTGTATGCTGAGTAATTTTGGATTATTTCCTAGACATTCGGAAAATTATTTATAAAACTCTGGGTCCTGTTTATAACCTATGGAGAATGTTAATATTTTTGTTTCAGCCGGCAACCAACTTCATTGTAACCTGAGCTATAAATTCCAATCAGTCTACTGTAGTAGCAATTTCAACATCAGTTCCATTTTTAAAGCTCTGTAGTGCTATTAAGATATCCTGCATGTGACACCCTGAGTGGCTGGCCTGGAAAATCAGCGGTGATATACCTCTTAGTTTAGTTCTCAAAGTCTTAGGTATGCTGTTTAGGATCACATCCTCACATGCACAACTCAGGAGTAAGCCCAAAAGTTCATAAACAATTGTATAGGGTTTTTTTGCTAGCTTCTCCCTCTCTGCAATTTTTGGTTCCTAGGGCTCCTGTTCTGGGTTCTCTGGCAGAAAGCTGGGGGCTTTCATTACCTAGCTCTGCTGCACACTTCTTACTCTTACAATTGCATCTTTTCCAGTGTCAAGCAGAGGAAGAAAACACAACACGATTTGCCCCAGCCTCTTGAGATGTTCACTTGATCGGAGAGGAAGGTTCCCCATTTTCAGAGTTTTAGGTATGTGTGGGTCCCAATTGCTGCTGTGATTTTCATCCCATGGGACTAGGTTATAAGAGAAAGGAGAAAAGAAAGAGAACTGGGGCATTTTCTCTACTGTTTCTGAGTGTTAGTAGTCCCCTTTCCTTCTCCTCAAGCCAGAACTGGAAGGCTTCTCTTAATTCTCCATTGTGCCCCAATGACACTTCCAGGTGTTAGACAGCCTTGAGGTTAGCTTGAGGGATACCAGAAGACAAACAATAAATTCACTGCCAGTTTGGTGGTACTTAAAATTCTAGCCTTCCCTTATCACCCTGCCACTGTTTACCTTCCTGAGTCAACGTAAAGCTGCTCCATGGACTCTGTCCAGGTTCATGACTGCCCAGTGGAAGCAAGAGAGTGGAGTGTACTTACTCCAGCTTACTGGGAACTGCAATTTCTGCAGTTCAAGCATTAAAAAAGAATCTGCTAAGATGATCAGAATATACAGCAAAGGTTGAGAACCTTTATTGTAAGGAAATGATGGGGGATACAGCAGGAAAGGATAATTGAGGTAAAAAAATTGTATGTTCTCAATGCAAGGCAGAAGAATCTTGATACAATCTGAAGATTGGCAAGAATGCAATGAAGGTTTTGATCTGTCAGAACCACAACTATACATTAAGACTAATCTGAAAGATATAAGTCAGATCACACAGACAAAAGAACAAAGTACAAATACAAGGCTACTTCCAAAGTTCAGGCAAAAGGCATTAAAGGTCTGAAAACGAGTAGCATCAAGAAAAAGGCAGTGGATGGAATGACCTTGTGGAAGAATCTATAGCTCCCTGGGAACTAATCAGATTTTTAAAAACAAAAATCAGTAATAAAAAAGAGTTTCAACTTAGGTGGCTGAAAGAATTACAATTTCAGAAATAGGAATGTCAGGCAAAGTGGACAGGTCAGGGAAAACAAGTTTGGTTGATATATTAAGTTAGAGCTGAAGGTGAGATTTACGTAGAGATGTCCAGCAGGCAAAGGAACTACAAACTAACTACATTCAGGATCAGAGAGAGATCTGGGAGGCCCTGGATAAAGAAGAATGAACTTTGGGAGGAAAAGATCACTGAGGAACACACTATAGCAAGAAAGCAGCCAAACCAAGAACTTTAGAAGATTACCTTCTCTTTCTGGAGAGAGGGAACACTTAGGCCACTGAAAAAGGAAGAATACGGTGGCAAGAGATGTCTTAAGAGTGTTTCAAGAAGGTAGATTTGAAAACAAATTCCACATGTTGTTTGGGGGGTACACAAGAGAGTGGAACACTGAATGTGGCATGTTTCTACAGTGTCCTTCTCTCTTTTATCAATTATCTTCCCGTCTTTCTACTAGATCATTTCCGACAGCAACCACCACGTGCAGGCATGAGTCACCGTACGAACAAACAAGCGAGCAATCAAACATGTCTTTCCTTATCCTCACACTTTCTTCTATTACCTGTGCAATCTTCTCTGCCCTATCATTGGCAAATTTCTTGTGTTGTCCACCTAGGTTGTCTTTTCCCTCCCACTCACTCTTCATTGTTGAACTATGACCTGGCTTCCAATACTGCAAGACTACTGAGACTGCTTGTGAAGTCTATGTCATCAAATCCATTTCTCATCGGACCTGACTTATCAGCAGCATTAACTAGGAAAAATCACCTAAATTTCAAGACTATTTTCTTCTCTATAAATGAGAAAAAAAACAAACTATTAAATAATCTACATGTTTGAAGGTTTTGTAATAGTAAATTTAATTACATATCTTAAAATGTGCAACTGTGAGAGCAAAATTTATCTGTGTTGAAATATTTTCTGCAGCTTTATTTACCAACAAATAAAACTGTATATATTTGAAACCTACACAGGATTATTTGCTATACATGTACACTGTGAAATGGTCATCACAATCAAGTTAATTAACACATCCATCTCCTCATACAGAACCTTTATTTGGCGGGGGGAGAGGGGTTTTAATATTAAATGGGAATAAAAAGAAGCTCACTTATACTTTCCTCATATTTATACTGTATAGATGGCTACAAAGTACTTAGCTGGAAGTTATCTGTATTTGCCCTTCATTCTTTGTATAAACTATAATTTCTCTCCATGTGTTTTTGGATGACATATTCCATATCAATGATTAGAAGTTATTAAATCAGCCCCTTACTGGAGTCCTTTATGGTTTTCACACTATTTTGTGGCCACTCTAGGTACGTTAGAGTCAAATCTAATTACTTACCAATGAAGTTTCTGTAATTCCTTTTCATTCCATTCCTCATCCTGAATTAAACCAGGTAAACATTCTAAGGAATGACTCTTCGTCTTATCAGATTCCATTGTATTAACTGGAGACTCATTCCTAACACTAGATTTCTGAAGATATTTTTTAGCAGAACATGTAGCTTTCTTTTGTTTGATGCAAAATTCATTTTCACTTTCTTCAGTTTCAGATTCAGAAACGGGGATTTTCCTTGTGCTGTTCCTTGAGCTTTTCCTCCAGTGAAGCACTGTGTCTTTGGTGTTTCTTGCTATGGTTTTCTTAGCAGCCCCAGCTTGCATTCTAATTTCCTCTTCTGTTTCACTCTTGTCAGCAGACAAATCTGATGAAGACTGATGCTTGTAAAATGACATAGTCACCTGATTTTCAGTTTTCTTCAATTTTGACAATCTTGTATTTTTCTTAAAGTGAGAGGTGACCGTTTGTTTCTTTCTAGAACTAGATGTTTTTATTTTCTGGTCGACAGTGAGTAAATCACACTCATTGCAAACTTCCTTGTTTTCACTTTTACGACTCGCACCATAATTAGATGCATTTTTGGAAGTCTTTGTGGGCTTACTGATAGGACATGTAGTTTCATTTAAGTCTGATTCACTTTCTTTTTGATGCTTTGGCACTACAAAATCTGCTATTGCTTTAATGGTTTCAGAGGACAGATTATACTTCATGCATTTTCGCTCTATCACATTTTTAGATTTTAGTGGTGTTACTACAATATAAGCTTTCTTCTGATTAGCAGCCATATATTTTCTTTCTTTGTCTGAGAAAAACGGTTCCCTGGTGATAATATCGACGGGTACATTCGATTCTTCGGTTCTCTCTTTAATTTCATAAGACAAAACCAAAGATCAAAATCTCAAATTGGCTACAAAGTATACAAAAACTATTTTCACAAATATACTGTTTTTACCCCATAAACACACTGTACACACTACTGTCATATTAATCTTCCTGAAGCACTGGTCTGTTCAATTTTGGATCACTACCCCTTCAGTTGTAAACATATGCTATTTTTTTTTTTCATACCAACCTGTCCATGACTTTTCAGTCTACTGGGCATGTACATAAGCTCCTGAATCTGGCTTTCAATGTAGTTCTAATTTCTCACTGTACTCACATCTGAACCATACTCTATGTCTATGAGACCACTGCTTCTCAAATTTTCTTGATTCTCAACTTTCAGTAATGCCATGTGCTCAACTTGGAAAGTTTCCTTCACTCATTTACAAACCAAATCACTACCTGCTTCAATTCTATTCTCTAATCTACGTAGTCCACAAACCTTTGTCCCAATTCCCTCAACTGAAAGTGCTCTTTTAAAAATTTCCACAATACTTTAAATAATGCCATGTTTGACAGTGTGTTCTGCATTATAATTACACACTTCTCTTTCAACTAGACTGAAAAAAATATTTACTGGAAAGAACTGTCTTTATAGTTGGATTTTTTTGGCTGGAGTAAGTTCAGAGTTTTTCACATATACAGTAGATGCTAAATAAATGAGTTAAATCAGACTCTTTGGAGCTAACATATTTTAGGAGACATAAGAAATCCACTAGGTTGCTAAAACTTTACTAGGTATGTAATATATGGACTAGAACCTGTCCTAGTTAAGGAGGGAATTAGGAGAACATGGAACTCCATCTACATGGCCCCATTCTCATCCCTGAGTGGCCACAGAGACACCTTTTTGCTGAATCCCAAAAAACTCCACGAAGCACATGCGATAAGAACTAAAATAGAACTTGGGAACTGTGTCACTAGTTAAAGACAGCAAATTAAAATGAGAGATTCTCAAATTTGAAACTCAAGAAACCAGAAGCCAAACTAATTTCATTTCTAACTAAATCATCCAGTTGTAGTTATAAAAAGATACGAATTGAAATTATCACACTAATCATCATAGTGAAATACTGCAACAACCTATACATATTTTAAAGATGAATGACAAAAATAAAAGAATGATAGGTCACATTGAATGCTGAGCAGAAAATAAACCTCTAAATTATAATTTATGAAGAAATGGGTCATACTCAAAATTAATTAAGAAAATTTCTATAAGCCTTCTCAAGGGAATCATGTAGCTTCACATAAGAGAGAAGTGTTTTCTTCTAATTCCTTATATAAATATGATTCAAATATTCAATTGGCAATTTTAATATTTTGAACTTCTAATTTTGAGCAAAGCATTTTTACTCTGAATATTTTTATTCATTTCATTAAATAATTTGAATAAAGATTCAGCCTGTTCTGGATACTATGACCTAAGACTTATGAATTTGGTAGTCTAAGTAAATAGTATTGGTTTATTCTCTACTTTTTTACACAATTATAAATGTTCTCCACTTTCATTTCTTTCACTTATAAGAACTAAAACAAACAAAAAATGCCATTAAGCTAATACATTTAACTCTACATGAAATTATAAATTTGCTAATGCAGAGAGAAAAGGCTCTATAAATTCTGGTATCCAGAAGTGCAATGAAAGTGCTCTGGAAATCCACACTTGCATGAAACTAAATTATGGTATTAATTTCATAAAAGGATTAATACAGTCTTTAGAAATTCCTATAAGTATTTTTAAAATGATACATAATATTGTGATTTAAACAAAATTATTTAGTACCTAGATTAAAGGGGGCAAATCTATAAGTGAATCTGGTATTTAAAGTAATGAATTGTTTTATTACATAAATCATCTACTGTAAAAAAATAAAACCAAACATTTATAACCATTGAAATAGTTGGTCTATCATTTTAGACTTAGAAATTGACAAGATCACTCTTATTATATTAAAAAGTTTCAAACAGTAGTTTTCTACTTATTACAAAGCCAATAAAGATTATTACCTTGCTTCTGACTTTTAATTATCATTTTATTTGTTCTTTCACAATTTTTGAGTTTCTCTGAAGACAACTTTTTACATTCCTTTTTTCTCATCAATTCCTTCAAAACAAAAAGATAACTTTTTACTATAACAACTACTACCTAGAAACAGGACCTCAAGCATTTTCACAGTATGTATCAAGCATACAAATTTCCAGGTACTTACAGTTCTACAAATTTCATTAGTGGAGGGATTGAGAAACTCATTTTTGGAAGCATCATTTGGGTATCCACTATCTTACGTATTTCTTTTACTGATTTAATAGTGTCATTTTCCAAGTGCATATATATATACACACACACACATATATATATGTAGATACACACATATATACACTTTATTTTAGCCTTACTCTAAGAGCTAAATCTTTTATTATTGTCACCTGCACTTTTCCAATGAGACGCTGGGAAAATAAATATCAAGACATTTACCTACAGTGCCCACACTAATGAAAAGCTGACACAAACAGAACTCATGATTTCTGATTTGGTCCCGAACCTTTTTACTAGTATCACAACATTCCTCTACAGTGTACAGTAAAAGCTTACCTGATTAGAGAAATCATATCCTCCTCCATTTTGAATAGTATTATTTGTTTGGTCTTCTGGGAGCCTTAATGGTGGTTTATTTTGATGATTACTCTGGCAAATGTTTAATTCTGCAGCTCCTGGCAATCTACTGCTTTTACTGTTCTTTAGTTCTATGAGTACAAAGATGGAAATAGAATGACTTTTGATAAAATGAGGAGGAAGGGTTGAGAAGGAACTGAAGCAACAGTAGAGTGATTTTTAGCTAGCTCTGGGCAAGAAGTCACGGGCATCTTTAATTCATTCCTTTGTCTGTACTAGAAAGGATAAGCAAAGTTTCAAAGGTGATGGGAGGACTATGGAAGCGGGAAAGTGGGGTGGGGTGGGTTGGAGGAGTGACTTATATTCAGTGTGGTGCCATATTTTGGGCTGAAGCAATCCTGAAGTCTAAAGTCTGTAAAGCTCTTTGTTACAAGGTCTACGTAGAATTGGCAGAAATTTATACAACAGAATCTATTATTATCTAGAAAAGGCTGTAAGTTAATGTCCATATTTTTTTCCTCGTGGGGGGGTAGGATGTGAAGTAGATTATAGTTTAGGCAGAGTTGACAGTTTTGCCAGCTACCTTTGTAGCAATGGTCATTCAAAAAAACATGCCATTTCCTCCACGAAAGCAAACTGGTTTTGACTATTAATAGGAATGAAATTTAGTACAATATAGAGGTATCTTGAATACAGGTTTGAGATAGGCTGGCAGCCTAAATACTTCAGATCTAGTAAACTGAAAGAACTGTCATCTTTCACAGACATGTTTATTAGTGTTCTTGGTATTCTGATTCATTAAGAGGTAATATTTATAGTCATGGGGATATAGGGTATAGCATAAAGAATATAGTCAATAATACTGTAATAACTAGGTGTGGTGCCAGATGAGTACTAGATCTATCAGGGTGATAGATGGGAATGGGGTTGGGGGCAAGGTGAAAAAGGTGAAGGTATTAATAAATACAAATTGATAGTTAATACAGTATGGGGAATATAATCAACAATGTTGTAAAGATCATGTAAGGTGCCAGACGGGCACTGGACTTATCAGGGGGATCACGTCATAGACTGTGTAGATGCCTGACCACTGCACTGTACGCCTGAAGAGCTGAAGGAGAATACTATTGAATATCAATTATAACTACATATATAGGTATATATAGTCATGGGATGAGGAGTACTACATAGGGAAGATAGTCAATGGTATTGTAGCAGCTATGTAAGAATGTCAGAGGGATAGGAGCTTGGGGGTTGAGTTATCACTTTATGAGAGGTTTAAATGTCGATTACATTGCTTTGTACACCTGAAACTAATTAAAAAAAAGGAAAATCATTTAAAAAAAAGGCAATATTTAAGGAAGTAAGCTGAATGCTGACTATAAGCTATCTGCTTTGCAGTTTTTCTCCCTTAAGTAGTGTAAAAGCAGGAATTTTAGGACAGTATAAATAAACGAAGAACTCAATACCATATGCATTGTAAACAATTAAACAATGTGGAACTTATGTTAAGAATTTACCACTACACCAACAGAGAAGGAAATAGCAAACGTACCCAAACGATCACAATCAAGGTCATGAATGGTGCTGGCTCTTTGGAGGACATCTGTTTGGTTTTCTCCTGCATCATTTTTCATTGATTTTCGTGTGTCAGGGACAAATCTTGCCGTTTTCTGTTTTTGTCTGGCCTTTTTTTCCCCATAAGCCCTAAAAACACATAATACTTTTCCTCTAATGTTGGTTCTCAAAAAACAAACAAAAAACTAAACCCACAAATAAATGAAACTCTCCTATATCTAACCTCAAGCCTAAATGTAACCCTAACCCTACCTATAACATAGCAAACCTAACCATACGTAACTTTAATCCTAACACTGTTCCGAATTTTAAACCTACCCCTAAACCTAACTCTAATTCTAAACCTAACTCTAACCCTACCCCTAATTTTAAAACTTAACCTTATCCCTCCCTAACAAAAACCCTAACTCTAGCCATCACCCTAACCATAATATTAAATATTACACCTAACCTTAAAACTAACCTTAGCCCTAATTTTTAATCCTAACCGTAAACCAGACTAATCCTAACCCTAATCCTAAACTTAACTTTAACTTTTTAACCCTAACCCCATTCCTAATTCTAAATCTAACCCTAATTTTGATCTCAACCCAAACCCTGACCTAACTTTTAACAGTAACCCTAACCATAACCTTACACCTAAAAGGAAACTCCCTCAGCTATAACTTTCTGCCCCACAGCAAATATCACCTAATTTAATCTTACATTATTGAAGCCTTCGTGGCTTCTACGTCTTCTCTTGCAAAAAACTTAAATATAGTATCTTAAGTCAAAAGATTCAAATATAACCCCTTAAATGCTTCCTACTGTATGCTTTTATGTTTCCCACTTAAGCTGATATTGTAAGAAAATTACAAGACCAATCCTGTCAGTTGCTTATTTTTGTCAATAAAGTCTATTGAAACAAAGCCACATTCATTCTAGCACTGTCTGTGGTTGCTTTTCCTCTACAAACGTAGAGCTGATTAGTTATAATAGAGGCAGCATGCCCATAAAAATACTTAATTTCTGGCCCTTCACAGAAAAAATTGCCAACCCCCGTTGTATGTTATTACATGGTACTGAGATTAATTAACTTACACAACCATACCCCCTATGAGTTTCTTAAAGGCAATAATTAATCAATTGCTTCTTTGTTTTCCCAGTGCCAACACACTATGTACTAAGCAGCTCACACTCATTAACTCTTAAAGGAATGAATCAAAGAAAAAGGACCAAGAACGTCAGACACATATTTCAGCTACATGCCTCTTAAAGGGTAGATGATTGAGGATGTTTCCTTGAAATATGTCAAAGGTTTTATTTTTCTTTTAGATTTATCCCATATGACAGAAATTCTAGTAAAGTATTACTGCCTTTTGAAAGTCAAATATCAAAGAGAGCTTCAAAAATGGCATTTCCGTATAAAGAAATTAAAACCACTTTATATTTATTACATAAGTACTTACAATTGCTCATCAAATTGTATACCTAAAATGAGCAAACTTTATCAAATGTAAATTATGCCTTAATAAAGTTTTTTTTTGAAAGTTAAAAAGTACTTTACCTTAATTGTTCCAGAAAATTATCGATGTACTCTTTCCATTTTTCTGGAAAGCCAAACATAAACTTCCTTATGAGATAATTCGGATATCCTATTTAACAATAAAAAAAATTATCTAAAAGCCTAAAATTTTAAAAAGATGTCATTAATTCATTCGAAAAATAGCTACTTATTGTTTACTGTGTGCCAGGCAATGTCCCAGATACTGAAGATTCAGTAATTAACAAACAAAATTCCTTGCCTTCATTGAACTTGCCTTCTAGTATGAAACAGAAAGCAAACCAATAAGTAAAATATCTTGTTAGATGGTCATTGATGCTATGGACAAAATTATGCAGTTAAGGAGGAATAGGGATACCAATGTGTTCATGCTGGGGAAATGGCAGACAGGCAGCATTTTAAAAAAGCATAGTCAGAGATGTTCTCATTGAAATACCGTGCTTCCCTGAAAATAAGACCAAGCTGGAACATCAGCTCTAATGCGTCTTTTGGAGCAAAAATTAATATAAGATCCAGTATTATATTATATTACATTATACCCGGTATTATACTATAGTAAAAGACTGGGTCTTATATTAATTTTTGTTCCAAAAGACACATTAGAACTGATGGTCTGGCTAGGTCTTATTTTCCGGGAAACACGGTAGCATCATTTGAGTAAAGCCTCAAAGGACACGAGGGAGTGAGCCACGTGGCAACACAGGGTTAAAACACTGGAAGCAGAGAGAACAAAATGAAAGGTTATGAGGCAAAAGTGTGCCTGGCCCATTTGCAGAACACAGAAATCAGTGTGGCTGAAGTGGAGCGAGGAGAGGCTAGAACTAGGAAGCTACGCAGACAGCTGTCAGGGGGCAGTGGGGGAGCACGGAAGAGTATAAGGCCTTGGGGTCATTTCACAGACCTAGTCTTTTACTTTGGGTGGAGGGAAAGCTATGGAAAGATTGTAAGCAGAAGAACCACAGGATTTCATTTTAACAGGACTGTATTAGCTGCTATTTTGAGAAGCGTCTGTGGAAGTACAAAGAGAAAAAAATGAGACCAGTTAGGAGGTTACTGCAATGATTCAGACCAAAGAGGGAGGTCTGGCCCACAGTGGTCAGCAGAGGCCTAGGTTTTGGATATTTTATGGAGATAATGCCAATAGGAGATACTGACACACTAGATGTGCGTGTGAGACAAGATGAGGATTTAAGGATGTCTCCAAGGATTTTGGCTAGCCTCTGGAAACATAAAAGGCGAAGACTAGGCTAAGTAGATTTAAAGGAGATCAGGTTTTAGATATATAGTCAGGCACCACAGAATGATGATTCCAGTCAACGACAGACCGCATATACAAACGTGGTCCCATACGAAGGCAGTCTCATAAAATCATAATGAAGCTGAAAAATCTGTATTTACCTGTTATGACCTCATCGCATAATGCATTACTCACAGCTATTAATATGGAATAAGGATAGGAAGACTTTTGTACAGTTGTACAATGTGTTTGTGTTTTAAGCTAAGTTATTACAAAAGAAGTTAAAAAAATCACAAAGTTTATAATGTTAAAGTCACAATAAGCTAAGGTTAATTTATTATTTTAAAAAAATAATTTTTATACATTTAGTATAGCCCAAGTGCAGTGTCTATAAAGTCTACCGCAGTGTACAGTAATGTCCTAGACCTTCATATCCACTCACCACAGAGCAACTTCTAGTCCTATAAACTCCAGTCATGGTAAGTGCCCGATACAGGTGTACCATTTTTTATCTTTTATACCGTACTTTTACTGTACACTTTCTATATGTTTAGATACACAAATACCACTGTTACAACTCCTTACAGTAGAGTAACATGTTGTCCAGGTTTGTAGCCTAGGAGCAGTAGGCTCACCATATAGTCTAGGTGTGTAGTAGGTTGCACCATCTAGGTGTGTGTAAGTGCACTCTGTGATGTTCACATAACTAAATCACCTAACGATGCATTTCTCAGAACGGATCCCCGTCATTAAGTGATGCACGACAATATTCAGTCTGAGATACCTGTTGACATCCTAATGGAGATGTCAGTGGGCACATGGAAAAGGAGTTGAGTGGCTACGGGAGTATTGTGGCTTAGAGATATAAATTTGACATTTGTCACCATATAGGTAAGATTGAAAGCCCACAAGAAATCAGCACAGGACTTAGTGCAGAAAGAGCCCGAGTCTACTCCATCGCTTACAGGTAAAGAAGAAAAAGAAAAATGAGCAAAGAAACTAAGAAGGAATAGGAGTGAAGCAGCAAGAAAATTGGAATACAGCATTTCAGAGGCCAAGTAAAGATGGTGTTTCAAGAACGTAGGTATGATTAATTGTGTCATTATACTGGATTTAGCAATGTGGGGGACACTGGTGACTATGATAAGGGACGTTTCAGTGAAGAGCTGGGGATCAAAACATGATTAAGGAAAACTGAAGAAAAAAATGGGAAAAATTCAAGAGGAATTAGATAAAATAAATCTTCTGAGTTGTTTTGCACTGATTGAGAGCAACAGTGGTTGAAAGTGTGTGGTTAAAAGAGGGATTACTGTAGTGATATTTTTCCTTCTTCCGCCTCACAACCCCCCCTCTCTACCACACACTCCGGCTCAAGCTGTTGTTTCTGTCTAGTTGTGTAGGACACAGCTCCCTGGCCCATGGTGGTATTATGAGCCTTGCTCTCCCCTGGCTGAGGAAGTCAGTAGCCAATCCTGGGTCGGCTGCTCACGGCAGCCCAGCTCCAGGGAGAGCCGTGTTCACAATCTTAGCTGTAGAGGGCGCAGCTCACTGGCCCATGTGGGAATCGAACCCGCGACCTTGCATTAGGAGAAGGGCGCTCCAACCACCCAGGGCCACCGGGACGTCCTGCAGTGATATTTTTGAATAAAAGAGGTAAAATGGGAGCTAGAGTACAAATGGAGAGGCTGACATAGACAGACACATGGACAGTTCATCCATAATAAAAGCAGATGACTAGATATGGTGAAATAGAAGTTCTCTTCTGATTATTTCTATTGCTCAAGTGATCCCCTCTGTTCTCCCCACCCTATCCCCCGGAAGAGGAAGGGAGGAGGTATTAGAGATTTGCAAAAATATGAAATAGTCATCGTGGAGGGTAGAAGAGTGAATGGATGAGGGCAATGTGGCAGGATACCAACTAGCACTAAGGGACCACAACTTGTTGCTGGTCATCATAAACTTCAAGTGGACTGCTCAGATGTGTTTTCTTCAGTCACAATAGCTGTTATGCAAGGCAATAGCTGTTATGCAAGGCACAGGCAGAAAATTAGATTATACCAGGACTGGTGTTGTGCTGGGCAGGTTCAACATAGAAAGGAACCAAGGAGTTAAATCGTATTCTTATAAAGCAATTCCTCCCATATAAGGAACACTTCACTTGAATTAAAAAAAAATAAAATCACTGGCCTTATTTAAACAGTCAAGAAGCGTGACTAAATCAGAGAAAAATGATCAGCACATAATAGTTTCACATAATGTGGTCAATTCTGTTTTAATTCTTAGTTTTGACTGAGTCACAATTTTAAAACACCTAATTAGAAGTAAAAATGTATATTACTGTTAGAAATATAGTTAACTGCTTCACCTATCAAAATGACATCAATTAATAATGTGCCATTACCTGCTTCTTTCATGGAAATCTGGTCTATCATTCCTTTTAATACATAAATGTTGCCTGATAATGTCCTAAGTTTGTTGTGCTTAATCCGTTCTATAATTGCATTACTGTGCCAATATATGTTAGTGATGTCTCTAAAAGGGAAAAAAATTGCTTAGTTAAGGCCAAAATATTCACATTTTACCAGTAATCACAATGTACATAAATAAGTATATAAATTTATAATATAAATAAATTTGCATTCCAGCTATAGTAACAATATTATTAATCTAATTATAAGACATTTGAGGGCCAAACATTGCAGCAGAATTAAACTGTTTGGCTAAATGTGATCCTCAGAGTATATACCAAGAAACTGACCAAACCATACCCCTAAGTATAAAATACACCACTAGCAAGTGAGCAGGGAACTTCTGCAAATACCTGGGGCTGACAATGCTTGCAACTCCATCTTAACTGATACTAAACTTCCAAAGAATGATTCTTTGTCTCTCTTCTCAAGGCCCATGCTGTGTTAGCTGCCATGCAATTATATAGTTTGAATCCATCTAACCTTATGGTTTTTTTACCTTCACTATACAGCCAAACGATTTTTACCTTCCTCTTTGGAAAGCACCAAAAACAGGTTCCAGGGAAGAAACAAACTGCAATATCAAATCAATGACCCATAAGTCTACTCATATTTCCTTAGATAAAACTAAGAATATAAAATAGAATGAAATATGAATATGTATTAGATAAATGTTGAATATTCTCTAATTACTCAGATAACTAATAATAAATATACTAAATCTAAGCATAATTAAGAAATTCTGTTCTTTTAATTTGGTTAAATGGGATTAAATTCATATAGTGTACTTTAATACAATATTACTTCCCATTCTGTTCTTTTTTGCTTTATTAATTTTATTAAACATTTAAATAGCACTCTAAAAGTACTGTTCTCAAGTCTTAAAAATATATCTCATTTATTCCCCCAAATAACTCCAAAGACAGTAATATTATTATCAGCATTGTGCAGATGAAAAAACTGAGAACTGAAAAAGAATAAGTAGATTGCCCAAGTCACACAGTTGGTAAGCAGCGGCACTGGGACTGCCACCAAGGCAATCTACGCTGCCTCTTGGAAATTCAGGAAGTGCGGCACAAAGCAGGCAGAAATAGGGCGGGCAAGACAGATTTATACACTCAACCTCTAAACTTCCAGGTAAGCACCTTGAACAGTGATATCCTGTATTGTTTCTATTACAAGCTTTTATTACAATTGTTTCCTTTTTTACCACTAAGAAATCAATTTTGAAGAACAGGAAATGGTAGTAAGTAAGCCCACTTACCTGATGATGCTTTCGCTTTAGGGAGAACCAGAAAGTACCAATGATTACTTAATATATAGCTATATGGCAAAGTTTTAAGTAACTTTGATTCCTGTTCTGGATCAGTAATTTATATCTGGTTGTCCCAATTTAGATGTGAGAATCTGGACTGAAATGCATGTAGTACATATTAACTAGCAATATATAATTAAGCATATAATAATACCAGTCCATTTATTAGAACCTCTGGAAAAAAATAAAGCACTACGTATACAAATTTGAGCTGTCACTATTTTAAAAATAACGTAACAGGCAAAAACAAGAAAGCTGGTTACAATCACCACGTATAGTCATTTTACTTTTTTTTGCCTTTTGTAACCTTGTTATTAAGTCTTTGTTTTGCAGGAAGATGCTATTTTGCATGCATCTCCTTTTCAGTTCTTACACACAGGTATCTTATTATAAATTTGATTAAGAGTATTTAAATGTTATACTTACATCAATTTTCCTTCTACACATACAGCAGTGTTATTGTTGATGATTTTAATCATCCAGTCCTTTAGGTGGACTACCTAATCAAACAGAAAGTACGTATTTCCTGTATTACTTGTAGCATTAGCATTATAAAATCAATTTACATTAAATTAAAAGAAAATCCTCATATAAGTAATCCAAATGATTCCTTAGTGCTCATCTATATAAAAATCACATTCTATTTCAAGTAGCATAAGGTAAAAACTCATGAACAATGAAACAGAAAAGATGAACGGAGAGAGACTGAAGTTGTACTGCATAGTTTGTTCTGCATCCAGAATCAATTATACTTTAAATGTTCTTATTACCAATTCTCTGAATCACTAGGGGACAAAAATTACCTAAAATCCGAAGGCAGCCATTGAAACACCAAGTCTCACAAAAGACCCAATAATGGAGAAAAAAGAGTCAGTTGTGTAGTATACACGCCATCATCACTCTTATCCCTTAAAATTAACAGCATATTTTTCACAAAGTTGATTTGCAGTTGCATTCAATTTTCTATAAACTAAAAAGGTGATTGCTAGTTATCTATATTTAACAGCATTCTATTCCAACGCAAATATCTGTACAGCTCAGAAAATTCCTTATTTTAGGACAAGTAAAATCCTATCATAAAGGAAAATTTCTGTGAACATCTGTGCTAAGAAATTGTTTCTACTGCATGACAAATACTGAATTATTTCTGATGAGCTATATAGCCCAAAGTCATAAAATACCCAATATGACTTGCCATTTACTGTATATATAAAATTATAAAGATAAATTCTTCAGTGGTAGTTTTATGCTGAGTCAGGAAAAGATATTAAAATGGAAGGGTGCTCTTAGTTATTTCACTTCTCAATTATGTTCATTTAAAAAATTATAGTAGGACTTGGGAAGAGACAGTAAAATTCCTTTTTTTTCTACTTCCACATTTGTAACTACCTGAGATATAACAAAGTATTAGTCAGATGGTATTAAAAATAAAAGCTAATAACAAGTAGTGTTCTAAGCACCTTAGATGCATCGACTCATGTTATCCTTATAACACTAGGAGGTAGTTATTAATATCTTTGTTTTGTAGATAAACTGTGTTAAGGTCGTTATATAACTTGCCCATGTCACCCATAGCTAGTTAATGGCACAGATAGGTCACAAATATGGAATTCTGGCTCTAGAATCCTGTACCATACTGCTTATATAAAATGTTAAAATGTTAATTCATATTCATTCCACAAATACTTGTTGAGCTCTAGCTGACAGGCTGGGGAGTGGGGATTCAGCAAGAAACAATACAAAATGGCTGTCTCTTAGAGCAAACACTCTTTATGTGGGCAAAGTGGGGGTGGAAGAAAGTGGAGTGATGGTGGTGACATCCAAACAAATGGACAAATAAGTAATAAAATATCAGGGGGTCATCATTACTAGATAACTGGAGGTGTTTTTTAGACAGGATAGTTAGGGAAGGTCTTGGAACAGAGAACTGTATGAAGTGAGGGACTGGCACATGGAAATCTTGTAATATTCTTCCAGGCAGAGGGAACAAATGGAAAGGCCCTAAGTAGGAGGCATGGAGGACACAGTGGTTTGAAAGGAGTGAGCATGAGGGAATAAAATGAGGCGGGGTATCTCCAGGATTGAATTATGTAGAGTCCTGTACACTATGGTAAAGGCTTAGTGTTTTCTCTTGAGATGAGAAGTTACTGGAGGATTCTGAGCAGAGGAATGACATGATTTAATTTTTTAAGGAGCTGTAGGGTAGAAATTGGACTATATAAAGACTCTGGCTGCTGTGTGCCATCACCCTTTAAAAAATTAACAGACAAAACTTTAACAACTGGAAATTTTACATTGTATCTTTCCCCTTGAATGTTTTTCCATTCTTTCTTTAGAGAATTTATCCTAATGTAACAGCATAGTTTGAAGGTCTGAAGTCTTTTATTGATCACTATATTACTTTACAACAGAAAAAATACATCTTCAGATGCTATGTGCGTATGTAATTCTTTTTTTTCTTTTAATTGCTCTGTTATTGTACCCCAAGAATCAGGAAAAAAAAATTAAGAACAAGTATGAACTCAGTGTTCATCCCCAAAGGAAGCAAATTGTTGAAGGCTATATACAACTAGTATCGTGTTTCCCTGAAAATAAGACCTAGCCGGACAATCAGCTCTAATGCATCTTTTGGAGCAAAAATTAACATAAAACCCAGTATCATATCATATATCATATCATACATATCATACCATACCATACCATATATCATATCATATCATATCATATCATATCAAGAGCCGGTTTTATGTTATAGTAAAATAAGACCGGATCTTATATTAATTTTTGCTCCAAAAGAAGCATTAGAGCTGATGGTCTGGCTAGGTCTTATTTTCAGGGAAACACTGTAATAGAGCAAGGTAACACTTAACACCTGGGTCTTCTTGCTTTCAACCCACTGCTCTTTTCACTAGGCCATACTGCCTCTACACTAAATAATAAAACATAAAAATGAAGCTACTGTTTCACTTTTCATAAGAAGAGAGCATAAGAGCTCAAGCTCTTGAAAAATGGGGGTAAAAACAGAAATACATCTATCTTAAAGGTTTTCCTACCTTATTTTTTTTAACTCCATGTATAGTTGTTTGAAAGATACTTGAAGGAGGAGGCTTTGAAGTACATCTTTTTGATCTCCGAGGTATTGTTACATGAAAGCTTGGAGTTGCAAGCACAATTTTACATGTATCATTTATGGACCCTGGAAGATCAGCCTCTCTGGGCACTGTTTTCTCGTTTCCTTCCTTAATTTCCTGTTGTGAAGTCCTTTTTGTTGTCATCTCGCTATCAGACACCATTACTTGATCGCCATTTTTAGTAGGAACACAGTCAGTATTGAGAGTCTCAACAGTAGTACTTTGGGATTTTTCACAGGCTGAATCATTGCCTCCTAAAATAAACGTGTCCTTTTTGGACTTAGTGGTTGCAACTGTATTCTCCTTTGAATGAAGAATTTGTTGAGCCAACTGGGCCCTAGTTAATGCCCTGTTTGGGACTCCTGCAGGTAAAACATTTTCATGTTCCTGGTTCAAAATTGGAAGCTCTGCAAAAAATACAAAACCAAACAAAATTTATACAAGAATCATATGAAATTAAAAGAGAGAAATATTTATATTAAATATTAATATAAATTTATATTAAATGTTATATTAAAAGGAAGTCCGCATTAGGAATGCTCCACCCTTCCCTTTCCAATAGTCTTTCTCTGAGTGCCTCTGGCTTTTATGATTCAACCTTTATCCATAGTCAGTACTTACGGCCTGCCTATACAGGGAAAGTAATTACCCAGAACATTTAACCATACAGTCAAATAACAAACTAAAAAACAAAAGCACTTTACCATAAGTTAAATCGTGCAGAGGCGCTTTCTTTTCCTGTTGACACTGAACCTTTTGCTGGGCAGAGAGTAAAACACTATTTGATGATTCCAGAGGAACTTCTTGGATAGAGGTTGGGATTTTTTTTAAAGAAAGAGAAAGATGAGTTCTGTTAGTCACTGAGAAGGAAAAAAAATGCCTTTTTAAAATCTTGAAATAAAGACTTAGGTTCAGTAATGATCAGAAAAATATAGTATACTTTTCTAATACACGAGAGTTACCTAAGTTTTCCCCTTTATCATCTTCTTAGGCCTTCACTCCATTCTCTACACCTACATTATGCTGAGAAAGAATTTTGTAAAACTACACCATGTTATAATTTGCAGCTCTAGACAAAAGTATACTACTGGACTCAGAAGCCTAGAGATCTGGAATAAAAATCTGGTGCTGCCACAAATCAGGTATATATTAAGATTATATATGAAGTGCCTCCAGTCTTGAAAATTCTGATTTTTCTAGCTGCTGTAAATTTCTAAAATGTGAAAGGACAGTTGAAGAGCTATAACTTATATTTTAAAAATCAAAATGCTGAGACTCAACCATAATTTGCACCTTTCTGACATTTCTTTAGCAGGCTTTCAAAGGCACAAATCTGGTAGGTTATTAACTAGACAAGAACTACTAGTATTGCTTACATTTTGCTTCACATCCTAGATCATTACTTTTATCTCTTCAGTATAGAAATAACTTTCTTTCACACAAAAACGGGAAGGTAATAGACTTAAAATTTGTACCAGAGAAGGAAAACTGAATTATTTTATGTTAATTTCAAATATTATACTTGAAACAAATTGGTAGTGATTATGTTTTAATAAGTATGCTTTGTCCTTAGAAATCTTAATATAAAGATTATGGAAGCTGCAAAACTTATTCTCCGGGAGCATTTGAGGTCTTGCTCCCTGGCATATGTCATTAGGTTTGGCTGAAATAAACTCATAAAAATTAAAAAATATTTATTATAATGACGAGTCATAAAAGAATGAATTTATTTCTTTAACTCATTCTACTAGAAATGGCAGGGAAATGCAGTAAAGACAAAAGGTAATTTGATCAGCTATAACATGCTACATAACCTGGGTCATTTATTTGAGAGTCCAAGGCCCAGGCAGAGACTCTAAAAGATCCCTGAAATTACATACAAAATTTGTGTTTGTATATATGTGCATTTTTCTGGAGAAAAAGTCATCAGATTCTCAAAGCAGTTCTTTCTTTCTCTAATTCTATTTTACATATAAAATGTGCTTTCATGTGCATTATTTCATTGGCTTCTCCCTTTTCTCTCAGGCTGTGTGAGAAACATTATTTAGTGTACTCCCTCACCTCCATCCTAAACTCCCTTAGAAAACTGTTTTTTGTGTCAAAGTATATCATTGTTTTTGAAAGGCGACAATGCACCCACAATCTATTGTGTAGAAGTTAAGAGCATGCACTGTGTAATAGATACCTGTATTTAATTCTCAGCCCATCCCTTATTACCTGTGGAACACGGAGCAGACAAAACCTCTTCATAAGCCCCGTTTCCTACACTATTGAGTGAGCATCTATCGGTAGTATTTGCTGAAAAGATTAAATGAGATAACACGTAAAATATCTCTATTAATTATTGCAACTCACTAAAATCTCAATTTCAAGTATCTCAATTTCTGACCACTTTCTATCTTTCCAGATCATTCTCTTAAATTCACTGACTATCCCAATAAGACGTACACTACACTTCTTCACTTCATCTCCTTCAGTCCTCTTTTCCTTGTCTAACCAACTTAAATTTCATGGCCAACTGTGGTTACCACCTTGCATACACATCCCAGCTACCCTGTTATTCTCTCACTTCATCCTATTTGGCAAAATTACAATCCTAATCAAATCCAACCCCCTACCTATTCCCCACCAGCACCTATACAGGGAAATAGGGACAGAGGAAAATTCACAACCACACTTAAATTTTTAAATTCATGCCCACAAATCACAAGGTCAGTAACGTTGCCCAGGAAATCAGCCTTCAGCCCAGGCCATTTAACCTTCCACTCCTATGTTAGTCAAACCTCCACCTCCTCAAATTTCAATACCTGCTTCTCATTCTCTTAGCTGAGGACTTTACTTCCTATTTCAAATTATTTCTGAAGTCATATAACACTGCTTATATTCTTGTTTGAGTGATGATCTGTTTCGGTTCCTAGCTAAGGCCAAACCTCCATGTTTGAATTCTATTCCCTCTCAACTATTCAAGGGTATCAACTTCCAATCTCAGTTTTTCCTTCTCTACTTGCTCATTCCTAACAGCATACAAAAATGTAATTCCACCAATTACTAAACAAAGTAAAATATTTAAAAAACATACTTCCCATATTTCTCAGCTCCCCTCAAAAAGAGTTGTCTATATGCACCACTGTCAGTATCTGTCCTCACCTTCTCTCTTGAACCCTCTTGAACCACGTTCTTGAATCGTTCCACCAAAGCTGCCTTTATCAGTCACCAAGGACCTGCGTGTTGCTAGAACTAATGGTCAAATCTCACTCAGCCCTTCATCTCACCTGACCAATCAGCTGCATTAGACACAACTAGTGACTCTTTCCTCAAAGCATTTCGTTCTCTTGGCTTCCAAAATATCACTCCTGGTTTTTCTTCTTCTTCATTTTCTTCTAAGTGGCCTGCACTACTTTCTAGCCTTTATTCTAACTTCTAAATTTTGAGGTGCTCCAGGACTCATTCTTGAATGTTTTCTCTTTCTACATTTACTCCTTGATGATCTCATCTTATAGCTTTAAATACCATTTAGAGGCTAATGATTCCCAAATATAATTTTCTCACCTGGACTACTTCCCTAAATTCCAACTATTTTTTTCCAACAGCCTAATTCACATCTAGACTTCAATTTTTAAAAGACATATCAAAATTCACATGACAAAACTTAATAACTAAGCCCCCTGTCTTATTCCTCCTTCAGTCTGCTCCATTTCAGTTAAATCACTCCACCCTCCCAGTTGCTTGAGGAAAACAAAAAACAACAACAAAAACACACACATCTAAAACAAACAAACAAAAACCCCACCCTGGAGTCGTCTTTCATATCTAACATGCCACACCCCATATATGGGCTAATCTGATTGGCTCTTCCTCTAAAACATATCCAGAATCCAATCATTTCTGCGCGTTTCTGCGCGTCTTCACTGCAACCACCTGGCTAAAGCCAACACCATTTCTCACCTGGATTACTGCAGTAAATATTTCAAATTAACAGCCAGAGTGATATTTTAAAAATGTAAGGCAGACTTTGTTATTCCTCTGCTTAAAATCCTCCAATGGATCCTGATTTTGCTCACGGTAAAGGGCCAAACCCTTACCCAAAGGTCCTACATTATCTGACCCTCTCTCATTTATCTCCACCTCCCCAGCTCTGTTCACTCACTCCATGATACACTAATCTCATAGCGGGTCCTTGCATTTCTGAGGCATGCTTCTATTTCAGGGCATTTGTACCAGCTGTTATCTGTCTGGATCATCCTTCCCCACTGTCCAGGATACTTATCTGTGTCTATCACCCTCTTGAATTTTTTGGCTGAAATACCTTCTCTTTGAAGCACACCCTGACTACCTCACTGAAAATCACAACGTGCTCTACCTGCCCCCCTTATCCTTACTCTGCTTTTTCTTTCCATATCACTTCTCTTCTACTTTACCATAAAAACTACTTAACTACTGTACGTCTCTCACCGACTGAATGTGAGCTAGCTACATGAGAGCAGAGATTTTTGTTCATTTTGTTCACCACTGTATCTGGAGTACCTAAAACAGTACCGAACACAATAAACAACACATCACAACTTTTTAAACAACCTCATAATAAATATACATAAATAAACATAATAAAAATAACCTCTTAGTGAGCTGCTTTCTGATTGGAATGGTTGGTTGTTCTCCTTTTCTTCACAGAGGTAGGTATGCTGCAACACTCTTTCCTCAGCTCCCTTGGGAGTGAACATTTTGTTCCTTTCACTTTTCTGTGGTTCCAACACACTACCGTTTCTTGATGCTTGTTCTTGCTTGTTATGCAATACTTTTTCTTTCATTCTTTGAAATACTTTTCCTGGTGATTCATACTTTGCTTTATTTTTTAATAATCCATCCTTGGTGGGCTTTATAGCACTGATATCAAGAAGACTGTTAGAGATGGTAGCCTCTGTTAGCATGGTAGACTGAAATACATTTTTATTTTTAGAAATTGTTGTTTCTAGCAATCGATTCGCTTTATGGTTATTCAATTTTAAAAAGCAGTTCTGATATTTCACCAAATCTTTTACAGGAGTAAGTGTGCCTGAAGGAATGCTGTCAAAAAAGACTGCATGAATGGGCACATTTCCCCTTTGAGATGTCTCTGGGGACAAGAGAATTCCTGAATTTTTCAAAGGTGTTGTAATCATCTTGATAAACAAGTGCAACAAATTTCCTCTATCAGAAAATTCACGTAAACACAAAGTTCAGGACAGATCTTCAGCAAGGGCCCAGAGGAACCTGTAATTCAATGTAAAATCAACCTTTACCATCCTTTGGTGCAGAAACAGTTTATTATTTGCTTTCCATAATGACAAAAAGTTTAATTGGTTCATAACAACACCGGGTAACCTATAGCTCACAAGTCAGACTAAAATTTTACATTTTTGTTAAATCTCATTTTATTTTTATTTAACAGGAGCCATTTGGTCTTTGAACTTACTTCTCTACAAAAATACAGCATTCATTAAATCATCTACATAATAGCTCTAAGAACTGAATTTTGAATACCTGTTTTTGAAATTGACTTGAACCTTAAGTCCTGGGGGTTCCAACCTAATATTTGCATCAAAAATATTAAATGACATCTGCATATGGCAGTATATTAGGTTATACAAGATTAACTTTCCAAATATCGTTCTTCCCTTTAGGCAGTTAAATTTTAACGCAGCAGCTACCAAGATAAATCCTAATTAAGGCTGAAAAATCCATTCCATTTTTTAATTAATTAATCCCCAATCCTGATTTTGTTATGCTGCCGAACATTTTAATTGTAAGGTTTTTGTTGAAAAACCTTCTAAACAGAATTATATTCATTCGAACTTTAAAAAATTTAATGCTATTTAGAACTTTTCAAGGGAATCATGTACTTGAGCATACAATGTCTTAGAATTGTTTTAGCTTGTTTCTTATGTACAAATTTTATATCTGACACCCAGAAATTACAATTCTAGGTGATAAGCCATGCAGTTGCTTTCTATAATACTTGGTGAATAACTATATCAGCCCAAGGAGCTTGGCACTTACCAGTCTAGACCTATAGCATCTCTTACTGCTGAATGTATGACTATTCCAATAAGTCTTGACATCATGTAAACATAACAAGCCTATCACAGAAAATACTAATGCAGTGAGACCAAAGCCATCACGTACATTTACCTACAATAACCTTGGTGAGAAATAAATATGCAAGTTAAAAATTCATATACAAACTACTATTTTATCCAACAGTTTATAAGAGGGAAAAAAAAGGAAATATTTCTCACTAACGAGCTGACAAAGAAGATATCTTGGGAGCCTAGCCTGTGAAACAAAAACTATTGAATTCTTTCACAGAATGTTAATTCAGCAAGTATGTACTAACATGTACAATTATGTGGCAATGTGCTAGTGACAGAAGTCTTGTGCGGGGAGTTACAAAACTCACTAGCCAGGCACTTTCAACTCTCAAAAACAAAAATAAACAAACTGGGACAACTGCATGGGAAAATGGCAAAGTATGTGCAGGTTTACACAATCCCAATACTTCAGAATTTAATAAAATGCTCAACAGGAAGTATAAACTGCAAATTAACTAGCAGAACCGAAAATAAGGCCAACGTGTAGTAGACATACAGAACTATTTTCACTTAAAGGCTGATCGTTATGGTCACATTGAAAGGCTCCGGGAACCAGCACTTAACTCCTCTCTGACCTGTTGCCCAACCTTTTACCTCGCAATTCAAGCATGAGTAGAATGTAGAGGTGAGTAGTCAAGATTTCAAAGAGCATCAAATTCCACACCCCCTCAGGACTCCTCTTTGCTACTGTGTGACAAATAGCAACTCAATAGAAGCCAAAAGAGTTGCCAACAGTTCACTGTGGTTTCAGTGTGATTGATGGAACAAAGGATGTAGAGAGGGACAAACATCACCTAGGATTTTCTCTGACCGTGGAGGCTTTGCAGAATACACAGAGTAAAGACAAAACCCCACTGGGGGAAGGCCACTTTAGAAACACCTGAAGCCCCATTTTCTTCCTAGTTAAAAAAGCAAAACAAAGAAAAATTCTGTTGCTCCGACTCTGGTGAAACACAGACCTTAGACAATGGGCATTCAGTAATTAGCACTGCTTAATTTGAAGAAAGAACAGAATGTCCTGAAGGCCAAACATACTTAACAGAGGTCATAAACAAGAAATCTGAGGTCATGAACAAGAGATTGTTAGCTCCTTCTTGGACTGGAGATTAGAAGGTGAATTCTAAAATAGAATGCTTGTGCTTTCATTAACTGCTTAAAGCTTTTTGGAAAATCTAATAATTCATTCTGAAAACTGACAAATGCTGATGTACTAGGAAAAAAAATGTTACTTATCCAAAATAGACTCGGGCATGGGAAAACCATTACATGAACAGGCTAGCTATGAGCATTTATAGTAAATGTACATATAGAAGTAAGGCTAAACAACTGTTGTTGTCATGGATATGATACTGAATGTAACTTGCTCTTCTTCCCAAAAGACATGAAAAATTTGTCTAGGAATGTACTGTAGTAGTAACAGTACTACTACTACTAAGTATCATATGGAGTGGGTCAAAAATCTCAAAGCACACTAACCAACACGGAGCTGGAGTTGGGAAAAACTAGAGGAATTGTAAGTACATTTGAAAAAAATGTACATTTGAAAAAACGGTACATTTGAAAAAAAAAGAAAAAGAAAGAGCATATGACATACAAACGACCAAAATACATAACATTCAAAAAGACCAAACGAATCAATAAAAAAAAAGATCAATACAGAAAAGGGACAAAGGACATTAAAGGTAACAGAAAGAATACAAAGGCCAATAAATGAGTGAAATGACATTCCGTTTTACTAATAAATGAGTGAAATGACACTCCGTTTTACTAATAAATGAAGAGATGCAAATTAAAACAGTAAGACTTCTTATGCTTATCAGATTGGTAAAGATTCATTTCAAAATATAGGTGCGTATGCCCTTGATCAAGAAATCCCACTTCTAGAGGGAATGCTTTCCTTGTCCCTTTCGTTTTCCAGAGTATCTACAACCGTCCCACAATGGATGACCTGCAAATGGCAAATTCAGCTTTTGCAACTGACCTGTTCAAACAGCTATGTGAAAAGGAGCCAGCAGGCAATGTCCTTGTCTCTCCAATCTGTCTCTCTACCTCCCTGTCACTTGCTCAAGTAGGCACCAAAGGTGACACAGCAAACGAAAGGACAGGTCCTTTACTTTGAAAATGTCAAAGATGTGCCCTTTGGATTTCAAACAGTAATGTCGGATATAAATGAACTTAGTTCCTTCTACTTGCTGAAACTAATCAAAATGGTCTACACCGACAAATCTCTGAATCCTTCCAGAGTTCATCTGCTCTTCCAGGAGACCCTACACAAAGGAAATGGAAACAGCTGACTTCAAAGATAAACTGGAAGAAACGAAAAGGCCAGAACAATGCAAGTAAGGATCTCACAGAGGCCACTTTGAGAACAATTTATCTGACAACAGCATCAGTGACCAGACCAAAAATCCTTGTGGTACATATGCTGCCTATTTTGTTGGAAAGTGGATGAAGAAATTTCCTGAATCAGAAACCAAAGAATGCCCTTTCCAAGTCAACAAGACTGACACCAAGCCCGTGCAAATGATGAGTCTGGATGCCACGTTCTCCATGGGCAACATCGACGGTATCAACTATAAGGTCACAGAGCTCCCCTTCAAAACAAGCACCTCAGCATGCTCGCCCTGCTACCCAGCGATGTGGAGGGTTGAGTTCACGGGCCTGGAAAGGGTTGAAAAACACCTCAACTCAGAGATACCCTTGCAGTGGAACAATCCCAGCACTATGGCCAATGCCAAAGTCAAACTTTCCATTCCAAAATTTAAGGTGGAAAAGATGACTGATCCCAAGGCTAGTGTGGAAAACTTAGGGCTGAAAAATATCTTTAATGAGAATACATCTGATTTCTCTGGAGTATCAGAGACCAAGAGAGTGGCCCTCTCAAATGCTCTTCACTGTGCTCAGAAATAACAGAAGATGGTGAGGAGCCCAGAGCTGCCAGGATCACGAATCCTACAACACAAGGATGAATTCAATGCCGACCACCCATTTATTCACATCATCAGGCGCAACAAAACGTGAAACATTTTCTTTGGCCAGTTCTGTTCTCCTTAAGTGGCTGAGCCCAGGGGAAGTCCCTCCTGAATTCTCTGTGAACTCTGTATCCAGAGAATCACTTTCTAAATATGATAGATTGTTAACATTGCTGAATGAGGAACCAGCTGGTACTTGTCATATGTAACCCTCACACTAATAGGCCCATCTTTTTCAATCTTTTCTTTTGTTCCCTGTCCCCCACCCAATAAAAGACAATGCTTTGAATGAAATCACTCCAGAGGAGAAATATGTATTCATTATTTGTCATACTATCTAGGGTTATGGGGAGGAATACAGTCTTTCACAGAGAAAATTCCCGTAAGGAGGACATGCAGGATTTTATTCTTAGAGCTTTGCCTCCCTTCACTGGGATACAGAGTATTCCAGACCTTCTCATTCCCCTAAAAGACTAAAGAAATGTGGTGCACGGGACCCACCAAACTTTCCTGGCTCCAGAGAAACTTGGGCATATGTTCAGGCTACTATTGGTCCACGTCTCCTTATGCTAAACTCTATGGAACAAATGTTTTCTTCAAACTCTGATTTTTTGGGTTTTAGAAAGATAATATGTTGCACAAACTTATGTTATAGAACTCCACTGACAGAGTATGAAACAACACCTTATAAATCAATACCTTAATATATCTGCCACAAAAGGTAGAATAGTGACACACAAAAAAAGTAGGCCAGGTATGTCAGGTTTTGCTGACAAATGTATATGCCACCAATTTATGAACAAGCTTTGTTTTCAGAACTTTTTGAGATTTTGGAATGTTGGGTAAGGAATTGTAGACCTGTGGTAGCTATCGCGCAGCCCCGTAAAGGGGAAGTTCAGATCTAATTAAACATTCACTTTCATCTTTGATAGACTGCACACCTGGTCATTTAGTTGGTGCTAGACCACTGGCACGGGCTTCTAACTGACTCAACAAGGTTTTGGATGCCTGACACCAAGGGACTTAAAATGCACAGGAACTCTCACGGTAGCCAATAACAGAATTTTATGAGAGTTGAAGGATGTTGTCTCTGTCTAACGTGATAGTGGGCAGGGGAAAAGAACTTATGACTTTAGAAAATCTAACTCAAGCTACTGGAGTGCTCATGTTGCTTTGACATGAATTTTTCCAAGCCTGTAAATAGCTAGTCAGTAACTTACATTAACAGTAAATTAAAAAGTTGGTCTGGTAAGTTAACCATATTGCAAGTTCACCTATTAATTCACTATCAAAACAGCACATTTACTGAAGATTTTGTGACAGTCCGTCCCTCATCTCTTCTCTGGCGTTCCTTGTAAATAGGTTCAACTTTCTTTTTTGCTCCAAAGGAGCAATATTAATTTATTCTGTGCTATTGACGATAAAATATTATTCAACTAAAAAAAATTGCACTTCTAGATTTTTTCCTTACAGAAACATATACGTAAGAACGCAAATATATGTGGTAATAATAGCCAACATTTACTGCATATATGCCAGACACTACATAAGCTTACAGCAATTCTTAAGAGCTAAGCACTGTTATTATTCCCACATTATTCCTCATGAAGATGAGGAAACTAGGCATAGGGTGATTAAATAACCTGCCCAAGGTCCACTGACAATGAATAAGAGCAGGACCCAAGCCTATCTGATTTCAAAGCCCAAGTTCTGAAACAGGCACCGTATAAGGACGTTCACTTAATTAACCAGGAAATTAGAAACAACCTAGATGTCCAGCAGTAAGGGACAAAATTCTGCTACAACCATACAATTGAATTCTATGCATTCAATAAAAACAGATATATGTAATAACATAGAAAGTAGCCAGTATATATTAAATAAAATAAGAAGGAGCAGAACAGTACAACTGCCTTTCTGTAACACAAATGCCCCGGAGCATAAGCACAGGGGGAAAATCCAGACGTGTACCACATAGTAAACAGTGTTTATCTTTGAAGAGTAGAATGAAGGTCCCTTCCATTTTCTAATTTTATTAATATGTTTGCAACCAACATGCAATTGAATCAGAAGAAAACATACGCTGGATGGATCAGTTGTTTCTGTGGCCCTGTGGATCTTGGGTTCCCAAGGTTTAAAATCGGGCAGGACGCACACCATTTTCCTACTTGGTAATCACTCTAAAAAAAAATAAATAAATAAAGGTATTTTTTTCCTGGAAGTGATTTTTAAAGCAAAGGCCCGGAGCGCTCATCATCGAAACGAATCCGAACGAAAGGGGTCTACTCGCTTGATCACCGCAGAAGACACGCCACACAAGTGCACACCTAACGAAGGCGTAGTGGTGCAACCACTGCCATTGCCAGAAATACACAAACGCCCGCGTGGGCCTCGGCCGCTCAAGGGCTGGGACTCGCCGCGCGGAGGGACTGGCGGCCGGAGGCGAGGGGACCGCACCGGGAGGCCGTACCTTGGGAGAGGGGCCTGGCTGAGAGAGACACCGCGGCGGTCCAGGCTCGGCTTCCCGTGGATCGGGGAGGGGGTGCGGGGAGTCAGGAGCCTCCGGGGGCCCACGCATCGGGCCCGCAGCCGTGGGTTCCCTGACACCCTCAGCAGGGTGGCAATTCAAATTTGAATCGCCCGCCCTCCAGCCAGCCCGGGACTGGCGCGCTCAGGGATTGAGATACCACGCGTTTCACTGGGACTCACGAAAACTGGAGGCGGCCCCTGCGCCGCGTGGGCGGTGCTGCTTCCACAAAAAGTGGATAATCCCAAGTGCCGAGCGCGCCCTGCCAGTCCACAGAATTCGTTTCGCCTGCCGGGGGCGCGGGCCGGCGCCACACTCCGCCGCTCCTCCCGTGATGCTCCGCGGCAGGAAGGCCCGAGTCAAAGGTCGCCTGCGCGCTGCCGCGGTTCTGCGCCTCTTAAGTTTGGCCCTTCCCGGCTACCCCCGTCGCCCACCGGTGTGCTTGCTGGGGGCGTTTCGTTGATCTGTTTCTGTCGGGTCTGGGGAAACAGCTTGCTGAACGTGTTTGAGAGAGCGTTTCGTTTTCTCAGGCCGTCAGCATATTTGAGACGGAAAAGGAACGTTTTGTTTTTGAGGGGATAATGGACTGAATGGAAAGTTACACTTGCAATGGGATGTTTAGTTTGAGCTATTCCGTCAGGAAGTGCGATGGTTTTTTTGAAATTTATCTTCTCGAATCCTAAAAGCTTTCATCTCTACGGCGGCTCTGGGTTGCGGTGCAATTGGTGACGGGGGCTTCGGCTGCGCCCTGCCGTAGGCTGCACCCAGTGATGCTCTGCTCTGACCACCGCCAAGTACCCTGTCTTTTGCCTCAGCGCCCCGGCAAGACACGGGCGCTGCCTGAACACAGTGCAGGGCGCCTGTTTCAGTCTTGTAGGCAGAGAAAGAGGAGTCACAAGGGTTTTCAGCCCTAAACCCCTTCCAGCTCCAGTCCTGCATCTTCTCTCCACGAACTCCGCCCCAGCGCCCACCCACCCCAGGTCAGCGTGTGGGACAGGAGTTTATTTTATGCCTCATCCAAGAAAATTCTTCAACATCCTAGAGTCACATTTCTCAATTAAACCTGGATTGAAATGGTTGTCAGGGATTAATTTTTTTAAGTGACTTTTGCAATCCCCTCTTCCAAATCCTGTATCCACTAACTCTTGTGCACACTGAATATTCAGAACCCCAAATATACTAAAGTATGCAAATAAATGCAAGTAAGGGAAAGAAACCAGTTTGAGGTGGGGCGGGAAGCAAATCTACAGGGATAAATAAAACGAAGTTTCTGTCTGTCTAGCCTAATGAGGAAATGGCTGGACATGTATTTCCACCAAATCTGTGGGAAAACCCAGACTTAAAATAAATGTTAAGTGGATGGACTACTCTTTGTGGAATAATGGGGTTTTGAAGAGATAAGTATTCATTGTCCAAAGCATCTGAAATAGAGGTATGAGAGGTTTCAATGCCTGGTGCTGGAGATAGCCATGGCTCACACCTTCGGGCAAAATGGGAACCTTGAAATATTAAGGGAAGACACTCAGAATTACGGATTTTAATTGTTTAAATTAGCCACTTCTCAAGTGAGAAGTAACTAGTATATAGCATGCTCCAGGTTGAACAGCTACAGGAATTTACATAAGGATAACTAATGGTTTTCCAAGCAAAAATGGATGAAACAGTTTGTGGATAACCAAGTGTGATGAGAAGACTTAGAGACCACGGGACAATGTTCACCTGTCCACTGGAACATCAACATGCTGCCCTGGATGGGCCCTCCTTTAAGTTTCTGTCTGCCAGAAGGGGAGAGCTTCCCCTCGTTGCGGTCAACCACCTTGAATAATCTGTCCAGTCCTAAATCTGTAACTCATGGGAACACACGTAGACCCACTTAGGGTCCAAAGGACAGACATAGGAGGGAGGAACTGGAAGCCTCACACTGTGTGGGAGTTGCTGCCAAGGCATCTGGTTCTGCTTAGCCTGGAGGAATATTCCCAGGACCATGGTAAGTAAGTTCTAGCAGGAGTGCTAATTCACCATACGGTGTTTTAGGGAGAATTAGAAAAAAAGATGCTCTTTCTTCAAGGCCAGTAGTTCTCCACCAGAGGTGACTTCGTCCTTCCTAGGGGACATTTGGCAATGTCTAGAGACATTTGAATCACAAATGTCACAACTTAGAAGGGTGCCATTCACGTCTAGTGAGTAGAGGACTAGATATTTAGGAATGCTACTAAATATCCTATAATGCACTGGATAGCCATTCCACTACAAAGAATTATCCAATCTAAAATGTCTGTAATGCCAAGGTTAAGAAATCCTACCCTTGGAGATGTAACCCTGACTTAGGATATTAGTCTCCTCTCACTCTCTCAGCTGTGTTCCCTTGTGTAACATACAGTGGTACAACCACTACTGTCCTGTCTGGGCCTAGAGGAGAGATGAGGATAGAGTCAACAGGGAGGGTATCCAGGCTTTGTGCAAGGAGGCCTCTTCTTCAGGGGAGAAGACTGCCAAGGAGATTGCAGTGTGGTCGAGACAAAATACAAACACACAAGCATGTAAACATAACATAAATTGTAATAAATGCTATGAAGATGTATCAGTTCAGATCCTCAAGAAGGTGATGATGGTAAAATGGAGTTAGGACTACAAAAGATTTATTGGGAGATAAGGCCTGTGAAAGTTTAAGGGGGAGTAAGAAGGATTGGGTCTGGTGAATCTTCAGACCTTGACGGAGGTCTGACAAAGAAAAAGGGAGAAGGAAACAGAATCGGGCAGAGGGAGCCTAAGAGTACAATGTAGAACTGACAAAGTATTGGCTAACCCAATAGGGAGACTTGGGGTTGTTCATCAGAGGAGTCCTTCAGTTGGCAGAAATGGGCAGGGCCTGGAATCCAGCATGTTGGAGGTTGCCTGGGAAGAACATGGCCTTGGCTCAAACGCTTAAAAAAAATTTTTTTTAATTAAAAAAATTTTTAAATTGAGGTACAAGTAACATATATTAGTTTTAGGTGTACAACATAATGATTTGGTATGTTTACATATTGTGAAATGATCACCACAATACTCGTATGTCTAGTTAACATCCATCACCACACATAATTGTAATTCTTTTTCTTTTTTTCTCTTTTAAAGATTTTATTGGGGAAGGGGAACAGGACTTTATTGGGGAACAGTGTGTACTTCCAGGATTTTTTCCAAGTCAAGTTGTCCTTCAGTTGTAGTTGTGGAAGGCACAACTCAGCTCCAGGTCCAGTTGCCATTGTTAGTTGCAGGGGACACAGCCCACCATCTCTTGCGGGAGTCAAGGAGTCGAACTGGCAACCTTGTGGTTGAGAGGCCGCCTCCTGGCCCATGTGGGAATTGAACCCGCAGCCTTTGGCATTAGGAGTGCCAAGCTCCAACCTCCTGAGCCACCAGGGCGGCCCCAATATAATTCTTTTTCTTGTGATGAGAACTTTTAAGATCTACAATGTTAGCAACTTTCAGATATACAATACAGTATTATTAACTATAGTTACCATGCCGTACATTACATGTCCAGGACTTATTTACTGGAAGTTTGTACCTCTTGACCACCTTCATCTATTTCTTCAACCCCCCCACCTCCGCCTCTGTCAACCAATCTGTTCTCTGTAAATATGAGTTCAGGTGTTTTGTTTTGTTTTGTTTTTTAGATTTCACATATATGTGAGATTATACAGTATTTATTTTTCTCTGACGTATTTCACTTACCATAATTCCTCAAGAACCATCCATGTTGTCGCAGATGGTGGGAATTCCTTCTCTTTTATGGCTTCATAATATTCCATTGTATATATACACTACATTTTTTTCATCCATTCATCCATCAATAGGTTGTTCCCATGTCTTGGCTATTGTAAATAATGCTGCAATGAACATGGGAGTGCAGATAGCTCTTCGAGACAATGATTTCATTTCCTTCAGATAAATACCCAGCAATGGAATTACTGGATCATACGGAAGTTCTATCTTTAATTTTTTGAGGTATCTCTACACTATTTTCCATAGTGGTTACTCTAATTTACATTCCACCAACAGTGCACTAGTGTTACCCTTTCTTCATATTGTTGCCAACATGTATCTCTTGTCTTTTTGATGACAGCCATTCTAACGGGTGTGAGGTGATAGCTCATGTTTTTGATTTAAGTTTCCCTGAGGATTAGTGATGTTGAGCACCTTTTCATGTATATGTTGGCCATTTGTGTCTTCTTTGCAAAATTGTCTTTTCAGTTCCTCTGACGATTTTAAAATCAGACTGTTTGCTTTTCTTCCTATTGAGTTTATGAATTCTTTATGTATTTTGGATATTAACTCCTTATGAGATATGTGATTTGCAAATTTATTTTTCCCCATTCTGTGGGTTGCCCTTTCATTTTGTTGGTGTTTTCCTTTGCTGTGCATAAGTGTTTTAGTTTGATGTAGTCCCAGTTGTTTATTTTTGCTTTTGTTGCCTTCGCTTTTAATGCCAAATCCAAAAAGTCAGTGTCAAAACTGATGTCAAGGAGTTTACCACATATGTTTTTTTCTAGGAGTCTTACGGCTGCAGGACTTTAATCCATTTTGAGTTAATTTTTTTGCATGGTGTAAGATAGTGGTCCAGTATCTTCCTTTTACATGTGGCTTTCCAGTTTTCCCAGCACCATTTATGGAAGATAAGGCTTTAACAGATCCTGAGGGAAATGCAGTTGAAGGCTGTCAGCTAACTGCATTCTTCATAGAGCTGCGGACTACCATGGCTGCCTCAGAAGGATAATTAAAGAATTATAATACAAGTTTATTAAGTGGCTTTCACTGTTTTTTTGTTGAAAACCCACAGTAAGAAATCCATTTTACATTGTAACCTAATAATCTAATAAATACAAAAATACAGAATAAATACAGCTATTATACATAAACAAGAGTTTTTAAAACGTTGCTTACCCTTACTGTGTGCAATCCATACTAATATTTTCCTCTTATCTTTACTTTTTTTATTGCTTGTGTATCACTGTAGAACAGTGTATCTTCGTGTTTGTCCATGATTAGGGCTTTTTTCTTTAAAAAAAAAAAACGATGAAATTCACATAACTTGAAATCAACATTTTAAAGTATACAATGCAGTGGTATTTCGTACACTTACAATGTTGTGCAGCCACCACCTACCAAAATTTTTTATCACTTCAAAAGGAAATCTCATATCCATTAAACAGTTATTTCCTAACCCACAGTTCTTGGCAACCACCAATCTACTTTCTGTCTTTATGAATTTACCTATTCTGGATATTTCACATAAGTGGAATCATATAATATGTGGCGTTTTGTGTCTGGCTTCCTTCACTTAGCATTTTGTTTGTGTGTGTGTATGTGTGTTCATACACATTGTTGCATATATCAGTACTTCATTCCTTTTTATGACTGAGTAATATTCCATTGTATGTATAGTATATATCATGTTCTATTTATCCATTCCTCCATTGACAATTGGGATTTTTCCACCTAAATATGTAATAATTTAGTATGAGTTGTTACTAACTTAGCTTCAATAGCATACAAAAGTCTGCTACTATAATGCTCTGTCCCCTTTTATGATGTTACTGTCACAAATTATATCTTTATACATCTATGCCCATTGTCATAGAGTTATAATTATTGTTTTATGCATTTGTCTTTTTATTTTTTTTATTTTTTTTATGATGCAATGAAAAGAACACAGTATCACTTTTAATATATTCTTGCCCCTTCCAAATTAGTGTTTGTTTATACATAAGTTCTGTGTAAATTAAGAGCATATACAACCAAATCTACATTGAGAGAAATTCACAAATTAACTAGGCTATATTCTTTAAAAACATCAAAGTCAGGAAAAATGAGGAAAGACTGAAGCACTACTTTAGATTGAAAAAGATTAAAAAAATGCAATGATTAAATGCCACCCATGATTCTAGACATATAAATATTATTGGGACAATGGGTAAAATTTGAATAAGATCAGTTGATGAAATGGATAATTTTTTTTTAATTTTTTAAAATTAATTAGATTTATTGGGGTGACAATTGTTAGTAAATTTACATAGATTTCAGGTGTACAATTCTGTATTATATTGAAATGGATAATATTAATCTTCTGATTTTGATGGTTGTACTGTTGTTATGAAGACAATGTCTCTTTTGTGTAAATATATATTAAAGCCTTAAAGGTTAAAGGATATAATGTGTGCAGCTTACTCTCACATGTACAGAAAAAAAAAAGAAAAGAAAACAAGAGAGAAACAATATTAAGTCAAATGTGGTTAGATTTGCCATTGGGGAGGCTGTGTACAGGTCATACAGGAGTTCTGTGTACTATTACAATTGTTCTGTGTATTTGGAACTATTTTAAAATAAACAGTTCAAACAAATAATATTGCTAAAATATAATTTTATAACAATTGCAGAAACAGTAGTCCTCACTCATTCTGTCAATCCTAGAATTTGCGGATCCCTGGTAAAATTAAAAAGGAATTCTTAAAACCCTTGTGTACCAATCATAGCAATATCAATCATCATTTATAGCATTTGTCTTTTTAAATCATATAAGAAATAGAAAGAGATAAAAACCAAAAGTACAATAAAACTGGCTTTATATTTACCTATGCAATTACCTATGTCTGAGTTTTTTTAAATTAAAGTTTATTGGGGTGACAGTGGTTCGTAAAGTTACATAGATTTCAGGTGAACAATTCTGTATTAAATCATCTATAAATCCCATTGTGTGTTCACCACCCAGAGTCAGTTCACCTTTGGTCACCATATATTTGATCCCCCTTACCCTCATCTCCCTCCTCCCACCCCCTTTACCCTCTCGTAACCACTAAACTATTGTCTGTGTCTATGAGTTTTTGTTACTCATTTGTTTCTCTTGTTCTTTTGTTGTTTTTGGTTTATATACCACATATCAGTGACATCATATGGTTCTCTACTTTTTCTGTCTGACTTATTTCGCTTAGCATTAAATCTCAAGACCCATCCATGTTGTCACAAATGGTCCTATTTCCCCTTAGCGCCAAATAGTATTCCATTGTGTATATATACCACAACTTCTTTATCCATTCATCTATCGAAGGACATTTTGGGTGTTTCATGTCTTGGCCACCTTATATAAAGCTGCAATGAACATTGGAGCACACGTGTCTTTATGGATAAATGTTTTCAGATTTTGTTGGTAGATACTCAGGAGAGGAATTGCTGTGTCATATGGTAATTCTATTCGTAATTTTTTGAGGAACCTCCACACTGCCGTCCATAATGGCTGCACCAGTCTGCGTTCCCACCAATAGTGTATGAGGGTTCCTTTTTCTCCACAGCCTCTCCAACACTTGTTACTATTTGTCTTGTTGATGATAGCCATTCTGACTGGAGTGAGGTGATATCTCGTTGTGGTTTTTATTTGCATTTCTCTGATGATTAGTGATATTGAGCATTTTTTCATATGTCTATTTGCCATTTGTAAGTCCTCTTTGGAGAAATGTCTCTTCAGGTCCTCTGCCCATTTTTCAATTGCGTTGTTTCTTTTTTTGTTGTTGAGTTGCATGAGTTCCTTGTGTATTTTGGATATTAACCCCTTATCGGAAGCACTGTTTGCAAAAATCTTCTCCCATTCAGTTGGTTGCCTTTTTATTTTGTCGATGGCTTCTTTTGCTGTGCAGAAGCTTTTAAGTTTGATATAGTCCCATTCATTTATTTTAGCTTTTACTTCCCTTGCCTTTGAAGTCAAATTCATAAAATGCTCTTTGAAACCTAGGACCATAAGTTTAGTACCTATGTTTTCTTCTATGCAGTTTATTGTGTCAGGTCTTATGCTTATGTCTTTGATCCATTTTGAATTAATTTTGGTACACGGTGACAGATAGCAGTCCAGTTTCATTCTTTTACACGTGGCTATCCAATTCTGCCAGCACCATTTATTGAAGAGGCTGTCTTTTCTGCATTGTATGTTTTTAGCTTCTTTGTCAAAAATAATCTGTCCATTTTTATGTGGTTTTATTTCTGGGTTCTCAATTCTATTCCATTGTCTATTTCTCTGTTTTTCTGCCAATACCATGCTGTTTTGATTATTGTTGCCCTGTAGTACAAGCTAAAGTCGGGGAGTGTGATACCTCCAGCATTGTTCTTTTTTCTTAAGATTGCTTTGGCTATTTGGGGTATTTTGTGGTTCCAAACAAATCTAATGACTTTTTGTTCTATTTCTTTAAAAAATGCCATTGGGATTTTGATGGGGATCGCAATAACTCTGTATACTGCTTTGGGTAATATGGCCATTTTAGCTATGTAGATTCTTCCATTCCATGAGCATGGAATGTCTTTCAATTTCTTTGTGTCTTCTTCAATTTCTTTTCAGAATGTCTTATAGTTTTCAGGATATAGGTCTTTCACATCCTTGGTTAAGTTTTCTCCTAGCTATTTTATTCTATTTGTTGCAATTGCAAAAGGAGATGGTTTTTTTTTAAAATTTATTTTCCTGAGATTTCATTGTTAGTATATAGGAATGCAATGGACTTTTGTACATTGATTTTTTAGCCAGCAACTTTACTGTATTCATTGATTGTTTCTAATAGCTTTTTGGTGGAGTCTTTAGGGTTTTCTATATATAGCATCATGTCATCTGCAAAGAGTGATAATTTAACTTCATTCCCAATTTGGATGCCTTTATTTCTTTCTCTTGCCTGATGGCTCTGGCAAGGACTTCCAACACTATGTTGAAAAGCAGAGGTGATAGGGGACTGCACTGTCGTGTTCCTGAACATAGAGCAAAGGGCTTCAGTTTTTCACCATTAATTATGAGATTAGCTGAGGGTGTGTTATATACAGCCTTTATTATGTTAAGGTATTTTCCTTTTATATCTATTTTATTAAGTAGGTATACCTATTTATTTTTATACCTATTTATTTATTTAATCATAAATGGATGTTGTATCTTGCCAAATGCTTTTTCTGCATCAATTGACATAATCATATGATTTTTGTCCTTTAGTTTGTTTATGTTATGTATCACATTGATGGATTTGCGGATGTTGAACCATTCTTGTGCCCCGGGGATGAACCTCACTTGTGATGAATAATCTTTTTAATGCATTGTTGTATTCGATTTGCTAGAATTTTGTTTAGGATTTTTGCGTCTGTATTCATCAGATATATTGGTCTGTAGTTTTCTTTTTTAGTGTTGTCCTTACTAGGTTTTGGTATCAGGGTAATGTTGACCTCATAAAATGAGTTAGGGAGTACTGTCTCTTTTTCAATATTTTGGAAGAGTTTGAGCAGGATTGGTTTTAGGTCCTCTTTGAAGTTTTGGTAGAATTCACTGGTAAAGCCATCCGGTCCAGGACTTTTGCTTTTGGGAAGGTTTTGGATGACTAATTCAATTTCGTTACTGGTGATCGGTCTGTTTAGGTTTTCCAGTTCTTCATGGTTCAGCCTAGGAAGGCTATATGTTTCTAAGAACTTGTCCATTTCTTCTAGGTTATTGAATTTGGTGGCATATAGTCCTTCATAGTATTCTTGGATGATCCTTTGTATTCTGTGGTTTCCTTGATAACCTCCCCTTTTTCATTTCTGATTTTGTTAATTAGTGTCTTCTCTCTTTTTATCTTAGTGAGTCTAGCCAAGGGTTTTTCAATTTTGTTAATCTTTTCAAAGCACCAGCTCTTTGTCACGTTAATTTTTTCTATTGTCTTTTTGTTCTCTATTTCATTTAGTTCTGCTCTGATTTTTGTTATTTCCTTTCTTCTGCTGACCTTGGGTTTCATATGTTCTTCTTTTTCTAGTTCTTTAAGGTGTAACATGAGGTTATTTATTTGGGATTTTTCTTGTTTCTTGAGATAGGCCTGTAATTGTATAAATTTCCCTCTTAAAACTGCTTCCGTTGCATCCCCAAAATTTTGGTAGGATGTATTTTCATTGTCATTTGTTTCTATGTATCTTTTGATCTCTCCTCTAATTTTTTCTAATACCCAGTCGTTCTTTAAAAGTATGTTGTTTAATCTCCATGTATTTGTGTTTTTTCCTGCTTTCTTTTTGCAGTTGATACCCAATTTCAAAGCCTTGTGATCAGAGAATATGCTTGGTATGATTTCAATCTTCTTAAATTTGCTGAGGCTGATTTTATGCCCCAATATATGGTCTATCCTTCAGAATGTTCCCTGTACACTAGAAAAAATGTATATTCTGATTTTTTAGGATAAAGTGCTCTATAAATGTCAATTATGTCCATTTCATCTAATGTGTCATTTAGGGCTCCGATTTTGTTATTTATTTTCTGTTTGGATGATCTATCCATAGCTGTCAATGATGTATTTAAGTCCTTTAGTATAATTGTGTTTTGGTCAATTTCTCCCTTTAGTTCTGTTAGTAGTTGCTTGCTATATTTCGGTGCTCCCTGATTGGGGGCATAAATATTGATGACTGTTATGTCTTCTTGTTGTATAGTCCCCTTTATCATTATGAAATGTCCATCTTTGTTTGTCTCTTGTTTTCTTTTTCACCCTGAAGTCTGTTTCATCTGATATCATTATGGCTACACCTGATTTTCTTTGGGTACCATTTGCTTGGAGTGTCAATTTCCACCCTTTCACTTTGAGTCTATGTTTGTCCTTGTAGCTGAGATGTGTCTCTTGGAGACAGCATATGGTTGGGTTTAGTATTTTGATCCAATGTGCTACTCTGTGCCTTTTTATTTGTGAGTTCAGTCCATTTACATTTCGGGTGATTATTGATACGTGAGGAGTTCCTGTCATTCTATCTTTAGTTTTCTGGTAAGGCTGTGTCTCCATTGTTTCTTTGCCTTTTTGTTGTTGCCTATTATTTCTGTGTGGTGGTATTCTATGATGTTTCCCTCTGTTTCTTCTTTTATTACAGTATATATTTCAGTTCTGGATTTTTTTTGGGTGATTACCCTTAAGTTTATGTAAAAGAGAGTTTGATATTTAGAGTATTCCATTTTCTTTAGCACGCTTACTTTCTCCATTTCCACATTTCGGTTCAGTCCTTTACTCTCCCCCTTTTTATGGTTTGGTTGCCACAAATTGTCCCTGTTGATGGTGGTCGAATAGCCTCCTTTAGTATTTCTTGTAGTGCAGGTCGTGTATTAGAAAATTCCCTCAGCTTCTGTATGTCTGGAAAGGTCTTTATTCCTCCTTCATATCTAAAGGATATCTTTGCTGGATATATTATTCTTGGCTCATAATTTCTCTCTTTCAATAGTTTGAATATTTGGTTCCATTTCCTCCTGGCTTGTAGAGTTTCTGCTGAAAAATCTGATGATAATCTAATGGGCTTTCCTTTGTAGGTTACCGTCTTCTTTTCCCTGGCTGCCTTGAGGATTCTTTCTTTGTAGTTTATTTTAGGCAGCTTCAATACAATGTGCCTTGGAGAAGGCCTGTTGGGATTGAGGTAATTAGGTGCCTCTCTTTGCTTCTTGGATTTGAGGATCAGGTTCTGTCCTCAATTTTGGGAAGTTTTCATCAACAATTTGTTTGAATATATTCTCTGTTCGCTTCTCTCTTTCTTCTCCTTCTGGTATGCCCATTATTATTATATTGGTATTTCTGATGGAGTCAGAAAGTTCTTGTAGGGTTCTTTCATTTATTTTAAGTCTCAAGTCTTTCTTCTTCCATCTATGTCATTTCCAGGTTACTATCTTTGATGTCACTGATTCTTTCCTCCATCTGGTCAACTCTACTACCTAAGTTGGCTATTTCATTCTTCTTTTCTTCTATTGAGTTCTTTATCTCCAGAAATTTTATTTGGTTCTTTTTTAAAATTTCAATCTCTTTGGTAAAATGTTCATGTTGTTCTTTGATTGTGTTTCTGAGTTTGTTAAACTGCCTTTCTGTGTTTCCTTGCATCTCATTGAGTTTTTTCAGAACTGTAATCTTGAGTCATTTAAGTCACATATTTCCATATCTTTAAGTTAATTATCTGGAGACTTTTCACTTTCTTCTTGCTTGGTTATTCATGGCAATTAATGATTTATTGTTTCTCTTCCTGGACATCTACAGGAGTGGGTTTTGCAATAGGTTGATAGGAAGAAGTCTTTCTTTTGTTTTCCAGTACTTGTTGGTAGGATGTTTTATTTTCTCTCCAACTGTAGCCTTTATTCTCTCTCACACTGCAGTGTTATGTTTTATCTGCACTATTCCAGTTTCTCACAGAATGGTGGGATTCCATGGAAGGTGGGCTTCTCCTCTGTTAACAGTTCGCATGGGTCATAGGGCACCTCATCCGTGTTGGTCTGCGGAGAGCTTTTGAAGTTCCAAAGCTCTTCCTGCAGCAGAGTCAGAGCCTGTATGTTTCAGCAGTTCTGTTTACTCCTGCAGGGATATACCCAGTTAGGTGGGGACAGGGGCAGGTTAGGTCGTGAGAGGTGGCCCAGTGCAATGGCGGTGACCACCACCACAGCCAGTCCTGCTTCCACAGCTCCCTCCTCTTTGCTGGAACTAGTTGGGCTGCGAATCTGTGTCTGCGGTCCACAGTTCTCAGAACATCAAATATTCTGTTCTTTTGATCTGACACTGCTACTGTTCTGCTGCTAGCACTGGGCAGGTGGGACGGGGTAAGCTCTGGGAGGGTTGGGAGGGGGCGGCTAGTCTCAGTGCCTAAGGCTTCCGTTCTCTGCTCAGCAGTGAGGGCTTAAACCACCATTTTCAGCCTGCTTTCCTCAGTCTTTGCTCCGAGGTCTCTGCTGTGAGTGTTTTGTTCAGCCGTGTTATACACTGTCCCCTTAGCCCTGTGGGCCATAAACGGAGCTCTACTAGAATCCGAGTTCCTCCTGCTCCTGCGGCTGCAGTAGTTCCGGGATGCAGCGAGCTCCGAGCACTGAGCTAGGTCTGTGTCCTGCACCAGCAGGGCCTTGTCTCCGCACTTCTCCCTTCCCAACGCCCCTGCTTGCCCAATTTGCCTACCTTTAGGTGAATTCAGTAGTGAGCTTCTTTGTCTTGCCTGTCTGCTGTGCGGGAGGTCCTTTGTGGAGTTATGGCTGTTCAATGTGTTGTAAATTCCAGGGGAGATTTCCAGAGGCTCACCTCACGCCATTTTGATGACATCACTCACTATCTGAGTTTTTCATTTCTTCTTATTGCTTCAAGTTGCTATCTAGTGCCCCTTCATTGCTGCCTGAAGGACTTACTTTAGCATTCCTTTATAGAGTAGGTGTACTAGTGAAAACTCCCTCAGTTTTTGTTTATCTTATTTCCTCCTTCATTTTTGAAGGATAGTTTTACCAGATACAGAATTTTTTTTTTCTAAAGATTTTATTGGGGAAGGGGAACAGGGCTTTATTGGGGAACAGTTTGTACTTCCAGGACTTTTTTCCAAGTCAAGTTGTCCTTTCAATCATAGTTGTGGTGGGTGCCGTTTAGCTTCAAGTTGTTGTCCTTTCAGTCTTAGTTGTGGAGGGTGCAGTTCAGCTCCAGGTCCAGTTGCCGTTGGTAGTTGCAGGGGGCACAGCCCACCATCCCTGCAGGATTCGAACCCACAACCTTGTGGTTGAGAGGACGGCTCCAACCAACTGAGCCATCTGGGAGCTTAGCAGCAGTTCAGCTCAAGGTGCCGTGTTCAATCTTAGTACCAGGGGGCACTGCCCACCATCCCTTGCGGGACTTGAGGAATTGAACTGGCAACCTTGTGGGTGAGAGCCCACTGGCCCATGTGGGAATCGAACCGGCAGCCTTCGGAGTTAGGAGCACAGAGCTCTAACTACCTGAGCCACCGGGTCGGCCCCAGATACAGAATTTTTGTTAGTCTTTTTCTTTCAGCATTTTGAATGTCTCACTGCCTTCTGGCCTCCATAGTTTCTCATGACAAATCAGATGTTAGTGGTATTGAGGGATCCAACCGGCAACCTTGTTATTAAGAGTACTGCACTCTAACCAACTGAGCTAACCAGCTGCCCCAGACTAGATACTTTCAATTGACCTATCTTTAAGTTCACTCATTCTTTTCTTCTGCTTGTTGAAATCTGCTATTGTAACCCTCTAATGAATTTTCATATCCATTATTGTAGTTTTCAGCTTCACTATTTCTGTTTGGTTTCTTTTCATACTTTATATCTCTTTATTAATATTTTCTATTTGTTGAGAGATCTTTCTGCTGGTTTCCTTTAAATCTTTGCCTGTGCTTTCCTTCAGCTATTTGAGCAGTTGACTTAAAGTCATTGTCTAGTAAGTCCAATGTCTGTGCTTCCTCAGGCATTAATTTCTGTTAATTTCTTCTGTGGTAGGCCATACTTTCTTGTTTCTTTGCAAATTATTTTTGTTAAAAACTGGACATTAAAATGTGCTAACTCTGGAAACAGATTTGTTTTCCTCATCAGAATTTGTTTTTGTTGCTTGATGTGGACTGTAGCTTTTGTTTGTTTAGTGATTTTTCTGCATTATTTTTGCAAATTGTGTACTCTTTGCCTTGTGTGGACTCTGAAGTTTCTGTTTCTTTAGCTTGTGTCCAACTAGTGTTTGACACAGATTTTCTTGGTCATCAGGAGCTATAATAGAATAGAAAAGAAAAGTGAAGTAAGATAAAATAATAAATAAATTAAAAGAAAATTTTAAAAAGCTTTGGGTCATCTTAGGTTGTTTCTAAGTATACATTCTGCCTATGGCAGGGAAGTGGCTTGCTAAATTCCCCAATATATGCAGGCACTTTTGAATGCCCTAATTTTCTCAGAGGAACTCTCCGAAGCTTTTTCTCCCAGACTATCAGTGCATCTATTGTTTGCCTCAACAGTAATATTTTGCCCCAGGCGGCATCTGTCTCACATTTCTTTTTGAGCAATGTCCTTTGTGTAGCCATTTTTCTTTACTGAATGGGATCCAAGATATGCAAAACAAAAGGAAGCACATTGTATCATTCTTCCAGGTAGCCCCCAAAAGGTGAAAACAGACAAACACAATTCTTTGGAATAAAGTCTGCTCTGCTTCCCCTGGAACCAGGGACCAGGCTCCCACTTTAGGAATTTGCGATGCTGTCTTCAAGACTGCCACCAAACCAGGGAGGGGAAAGCAGTAAAGGTGATTTAAAATGCCTCTCATAAAGCTTTCGTACTACTTTTAAGTTTCCTCTTTCTTGGTTCAGCATTATCTTGGTTGCCGTAAATCTTTAACTATTTCCCAGAGTTCTAAGTAAGCTGAACTAATAGTTTTTGTTTGATATTTCGATGTTAAAAAAAATGACTCTTGGAATTACCTATTTTGCCATTTTTACTTTGTCAGGCTTTCTGAGTAAAGAAAGTTGACTTGCAATACGGATAAATAATGTCGCCTTTTACCAGATCCATTTGCTTTTCACTTTCCAAGGGGGTGAAATGTAGAGCCATATGTTTCTAGTCCACATGACCTATTTACCTTAGGGAGACAAAGTTTCTCTCCTCTCTCAGATGAGAGTGTAACTGCATAGCAGTTGCTATTATAAGCTACCAAATTCATAATTTCAGGGGGCCTATCCTGCAGTGCAACAACTCCCTTTTTATACATGCAGAAATTACCATCTGGCTCTTATCACATTACCCCACAGAGAGAGAATGGGGCTTGAGAAACCAACGTGGTTATTGCTATAATAATGGTCAGTCCTAATCTAGAAACCTCATGTTTAGTATCAGGACAAGAGAAATAAATATACGATTAAAAGCTTATCAGCCACTAAAATGATTTCATATCTCACAGCAGTATGAAAAAATACTGCAGATTGCTTTATTACATTAATGGCTCAAGGTAGTCTTCTGTGAGGCAATATTATGTAAGCTGAGACCTAAAGGATGTTAGGAGTTAGCTAGGTGAAGGAAGGGAATAATTCATTCTAGGGGGACCAGCTGGGATGATGACATTGATATGGAAAGAATGCAATAGTTTGTTTAAAGAATGAAAAGATAAAAGCTAGCAGAAGAGTGGTGATGAATATGGTTAGAGAGAGATAAATATCTAATCATTTTGAAAGGGCATGTTGAGAACTATAAAGGCACAGGGAAAACATTGAATGGTTTTAAGTAAGACAGTGACAAGTTCACATTTGTTTTAAAGAAATAAATTTGGATGCAGTACAGAGATGATCATTTTATAATGTAGGAACTAAATAAAACTAACTAACTAACTAACTAACTAACTAACTAACTAACTAACTAAAGAAATAAAAACAAATATTGATGAGAATAGAAGAGATCAAAAGACAGTCTGGCCCAGACATACTCTGCCTATAATATGGGACAAATTAAACATTGAAATCACCTTAGTTTCTTCTACTACAACTTACTGTAAGTTTAAATTGATATGTTGGTTTATTTTTAGCTTTTTATTTTGACATAACTAGAGATACACAGGAAGTTACAAAGATAGTCCAGAGAGCTCCTGAGTACCCTTTATCAATTTTCCCCCAGTGGTGACATCTTATATAATTATAACTATTAGTATAATATCAAAAATAGGAACTTGACATTAGGACGATGTGTCTATAACTCTATGTGAACTTATCCTATTTGTAGATTTGCAAAAACTACTACCACCATCAAGAAACAAAACTATTTAATCAGCAAGAAGATCACCCTTATTCTATCCCTTTAGAGTCACACTCATACCCTCTCTCATCAACAATCCTGACCCCTGGCACCGCTAATCTGTTTTCTCTCTCAGTAGTTTGTCATTTCAAGAATGTTTATAAACAGAATCACATATAACATGTTACCTTTGGAGATTGGCTTTCTTTTTTATTTAACATAATGCCCTTGAGATTGATCCAAGTTGCTGTGAGTATTAATAGTTTCTTCATTTTATTTATAGATGCGCCCATAATCTGTTTAACGATTCATCTATTCATAGACATTTTGGTTGTTTCCAATTTTTTGTTATTACAAATAAAGCTGTTATAAAAAATCCTTTACAAACTTTTGTGTTGGTTTAGGTTTCATTTCTTTGGGACAAATGCCAAGGAGTGTGATATCTAGGTCATACGGTAAGTATACATTTAGTTTTTTTTGAAACTGCTGAATTATTTTCCGGAATGGCTGCACAATACCACCAGCACCGTGTGAGTAATTCAGTTTCTACACATTCTCACCAGCATTTGAATTTTAGAATGACCACTTCGGTAATGTGTAGAAAATTGATTAGAATGGGATGACATTGTAGGTGGGCAGTCCATTTCAGAAGCTTTTGTAGCAGTCAGGATAAGACATGATGAGAGCCTAACCCAAAACTCTGGAAGTGGGGATAGGCAGATGGGAGAGAGATTAAGGAAGTATACTTGAATACAGAATTAAATGGCCAGTTTGATATGGAACCTCAGAGGTAGAAATTTTTAAAACAAAACCTTCTTGTTTCTGATTTGGGAAAGTTGATGGATACTAGTACTAGTATTTATAGAAATATGTAATACATATAAAATATTGGTCTGGACTTAAGAAGATGCATGCAGTTTTTTTTAAAAAAGACTTTTTTTGGGGGGGAATGGGTACAGGACTTTATTGGGGAACAGTGTGTACTTCCAGGACTTTTTTTTTTTTCCCCAAGTCAAATTGTCCTTTCAGTCTTAGTTGTGGAGGGCGCAGCTCAGCTCCAGGTCCAGTTGCCGTTGCTAGTTGCAGGGGGCGCAGCCCACCATCCCTTGCAGGACTCGAGGAATTGAACTGGCAACCTTGTTGTTGAGAGCCCACTGGCCCATGTGGGAATCGAACCGGCAGCCTTCTGAGTTAGGAGCATAAGGAGCTTTAACCGCCTGAGCCACCGGGCTGGCCCCGATGCATGCAGTTTTGATATGAAGAGTAACATAATTCAAACGTGTGATATAGCTTAAGTGGCAATGACTTTATCTTTTTTGTGCCATTTTTTACATATGAAAATAAAGGCCCTGTTATTTTATATAATGTGTATGCCTTAAAGTTTATTTTACTCATTTTTCTATCAACTAGATCTTCTTTTCCTTTGTTTGCTCTTTTGTTTCAAATGATATGTTTATGTTTGGTCAAAGTGATTATTAAGAACTGATTATTTTTAGTTTATGCTGTTGAACAGACTCAGAAAGAGTCTGGAGGCTTTGCCAGAAATAAATGAGATTTATTCAAGGGTCTTATACTTTGCAAACTAGAAACACAGCTAGGAAAAAGTGTTCCAAAGAAGAGAGAAAATTTAAAAGTTCTTATAGCAAAAAGTACATTCTTGAGACTTATTAGTCCTTCATTGTTAGCCCTAAAGTTGGTCCAGGAGAATTATCAGTCGGATGATAGGCAGTCAGGCTGGTCATGCCAGGTGGCCCAGAGATGGGTGCCAGGATGTCTGGTCACGTCTGGTGGTCTGGTCAATGGATGTCAGGTGGATATATATGTGAGTCCTTCGGAGGTGAATGAGCTGGCCTGAAAACCTGAGTCCTTCAGGGGGTAATTATAGAATTATCTGGAGGTCCAGATGCATATTGTGGTGTTGATACAGGATTGGAAAGTTAAAAAAAAAAATTAAGTTCCCAGGCTAGTCTAGTAAGAACGATAATGGGGTCTTTCCTCATGTCTCAACCTTCATTAATGTTAACAATTTCAGAAACTTGGTTAAAGTTACCTCATTTTATATGAGGTGTGATAAAAAACTACAGTGAATGCTGCTGCCTAGTGCCATCCAATGGAAAGGCAGGGATCTTCAATATGGAAGTGGCGTGGCGAACCTTAGTAACAGTGTGTGACAAGTTTCAACTTGTTCAGAGCAGTCAGTTGGGTATGAGCTCCAGTTGAGAGAAGGTGTGTTTTAAAGTGTGCCGTAAATCATCCTCTATAATGACTACGCTCTGTGTCACACATCGCTTCTGATATGGCAATTTCTATCAAATAAAAACATTATGGTGTGTCCTCATCCACTTTATTCACCGGATCTGGCACCTTGTGACTAATAAGGACTAATAAGTTTGACTAATAAGGTCTAATAAGGCTCTTCCTCAAAGTCAAAATGACAATGAAAGGTAAACATTTTGAATCAATTCAGGACATGGAGGCAGCCATGACAGCGCAACTAAAGACACTCACGAAAGAGGACTTTCAAAACTGCTTCAGAAAGGGCTAAGAATGATGGGATAAGTGTGCTTGAAGTCAGGAAGAACATTTTTGAGGGGGATTAATAGTAATGTGTCTTTCACTGTAATAATTTTTTTTTAATTTAAACATTCACCCTAGTTTTTGATCACACCTTGTATATATATATATATATATATATATATATATATATATATATATATATATATATATATATATTTTTTTTTTTTTTTTTCCCTATTCCCTCTTTCCTCAATGCTGCAATTTCTTTAACATCCATACAAGGTCTGACAGTTAAGTTCACGAACTCATCCTAGAAAAAGTGCTACATACCTCATTGCTGAATATCACTATGGTCACCTTCGAAGTACTCCTCTTGGGAAGCTATGCACCAATGCCAGTGCCTAGTCCACTCTTCAAAGCAATTTTGGAACTCTTTTTCTGGAATGGCCATCAGAGCTGTCATCATATTACCCTTGATGTCCTGAATGTCATCCAAATGTCTTCCTTTCAATATCTCCTTTATCTTCAGGTAAAGAAGTGATTAATGAATAAGATCAAACAGTTATTTAACTATATAAACAATACAGTTATTTGTTTACTGGCTAAAAACGCCCTCACTGACAGTGCCGTGGGAGCTGGTGCATTGCGATGCAAGATCTCCTTCAGGACCATTTTTGCACACACCTTTCTCATGCCAAGATTTTCAGTTAAAATTTTCCTACTTCTGAAGTGATATTTACTTGGTCTGCTACGCTCCTTACCGTCAGCTGATGATTTTGACGCACAATTTGATGAATTTTTGCAATATTTTCATCAGTTCTGCTCATTACTGGCTGCCCTGACCTTTCTTCATCAGTGACGCATTCTCTCCCCTCAGAAAAACATTTACTCTATTTGTACACTGCCATTTTCTTCATGGCATTATTCCCATAAACTTGGACTAACATGTCTCTGATTTCACTTGCCAAGTTTAACAAGAAATTTAATGTTTGTTCGTTGCTCTAATTCAAGATCAGAATTTTCGCTACGGCATACAAAAACACACAACAACAATAATGAACGCCACTCAGCAAGACACCGCCACACGTCAACACGAACACAGCTGTGAGATACTGGTGATATATGAAAGTTATGAAGCCTTACTGAGCTGTTTGTACAGTGCTGCCAATGTAAGCACATGGTGACAAGTTTGCGAACTTAATTGTCAGGCCTCGTATATATTTATTTGTGGTTAAGATATTGTCACATGTGAATTAGATTTACATACCATCCTGAAATGCTTTATTGGTATTTCCATAAACTGATATAAATACTTTGTCATAAAATATGGCTTGTAACAAAGTATCTAGTTAAAACCCACTATTCAAAGTAATGGAGAAATTAAGAGAAAAGATGTGACTTGTCCCTTTAGTGAACCAAAGTAGGTAGGGCAATTCTGATAGTGAAATAGTATAAGGATATCAGAATGTTCTTTTAGAGACTTAGCTTGTATTTGCTCTGGTGAAAGAGGTGGCGAGTCAATGTTTGAGACATGCTGCTCATCATTGAACTTTGGAGATGAAACTCCTCAAGGACAACTGGTGAGAATGTGTAGAAACTGAATTACTCACACGGTGCTGGTGGTATTGTACAGCCATTCCGGAAAATAATTCAGCAGTTTCAAAAAAAACTAAATGTATACTTACCGTATGACCTAGATATCACACTCCTCGGAATTTGTCCCAAAGAAATGAAACCTAAACCCACACAAAAGTTTGTAAAGGATTTTTTTATAACAGTTTTATTTGTAATAACAAAAAAAAATGGGAACAACCAAAATGTCTATGAATAGATGAATCGTTAAACAGACTATGGGCGCATCTATAAATAAAATGAAGAAACTATTAATACTCACAGCAACTTGGATCAATCTCAAGGGCATTATGTTAAATAAAAAAGAAAGCCAATCTCCAAAGGTAACATGTTATGTGATTCTGTTTATAAACATTCTTGAAATGACAAACTACTGAGAGAGAAAACAGATTAGCGGTGCCAGGGGTCAGGATTGTTGATGAGAGAGGGTATGAGTGTGACTCTAAAGGGATAGAATAAGGATGATTTTCCTGCTGATTAAATAGTTTTGTTTCTTGATGGTGGTAGTAGTTTTTGCAAATCTACAGATAGGATAAGTTCACATAGAGTTATAGACACATTGTCCTAATGTCAAGTTCCTATTTTTGATATTATACTAATAGTTATAATTATGTAAGATGTCACTTTGTTTCCTCATTTTGGCAGATCTACTATGTCTCCCAGTTTTGGCTGTGTGGCCTTATATAGTAGGTGTCCTGAGGGGCTCAGTGGCACAGTCTCCCTGGTCACCTGAGCCGGGTGCTCTGGGAGTGTCCCTTGTATAGTTTCTGTATGCCCTCCTGTTATAGTTGAGCCTTGATTGCTATTGGCACTTCAGTGTGTGGGATTGACCTTCAGGCTGACTGGCTATTGGGTTTGGTCACATCCACACCTTATGGGCTGCTATGCAGGAGGCTTATCCTACTGAGTGGGATTCGCCTTAGAAGGCTCTGGTGCCTGTTGAGACCGCCCTTTGTGTGTGCCACCTGTGGGGCTAATCAGGTGGGGCTCTGCTGTGGTCTGAGGCCAACCTCCAGGTTTGTTGTTTCTGGGGCCTCTTGGGAGGGGCTCCAGTGCAGGCCCGGGTCAGCCTCTGCCTGTGACTGGCCAGAGAGCCTACCTGATAGAAGCTACAAAGCGATCTGCAGTTGTTCACTGCCTGTACTAAACCAGGAGGCGCATGAGAGAGGCCACGCTGTGAACTGAGGATGGCTGCCACCAGTACCAGGCCTGGGGTAACTCCGCAAAAGCCACGACACCTGGAGGCCAGCTGCCACCTGCCGGCTCCCTTAAGGTTCAGCCACTGATAAAGCCTCCTATGGTATGCGAGTTAAGTGAGGCAGAGTCTCAGGGAGCCACTAGAGTGGGAAGAGCTGTGGTCACCAGGTTAATGGAGACCCTGGTTTGGTGCCAGTGCTGAGCCTGGAGGAACTCAGTAAAAGTCTCAGAGCACACTGAGGTTAGTCATCACCCTCCTGGAGCCCATGGACTCTGAAAGTTTTCCAAGAAAGAGTGCAATATGGGAGGGGCTGACTGCTTTGGAAGAAAGTGCCTCTGGAGGTGTGTAAGTTGGGTAGGGCAGGATCTCAGCTGAGTCAGCAGGGCCAAGCAGTGGAGCTCACCAGGCCAATCAGATTTAGATTTGGCCTGTGGGAGGCGGGCTTAACACAGGAAAGATGGCACTCACCTGCTGGCTATGGGAAGAGGACCCTACACCAGAAAAATGTGGACTCTCCTCCAGTCCTGCCCCTGAAGCCATACTCCTTGGTCTGCCCCCCGTATGTCTGTGAAGCTCCCTGAGTCACCATCTCTCTGCTGGAGCCCAAGGTGAGTGCCCCAAACAGTCAGCGTCCCCACTGTTTTTCACAGCCAGATATTGTGAGGGCTCCTCTTCCTGACACCAGTACTCCAGACTGGGGAGCCTGGTGTGGGGGCCTCGGGTCCCTCACTCTTTTGGGGGCAGCCTCCATGGCCGAAGTATCCCTCCTGATTCTCAACTGCCACACGGAGGTTTGGAGCCTGTTCCATGTCTCTGCCCCTCCTACCAGTCCCGTGGTGGCTTCTCTTTTACATTTTTTATTATAGGACTTGTGTTCGGCTAGACTTCAGATGGTTTTCCGGGTTGACTGTTCTATAATTCAGTTGTTATTTTAATGTGTTAATGGAAGGATGCAGACACAATGTTTATGTCCTCCACCATCTTGGATCTTCCCCCAAATCCAATGACTATAGACTATAGCAAGCTCAGCTAACTTGAGGAGATATGGACTATCTTGACCTTCTGTACTATCTTACTTTAACTACTTACTTTGATGACGTTATGATAATTGGGTTGGATTTGCAAGAGATAGCTAGCACAATGGAGGTACTGGTAAGACGTGTAATCTAGAGTGTGGGAGACAAATCCTATGAAAATTCAAGTGTCTGCCACAACTACAAATATTTTAGGGGTGTATTGATCAGTGTTATGTCTGGATAGCTCCTGTAAAGTAACAGACAAATTATTTCATCTTGTATCTCCTACGTTAAAAAGGAAGCACAATACTGGTGGGCCCCTGAGTCCTGGAGGCAGCATAGTTCTGTACCTAGGATTACTTCTCTGGCCTGTATACATAATGGACTGACTACTTTAAACGGGATCTAGAGTAGGAAAGAGCTCAGCAACAGGTCCAGCCTGTGGTGCAAACACCTCTGCCATGTGGGCCCTACAATTTGGCTGAATCCATGATGTTAAAGTTGTTGGTGAGCAAAGAGACTGCACGGAGTTTGTGGCAAACCCCAGAGGGCAAATCATAATGTAAGCCCCTTTGAGTTCTGAGCAAGGCCATGCCATTTTCAGCAGAGAATTGTATGCCTTTTGATGTGCTCCTGGCTGTCTGGCCATTGAGCATCAAGTGACTATCTACCTAGAAATTCCCATCATGAACTGGGTCCTGTCAGACTCCCCAGTAATGAGGTCAGACAGGGTCAGCAACAGTACATTGCAGGACAGAAGCAGTACATTTGGGAGCAAGTACAAGCATGACTAGATGACACAAAGAAGCTTCATGAGCAGTTATCAGAGACACACGTGACATACCGTGTTTCCCCGAAAATAAGACCTAACTGGAAAATAAGCCGTAGCATGATTTTTCAGGATGACATCTCCTGAACACAAGCCCTAATGCATCTTTTGAAGCAAAAATTAATATAAGACCCCGTCTTATTTTCAGGGAAACACAATAGTTATATCAGCGCCTTTCCTTCAGCTCATGCCTATGATTCTATGGGGGATTCTCTATGGGTTATCTGAAGGGTAACTAAAAGAAGTCAGCTCAGTATGTAGATGAAAGTAAAAAATGATGACCTTGAAAGACAGAAGGTCCTAGGAACCACTGTCTATCCTCTGCTTTGCACTAATGCATTTTTCCCTGTCTCACTGGCACATTTTTTTCTCCTAACCATGCTCCTGCCTCATTATATTCTATAACTATTAACCTTTCAAATAATTTTATGGAATTCTCTGACTTGCCTCTTTTAAGAATTTATTACTCATAACTCTGTCGTTTCCTCATTTTTAGAGAGAAGGAACCTTATTCAACATGTAGATTAGTTACCTTTTTTACCCAAGAACTGTACATCATCCCCACAGCTCATGAACTATACCCCAGTGATTTGTTTCTTTGAGATATGAGTTTCATGAGATGTGGCTACTTCAGGGTTTTATCTCTGTGGTGATTAGAGGAGTAATACTAAATTCCAATCAAGAAGTCTTATTAAACATGATAACCTGTTAAAAAACAAACAAACTGTTTAGGGTGTGTTTTGGTGGTAAAAGGAAATCGTTTCTTGAAAGACAAACTAGATTAGAACTTCACGATTAGTCTTTCATCCACAAAAAGAGAAGTGCAGAGAGAAAGAAAGGAGACAGATGTAGAGAAACTGGGCCTTAAAATTAGATGGATACCAAAAAAAAAAAAAAAAAAAAAAAAATTAGATGGATACCTGGGAGTGTAAAACTACTTATACACTTGGCCCTTCTACACAGGCACTGTGGAAAAGTCTGACGTCTCCTTAAACAAGTATGTATCTTTTATGTTGTTAATTATTTTCTGGAATTTTCTTTCAAGCCTGTCTTGAATACCATGATATATCTTGTAAAGCACATTTTTTTTTGATTAGAGGATAATTTGAGGTGGATAATTATTATTATTATTATTATTATTATTATTGCTATTATTATTCTCTACCACAGAGCATTTTACTCCATAAATGTATACAAAAAAACTACATGAAGAAAGTTTCTCGCAAAAGATATTATAAAGTTAACAATTCCCTTACATTCAAGAATTTGCCAGAACTCAGAAACACTGGAATTTAACAGGTTTCCACTAGATGGCAAGCTTCCTCTTTCAATTTTTCAGAGGCATCAAGCTAAAAAATTATTTCAAACCTACGTCTTTGCACGAGACAGCTGCACTTGTATCAAAAAATAATAAAGGCACTGTTCACAAATTTAGTCAGATTTAGAATCAAGTTACTCAAACAGAAACTGAAGTTATATTGTGATGTTTAAAAGTTTTATTTGGAGAATATGCTATATTCATTCATTTGACAAACACCAAATGCCTCATATGTGTTTTTCATACGTTTAATTTACCCCTTTGCCCCCACCAATGACATTAGGTATTTTTATGAGTCTCATTTTAGAGATTGGGAAACTGAGGTTTAGAGAGATTAAATAATTTATTAGCCCAAGATAAACTGTCTTGGTTTAAGCCTAGACAGTTTGATCCTAAGCCGATTCTCCTAATTACTACATCTTAGTGTCTCCCTTAAATAAATAATAAATCTATTTAAAGTATTTAGCACAGTGTTTGACACATAGTAGTATTTAAAAATATTATTGTTTTCTGTTGTAGATATTAACAGGGTGTAGGGGCTAAGAAAAATGTGAATACTTTACCTCTCACCTTCTAAGTTCTTCTAGCTATGCTAATAATCAAATTAATAGAGACAGATGAACAGAAGAAAATCAAATTTTAATACATGTGCATGGGGAATTCATATATGTATGAAAATTCCGAAGATAGTGAGGCAAAAATGGGTATATATGACATTTTGGACAGAGGAAAAAAGGGGGGAGCATGGGGTATTAGATTTCAGAAGTGGGAATGAGTGAGTTACAGGTAGTTGAGGAAGAGAAGAACATACATGGCAGGAAAATTCTCGCTGGGCAACCCAGAATCACTGGGACACAGGAGGTCTCCTAGCTATCAGATGCCTACCTGAAGCCCTCTTCTTTACCACACTTAGTTCAAATTAGCATAAGGCAGCATCCTAAAATTCCCTTCCTGGCATAGGCCTTTCCATCTGAATCTCTTCGGCAGGAAGGGAGAGGGTTATATCTTTTTTCTTTCTTAATAAACAGCTTAAAATCAGTTTTTCAAAAGGCAGCTTCAGGGTGGCAAAACTTTGGTCCCCTTGAAGAGTTAAATCTTCTGGTATGATCTTAATGAAAGATTGTGTATAAAGACATAAGAATGATTGCAAAGCACTATATTAGAGCAAATAATGTCTGGACAGTCTTGCCCATTTAAGCATATGTAAGATGAAAAAAAGTGACATAAAACTCTGCAAATGAAATGTGACATAGAAAAGAAAGACAAAGATATCTATCTATCTATCTATCTATCTATCTATCTATCTATCTACGCACATACACACATATATACACATGTATGGCGAGAGAAAGAAACATACATGTGAAAGACACGAGGAAACCATCTGCAATAAATCATAGTTTTAGGAACAGAAAGTGTTTCCTTGTGAATTCCTTTTGCTGTAAGAGAATTTTACATGAATACAAATTCAATAAAATGAAAGTTTAAAGACAAGAATATAAAACAACAGAATGAAATAAAAAGGCGAGGTCAAGGAAACTCACTTTAAATCTAATAAATATATTAAAAGAATAAGGAACAGAAAATACAGTTGCAATTTAATGTGATAGAAGAAAGGAAGGCATAAGACCACAGTGAATGCAAAGCAAGATGGAGATGAAAGCAATTAGGAAGAGGACGTGAGACATGGATGATTGACAAGACAATTGGTGAAGTAGACAACAGATGGTGAAGAAAATATTCAGAGATATAATAATGGAAAATTCATTTAATAAGAAACGGCATACATCTTAACTGTTGATATTAAATTATCAACATTGAGATATGCCCTGGTTGTTATTGAACCTCAAGGATTTGGAAAATAAAAAAGTTTTTTTTAGAAATCAAACAGAAAAATCAAGTTACAAAGGGGAGAATTCAAGCCGGTGTCAGACTTCTCACAGAAATATTTAATGCTAGAAGAAATAAAATATCCTATCGCAGTCTTAGACCAAAGATGTTTGACTCAAAATACGTTACCCCATGTTGTTATTCAAATATAAAGGATTCAGAAAAAAATTTTAAGAGTTCTTCTTAAAAAGATAAAGAAAAAAACAACACTAGGCTCTCATCAAATGAAGCCCACCTAATCAAGAAATTAATAAAAATTAGAGAACCCAGGAATGGAGACACATATTTAGTGCTTGGCAGTGTATTAGATACTGGGGTTACAAAGATAATTAAGGCATTTCTGTCCTCAATGAATGTAGCCTCATGGAAGAGATGTCAGTAAATTTGAGGACTGCATATTAAGCGCTGCTACATTGGTAGAAGAGAGGAAAGAGTAACTCTACTGAAACCTGAGACTTTGGGGATGAGTACCTCGAAGGTAATAGAAAAGCAGCAGAGAAGACCTTTCTAGGAATGGAGAACAAAGTGCAAAGGCTGGGAGATTTGAGTTGGCAGCGTGGAATTGGCTGTGTGCTAGGGCACGTGGAAGTGACAGGATCTGAGCCTAGAAAGCCATACACAGCTCCCGGAGGGGTCTGTGTACTTGCTAAGGGGGTTGGACCACTGAAAGGTTTTGTCTGGGACATGAAAGACAAAAGGGAAGGACGTGTGTAAGACCTATCTCATAATATTTTCATTTCCACACAGTCTACACAAAAATTTCATTTCCTATTTCAAATGAAACTTTGCATTTGACATTACAATTTTCTTCTTGCCTTTGTCTTTGATGTGCTTCTTTGATTTCAGTTATAGCTGCTTCATTTGATCTTACATAATAGCGTCCTTGGCAACCTTACAAGCAGTAAGCATACTGAAAGAATGTGTTATCATAGCCATCAGATTTGTTTGCCCTGGTCAACTACAATTTTCACGTAACCCTCATTCTTGCCACCACAATCAGCTATTTATTACTTGACAAATTCATGCCAATATTTATCCCAGTTAATTTAAAAGGAATGCAGGACTCAACAGTACATCTATTATTAATATGTTCTAGTTATTTAAATGGGAGTACAGGATTCTGGCTGTGGAAAATCAGAGCTAGAAGAGACATTTAAAGTCTACTGTGACAGTGTTTGTTAAATTTTAATGTGCGTAATAATCACCCAAGATCTGTTTAAAATGCAGATTCTGACTGAAGAGCTCGGGGTGGGGCCCAAGATTCTGCATTTTTAACAAGCTTCCAGCTAAGGCCTATACTGCTGGTCTACAAACCACACTTAGAGTAACAGGTACCTCATGTGAAACAGGTAAAACTACCCAAGTATTCTATTCCTGTAATTATATGATAAATATTTACAATTTTAGAATTTTCTGTTTGACTGTATCTTGCAGATGGGCAATGAATCCATCAGGAAGCTCAGGAAATGCTACTGAAATAACATGCTATCAGGTTGGTGCAAAAGTAACTGCAGTTTAATAGGTTAAAAATAATTGCAAAAACCACAATTACTTGTGCACCAAGCTAATATTTAAATAACAAATGGACCATTCCCTTCTGATTATTGTGTTTGCTTTATATGAGTTACACTAAAGTTGATTATATAAGTCATGTTTGTTATCTCACAGTGTCTTGGGGTGATGTCACTCTCTGGCAGCTGGGGCTGTCATTTTGGGAGTCAGTCCCCATCACTAATTAGGCCCTCATAGTCACATACTTTACCAAGGTGAAGAAAAACTGGTATTTTTACTGAGCTACATAGTTGTCTCAGGGTACCTACAGATAAACACTCAGCAATTGTAAAAATAAAGCCTGATATTATGTTATTTCATCAACATGAAATTCATTTGGAAGAAAAAAACCACTTGAATTGTGAATTAATATTTTCAGTTCAGATTCAATTTATATTCAATTTTTACATCAGTCTGGTTTAAATGTAAAGCTGTCAAAAGCAAATAGAAAGTAGGGAAAGTAAAAATAATTATCGGCAAGCATTTTGTTACCCAAATGGGGAGTTACCACTATGCTGAAAAATAGATTTAGAGTCAAGTTTGGAATCTATTTCTGACATGCTTTAATTTAGCATAACCTTTGCTCAGTATTTTTCCCCATCATTGGTAAAAGGGATTGTTTTGGCTGGAAAGGAGCCACTCCTGGTTTTCTTTTCCCCCATATATCTTGCACACCGTCTGTGAGAAATGGAAATGAAATTGTGTGGTAGACTCCTCACCTGGCTCATGAATATGCTGTTCTTTCTTTGCCATTTGTACTTTCGGTCACACTGAAAAAGGCATCAGAAAAGTGGCAGAGTGCAGTGTTTCCTGAAAGTGTCACGCTGCCCCCTCTCTGTTGACATGTATTAAGATTCAGGCAACAGGGACACTCTTTATGGCACAAAGAAGTGTTATTTTGGCAAGTTTTTTTTTAAATCTCTGAACATCTGCAACTCTCAGGATTGTGCTGTGCACTGAAAATAAAACAAGTATAGCCTGTAATTCACCTCATTTTCACTGAGTCAGGGCTGTAGAGTCTAGGGACGAGTCAGTGACATAAGAGAGTTATAAAAATGGAAATAAAATTGCTGAATCCAAAATGAATTTAGAAGATGATCATGGTAGCTTGTGCATGCCAAAAATCAAGCATGGAAACTCTGACTTCTTCCAGATTTTATGTGAAGAAATTATTTTAATGTTTTATTGTTATAGTCTTTATAATTAACGCAGTTTGCCATCGATAATGTGCACTCACGTTTTTAAAGGCTCAAAGTTTCAGGGGAAAAATCTTTCGGTTTAATTTTTTTTTTAAAGATTTTATTGGGGAAGGGGATCAGGAATTTATTGGGGAACAGTGTGTACTTCCAGAACTTTTTTTTTTTCCAAGTCAAGTTGTTGTCCTTTTAATCTTAGTTGTGGAAGGTACCTTTCAGCTTCAAGTTGTTGTACTTTTAGTCTTAGTTGTGGAGGGCGCAGCTCAGCTCCAGGTCCAGTTGCCGTTGCTAGTTGCAGGGGGCACAGCCCACCATCCCTTGCAGGAGTCAAACCGGCAACCTTGTGGGTGAGAGGACGTGCTCCAACCAAATGAGCCATCTGGGAGCTCAGCAGCAGCTCAGCTCAAGGTGCCGTGTGTTCAATCTTAGTTGCAGGGGGTGCTGCCCATCATCCCTTGTGGGACTCGAGGAATCAAACTGGCAGTCTTCTGGTTGAGAGCCCACTGGCCCATGTGGGAATCGAACCGGCAGCCTTTGGAGTTAGGAGCACAGAGCTCCAACCGCCTGAGCCACCAGGCCAGCCCCATGGTTTAATTTTTTAATTCAAATTTTTATTTCTTTACATTTAGATACTTGTTTTTTTGTATTATAAAGGAATTTTAGCATTTATTTTTTAACATACTATATATGGTTCAGGATATTTTATGTAACAAATAATTGCAAAACAACAAGATCAGATACAAGGTGCAAGAAATTTTATGTTCTGAACAAATTTAGGATATTTACACATGATAGAAGGCCAAGAACTCTCCGTTGTTGCAAGTTCGTCGTAAGTTCAACAAAACCAATTATCATATTCCAGGGTATTATTTTGCATACAGATACCGTTTTTGATTTCTAGAGTTATACTTTTAACTCATAAGCATATATAAAAGAGTTAAAAACATTTATATAGATACAGAATTAATACCACCTATGTGTGATGCACATCCTTATTTTTCCCTCACAAATTTGGGCAAAAAAGTATGCATTATAAACAGCAGAATATGGTGTCTGGAACCCTTAGGGATTCTTTATGTGGAGCTGCTTGCCACAGATGTTAGCATAAAGAATAACATGTATTAGAGTTAATATTTAAAAGAAGTCAGCAGATCATATCTCTCCCAAATAAGTCTCACTCAAAGTAATACTTTTAACAAATTTTCAGCACAATTCAACTACCATTGTGAAAAGAAGGAATTGAAAACCTAGGCACGGATGCTATTAGTTAGTATAGGCTTATGAATGGACAGATGACTGTAATAGAAGTGTTCTCTTGGCAGAAAACTTTCTCCCACAACCCTAAAATTTCAACATTAGAAATTAATTTCTATTGGCCTTGCAAGGTTTTGGTCTTTTAAAGATTTCATACTGAAATACAAACACACTTTCAAGGCATAGTACATTAAAAACACAGAAATTGGATTTGTAACTGGCTTGGTCTGCGCTCAAATAGTGCCTAAGGTATATCTCTGGTCATGTCTTTTGAAATGTTGGATTCAACATTTAAAAGTTATTTTATTAAAATGACATACTCATTAAAATGGCAAATTATGAAGCTGGGAGACATAGTTAATATGTTGAATGATAGAAATAAAATCTAAGTGATCCTGATTAGCTGTGATGGGAGATGGAAGGTTAAATCTAAGAAAATGAAATTTTCAAGCACTTAATGAAAAGTGCTGCACTTAGGTTAAAAAAAAAAAAAGACAACAAAAAAACCCTGTGGATAACATAGTACACGTGAAAACATCTTAGAGTTATTGTTGACTGTAAACTTAAAATAAGTTGGCAGTGTGATGTAGTTGCAAAAAAAACCAAAACCCGAAAGTAATAATGCAGTCACTCGTCCTATCACAAGGAAATAAGATCTCCCTTCCCTGTAAAACACACCTGGTAGATTCCGTTTAGTTCTGGGTATCCCATTTTGAAATGATTTTGACTCACTGGCGTGTATCCAGAAAAGAGTGAGCTGAAGCTACATCATGGAAGGTACAGTTGAGAGAATGAAAATGTACACAGTGGAGGAGACAAACTTAGTTAGACTTGATTCTATCTCTAAATAGCTGAAGGATTGTCACATAGAAGACTTAAATTTTATTCTGAGAAGCCTCAGAGGCAGACCCAGAAGTGCAAAAGAGTGTGAGAGAGACAGAGGGATACTTTGATTAAAGTTACCTGAAAATGGAAGGGTTGCTTTAGGATACAGTCCGCCATCACAAGTTGAAGTGTTCATGCAGAGGCTCGTGGACTACTCCTTGTTAGGGACCTTGTAGAAGGAATTCTGTGTTTAATGCTTTTTGCTGATACTAATGGACATCTTAAAGGAGACTGAGGTATACTCAATAGTGGGACACAAAGTAGGTGATTGCGGTCAGGGAGGAAGAGTGCCAGGAGGAGAAATAATCATAATAAGACACAGCAGCAGGTCAAACTTTCACCTATGCAGTTGTTGCCAAGAGTCAGCCTGCTTGGTAGGTGGGGGTGAGGTGAAGATGACCGGATAATGTAGGGTGGTGTAGGATGTCTTCCATTCGTTCACTCATTCAACAAAATGCCACGTATGAGGTCTTATGCTAGCTACTGGAGATACAAAGATACATGAGATGCAATATCTGCTCATGGGAGATCATATCCTGGTAGAGAAGACAGATATATTGACAAAAAATTCACAACACAACATGGTAAGTGCTTTGTCAGTAGATGGTAAGTAATTGACTAGGGACCCACGTTTGGGATAGACTGATCAGTGAGTTTATAAACCTGCCAATTCAAATTGGCAACAAGAAAACCATGATAATGCCATATTTATTTGTTGTCAAGTAAAGCATATATTCAAGAAAGTCTGTTATTGGGTCCATCTATGGGAAATTTATAGTAAAAGGAGCTTCCCTGAGCGATAGTTCATGAAAACACTTGGGGATTTTATTTGAACTCAAGCTCAGTGTGAATTCACGGTGTGATATGACAGCCCCAAAAAGCCTATGCTATTTTTAAAATGCAATAGTAGATGTATAGTACCCTGAATAATGAGAATAATAAAAGTAACATCAGACCACATCTGACACATAAACTATCACGATTTAAAGGGAATATTGACAGTATAAGCAAGATCATTTTTCAAATGACATGAAATACAATAGATGGAATTAAGTGGGGTTTTTTTAGCTTGCCAAAGAGATGATTTATGAGAAACCTAATCAAATATTTTAATGGCACTTAGTGTCATGTGGAAGAATGATTAGACTTACACAACTTGATCCTCAGAGAATTAGCTAGAACAAATCAGAGAAGTTAAACAGAGGAAAATTTTGGCTCAGCCCCAAGTGTATCTGTGATAATTGCAAAGGACTGCCTTTTCATCTTGTGAACTCCTTGTGTGTGACAGCTGTGATAATTTAACTTTCCACCACTCCCTGTATCCACATCATCTGCCACATAACTGAGGGGGTGCCCCCCACTGTGGGCAGGTTGATCTGCCTTGACTCTTAACTCTGGGTAGAACCACGTGACTTGCTTGGCCAATGGGATGTTTAGTAGACGTGACACAAGTATTAAGTAGGCTTGCACATTGAGGTTTGTTTTCTCCTGTACCATGAGAATATGCTTGGGCTAGCCTGCAGGGGGATGAGATGCATGTGGGCAGGGTTAGTCACCCTAGTCATCCCAGGTGAGACCTTCCTAAATCAGCTGAAGGCCAGCTGACTTGCACACATCTGAGTTGAATACAACTGAGTCCAGAACTATCCGGGCAAGCCCAGTCTAAATTGCTGACCTATTTATTTTTTATGAGCTAAATAAATACTGATAGTTTTAAGTCAATGTGTTTTTAGGTGGTTTGTTTTACACTATTATTGTGGCAATAGAGGGCTGACATTCTTTATTGGTTGGTCATGTTCAAGACGGCAATGGATGGTGGTTATCAATCAAGAAAGTTATAGAAAAGGACACTTGGGTGGACTAGATAAGTTCCAAAGATGGTTCCCTCCCCAGCAACTACAATTGTAATACTACCATAATAATTAACACTTGAGCAGTTTCTATCTGCCAGGCACTGTTTTAAGGGCTTTACACATAATAGTATTTATTCCTATGAGATAACTTTCATTACTCCTATTATACTATTAAGGAAACAAGCAAAGATCATAAAACTAGTACGTGGTGGATCTAAGATGGAACCTAGGCATCTGGTTCCAGAAATCACAACCTTTCTCAGCACACCTTGCTCCTCCTGGCCCACGAACTATGTTCAGTGTTCCTAAAGTCCATTGGAAAGTGGGCATTTATATCTCCATATGGTTATTAAGAGTGGGATAATTAATCACTTCTCTAAATTCATATTTTGGATACAGGAAGCCTTTCCCAGCATGAGTTATATTAGATAAAATTAAAATGGGCTCCTTAGTGGTAAAAACATGAGCAACCACTGCTTTAAGCAGTCTTCCAATCTTAATATTGTAGGATTCTTAGATAAAATTTTCTAATGCTAATATACAAGGCTTTCTTTTATTGAAAATAATAATCTAGTGAAAAGCATTGCATAAAACTTCCTTAGACTACTAGCTTTACAGTAAGTACTTCATAAGGCCATTGATGAAGAAAATAGAAATTTGTAGGTGATAGTGGAAACATTCTGCTTGTGTACCAAAAAAGATGTGTTACAACATAAAGAAAATTTAAAAGAAAATGCGTATCAGCCAAACTATGGGTGGTAGCATTGTACTGTAATAAAACCCTGTATTATACTGGGTGTGGGGATAGAATTAGCAATAACTTTCAGTTGATAAATTAAACATGTTATGTGAGTGTTTGGTTATGTAGATATTTTGGAGGACCTGGCTTAATCTTTCATGTCTTACTGGATGCTGTACTTAACTATGCTACTTTAATGGTAACAGAATCCATATTTTGATGAATTCACTTTAGCAGAAGATAAATATTGAATAGGATTCAATTTAAACTGTTGAAAACATCCTTTGTAAATCTAATGAAGTTATGTAATATGAGTTTAGCAGACAGGCTCTTTTTAAAAATTGTTTTAAAAATTATATTCTTCTCTGCATTGCTTGCTGTTCTAAAATCATCCCTATTTTTAAACTAAGGAAGTTGGTAGCAGGGTGGTAGGATGGAGCTTGTGGCTTAATCTCTTTTCAATATTTATTTCATTTCTTGAAAAAAAAATTACCACTGTTTAAAAACTACCTTAATGCAAGTGATTGCCAGCTTCCCTCACACATTTCGGAAAAGAACATATACATTATTTTCGATATGTAAAACTATTTCATCTAATATTTATACATATGTATTTATTTTAAAACATAAGCATTTATGTTAGGGTCTGTCAGTTAGTTGAACATTCTTGGCAGTATTGCACTGGCCGTTTGAATTGGGATATTTTGGACCAAAGCTGATTTAATAATTTTCTATGGATCTGCTCACAGTGGTTCTTTCACACCTGTAGATGGATTTACCTATTCACATGAAGGTAAACTAAGTATAAAGCAAAAAATTTCATCAACAGGAAATATTACTCATAAGACAACAAATACATAGCTGTACCAGGGATAGAAACATGTCTATTACCCCAATCTAGGCATAGATTAGAAAGCACTAATTAATAACTTTTTCCTCCTGAGTCCAGACTCCAATTTGGAAAATCTTACCAATTTTGAAATTTTGTATGACATTCTTATAATATATTAAAAATATCATCACTCTTATTAACCAAATGTAATCTTTCTTTGGTTTGAAATGATGCTTTGTTGGTTTTTCTTTTTTTAATTTATTAATATTTTTAATTTTATTTTTCAATTACATTTGATGCATAGTATTAATTTCAGATGAACAGCGATTAGAAATGTATATACCTTAGAAAGTGATAATTCTGGTAAGTCTAGTAACCAATTGAGTTATTATATTATTGACTATATTCTCTATGATGTGTTTTATATCTCTGTGACTTTTTATTTATTTATTTATAATTTTTTGTTAAATGTATTGGGTTGACGTTGGTTAATAAAGTTATATAGGCTTCAAGTGTACAATTTTATAATACATTATCTATGTATTGCATTGTGTGTTCACCACCCAGAGTCAGTTCTCCTTCCATTACCATATATTTGACCCTTTTACACTCTTCTACCACTCCACCCACTTACCCTCTGGTAACCAATAAACTTTGTCTGTGTCTATGAGTTTTTGTTTATCTTGTTCATTTGTTGCTTTCAATTTTATGTCCCACATATGAGTGAAGTCATATGTCTCTCGACTTTTTCTGTCTGACTTATTTTGCTTGGCATGGTAATCTCAAGATCCTTCCAAGTTGTCACAAATGGCAGTATTTCATTTTTTCTTGTGGCCGAGTAATATTCCATTGTATATATGTACCACATCTTCTTTATCCAATCATTTATTGAAAGACACTATAGTAGTTTCCATGTCATGGCTGCTGTGAATACTGCTGCAATGAACAAAGAGGTACATATATCTTTATGGATAAATAGTTTCATATATTTTGGGTAGATACCTAGAAGAGGGATTGCTGAGTCGTATGGTAATTCTCTTCTTAATTTTTTGAGGAAACTCCATACTATTTTCCATAGTGGCCATACCAATTTACATTCCCACCAGCAGTGTATGAGGGTTCCTTTTTCTCCATAGCCTCTCCAACAGTTGTTATTACTTGTTTTTTGATAATAGCCTTTCTAACAGGTGTGAGGTGGTATCTCATTGTGGTTTTGATTTGCATTTTCCTAATAGCTATTGAAGTTGGATATTTCTCATATATCTGGTGGCTGTTTGTATGTCTTCTTGGGAGAAGTGTCTATTCAGGTCCTCTGCCCATTTTTTTTAATTGGATCGTTTGCTTTTTGTTGTTGAGTTGTATGAGTTCTTTATATATTTTGGATATTAGCCCCTTATCAGAGGTGTTGTTTACAAATATCTTCTTCCATTTAGTTGGTTGCCTCTTTATTTTGTTGATGGTTTCTTCTGCTGTGCAGAAGCTTTTTAGTTTGATATAGTCCCATTCATTTATTTTTGCTTTTACTTCCCTTGCCTTTGAGGTCAAATTCATAATTCATTAGTACCTATGCTTTCTTCTATGCAATTTATTGTTTCAAGTCTTTTGTATAGGTCTTTGATCCATTTTGTGTTAATTTTGGTGACAGCAGTCTAGTTTCATCCTTTTGCACATGGCTTTCCAATTTTCCCAGCACCAACTATTGAAGAAACTTTCCTGTATCTATTGTATGTTTTTGACTCCTCTGTCAAAAAAGATCTGCCCATGTACATGTGGGTTTATTTCTGGGTTCTCAGTTATATTCCTTTGGTCTGTGTTTCTATTTTTCTACTAATACCATGCTGTTTTGATTATTGTCACTTTCTGGTAAAAAATGAAGTCAGGGAGTGGGATACCTCCAGCCTTGCTCTTTTTTCTCAGGATTGCTTTCTCTTCAGGGCCTTCTGTGGTTCCACACAAATCTGATGATTTTTTGTTTTATTTCTTTAAAAAAATGCCATTGGGATTTTTTTAAATATTAGTTTCAGGTGCACAAGACAAAGTAATACTTAAACGTTTATCATTTATATCCCTCACACTGTGTGAACCCCTCTCCCCCCATCCACTATCCCTCTGACATCGCACAGAGCCATTACATTTCCATTGTCTCTATTCCTAATGCTGTACTCCGCTTCTTGTAAGTATATACATACATATATGTATATATGTAAAATTATAGTTGGCATTCATTATTGTTCAGCTTCAGGTGTACAGTGCAGTGATCAGGCATCTACATCATCCCTGAGGTGGTCTCCCAAATGGGACACGTGTCCATCGGATACCCTACAACATCGGGATTTTGATGGGGATTGCATTAAATCTGTATATGGCTTTGGGTAATATGGCCGTTATAACTATGCTGATTCATCTAATTCATGAACGTGAAATATCTTTCCATTTCTTTGTGTCTTCTTCAGTTTCTTTTAATAATGTCTTATAGTTAGTTTTCAGTGTATAAGTACTTCGCATTCTCTGTTAAGTTTATTCCTAGGTATTTTATTCTTTTTGTTGCAATTGCTTTTTTTCATTTCTTTTTCTGAAATTTCTTTTTCATTTCTTTTTCTGAAATTTCTTTTTCATTTCTTTTTCTGAAATTTCATTGTTAGTATGTAGGAAAGCAATGGAGTTTTGTACATTGATTTTTGTATCCTGCAACTTTACTGTATTGTTTATTTTTTCTAATAGTTTTTGGTGGTGTCTTTAGGGTTTTCTATATAAAGAATCTTGTCATCTGCACTTAGTGACATTTTTACTTCTTCATTCCTAATTTGGATGACTTTTATTTCTCTCTCTTGCCTGATTGCTCTGGCTAGGACTTCTGATACTATGTTGAATAACAGTGGTGAGAAGATGGCTTCCCTATCTTGTTGCTAATCATAGATGAAAAGCTTTCAGTTTTTAACCATTAGTTATATTTGCTGAGGGTTTGTCGTATGTGGTCTTTATTATGTTGAGCTAAATTCCTTTTATGGGCATTTTATTGAATGTTTTAATCATAAATCGATGTTACATCTTGACAAATGATTTTTCTACATCTATTGATATAATCATAAGATTTGTATTCTTTATTTTGTTTATGTGGTATATTACATTGATCAATTTGTGAGTGTTGAACAATCCTTGTGCCCCTGGAATGAACCCCACTTGATCCTGATGTATAATCTTTTTAATGTATTGTTTTATTGGATTTGCTAGTATTTTGTTTAGGATTTTTGCATCTATATTTATTAGAGATATTGGTCTGTAGTTTTCTTTTTTGTGTTATCCTTACCAGGTTTTGGTATCATAGTAATTTTGGCATCATAAAATGAGTGAGGAAGTATTGCCTCCCAGTAATTTTGATATGATATATCTTAATTCTCATTTGTTTCTATATATCTTTTGACCTCTCCTTTTATTTTCTCTTTACCCCAGTCATTCTTTAGTAGGATGTTGTTTAATCTCCATGTGTTTATGTTTTTTCCCATTTTCTTTTTGCAGTTGATCTCCAATTTCAAAGCCTTGTGATCAGAGAATATGCTTGGTATGTTTTCAATCTTCTTGCATTTGCTGACACTAGTTTTGTGTCCCAGTATATGGTCTATCCTTGAGAATGTTCCATGTGCACTAGAAAGAGCGTGTAGTCTGTTGTTCTGGGATGAAAGGCTCTGTAAATGTCAATTATATCCATTTGGTCCAATGTGTCATTTAAGGCTGATATTTCCTTATTGAATTTCTGTTTGGATGATCTTTTCATAGCTGTCAATGGAGTATTTAGGTCCTCTACTATAATTGTGTTTTTTGTTTCTCCCTTAGTTCTGTTAGTAGGTGCTTTATATATTTTGGTACTCCCAGTTTGAGTGCATATATATTAATAAGTGTCATATCTTGTTGATGTATTGTCCCCTTTATCATTATAAAATATCCATCTTTTCTTTTAACTTTCATGTCCTGAAGTCTGTTTCATCAGATATAAGTATGAATACTCCTGATTTTCTCTGGATGCCATTTGCTTGGTGTATCATTTTCTACCCTTTCACTTTGAATTTATAGTTGTCCTTTAAGCTGAGATGTGTCTCTTGTAGGCAGTACATGCGTTTTTGTTTTTGTTTTGTTTTTCCCAATCTGCTACTCTGCCTTTTTCTTGGTGAGTTCAGTCTTTTTACATTTAGCGTGATTATTGGTATGTGAAGATTTCCTAGAATCATTTATCTTTTGTTTTCTGGTAATTTAGTGTCTCCATTGTTTCTTTGCCTTAATTAATTAATTTTTAATTTTTAATTAATTAATTAATTTTTGACAGTTTCAATATAATATGCCTTGGAGAAGGCCTTTTAGGATTGAGATAATTAGGTATTCTGTTTGCTTCTTGGATGTGAGGTTCCAGTTATTTCCATAGGTTTGAGAAGATCTCATTGACTGTTTGTTTGACTAGGCTCTCTGTGCCCTTCTCCCTCTCTTTTCCTTCTGGTATGCCCATTCTTCTTAAATCGCTTTTTATGATGGAAATCAAATATTTCTTGTACAGCTTTTCCATTTTTTTTAACTCTCAAATCTCTCTCTTCTTCCATCTATGCCATTTCCAGATTTCTATCTTCAGTATCACTAATTCTTTCCCCCATCTGGTCAGCTCTATTTTTTAAGCTTGCTATTTCATTCTTCATTTCTTTTATTGAGTTTTTTATCTCAGACTTTCTCAGAATTTCTGGTTCTGTTTTAAAATTTCAACCTCTTTGGTATTCACTTTATTCATTGATTTTATTTCTGAATTTGTTAAATTGCTTTTCTGAGTTTTCTTGCATCTCATTGAGTTTTTTCAGAACTTAAATCTTAAATTCTCTATCATTTAAGTCACATGTTTCCATATCTTCAAGTTTATTTTCTGGAGATTTTTCATTTTCTTTTTGAGCTGCTTTTTTATTTTGGTTATTCATGGTAATTGATGGGTTATTTTTCTTCCTGGGCATCTATGGGAATGTATTCTCCAGCAAGTTGATATGAAGAGGTCTTTCTTTTATTTTCCACTAGATAGTGCTAGAGCACTTTATTTTCTCTTGCCCTGTCCCAGCTTCTCATGATGGATGATTTCCTGGGGAGGTGGACATCTCCTCTATGATCAGGTCACCTGGGTCTCAGTGCACCACCCCCATGGGAGGATGTAGTAAGCAACGGGGTTGTGAGCCCCTGAAACCCCAGTGCTACCCCTGCAGGCAGATGCAGAGATATGTACCTCAGCAGCCCTGGTTTCCCCTTCTGGAATCAGCTGCAAAAGGTGGGGATGTGGTGGGCTGGAACAGGGCTGCTGGTGTGTTTGTGTCTTTGTTCTCCTCTGACTCATGGAGACTGCCAGATGTTACCTGCCTCACCCATATATCTCCTCCCTTGTCACTGGAATTAGCTACAGTGTGTGTCTGCTGCTCAGGAACTGTCTGTCCAGTTCTCAGGGCTATAGATATTCTGTTTTTTAATCCAACACTGCTATGTTTTTTCTAGTTTTTCTAGGGTCCAGTGCTAACACTGGGAGAGTGGGGGGAAGCGGTCAGGCTCCATGGCTTTGTTTTTTGCCTGACCATGGGGGCTGTTAGACCCATTTTTGTACTTATGTTTTCAGTCTTTGCCCTGATATCTCTGCCCTGATCACTGAGTTCAAGTGTATTATATGCTGATCACTCAGGCAGGATTGCTGGGGGCCACAGTGAGTACACCTGTAGTCTCAGTTCTTCCCTCTCCTGGAAACATAGTGAGCTCTGGGCTGTGTCCACAGCCAGCAGCTCTGCTCTTCTCCCTTCCCTCCTTCCCCGTTTGCCCCAATTTGCCCACCTTCAGATGTTTTGATGCACAGATCTCTCAGACATGTTTGTGTGTTGTGTAGGGAATTCTTTATTGAATTATAGCTGTTCAAGTTGTTATTACTTCAAGGGAAGAGATCAAGGGGGACCTCTCATGGTCCCATGTTTCTGACATCTCTTCTTCCATTGGTTATTCTTAACACAATGCTCCATGCAGCTGCTGCCAATTGATTGGAGGTATAGACAAGTTCAAACCTGTTTATTATCCTGGAATTATAGTGAGTTTAGAAATGCCCAGATGACTGATCAGAGATTTTTTTTTAAAGAAAATACCCATTTCTTTTACATATATATATATATATATATATATATATATATATATATATATATGAAATTATAGATATATAATTTACATATATATAATTGAACAAAGAATTCCCTACGCAACACACAATTGTATATATATATATATATACATATATATATCTATTAACATATATATATATATATATATATTAAAATTTATTGGGGAATATTGGGGAACAGTGTGTTTCTCTGGGGCCCATCATCTCCAAGTTGTTGTCCTTCAGTCTAGTTGTGGAGGGCGCAGCTCAGCTCCAAGTCCAGTTGCCGTTTTCAATCTTTAGTTGCAGGGGGTGCAGCCCACCATCCCATGTGGGAATCGGACTGGCAACCTTGTTGAGAGCTTACTCTCTAACCAACTGAGCCTTCTGGCCTCCCCGGATCAGAGTTTTAAAGTAATGAAAAGAAAACATCTGCTGATCACTCCCTAGGGACAAGGCCACTGGGTTCAATGTTGCACCTGCATTATCTCAAAATTCTCACAGAAGCCTTATTATATAGGTTATTATCATTATTCCCATTTTACAGATGAAGAAACTGAAGCTTAAAGGGGTTAACTAAACTTGCCCAAAGTCATAGAGCTAGTAAGTTGGTGGTGACAATGTTTAAATAAGCTCTGTCTTACTTCACAGCCCAGGCTCTTCACCATTATTTGGTGTCACCTCTTTTTATTTAAGTTTTGGGTTATGTCAACAACATCCTGTTTCAGTATACCTCAGTGCTGTGCTCTTTACACTTTTATGTAGAGCTGGCTTGTTCTCGGAAATGAGGAGGAGAATCTGTGGCTTTCTTTTTGTATAGGAAAGAAATGCCAGAAAGTACATTATAGTAATAATTCCTTAAACACAGCATTGGGATGTTGGAACATCTTATTGATTTTGAACTTGTATAAGAAGTTGTCTTAGTATATTAAAAAATACTCCTCTTTTATATTAAGAAATATGTTTCCTTGCTTTGAAACTATGCTTCATTTGTTATAAAAGGTAGCTTAGTCAGAAAAACACTACCTTTTAATATGGGTTGAGAAATGAAACCAGAACCTTAAATACTGACCCAAAGTGCTATTATAGAACTGACACTATGTGCACTCCTGGAAAATATTAACTTCTAAGGAAAAATAGATGTTAATGCCACTTCTTAGCATTTCAATGTCACAATTACAAATTCTGCAAGATAGTTAATTGAATATTTTATGTGTGTAGAAAGGGTCTTGATTATCAGAATTGTGTACTAATTCTTAAATTCCTTTTATATAATGCAGAATCCCTTTAAGGAATTAAAATTTTTTATTTATATTTTAGATGAGGGAATTATATATTTTTACCAACATTTTTAATGAAAGAAATGTCTTGAATTAATGTGTTAACTTAAAATTTTGTGGTTAAGTCAGACTTTTGAAGCTTAGATATTCATGCAAATTATTATAATTCTCCCATGTAATGGAGACCTCTTTATATGAGCAATTATTGTATTTTGCCATGTATAATGTGCTTCCATGTATAATGGGCACCCATGTTTTTGCCCCAAACTTTCAGGGAAATGGAATTAGTACTACCCATATACTAATTCTTATTTTTCCCTCACAAATTTGGGTAAAAAAGTGCGCATTGTACATGACAAAATACATTATTATTATTTTTCTAACTGTAATGTTACTGCATTGTCAAATGAGGATGCAAAACATTACAATGCCCCAATTTTCACTTTTTTAAAAAAAATTTTTCACTGATTTATAATCATATTTGGCCTTTTCCCTTTAACATTTTGTAAGTTTTGAGCTTCTCAGTCTAGTCTTTGTTTTTCTCTTGATACTAATTAATGAAATTCTGGTACTAGTAATAAAAGTCTAGGGATTTTTAACTACTGATGAGGATCTCAGCAAATGAAGAAGGATAAAATATCCCCTCTAACTCTATACCTGCAGAAACATTCAATTTCATTTTTGTCATAGAACCATCCTTACAAATTTTATTTCTAACAAAGGAGTCTTGTATGATGCCTGGATTTTATGCATTGTTACTATGTTCTAGGAAAGTAACCTGTAGTCTCTAAAAAATCTGCAATTTGTTGCTCATGTTACATAATAATTTGTTGTTCTGAGAAGAATATGTAAACCAACATTTCTGTTTCCTGAAAGGTAAAAATACTGGAAAGTTGAATAGCTTAAAAAGGTTAAGTCAGAAGGGAATTACTAGTACTTCTGTCACCTCTTATATGCAAGAGGGAAAAATTAAAACCTGCCGGATTCCTTATTTGAACAAAAAGTTTGAGAGTCTAATCTATTTGATTAGAACCGTTTGTTAAATTTATGATTATGTCTTGCTAAAAGCAAGAGGTTGAAAGGCTATTATGAAATTATTGTAATGTATGCTATGCCTGCAGAGCAGAGAGAAAAGAAGATAACTGTCATTCTTGTAGTGTCTATGATGAAGGCACCAAAGGCCAGATTTTCCTCATTTGAGGAAGTGGTACCACTACTCAGTAAAACTTATCAGCTCAGTTCAGATTGGGAGACAAATGGCTGTAGCGCTGAGGCAAGATCAGGCACGAGTCAGGGCTTTGACTCCTCCTGCAGGTGGGGCTCTGGGCTGTTGCTTCCTCGATGGCCCAGCGAATTTTGTGTGTGCCACAGCCTTGAGAAGAGCTGGCCAGTTGGAACAGTATTCTCCTTTGTCATTAGAGCCTCCGTTTCTATCTTTTCTCCAGCACTAGCTCTCTTCCCTTTCTAATTTAAGATGACTTTGTATTAATCTGACCTTGACCTAGAAATGTAGGAAACCTTTTGAAGCATTCTGAATTTTCCTATCTTCTCCTGAAATGCTTCCTCTTATTCTGATTTATAGTTTCTTTCTCTACTTTCCCCTAAGCCACTGAGAAAACAGAATTTAAAGCATAAAAATCAGCCTCTCTCTAGAGCACTTAGGACATTCCCCAAGGGAGAGATTGATAGCCAATTCCCTTTGTATTGTCCCTCATTACCTCTCCTAAAAAAACCAGGAAACAAAACAAATGGCTGTTTTTTTTAATTGTTGGTTTTTTTTTGTTTGGTTGGTTTTTTGAGACTTTCAGTTAATAAGGTGTAGTTAGGTTACAATCTTACTTTACCTAAACCTGATGAGAAAGACTCTCTAAGATGTGCCCTTTAAATCACAGAAGCGTTCATGCACATTATTGTGGCATGTTCTGTTCTAGAAATGCTAAGCAGTTTTCTGTATGCATAAATCTCAGTCTCAGTTCACTTATGGTAACATAACTTTATTGTATGATAGATTGAGGTCAGAAAGAAAGAGTGGTATTTCAGACTACTAGGTTGTGTCTTTTTGCACCAACTTAGGTTATCAGTTTCTGTTTTCTTGTAAGGAATACTAGCTATAAGAACCACACACTCTCGTTTTTGAAGGCCTCGTTGCGTCTGTAATACATTACTGGGCCACTGGAAATGAGCAATAATGAGATAGATCAAGACAGTTATGGGGTGTTTTCAGCCATTTTAACATGAAATATTGACGGGCGCACAGTCAACCCTATTTGCAGTAGCACTTGGTTGTGAACACGGAACCTCAGAGTGACCCATGTCAGTTATGCTCACAGCCAGTATGAAATCCAGTCTATGAAATTTCAATTTTATGGATTGATGTAAATATTTACTTGACAGAAAGTGTACCACTGGATGCCTTTAAGTATTATATTCCTAATTCATTTACAATGATTAAAATAGAAGGTTTGTTTGGAATGCACAATATAAACTGTTTTCAAACAATAGCAGCACTTCTATCTACTAAAGGCTAGTGTTGCAGGATGAATAATCATTAATATGATAAACATCAATGTGGTAAAAAAGAAAAGATCAAGCCTTTGTTAATTGCAGTGACAAGTCTGTTTTACTCTCTGATGTCTCTTTTATATTTTTCCTCTTGGATACTGATTATTTGGAATTTAGATTTGGATTATGTAGTGTGTGTGGGTGTGTGCGTGTGTGTGTGTTTGTGTATTGTATGTAATCTCATGTCATTTTTGGAATTTTTTTCCATTATTAAACTCAATTATATAGAATTCTAACTGTAAAAAAACCTAAACAATAACAACAGCAAAACCAAACAAGAATTCAAAGCAAAAAACCCCAAAGAAACAAACAAACAGAACCCCACCCCCTTCCCCCCCCTGCCCCTGCGCAAATGAGATAACTAAACATAATTTAAAAACCCTTTCAGGATGTCAGGGCAAGGGGAAATGCAGAGTTGTTCTTTCTGTGACACTTATGTCATTATAAATGGTCTCAATTAAGAACTTTTAGTTTTGAGTTAGATTTGTAGCCTGTTTTTATGGGGAAGGAAGCAAGAGAAGGTGAAATAGGGGAGCATCAAGACAAGATATCAAAGAACAATGATTGTCCATTTGCCAGGAGCTTGGCCGGCAGGGCTTCTGAAGCTCTCTCCCATCACTGCGTTTGTGATGGTTGTGGCAGGCACAGCCTTGCACGCACATTAGAGATGTTTAATAGTTTTTAAAAATAAAATGCTATATCCATGAAACTGATCTTTCTTCCATAGTTTAACATTTTCCATAATTTTCTTGGACATAAGACTTGGGTAAGATTGAGTTGCTGGGGAAGCCGTGTCTTTTAACATCTGCACAGATTTTCCTGGTGGACACACCCATGTCAGTGGAGGAAACATCCTGGGATCTCCCTAACTTTGGCTGTTTGGCTGTCCTGTCCTTATATTTTACAGATACAATAAACATGACACAATTTCCTGATTTTGACCTTGAATTTTGAATGTCATATCTAGTTAGTTGTTTGGTTCAGATATAGAAATTAGGCTTGTTCTGAGGGAATGGGGGCAAGTAGCGTATCTGCTCTGTTCTAGATAGTTCTCACTACTGCTTTGGATGGCTCTGGAACACAATAATTAGTAGTAGCAGAGACCTGAGACTAAAGCAGATGTTAATGAGGTCTCTGTAAAACTGTGTAGAATTGCAGGTAAGATAAAAAAGGATTGAGATGATATACCACTCTACACTTTTTTTTAAAAAAAATGATTTCAACTCATCCTGTTTGAATAAGTCCCAACCAGGCGTCTCTAGTCAGTAGAGGAGTAGAGTGCATGCTGGCCGCTTCACCAACCTGGCCAAGTAAGTATCCAGCATCCATAGTGCAGATCCTTGGGGCTGGAAAGACCCTGCTCAGAGCCCTGAAGACAAGGGGCAACACCCTCAAGTATGGACTCAGTTTCCACTCCACCTTCACTGGCCGAGCGGCTGCCAAGAAGAAAGGCCACATCTCCTGATACCTGGCAAACAAATGAAGTATTGATACACAAATTGATTTCTTCTCTGAGGTGTCCACAAGTGTATTTGAGGAGAAGCTTAGTGAACGAGTGAAGGAACAGCTCTCCTTCCATGAGACCAGAGCGATTCCATGAAAGAACCTGGAGGTCACGAAGGAGGCAGCGGTTCAGGCTGGGGAAATGGCTGCTGAGATTAATAGGAAGCTGGAGAAACAAGAGAAGAAACGCTTGCTGAAGAAGGAAAAAGAACAGCTGGCTGCAGCTTGTTATGACGAGCGGAGAAAGAAGGAGGAGGAGGACACCAGAGAGAAGCTAATTGATTATTTAGCAATATCTCATCAATTTATTTAGCGATATGCAATAGCAAAAGACAAAGGCAATTAATAGAATGTGCTAATGACAGAAAGTAAAGGTGGTTAAGACTAAACTATATACATTGATAACAATGTCATGTCAAAGGAGTCCACATACATATAAGTTTAAGAGATCCCAACACATGTTTGCTATTGATCAAAAATCACTTGGCTAAATACATAAATAACATCAGTAAGGAGTATCCAAAAGCAGTAATAAAGCTTTATAAGATACTAAGTATCACAGTAGATGCCAAAAGTTCAGAAGCTCGGGGCGGTTGGGGTGTGGAGGGGAGGGAAGGCGGGAAACAACATTGGAAAAGTCATAAATCAAAACCTTGCCAGGTCTATAGCTGAGAGAAACTCAGGCATCTCCCACACTATCTAGCTGAAAACTAGCTGCTTGCTAGTTCCCAAGAATGCTGCTGTTGTTGGTGTTGTTGGCGTTGTTGTTGTTGGAAGTTAGGAAGACTTCTGATACTGCAAGCTGCCTGTAGCTTCCCAAAGATGCTAGAATGATGACAATTCACCAACAAAAGAAGTCTCTACTGTCCATTGAGGCAAGTTCTGATCTCTTACTCTGAAACAATCCAATCCTGAGAAGCAGTCCTGAAACAGCAAATCTTCTGAATAGCAAACTCTTAAAACAGCAATCAATCAATATCAATCCACCTGAGGTCTGTCATATATATCCCTTTAGATGTACCCCAGAGCCAAGTTTTTTGTGTTCCTGCTCCCCTCTCAAGGAATAGCCAGTTCTGGGAGGGTGTGGCAGTCAATGATAAACAACAAAAGAAAATATATTACTTATCTGGCTGAAGGGCTAGTTCATCCAGACAAGCAATATCTACTGTTCTTGCTTGGGACCATCAGCCCAAGGTCTTCCAAAGCCTGGCAATGTGCCTGTCACGTCGTCCTGATATAACTTAGCTCCTTCTTCACTTCATCTGCTGATGTGGGTGAAACAGACAGAATAAAGAGGGAATTCTGTCAACCCCTAATCAAGAATTTCTTTAACCCTAAGCTAACCATCACCTCACAGCACAGACAGAACAGCAAACATCATATACTCCCCTGCTCGGGAGGATGAGACCAAAGGGGGAATTTACTCAACCCCTGATCACAGCACAGAAATCACCTCACATACAAGAACAGATAAAAGCTAATAGACAGAAGCTCACATCAATCAATGAAGGCAAATTTTCTTCAACATCTTCCCTACACAGCTGTTCTCCCGTCATCAGGAAACAGCAGTCATACATGAGAGGAGTGTGAGGAGACAAGCGAAAGACCCAATAGAAGAAAAAGAAAAATCTCCAGGAGGCTCCTCAGGAGAATGGAATGGAAGACCGCCTGTCTCTTCATCCAAACCCAAGAAGAAGAAATCTTTTCCCAAGGAGGAGCGGGTTAGTAGTGATCCTGAAGAGACAGCTGGTAGTGGAAGTCTTCCCAGGAGGAAGAAATCCTTCCCCAAAGGGGAACCAGTCAGTGACCCAAAGAGGCAAGAAACAGGGGTGTCCCCAAGAAAAAGAGGAAATTCTCTTCCATGGAGGAGTCGTTCAGCAGTGGACCTAAGAGGCTGCTGGCAACAAGAGCAGCAGCTCCAAGACAAAGAAAAACGTTCCACAAGCTGTCCCAGGAAGATTAAATGGACAGTACCCTGGTGAGGTATAACCACCCACAGTGACGTTTTCCAACTCATCTCCTATATCCCAATAGAAACAAATTCACAAGAGTAGAAAAAGAAATAAAGGAGCAGTGTGGTAGGTGGAAGGGTCAGATGGACTGTGTTTGAGGCTTGGCTTTGTTTTTACCTTTCTGAGCCTCAGTCCTTGTGTGCAAAATGAAGATGAGTAATATTGTCTACAACACCAAAGTGTAGTCTAGATTAAATGTTGTGACGTAAGTGCTTTTGTAAAATCGCTAACAGCTACGACAGTGACATTTCACAGTACTTCCACCAGCCTCTCCTCCCTCATGCATTTCTTCTGTTTTTGTCAGTTCTAGGTATTTCAGATATTTGGGGATAAAGATATGAGACCAAAGTGAAATTGACTTAATTCTGCTCTCTGCGAAGTTCTGTCGGCTTCTCTGATCCTTTCCATTTCTTTCAGATTTAGAGTCTGTGTGGATGAGAAAATGAGTTTGTTATGAAGATGTTTAAATAACTCTATGCACACAGCCTGGAAGTGTAGCAAACAATCTTATGAATTTGTCAGTTTCGCATATATAGTATATAACATATAATGCATTATTATCTAAATAAGGGATGAAAGTGGAATGGTGAAAATAACGAGCAGTAATGGTGAGGAAGGTAACTGTTCTGCCTATCCTTGAATTAATATTCAGGGCAGTGGGGCTGAGCTTTCTTGGGTACATAAGCAAGAGACAGCAGGGTAATAGTGAGGGAGGGAGCCCTGCCATACGTACATTGATCTGTGCTCCTTGTCAGCTGTCCTGTTGGCTACCTGGCTGCAGGCCTTTATCCGGGGCTTACGGGCAGCTTATCGTAACCTGCAGCTTGTTTTTTTAAGGCATCGCCCCCACAGCTTATGAGGTCATTGCCTGCGCTGCATATTCTATCAGACAAAGTCACCTTAGCAAGGTTTATTATAAACAGATCCAGCATTGCCCATGTTAACAGGAAAAACCATATTTCACTTACATATTCTGTACACAGACACATAACTTGAACATTTGCATATTTTGCACATAAACATATGAACTCTTCAGAACCCGTAGGCATATGCCTTTATTTACAAACCTGGAAAAATGACAACTTTGACATAGTAAATGGTCAGGGAGAGTGAACCCAACATATAAGTCTGGAGTTCTCGCCAGACCCTTCTATGATAAATGAAGTATCATATTACTAACTGACACCGTTCTGGTATCTTAAGGAGGTCTGGCAAATCACATGACCTATCTTGTCCTTGTGTTCCTGAAAATTAGGCTTTGTATGGCTAGGTGTCAATATGGTAGATGGTAGATTTTCTTTTTTCAGGCCATTCCCTGTTAATAGATTAGACCAGTGCTCTTCAAACATTTTGGCTTGTAGCCCGTGGTAAGAGAGCATTTTATATCATGACCCAATCAATACATGTAAACCTGAATACAAATATATAACATAATTTTAAAAAATGGATTTCATGATCCACTAAACAGTTGCAACGTGCAGTTGAAGAACACTTTACTAATTGAAAATGAGTTATCTGAGATCTGGAGGGTCATTTTCTTACGATCAGTTACTTTATGTGAAAGCAAATCTAAGGTGGAATGGTGAAGACTGATTTCCTTCGTTCTTTATACATTGAAGATTTGTGAGGCTTGTCTAGTGGGATCAAGGAGTCTTGTCAGTGCCTATGTGCAAGATCAAAGAATAAGATAAGGCCACTGAGCCAGATAGGTTTAGAAACCTCTTAGGAAAAAGACACCAAGCTTTCTTTCCCGACAAAGCTCCCTCTCTTGCTTCTCCTCTCTTCTCCGTGCTATATGGATGTAGGTGTTATACTGAGAAGGAAGAGCATTGGGAAAACTTATAAAGTTATTGTAATGTGGGGACTTACAAGAGCTTCATGACGGCTTCTCTCTATGTCACACTAAGACTATATCTTTGATCTCCATGGTGTTAAGTATACTGTGTTGCCAATAAAATCTCAGATTCTGCCTGTCAAATTATCTCTGACTTATGTCACCCCAGGATCTTTGAAGCCATTGATACTGGAGAGTGTTATATGGGGCAAAAAAGATGGGTCCTGGTAGCCTCAATAAGGTAGATGATATGTCTCTTCTACCTCTAAAACTCTATGGCACTTACTGTTTATTTCAGACAATTTAGTTCTTTGCTATATGCTCTCTGATGATAGTCCAATTATTTCATAATTAAGAATTGTGTCTATTCCAGTGAATTTCTTGAAAACACCTTTTATTTATTTTTTGATCTTTTGCATAGCTCTAGGTAACCATTAGACTCCTTCCAAATACTTTTAATTATTTTATTTAGTGGAAAGGAGAGAAGGAATACTGGGTCCTCCTGTTCCAATCAAACTACAGTGATACCTTGTACCTATTAGAGACTCACTTTAAGCATTGAACAACCTCCATCTAGATTACACTGAGGCAGAAATGTCACTTACATTAAGTTCACTTTCAATATTTTTTTTAAAAGATTTTATTGGGGAAGGGGAACAGGACTTTATTGGGGAACAGTGTGTACTTCCAGGACTTTTTTCCAAGTCAAGTTATCGTCCTTTCTGTCAGGTTGTGGAGGGTGCAGCTGAGCTCCAGGTCCAGTTGCCATTGCCAGTTGCAGGGGGCACAGCCCACCATCCCTTGTGGGAGTCGAAACCGGCAACCTTGTGGTTGAGAGGACATGCTCCAACCAACTGAGCCATCCGGGAGCTCAGCGGCAGCTCAGCTCAAGGTGCCGTGTTCAATCTTAGTTGCAGGGGGCGCAGCCCACCATCCCTTGCGGGACTTGAGGAATTGAACTGGCAACCTTGTGGTTGAGAGCCCACTGGCCCGTGTGGGAATCAAACCGGCAGCCTTCGGAGTTAGGAGCATGGAGCTCTAACCGCCTGAGACACCGGGCCGGCCCTCAATATTCCTTAATAATTAAATTCATTCAAGCACATTATTTCATAAATGGTTAGTGAGATTTGTTATATGTCAGAAGCTATGCAAGTGATATAATCATGAGCAAAATATTGTGGACCTTACAGTGTATTATTTCTACCATTTATTTTTCATAAACCTAGTATTGTCATATTTTCCTAAATCTCCACCCAATTCCTCGTGTTTGTTTCCAAATCTGCCCTCAGGTCTTTTGTTTACACTCTAGTATAAATAACTAATCATAAATCACAGTGTTATCCCCTGAGGCATTTATACTCTTTTAAACTAAAGGAAGAATTTAAATCATCAATCACCAATAGTGGCCAAGATTTATTAAGCATTTAATACATTCCATGCACGTCTCTAATCACTGCGTTTAGATTAACTCATTTATTCACAGTAGCACTATCAGGTAGGTGCTGTTATTATATTCATCTTATGGATGAGAAAACTAAAGCACCAAGAAATGAAGTCGCTAGGCTCGTAAATGGAGCTGGGAGTTGAAACTGGGTGATTTGGCTTCCACGCTCATGCTGCCAACCACACCATTACACTACCTGCATTGTCACTGAGTTATTTCTTTGAAAAACTGATCATTCTTGGTTCACGAAATCATATGTTGATTAACATAGTGCCCGGCAGGCTCTACTTCCAGTTCAAGGCAAGGCCTTTCAATGCACTGAAATCTGTGGTCGGCCCCTGTCTTTGCTCCATCCATGCTCTCTTCTAGCTAGGAGTTGGGACTTTGCCCTTTGTCAGAATTTATCTTTAGAAACAATTTGATTAAAAGAAAAACAGTTATGATATGGCCTTCCTAATGAAGCTTTTAGTTAATTGGTATACCAGGTATTTAGCTATTGTTTTTCAGCTGCTAGTTTACCCTCTATAAAATGGTAATACTCGGATTGGGACTGGGTGGGACTCGCAGACCATTCTCCGTTGTTAGGATCTGCCAGAGGGGGAGCCAGAGGGAGATTGGGAGGCAAGAGGTGGGGACAAAGGATTGCTCGCTTCCGGTTTTCTGTTCAAGTCAGCGTTGCCCCAGCTTTGCAACTTTACCTGGGTATCCAGAATATTATATTGGGCACAAAATTTAAGGAGGTTGACCTTGCACTTGCAGGGCATAAGGGAGTACCTCCTCACATTTTGTGCTCTAGGCACCTCATGACCCTCACTCTAGTTCCTGCCCTGAAAACAGTACTGATTTGGTATATTTTGCTAGTCTTATGTAAAATGCACTTTTTTTTTGTAGTTTTTAATTATACTGTTGAACAGTTGTCTGTTTTTCTCTGTTCATTTTATGTGACACTATAAGCATTCCCTATGTTACTAATAATCTTTTAATGAATATATTTAATAGCTCTCAGAATCTCTCACGTAGGTGTTTGTATGATTGTTACAAATACTATCACACACAGTATCTCATTTCAGTTCTCACAACTTTATGAGGTTAATGGGACAGATGTTATTTTACAGATAGGGAAACTAAGGTTTTGGCAGGTGAAATGTCTTGCTCAAGATCATAAAATTACTAAATAGCGAATCAGGTTTTAAAAATTGTTAATTGTTATTGCTATTTATTATAATAATCAGTACTATTTTAGTGAGCGTCTGCTATTGAGTGTCAGAGGCAGCCTTTGAATTCTTATTTTCTCTTTTATTTTTATTTTATTTTTTAAAGGAGGGCACAGCTCACAATGGCCCATGCAGGGATTGAACTGGCAACCTGGGTGCTCTCAGCACCAGGCTCTAACCAACTGAGCTAACCCGCCACCCCAATTCTTGTTTTCTCTAAAGGCCATGCTCATTACACCAGTTTGCCTCCTTAAATTAGGACTTGTTGGAATTGTGTGGTACAGACTTTTCTTCACAGGAATTCAGAAGAGAGGAATCCTTCAGAAGATCAGACTTGAATGACTTGAAGTGATTGATGAGTAGAAGTTGGGAGGGCAAGAGATGTGGAGGATAGGGAATTGGTGAGAGAAGAACAGAGGTGAGGAAGGAGAGGAGTGTGGAAGAGATGAGGGGGGAGGGGAACAAAGGGGAGTTTCTCCTAAATAACAGAGTCAGCATAAACAAAACCATGGAAGAATAAATGTCTTTTAAGAAACTGTGAAGCCTGACTATTTTAATGTGATTGACATGTGTTAGGCAGTGAGGCTACATTATTGAGGTTTGGGTTATTGAGGTTGTTTTATGGCTCTTATAAAAAGAACCATCTTTTAGAAAGTTTACTTGCACAAGGAATCCATATCTGCCTGTGGTTTTGGTGGAAGCTGAGAGCATTTAGCAACTCTTTCTGTTGAATTTAATTTCTCTTTTGAGTTTCCAGTTTACTCCTAAAGATACACAACATTTGCCCTTTCCCCACGCTCTGTATTTAGAAATTATCACTCTGGGACAGACCAGGAATCTTACTGAGTAGGGTGAAATACCTGAGTAATTCACTTGATCACATTTGTAGTACCATTCCTTAGGGGGAAAAAAAATCTCATTTCAATCCCAGCAAGAAGTCAGCTTATTCACTAACGCCTCAGGATTGAGGCCTTTTGTATAATTTAATGAAAAAATATATTGTAAGAAACTCATGCTTCGGCAAGGTACAAACCAGACAGGCCTTTTCCCTCTCTTTTTTCTACAGTGACAGACAGACATGTAAAGTTTTCTTCTTAGGATGTCTTTTATGTCTAACTTTTCTAAAAAAAGGCTTGTGAACAATCAAATAAAAAAAAATAATCAAATAGAAAATATTTGTTCAGTATACTCTGTGCTCAGAGTGAGCTGGGCTAGCATGTGTAATTTTTTTATGTTATGTATGGCTGAACTCTTCACTGATTTGCTATTATTTTTAAAATTCTGTTTTGTTAAATCATTTTAGTCACATGCTATTTTAAGTTACATAGTAGAGGATCTCTGCAAATAAATAACTAAGTATATTACATAGGATTTTTCGAGCTGCAAGAACAAAGCCATAACAACTAATTTAAACAATAAGAAAATTTATCATCTTAAACCAAAGAAATCAGAAGTGGAGTAGGCTACAGATTTAACTGTGTTAGTAGCTCACTCACATCATCATGGACCTAGGTTCTTTCGGTTTTTCCTTTGTGCTGTCAGTAGTATTGGGCTTCAAATAAGGCTGGTTCCCTTTTTGATTTTAACTGGCTGCAATTTGCGTTACATGCTTTCTTAATCATGTCCAGCTGTATAGAGCCACCAGTTTTGTTTTGTTTTGTTTTTTACCTCTGTCTTAACAAGAAAGAATAGTATTTCTAGAAGCTTCTAGCATTTCTCTTCTTATGTCTAATTGATAACAATTATGCCACATATTCATTCCTGAACCAACGATTGGCAAATTTGAGCTTAGATACATTTCTGAAACTGTATTTCGATTATTCAATGGGATAATGGAAGAATAAATATTGGATGTCTATTATTAGGGTCATCACAATTACTTTACTAAGTGGTTTGAGATTAACTGCTGTACTTTATGGCTTATGTTGAAATCTTTCATATTGTGTCATTATTATACAAAGCACAATATAGGACAATGCATATGTTATGGAGGCTTTTATTAGCTATAAAATATCTTTCATATTTTGAGTGGTTATAATAGTTTGCTTGAATAAATTTCATATATATTGGAATTCAAAACTTGAAATGCTTCTTGCCTCCACTGCTGTCCTAAATCAGGGAGGATTCCTGAGGGAGGGAACAGAGTGTTAATCCTCAACTTTTGGATACAATGCCCAAATTCTACAGAACAGAGGTCAAAGTAAACAATGGAGATAAAATGCAAAATAGACTCAGGTGAGCATGAAGGTGGCAGGAACTATAGAATATTCTCTTTTAAAATCTTCCGTGGTATCTAGTTTAAACTTCTTTTCAGTATGTATAGTCTTTGAGTCTGTGTTTTGAGGAGAGAGAGACTTAAGTGTTCATATGTGTACATGAGTGTGTATTAGGAGAGGGAGAGTGTTTGTTCCTTGACAACAGGGTTACTATAGAAAAGGATCGTGAGTTTATTAGTGAGAATGCTAGTCCTAAGCCTAGCTACACTGAGTAATAGAAAAACATATTTCAATTCTTGCTTCACAATAAACTTCGGAAAATGTGTTGTTCTGATAGTTTGGTGAGAATAACCAAATACTAAGATATTTGTTGCTGAATGTAATAATTCTATTATATTTAGCTGGTGTCAGTGATTTGGGGTTTTGGTTGTTCCAAACTTTGGCTGTATCAAATGTTGTATGAAAGAAGAAAGCAAACTTGGATTGACATTATGTTTCTCAATTGGACTAGGTTCATTTGTTTATTTGATAAATATTTGTTGAAGTACTCCAAGGGGTCCGTCGCTGTTCTAAGTGCTGAGGATATATATTGGTTGAACAAAAGAGACCTATCTCTGCCTTCATGATTCTTAAAATCTAGTAGAATATGGTTGGGCGCTGGGAGGTCAGTTGTTGGTGATGCAGATGGCTGAATATGAAGAAAGGAAGGAACCTCATAGTTATTCCAGTCAGTATTCTAATGTGATAAAGTAAGAGAACAGAGTCTAGACAGGTTTTGTGGCAGAGGTCAAATCAAGACAATGGCAGATCCAGAAACAGAACCAGTGTCTTAGCTCACTTAACTCTCAGGACCCCTTTTGATGATAATACATTCCTTCAGGTTGGTGAAGGGTTGAACCAGGAATGCAGCACAATGCCTGAAAGAGTCCCAGGCTGTGCCATTTTACTCATGGAGTTCCACTTCACCCCTAAATCAAGTCTCAAGTGTGAAGCAGACATCCCCTGGACATTATCTCATTTTAAAACTCCCCAAAGGTACATTTGCATCACATTATCCTACAAAAGCAAACATTTAGAATGCAAAGTAGCCATGAGATGATTATTATTTTTTAAACAAATGAGCCAGTTTAATAGATAAGGCATGCACCCCAACAATGCAAATGATACATTTTTGTAATCATTCTGCATTGTTTCAGCTGGCTGTGAGAGAACTGCCAAAGAAACTGGAAGAATTAGGCTTCATGAATTATTCATTGGATTCAGTTTAACACTCATTATTTATAGTGCTTCAGGTTAGTCTGTGGTGCTGACTATTTGCCTTAATAAGGATGGGAATAATGACTTGGCAGTGTATCTGTTTGCATTAGTGTGTGTTATTGTTTACTGAAATAAAGCCCAAGGTATTTTCAGAAAGATGCCACTTTAAAAATAGTCATGGCTAAAAAATATTGCATTTCATATCTTGGGGCCTAAAAAATTTTATTTGCATGAAATATTTTATTCTTTAATGAATTTTATTAATACAAAAGAGCTGTATTCATATTTAGGATCCAATTGCTTATTCTTCAGCTAATGCATGGTAGGATTGTATAAATCTTTCTAAGTCTGGTCTATCTTGGAATTAAAATAAAAGTGTCTGAAGAAGCAAACTACAGCTAGTTAGACTGAAGTTGATTTGTGTACTGCTGCTCTGCTGTTTCAATTCCAATGATGGGTATTTATTTCAGAGAGAAAAGTTTACTTTGTAAGTTAGATCATAGCAATTATTTTCTAAGTTATTTGATTAAGTTTATGTTTATATTGAGTGCAATGGGTAAAACTTATTTGATGGGCTAATTCTGAAGAATGCAGCTTATTACATATAAGCATGAAGAGAGGTAATTTTTGCTTATTTTTGAGAGATTTCCATTAAACTCTTAAATTGACTATTAAAGGACTAGGAGAGACTGGAAGAGAAAGGAAAGGTATATAAATGGAGAAGCAAGAAGTAATAAATTATTAGTAATATTCAGAAAATATTTCTAATAATTTCCTATATTATTAGATCGGTTGACCTTTTAAAATACTAGCCACATCTCTATACAACAAAGGTTGGGGTATTAGACTGAATTTCCTTAGATGCGCAGTTTCCCATCTCTTGGAGTAGAAAGCCCTGTGCTTCTCTTCAATCACACCTGCCATTTTCAATCATCAAGCTGTGATTAGACCACAGTACAGGCAACTTGGTCTTAATTTGAGGTGTGATCCAAAGCTGCTTTGGGAGGCTTTGCCGATAGGTACTCCTGTAGCACACCTTTGTTTCGGAGAAAATTCACAGATTGGTTACGTAAAAAATTCTCTCTGCCATCAACTGGGCTCTCAGTGCTACTGAGAAACCCTATCTTTCCTTAGTCACCTCTTTCCTAGTCTCTACAGCAGCTATGTAAAATTTCTCTCTGGCTCCTTCATCTCTCTTAACAGATAACCCCACTTTCTTCTTACCAGAGAAAACTGAGATGCATGTTGCCTCATTCTCTGCTGCTGACCAACAGCTTGACCTCATAGAGCTGTCCTTTCATTTCCCTTCTATGAAATGAAAGTGGCATCATTTCTCAGGTCTGAAGATGATCATTTCACATAGGGAAAGTTCTTCTCTTACTTGTCTCAGATGCCTTGTATGTCAATGATCTACTTCTTTTGTATTTTTAAGCACTCCCTTTTAATACTAAAACCTCTGTATTATTTGTTGCCGCATAACAATTTACCAGCTTAAAACAACACACGTTTATTATCCCACACATTTTCTGTGGGTCAGGAATCTGGGAGTGGCTAAACCTGGTGGTTATGGCTCAGAACGTCTCCCAAGTTTGCAGTCAAGATGTCAGCTGACAATCATCTGAGAGCATGACTGATTCTGGAAAATCGATTCTAAGATGAGTCACCTACATGTCTATTGGCAGGAGGCCTCAGTTCCTTGCTAACTGTGAGCAGGATGAGTGTTTTTTGCCACATGGCTCTGGAGTGCTTGAGTGTCCTTGCGACATTACAGCTGGCTTCCTTCAGAGTTACTGATTTGAGAGAGCAAGGCAGAAGTCACAATATGTTTTACAATTTAGCTTTAGGAAATCACACATTATTGTTTTCACACTGTTCTATTATTTGCACAGAACTATACGTGTGTGTGTGTGTGTGTGTGTGTGTGTGTGTCACTATGGCACTACATGAATACCAAGATGCAGGGGTCGTGGGGTCACCTTGGTGGCTGGCTGCCATACCTTCCCATAGACATTTAACATACTTAGTTTTCGCCTATCTTAAAAAAAAACAACAAGATAAAAATAAAAAACAACTAATCAAAGAAATAGTCATATCAACAAAACCTTCTTGTAATGTACAACTTTTTTTAATCTTGCCTTTTTTTCCTCCCCCTTTCCGTCTTTACATTTGGAACTCTTGAAACTGTTGTTTCCCTGCGACTGTTCCCTCACTTGCATTCATTTCTCAGTCCTTGCCTTACAGCATCCTTTCATTTTACTAAATTATTCCTGTCGAGGTCCTGGCTTCCTTGTAGCGCAGTCCAGTGGACATCTTTCAGTTCTTTTTTATTTTTACTTGATCTATCAGTAGCATTTGACACGGTTCACCCAATATCACACTCGCTTCTTCTGAAAAATCCCTCTTCCCCTAGTTGCTCTGACGTGTCACTCTCCCATCTTTCATCCAGTTTCTCAGTCTTGTTTCTTCCCAGTCTCTTTTCACCAGTTTCTACCATTCTTTAGGTCAAAGTTTTGCCATACATCTTTTCTGGCTCTATATACTCTGGTGGGTGCTCCTCAGCACTACTGTAGCATTAAGAATTATCTATATATTGCTGATTCCAAATCTATGTTTCCATGCCACAGTTTTCTCTGAACGCAAAACCAACAACACCTTCTATCTCTGTTTGTTTATCGTGCAGGTATCTTACGTGAAAAGTACCACAAAACCCTATTGCCTTCCTTCCAGACCTTTTATCCCTAATATGTTTTCAATCTCTGAGTGTTACCGTTATCCACCAGGTGGTAAATTTAGGAAACTCAGCTGTATTCTTAGCTCGTTGCTCTCTCTTACCTCCATCCTTTTCATTACTAGCAAGTTATGATGATTCTAATTTTTAAAATACCTCAGCTTTGTACATTTATCCTTGTTTCCTCTGCCATTTCCATTGTTGAAGCCCCTATGACTCTCTCCCTGGATTACTACAAAAGCTGACAGTGTTATCCCTGTGTCTACTCTTACCCTCTTATAATCCGTTCTCCACATTGTCTTTCAAAATGCAAATCTGATTATGTCTGTCTCCTGCTTAAAACTCTTCCGTTCAATGTATCTGTTTGGAAATGCCACATTTTAACAATTATATATTTATAATATGTTTTAATATTTAAAATCTCACTAATTATCTCTTTTGAAAAAATTTAGCTATTCCTAAATGTGTCAAAATGGATACTTCTGTGGAAATAAAAACACCACTATATTAAAATTGTAATACTCAATATATACCGATAACAAAAGTCACGTTTGACTTCTGCAGTTGTGAGAGGTACTCATCAGCATAATTTTAATAGTTTTTTCCTTTCTTAAAATGTGTATATATTTTTTTGGCTCCCTCTATGTGTGTGTGTGTGTGTGTGTGTGTGTGTGTGTGTATTTTTATTCTAACCTGAGCTTTTACTCAAAACCTCGTGGGGTCCCTAGTGCTGCTGGGTTAGGTTAGTTCTGGAGAACTTCTTTTCCCTAGAATCGACAGATCATGGTATGCTCCTTTCCCCTCAGGTTTCCTGTGGGTCCAACTTGGCTTTCTAAGGGAGAAGAACGCTATGAGGTATCTGTGGGTGGGAAGAGTACTTCTTCCCAAGCAAGTGAAACATTGGGCCCTACCTGATGTCTCCAGTATCATGGGAGTCAGACATTCCCAAAAGATACTTAGTGCTATAACTCAGCAGTGACTTTGGAATTTGACCAATCCACAGTGAGAGTCTTCCACCTCAGGGACATGACACAGTGAGTGGGGACTCACGAGTGCTCTAGACTTGATGGTGTTTTATCCATTTCACTACTTTTCTTTGAAGAAACTAGCTTTGGATTTGTGCAGGCACTGGATTAAAAAATACATTTCTTTCTGGGAATTCATATAGAGGACCCTGATTATTGAAGAGGACAATTTCATTAACGACATGTATACTGAAAATGCAGGAGTGAATTTCTTGTGTCTGTTTCCAGTGTTTTATAACAGCCAGAGGCTTCATGAAAAGAGCAATTCGATGGATGTGACTCTAGGACCCCTCCTCTATGTAATTCCACAGGATGCTAGTCAGTGTAACATTCAAAGGCTACCAAGTGTGTGCAAGGGAAGAGAAAGAACCTGCCTTTCCCATGGTTCTAAGAGCTTAATGCCCCTGGAGTTTTCCTATGTAGTGGCCTCGGGTGAATCTTTGAGGGACCAAAGTAGAATGGTACAACATGTGGCCTTTTGGTGGTTCAACTTGATTCCTCTTTTTATTTTTATAGTAATATGAAACTGTCTTCCCCTTAGATTTTATAGGTAGTTTAGAGCATGTAAAGGAAAAGATAGATGACAATTTGTCTTGCATTTCCTTGGCCATGTTTCTAAAGAAAGAGGAGAACAGACAATGTTCTCCTCTGTGGCATTGACCAGGACACAGAACACTTTCTATTAAAGATTAGAGGCAGGACCACATAGCATGAAAACAGACAAGCAAGTGATGTATGTAACATCTGTCCCGTTTTGAAAGTTCAGGAGCCTAATCGGTTCTCTGGCTTGAATGGCACGCTGCAGCATTTTCATAATCGTTTATTACCTCATTCAACGAATATTTGTTCATTAATATTATGTCTACTATAAAGAACACAACTAATATGCTCTTTACCCTGATGGAATTATTAATTTAGTGGGGAACTAAAATGGGCAACTAAAATGGACAAGTAATAAAATGTAACAAACACAGTTTTGAGTCCCCTTCCAGGTCGCAGACTGCTGACTTATCAGTGCGTTCCTATTCCGACATGGCAGAGCAGGGGCCAAGCAAGCTCTGTCAGGACTCTTACAAGGCTCAAACCCCATTATGACGTTCCCTAATCCAGTGATCTCCCAGTGGCCCTGACTCCTCATACCATCCCATGGGGGAGCAGGCTTTCAAAACACGGATTCTAGGGGATACAAGCATCCAGACCACAACAAATGCTATACACAATTAAGTGGAGGAAGCTGCTGGACCTGCACTTGGAGGGTTGGTAGCAGAGAACACTTCTGAGAGGACGTGACATTCACGCTGAGCTGTGAAAGATGAGCAGCAATTAGTAAGACAAATAAGATATGGAGGAATGTTTTAGGCACAGCCACAGGGGAGAGAGATCAAACTGAACTTCAGTGAAGCAAAAGGTGGGAGAGGTTTTTTAAGCATTGGGGTAAGCGGATGTAAAAGTACTGGAGGACATTAGGGCAGAGGGTGGTCCGTGTAATTAGGTCATCTGTGTTTGCTAATTGGTGCTTCTGGAAGTTGGGTTCCTGTCCTCCCATGGAGACTGGGAGAAGGGGGCATTGTCTTGATGACTGCAGTTTGAAGGGATGGCTCTTAGATCCTTGAGAAAGACATTCTGTGATTATAAAACTGCCAAGAGGCTGGGAGAAGATTTACATCTCAAAAGAGCAGAGAAAGAATTTATAATTGCAAGTTTTCTAACTAACATAAGTGCTCCAAGTACCAGGGAGATGAGAGGCCTAAAGTCAGGAAGGACACTAAGCTTTAGTGAAGCTGGGGGAATGTTAAGTTGGTCTTGGTCATATTAATAATGAAGTTAGATGTTAACTGTTGATAATTTTGAGACTAAAGTTTTATTTTTAATCTTTACATAGCTGGGGTTGCTGAATTTCTGTAATGAATTATTTGTATTACAAGGAAGTGTATTTCAAACCTCTCCAGAGAGTCAGCGTGTGTATAATATTCCTCTTTTATTTTTATGGTAATAGGAAGCTGTTTTCTATTTTAGGAATTATTGTTTTTAGACTTTATGGAAAGTTTTTCTCCCTTCAAGTGTATCTTCCATATCACTGCCAAGATAATTTTTCTAAATGAGAAATTTGATGTCACAAGTTTTTTATGATCCTTTCTCTTCGATTTCAGAATAAAATCCAAACTCTTCAGCATGATATTCAAGGTCATTTTTATTAGAAACAAAACAAAACAAAAACCCCATAAATCCTACTCATTTTTCCAGCTTTTACTTTTCCTCTTTTATAGTTTCTACAGCCATTAAATTTTCAAACATTTATGCAGTCACTTCAGCCTAATTGCCCTTTCCTCCTTTGTTAAGAGAACTTTCTTTTCTTTTGTCTGGCAAGTCTGAATTCTGTGTTGGCACCTATCAAGCTGTATTAATTTTCATTCTCCTTGCCTAGACTTTGGGCCCCTTGAAGGCAGGTACTATAATTTTCATCTTTTTCTCTAGTTAAGTAGAGAGCCTGACAAGTATTTAATATAAACCTTTGTTATACAAATGAATGAATGAAGGTTGGCAATTAATTTCTTTATGAACATGACAGCTATTGGGTGACCCGCTGAGTTATTGTTAATAGAATAAAAGAGTTTTTCTGCTAACTATTTACTGGTAACTTTGTAACTTTGTTCTTGCTACACATCTAAAACGAAAAGACATGTAACACTTGAACACCCATAGTTAGTTAAATTAAAACATTAATCATTGTTTTTCTGTAGATAGCATCTGGTTTAAAAATGGATTAAGGAAGTAAATACATTGGCAAATCAGGATCTCTACTTTTAATAAAAGAGTGAAAAATGAGGTATCATTCATGAATTTTTAAAAAATAGATAAGCTGCTCTGTGGATAGCAAAACTTTAGAAAAATTGGGAAGTGTCCAATTCAAATGAAGCAACGTTCAGTCTGTTTAATTAAAAAAACAGATGGATTATCTGGCCTGCTGACGGCTAGAAGCTTTGTGAGGATGACACTTCTTTTTACTCAGAAGGAAATGGAAGAGGAGACTACTTATTGAATAGATTTTGTGTTTTTATCAAACTCCTCAGAGTCTGTTCTCAGCATGGTGCTGATTTTTAAAAAGATGAAAATAGGAATCACAGAGGATTAAGGGTGAGCCACCTTAAATATGGTAAAAATCTGCTGCATTTCTTAGATGACTTAAAGTCTTAAATTAAGTATGCCAGTTCAAAGGTCACTTCCAATTATATCTTATGTTTATTTGTGTATTTTCATGTGTTTTATATATATTGACATTATTTCAGGACAAATTGTCAGTTTAGATTGTGTTCATAGCATCAGAGAGCCACTTTTTCTGGAATTGTTGCTGTGTAAGAAAAAAATTATGTTGTTCTCTAAGGCTTTTACAGTATTCTTATAGATTTCAGTAAGTATGCTATTTATTAATTTCTGAATTAAATGAATATATATTGATGTAGATATAGTTCCTGCTGACAATGAACTTATAGTCTAGAAGAGTAGGTAGACTTTAGTTAGATCTTACAAATGAATTTAAAATTATAGTCACAATCAGTGTCTCAAAGGATATATCCATGATATCGTGAAGGTACAGTTGAAGGATGAATAGAATTTAATTAGGCAAATGTGAAAATGGTGATGGGAGTGGTGGGAGGTACTGGAAGAGAGGGCTCCACGCTGAGGGAGCATTATGTGCAGAAGACCAGTGGTGGGAGGCTATGTAAGGTTAAACTTACTGGAAGAGGCCTTTGTGGCTGGAGGAAGAGAAGACCCCATGTCATGGGGGAACATCATGGAGATGAGGCTCATACCTGACCCTGCAGAGCTGTGAAGACCACATTATGAACATTGGTTTTTATCTTGAAAGAAATGAGAAGTCACTACAATACTATTCTAAATAAGAGGGTTGACATGGTACAATTTGCATTGTGATGAGATCCCTCTGGCTGCCAGTGGAGAATGGAAGGGAAGAAGTCATCCCTACAGACTAGTGAGGAAGCTTTTGTGAGAGCACAGGTAGGAGACAGTAGGAATTTAGAGTCAGGTGGAAAAGGCTGCTCCTTACAGTTGTACAGATCATGCATCACACAAAAGCTCCCAGCTCCTCTTCCAATAGGCGTCCACTCAGAGGGAGTGCCAATTGCTGATAGATGAGAAATGTGGGTTCAGAGACAGGGAAGTGTTAAGAATAACTCCTGAATCATGAATTAAGCCACTGGATAGATGATGCTGTCATTTACTACATTCTCTTGGATTTGTGACTTAACGAGCATTTTTCTATAGATTGATCTGTAAGGCTTTTTGCAGTCTCCACCCAAATAAACTGTCTAGCCTATCACCTGCTATTCACCTGGATTACAGTGTGGCCCAGCCTCAGTAATTAGTGGCATAGAGTTCCCGAGAATGGAAAGTACTTTCATTCTTCCATGCCTTTGCTAATGCTATTTTCCCTGGCTTGATTACAATATCTTTTCTTTCTTATTTTGAATGGAAAACCACTGATTAAAAAATTAGGGTTCTAACCAAAGATGACCTAATCTGTGCAACTTCTCACCACCTCCTTCTGCCCAAAGAAGAATGAATATACCATCTTATGTTTCCCCCAAACATCTTGTACGTGCCCTCTAACACTACTTAACCAATTACCATTTGATGCCTTCTAGTAAATCATGGACACCTTGAGAGCAACTGCCCTTTCTTTTCCTTCCTCCTTCCCTCCCTCCCTCCCTCCCTCCTTTCTTCCTTCCCTCCTTTCTTCCCGCCCTCTCTCTTTCCTTTTCTTCCTTCATTTTCTTTTTGTTTTTAATCACACAGTTTAAAAAGTCAAATAGTCAGCCAAGGCTTGTTTCAAAAATGGGCAGACTCTTTCTTCCCAACCACTTTCATAGACAATCATTTTCAACAATTTAATCATTTTTTGATCATTTATTATGCTTATAGTGTTACTTCTTAATTTTTCAGTTTTAGGCATTATCTGTTGACTCCTTCCTATGAGGATGACAGTGTTTTAAGTCAGTGAGTTTTTTTCGACACCTCACCCACAGCACACACATTCCCTGTGTGTACATATACTCTCAGGTGATTCTTGTCCCTCATCCTCTCAGTAGAGCTATGTTGTAATTTTGGTTAGATCAAAATTCAGTGTTTACGTTGCTGTGACTTTGTATATGCTATCAAAAGCTGAACCATGCAGTAGACATGTACGCACAATGTTTTTTCCCTTGTTGTTAATAATTGTTTTTTTTTGTTTTGTTTTCTATCTGCTTTTTAATTTATCTCCTCTCAATATGTTCTAACATATCAGACATGTTATCTATTTTATCTTAAGAAAATGAAAAGGGTTGAAAATATATTCTATCTTCATAACTGACTGATAGTTGGACTGCTCATAGAATTCTGGCAAATATTTTAGACAATAAAGAAATTGTAGGAACAAATTCTGAAGGCCTGGTGCCACCGACCTTTGGCTTCCAGTATGGCAGTTAAGAAGTTTGACTTTACTCTGATTCTTGAGTGTTCACGTGGAACTGCTTCTTTTGGGGACCTCATAAAAGATGGGCCTGCAGTAGTCAGAGAAGTTCTTATACAACACTTCAATACAGAGAGGGGCATGGCGACGTTATGGAGAGAGTATAGTAAGGTGGACAAACTTAGTTCAAATCCCAGGCCTGCCCATAACTGGCTGAGCAGCAGCACGTAAGTTCCTTCATGCCCCTGAGTCTCGATTTCCTCAGCCGAATATGGGACTGGAGGGATTATTTGGGGTTCAGTGAGGATTGGAGATAGTGAAACCGATAGTAGATATCTTATCAACGACTATTATTATCATTCTTTGTGTATTACCATAAATAGAGAATCAGCAACTGTTCCTGAAAACATTGGTATTTCACTGAATTTTGTGTAGCTGCACAGAGATAAATCATGAACTTTCAACCAGGCACTTTGTCTTTGCTTTCTAGCAAAGCTTTCTTTTGCTTTTCTAAGCCCTTAAAGTGCTTCTCTAAAGTCCTTAGAGTTGAAATTTTGATATTTTTTATTTTTTTCTTACTATAAAAGTACAGATGCTCCTCGACGGGGTTACATCCCAACAAACTCATTGTGACTTGAAAATATCGTAAATCAAAAATGCACTTAATATACCTAACCTACTGAACATCATAGCTTAGCCTAGCCTATGGTAAACATGCTCAGACCAGTTACATTTGCAAACAGCTGGGCGAAATCATCTAACAACGAATACACTAACAATGAGTATTGATTGTTTACCCTAGTGATTGCATGGCTAATCTTTGCATGGCTAATGGGAGCTCAGTTCACTTCTGCTGCCCTGCATCACAAGAGAATATCGTACTGCGTATTGCTAGGCTGGGAAAAGATCAAAATTCAAAATTTGAAGTATGGTTTCTACCAAATGTGTTTTGCTCTTCCACCATTGTACAGTAAAAAAAATCTTAAGTTAAACCATTGTATTTGTAAGTCAGGGACTGTCTGTAAAATATGTCCATTATAAAACATCTAACCATTATATAGAAATATAGAAGCAGAGGAAATTAGAGCTCAGATGTTATTTTATTGACTTATGCCTTTTTAGTATTGATATGTAAAAGACAGAAGATGACCTGGGAGGTAAATTGTTGCATATGCATATGATGAATGGGAATTGTGTTTATGTTCTGGGGATTAAAATACTAGCCTATTGAACTCTCAGTTGATGCATTTCACAAAAATAGAAGAGGGTATGTGTGGATAGAGCCAAATTAATTTAAGGAGAGGGTGCTAAATTAAATATAAAGAGAGAAAGAGAAAAATACTCAGACTAAACTAGCGAAAACAGTGGATAATGATGATACCATATATCACTTGGAGGAAAAAGTGAAGAAGATGAAATAACAATTAAACAGAGATCAAGATTGCGCTTGTGTCCTCAGTTTCTCCTTAGCATGCATAGATATGAGTAATCAACAAAGTAAATTTAGGAAACATAGGTGATTTGAAACTCAGGACTGAAATAGCCAGGTGACAGACTATGTTATTCCAAAGAATAGATGTATTAGGAAGGGGAGGAAGAATATTGCTGTGAGCAATTACGAATATGCCCATGAGAAAATCCATGGAAGAACGGAGGGAAGAGAAACAATATTATAGTGGAATTTTCCTATTGATCATGTTGCCAAATGAAGGGGTGGTAAGTTTGTATGGTAAGATCACAGAAACTTCCATAGGCAACCTATGCTAATGATGGGCATCTTCAGCTATCCAGAACATTCTGAACCTCTTAAAAACCAAAATATTTGAGATGTTGTTGTCTGGCTTTACTGATAACTTCTTCTAACTAATTAATTAAGAGATCTGCTATTTGGAACTTAATTCTAACCAACAAGAGAAATTTTCTGGTGATGAGTAAGGGAGGATATTCATCAAGCCACATGGTAGTCACTTCGTATACACTGTGTTTTTTCACCAATTCTCTCAGTAGTTTTATGACGTGGGTATTAAAATATTGGCTTCACTTTTCAAATGACAAAATTGCTGTTCAGGGCAGTTAGATAACGGTTTCCACAGTCAAGTTATGAATAAGATACAGGATTATGATTATAATCCTACTGTCTGTGACTGCGTGAAGGCAGACTTCCTGAAAAACAGTGAAAGGAATACTGGGCATGATAAACAGCCTAGATTTTAGGAAGTCAGACTTTCAAAGTTGAGAGGAAAAAATGGGCATAGTTATATGGCATGAGTCCCTGCAAGAGAAATGAGCTAAAGGTTTATAATAATATCAAAGAGGCAGTTTTGCCTCATGGTTATAAATGGAAAAAAAAAAAAAGAACCAAAAGAAATCAGCATAGATAGATAGATTCTACGGATTCTTGAATGAACTCAGATTTTAAAAGCCATGAACAAAAGATAGAAGGAAGAACACGTGACTGAGGATGAATGTAACTGTTACAGAATTTTAAGAACAGAATCAGAAGGACTGTATCTTCAAATGAGTTTAGTCTTGTAGAAAATATGACAAGGCTAAAAAAAGCTTTTAAAAATTTAGGGTGTAAGAAAGTCAAAGAAGTGACAGTCCTGCTCAGGACTGATGGAAAAGCCAAAGGGTAAAAAAGCAAGAATTCACAAATCAAATTTTGTTTCCATCTTTTCTGTGAGGAAAATGATCTTATAATTGGGAAGGACAGAACAAATATTTGAAGAAGGAATCTAAAGCCCTAAGAAAGGGAAGAGATTGTAAGAGGATACCTACTGTCTTAAAGTGAATTGAATCTCCAAAACGACCTCTAAGAGGACAAAGAACTGAACTGCTGTTGGTGTCTTGGCATCTTAATTCACTGGTGCTGGTCACCCTGGAGCCAGGAATACAGATTCAGTAAGTTAAAGTGGAGGTATGACTGCGGTATAAATAATCAAATGGGGTGGGTTTTGAGCTAAGCTTGGACAGTTGGTAGATGTAGTCCAAAGCAAGAAGCAAAACATACTGAAAGACAAAGAATTAAAGGAAGAGAGGCTAGGAAAGACATTTGACCTGGCAGTGGTGACAATCATGGGTGCACAGGATCCATCCTACAAATTGCTGGTTGCGTGATGGGTTTAGTTTGTCATCTTGGAGGTAGCATGGGGAATGGGAAAAGAAACTGACCTCGAAGAACATTAGTGGATGCTGAGATGTTCTCAAAGCTACAGATCAGAAGAGACCTAGAAAACACCTAAAGTTGTCAAGATTCAGGGAGATTGGAACATGGCAGCAAATGTGAGTCTGATTCAAATCTCCAGGATGGTTCTAAAGGTCTGGTCCTTCTGTCCAATGACAACCTTTTAAAGTTTCTCACAGTTTTTAGCCTAGTTTACAAAACGATTTGAAATTTACGTTTTACAGTGTTCATTATTAGAATAAATAATGCCACAAACAAAGACTCTTTATTTAAAAAATTTTCAAGTCTCAAAGATCTTAAATGGAGAGTTTCTATAGCTCAAAGTGGAGGAACTTCACTCAGAAGACAGTATTAGAGAAAAAAAAAGAATATTTGTCAAAAATGATTTAAAGATACGGTCAAATAAAGACCTCAGCAGTGATGTCTTGCTTTCCCCTATTTCAGAGAGCCCTGGGATATGGATTCCTGAATTGTCATGATGAGTTTCGGTCATAGCACTATCAACTTGGGTAATGTACTCTAACTTCTCTAGATCTTATATTCCTTATCTGCACAGCAGAGGCATGAACTTGATAAATAATCTGTCTGTCATCTCTCTCGTCCCCCTCGCCCCAACACCAGCCATCACGTTCTATAGTTTTCTGAGGTAATATCAAAACCAATAAAATACATGTAAACCAAAGGTGGTCTATTGACTGTGTGACATCTTAAAGTCTCTTTCTGGCAGCTGACAGTGAGTTCAATTTCAAGCTCCCCGTGAGGTTCCAAGCCTAGAAGGAATGTCAGGTTACAAAGGGGGAAACCAGGGCCCATGGGTTAGACAAAGAATGAAGTTCAAAGAGAAGAGGTCACAGGTGTGTCTGGAGAGTAATGGGTCCAATTTATCTCAGCTTTTACTGGATGCAAGAGCTTAGTATTTAATTCTTTTTATGAACTACTGTTTTTTTTTCTTTGTCAGCTAAGTTTAATATATACTACATTACCTCTCAGCTCTGCAACTCAGTTTAAATTATGAGTTCTTTTTTCAGCTTTAAAGTCTCGGTTTGCTTTTCATTCTTCAGTTTTGAATCTTGACTCCAGCATCTTGGAAATGGCTCCAAGGGTATCTTGTCAACATCAGTCTAGTCTAAACTTTCTGAAAAAATAATAAAAACCAAAAAATGCCAATTTCTGTCCAGTGGAACACAAGAGGACCCCCAAACTGCAGTGTGCCCAGTGTCAGGACCTAGGAAGGGCCCAAGGTTTTACCCTGTTTGCAAAATCACACGTTAGCCTGCTTATTTCACCCATACTGGTAGAAGACACAGAACTTCTGGTTACTCGTAGCACAGCTGTCCATCAGCATGAGCTTCATGTTCCCCTCGGTCTCTCTGACCCCTTCCCCCCCAACTCCCACAAGGGTTACAGAGAGGCAGGCCTAAGCGGAGACTGCACAGACAGGGGTTTGCATCAGAGCTGAGGAATCTGAGGTGAGAAACCCCAATCTTTTGTAAGGAAGTGCAAGCAAGCCTGCCCAAACTTTGCCCTAGAGAGAGAGTTCTTTATTATACTCACAGCATGTTTGTTTTACAAGCATCCTTGATGGTAGGTAGTCCAGAAGGAAAGTTGTCAGTAGCCCTGCTCACAAGAGATGCCAGAGACCATGGAGAATTGCCTCTCACTACCCAGTTTCAGAGTCTCTGCACGCTTAGTAAACAGTAATAATGAAAGGCAACACAAAAATAAGATAAGCGCTGGCTATCAAGTTTTATTTTAAGTCCTTCCCTAGTTTTCCCCATTTGTACTCCATTATTTGAATCCATTTTGTTTATAAAATATGTAATGTGTCTATTATACATATATATAATTTTAACTAATGTCATAATCTGAATTTTATGTTCTGTGGTAATTGCGGCCACCCAGTGGAAAAAACAGAAAATAATATTTTAAGGATGAAACTCTACACAAGAGTCAAATGTAACAATGTTTTTACTGGATTTTAAGTTTGGACCACAGGATAAAAAAAAATCACAGCAGTAAAAAGTTTTGCCTTCTCACTAATGGTACACCTTTTATATTTTGTTTATATTTACATGTTTTAGTACTAGAGATATTCAAGTAGAAAACATTTTCTGTGTGTAATTGTAATCCTGTTTAACAAATCACTATTAAAGAACGGCTGCAGAGGTGGTGAGAGTGGTGGTGTTGATGTTCTCAGAAGTGACAGCCTCGTGCCAACATTGTAAACTGATAAACAGAGAGAATATAAAAATACGCTTCTAAAGTCTTAGCTTCTGGAAGAACATTTTGATAACCCTGGCTCTGGACATACAATTACCAAATTATACCATCTCTTATCTCCTTCTGTTGGGTGTGACTCAGGCCTAAGTCAGAACAATTTATCCCTGAAACGGACATATTAATAATGTAAAATAACTGTATATATACCAACAGCTTAGTTTAATTTTTCTCAAGACCATTGCAGTGACATATACATGGGAATGTTGGACCATCCTGGAAATAATTAAATGTAGAGATTTTCACTATCCCCTACATCTAGGCCAAATATCTAACCAGTCCACCTCGTCAGGCCCCATATGCACCACATCGATCGATTTCAGGCAGAAATTTTTAAAAGTTTATTTCACACTATACCTTGTGTAACTTGCTGTCTGCTCCTTCACCACAAGCACTCTAAATTTTGGTGTGACACAGGACTCTCTCTTTTTCTTCTTTCTTTATCTACAGCGTCTCTCTAGCAGGAAAAGAGAGGAATAATTCTTCTTCTACTCTTTTGCAGGCTGGGTTTGCACCAACAATGGATATAATAGTTAAGTGTAGGTTGGGTCAGGCAGAGATGGAGTGAATAAGGAATCCTCGGGGATTCCAGTGTGTCCTGGATACTGAGTAAAGAGCCAGTAGTCTTTCCACAGGGCTTGTTTGGTGGAGTGACTTACTGAGTGATGGGTGGCCTCATCCAGGATCCACAGGAGAATGGCCTCCTAGAGAGACGCTATGCCAAAGAGACCTGCAGGAATACTGATTGAGGAGGTGAGCAGGCCCTCACAGAGCCAAGGAGGAAGAGATCACAGTTTTCTGAGTCACTAAAGTTAAATGCAGACACTAGCAGAACATACATACCTCCCATGGCAGACCCTGCACGCCCAGGGGCAAAAAGAAAAGTTTATTTCTGATTTTATCAAAGGAAATGTATATTGCCAATGAAGCAAATTCTGGGACCTCTGGACTCATGCAAACCATGTGGTTTCAGTGCCATCTCAGAGACTCAGGGAGAAAGATTAGGCACCTGCATTTTAATCCAGTTACTCACAAATAAAAACATTAACGTAGACACTTTTATGCTTAGCTACCTCTTCAGTAAAGTCCAGTAATGGAGCTTTTCTTAGTTCCAATTATATTCCTTCTACCATTTGAAATCTTTGGCATTTGTTCCTTGCACTTTCGGGGCCTCTGTTGTCTCTGACCACTTGCAGAGATTTCTTCCATTTGTCTCTGAAGACAGAGTTACTTGAAAAAGATCCCACAATTTCCCTTGCCAGCCTGTCTCCCTCTTCTCCCATTCCTCCTTGATCAAGGACTGAATCCCGCACCCGGGAATCTGTCCTCAAGTAACCTGGCTCAAGCTCCTGACTTGCCTTCGAGTATGAATGTTATCGCCTTTCCTGGCACAGTGAGGTAATGCCTTTGGGCCTGTGGCCCAGTCAGCTTGGAGCCCCTGGGAACCTCAGACATCCCAGCACCAATAGTGCTCAGTCACCCCCTCCAAGGAACAGAAAGAGGAGGGAAGCTCCTTTTCATATTGTTCTCCCAGGTCTCCTTGAGGTTTGGCACAATTCCTCCTTCACAGGGTTAGCTGCACCTTTTTCATTCCTGCTGTCAAAATGGTTTGGGTCAAGAGTGCACAGAGATTATCTGTCCCAGCTTCACTGCATTTCAGGTTTTCAATGCTTGTTCTAAGTCTCCAACTGTCCCGATTCTTATGATGCCCACACCTTGCAGAAGGACTCCTCGTTCCTGCTTTCCATGCTTTTATGTTTTTGGCCAGCACTATGGGTACCTGAGAAGACTCTCTTGTCTTTTTCTCCCTATCGCTTCACCCCCACCAGTTTTTTAAATAGATCAGATATAATCTGACCTGTAGTCAGCATCATCTTTTTTGAACAACTCTGTCCCAGATAGTACACCGGGTGCTATTCTAGTTCAGCCGTCCCCTTCAGGGCAGGTCAGTGAGCTCTGTTACCTAGTACCACGGAGAGTCACTCACTTACCCGTCCTCCCTTGGGGGATGGAAGGAGAGGCTGAGCAAGCCAAGCATCTGTCTGTCTAGGTTGTTCTGACTCCTTACACAGGAGTAAAGTCGGGCAATAGTCATCCCCTAGGCTAGAATTCCAGGTATGTGATGTTTCCTTCCAAGCCATAATGTGAACAGATAGACTAGGAAAGACAACCTGGGCTCTCACTAGATGATTTATTACTCAACTCGGGCTTGTCCAGAGTTAGGAGGAGAAGTAGGGTCCTCAGTAGAATCTGTAGAGCCTTTGTGGGAATCAGAAAAAGGTCAGGCTGATGCTGGCCTGCCACACTTTGTCTGTAGCGCTCAGCCTGGCAGGTGGGTTTCAGCTCCCACACAGCACTCCTCTATGCACGCTTGGGCAGGGCCCAATTTAAGCTATCAGGATGGAGAGACTCAGTTAGTTTTCTGTCATTTTATTACAATAATGACATGATATAATGTCGTGGTGAGTTTATTTTAGAGGTAGAATTCATTTTCATAGTTTTACAAATGACTCCAGTCTTATATTTATGGAATCATTAAGAGGCTGAAGTAATCACCTAAATTTTTGAGTTGTACCTCATTAGATTTTATGGAGAAAATGATATGCTCTCGCATATTCAGAAATCAGGGATTCACAGTCTTAGGCTATATCCTTGTGTGTAACAAAGGCCTCTGGTGTTTTCAAAGCATTTGGATAGCTCTGTATTCTTTTTGCTTTATTATAACATGATAATGTTTACATAACATAGATTGGAGCTGTTTTTATATTGTTTTACTGGAAACATTACATGTCTCATGTCTTCTTTTTCCATAGTCAAAACTTTTAGAGAGACTTAATTTATACATATGAAGTTAAACCAGTAGGGGTAGCAAAATCATGAAAAATTAAGTGTGCAGATATAAAACAAAATCATTATTGTAGTGAACACTTTTATGATAAAATGATGTTATGGCTTATTGTGCACAATATGAAAAGCAACAGGCTATTTCTTACATCAGATAATTCTACAATGAGGATAACAAATCAAGGGTGTTAAGTTACATGATTTCTGAACGTTGTTGGGAAAATTTCCGGACTATATTGGCTGTCTAACGTAAAGCTAAGCTCTTTCTGAAGAAATCTATTGATAGGCTTGATTTATTGTTTTAAGTAATTAAGTGTATACTCAAAACAAAAAAGAAAGCAATCATCCTGAAAGTTATTTGGCCTCTTTAAGTACTATACATGGTAACAATTGAATAATCAAGGAATTTACTGCTGGGGAGTTGTAAACTAATTTGGCTATGGGCATTTGGATATGGGCCTCTCGAACCATGACTGTGGGAAGTGCTTTTAATTTAGCACTTTTCCATCGCTCTGCTGCCTTTGTAATTCATTATTCTTCACTCTTTTCATTTTTTAAGAAATCTTTGAAAGCAGACTGCATGCTGGGATGCCATAAAATCTCACTTTTAATCAGTCTGTAATGGTAAGGGTCCCATTTCAATATCTGTGGTATAAAAGCAGTGTACCTCAGGAGCTTGGGGTTAATATTTTACCAGCATAGCATGGGGTAACAGTTAATGTTTTTACTTTAAATAAAAAATCAGAATTGAGCTTTTAAAAAAAGTGCTGCTAGCTTCCTGGCTATGAATATATGCTAATTGATGCGGTGACAAAGAATGTTTTATTTTGATTAAGAGCTAGAGATGAAAGTCAGCCCAAATTAGTTTTTAGAGTGGTTCACGTATATGCATAGCCATGATCAATAACGAGCAATGATGTCCTGGGAGGCATTACTCCTGTTTTGACCACTGTGTCCAGCTGCCACTGCGTTCTTGCCAATGGGAATGTATCATTAGCAGTGGGGCGCATGACATGGGCAAGTGGGGGCTGAGGTTGTGACACAACAACTTCCCTGTACATATTGAAAGAGGATGTGAGAAGTGTCTCGGCGATAGTACAAAAGGGCAGAGTGACAGAAGAAGAGAAGGAGTCAGGGGAGGATAACAGCCTTGGGCATGCAAGAGTTTCCCATTTCATGATTTATTTTCCTGGAGGTATGCTGGAATGCTGTTTGCTAGGAGAGCGGTATTAGTAATAGGGATTTCTATCAGTGATTGGAAGGTAAATAAATCTTTCCTTTCCTCTCTGGTTAGTACTTTGATTTGCAAGGGGCTGATGAATTACCCTCTTCTCATCCATCTACTTTAGGGAGGAGATAAGGCTTTTAAAAATTAACTTAAGGTCTAACATCAGAGATGAGCAATTCTGGAAGCTCTTTCTTTCTTTCTTTCTTTCTTTCTTTCTTTCTTTCTTTCTTTCTTTCTTTCTTTCTTTCTTTCTTTCTTTCTTCCTTCCTTCCTTCCTTCCTTCCTTCCTTCCTTCCTTCCTTCCTTCCTTCCTTCCTTCCTTCCTCCCTCCCTCCCTCCCTCCCTCCCTCCCTCCCTCCCTCCCTCCTCCCTCTCTCTCTCTCTCTCTCTCTCTCTCTCTCTCTCTCTCTCTCTCTCTGTGTCTCTCCCTCTCCCTCTCCCTCTCCCTCTCCCTCTCCCTCTCCCTCTCCCTCTCCCTCTCCCTCTCCCTCTCCCTCTCCCTCTCCCTCTCCCTCTTCTCCCTCTCCCTCTCCCTCTCCCTCTCCCTCTCTCCCCCACCCTCTCTCTCCTTCTAGGATATAATCAAATCTATCTTAAGAATTCATTAAGCCCCTATAAGGTAAACAAAAATATTTCTGAAACAACATTACTCAAAGTAAGAACTGGTTGTGTCTCCCTGAAAATAACCCAGAACTTGAGTGTTAGGAGACATGGAGAGTTCTGGGGATGCCTCTGGTTGGCCGAGGACTCTGGGCAAGTTGTACTTTTGCCTCTGACGACTCAACATTTTTTTTTTTTTAACCTAAATGATAAGCAGATTGGCTATGTCCCTGGATTTTTTTTTTTATTAAATTTATTGGGGTGACAATTGTTAGCAAATTTACATAGATTTCAGGTGTACAATTCTGCATCACATCGTCTATAAATCCCATTGTGTGTTCACCACCCAGAGTCAGCTCTCCTTCCATCACCATATATTTGATCCCCTTTACCCTCATCACCCACCCCCACCCCCTTACCCTCTGGTAACCACTAAATTATTGTCTGTGTCTATTAGTTTTTCTTTCTCATTTGTTTGTCTTGTTCTTTTTGGTTTATATACCACATATCAGTGAAATCATAAGGTTCTCTGCTTTATCTGTCTGTATGTCCCTGGATTTAAAGGAACTCGGAGGCCCCCAGATTCTCAGAAGTGCCTCATTAACTGCTTTGGAGGCTGAAAGTCAGGGTTCCAGGTTGGCTGCCGTCTACTGAGCCTGCTGCTAACCCAACTTTTCAGCTTGTCCGTAATCAGAAATTCAGTCTAAGAACAAGCTATATTATTATAAAGCCTAGGAAATCTAGACAGAAAAACTGGACAATTTGGAAAAGACTAGAAAAGAAACTTAATTATATTAGAAAACACCATCTAAGGTATTAGGTTAGTTTGCAGCTTCTTTCAAATAGGATTGAATACTCTTGTCATTTATTCAGTTTATAAACCAAGAAAACATTCTCTTTACATGGGAAAATCTATTCTTTGATTTATTCTAAACGAAGAGAAGGTTTACAATTTACTCTCCATTAAATAACGGATTGTACGTGTGTTGCCAAAACAACAGACAAGCAAGAATAACTCTAGCAAATGCTGAAAGGTCTGACATTAAAGATACATGTAAATGTGATGGCAGGGGTTGTGTGCACCTGAATGAATATTTCCAAATCACAGCTAGAAAAATTTTGGAGGAGATTGACTTAACTTGACTTAGGGTAAATCAGTAGTGGTCCCTGGACCAGGGGGAATGAATGAGCAAGAAATAAAAATTAGTTGACAAGACTCCACTAAGGAAAACAACATTCGAGTAACTAATGAGATATTCTGCGGCCTAAAGGAATTACCCAGGCTTTTGCAAGATAAAGTCAGCTTCAAATGGCAGGAGGTTTGTTTTAAAACTGAAATGAGAAAAAGGATCTGGGCTTACAAATGATGGAGAGATATATTATGAACAGGGGAAAACAATCAGACAATAGCTACCAACTTGTTTCCCCCAACACAACAGAAATGAGGAAGAAGGAAAGCAATTTAATGTATCCTGGTCAAGCAGTTACTTTTCTTTATCTTTACTAACAGGGCTTGTCAAGATGGTTCTGGAAATTGGATGAATGTTAATTAATGAATCATGATAGACATGGGTGAAATACTTTATTATTTATTTTTCCTGGTTCATTGTTTTTTGCTTGATTTTCATGGGAGTTAATAGGTGTTTTTATTCTTCAGACAGTCAGTTCCTGACTTCCCTGCTCATGAGATTGAACACAACATTAAGAGGAAGGACGTATAGTTTCTGCTTGTTCTGTCTCTCTCTCTCTCTCTCTCTCTCTCTCTCTCTCTCTCTCTCTCTCTCTCCTCAATTTCTTTCTCTCTTTAGCATTTTGATGGCACTAAATCATGAATGGACTGTCTGATTTTAAGCTTGACTCCCAAATTACTCCTCCTACTATGATATGATGAAGGTCATTGCTATATATGAGATAGCTGTCACATTCCTCCGCTTTCATGAACTCACCTCTGAACAGACCTAGTCTTACGTGATATGCACAGGTTAAAGAGAAGT